>NC_135353.1:116400717-117013674 GCF_023851605.1 Tamandua tetradactyla | reverse complement strand
TCCTGAATGCCCCATCTCCCCTTCTAGGGGGGATCTTCTTCACTCCACGGGGGCCACCTTAAGACTAGTAAACACTGTTAGTGTTTGCCACGAGGCTCCTACCACATCTAGGCAACCCAGCATTCCAAAGGAGATCCTTAACAAACAAACAAACTTGTCTTTGGAATGAAAGCATCCCACGGCAAGCCTGCCAAGTAGCCCCGCTCTGCATTCAGGTTCTCAGTTCTAAATCTCAAAAACACATTTCAGTATCCCTCTTTACCCACTCAATATATAGTTGCCTTTGAATGTCAGGGACTTAAAAATAAGATTCGCACCCTACTAGTACACTTAGTGCTGTCCCAAGGGTGTCAAAATAATCCCATCATAAAAAAATGCCTTAGCAGCACAACCTACTGACCTTCAACTTCCTCAGAGCTCAGTCGCGCAATGTATTAACTTTGTGAACCAACATATTCTCAATATAAAAGTGATTTTTGGGTGTGTCTGCCGGACAAGGGGAGAAGATGGCGGTGCTGGGAGAACCTGTGCAGCTGGAGAGAGATATTTGTAGAGCAATTGAAGTGTTGGAAAAACTACAAAGGAGTGAGGAAGTACCACCACAAAAACTTCAGGCTTTACAAAGAGTACTTCAGAGTGAATTGTGCAATGCTGTAAGAGAACATGTCTATGAGACTGCGGACATCAGGGGCAGTCCTGAAGTGAGAGCTAATTCAACTGCAAGGGCTGCTGTTGCTGTGTTTGCTGCCAGTGAAGGACATTCTCATCCTCAAACGGTTGAGCTACCAAAAACAGAAGAGGGCCTTGGATTCAGTATTATGGGAGGGAAAGAACAAAACTCTCCAATCTATATATCCCAAATAATTGCAGGTGGCATTGCTGATAGACATGGGGGCCTCAAACGAAGAGATCAACTCCCTTCTGTTAATGGAGTGAGTGTTGGAGGAGAGCCTCATGAAAAAGCCACTGAAGGAGATGTTAAATTAGTAGTACGACATACCCCCAAAGTCTTAGAAGAAATGGAGTCATGTTTTGAAAAAAATGAGATCAGCAAAATCTAGGCAACAGACCTAATGCAGTTCAAAACTTTATATGCCATTTTGCTTTTAGCTAGAGAAGGTTTACTTGTGACCTACTAGAGCTGCAATGTCAATAACTGTAAAAACAAAAAGTTACCATGAAATTTTCCTTGCCATTCTACAAATGCCTATTTTAACAGCACATATGGCTCCAGAAATGCATCATTTTTGTCTGAGACGAAAGTAAAAGGTGATGAGGACAATTCTGTCCTGCTGTTTTTACAGGCCTTTTTCAAATGCAGATTTTGTCATAAAGTTGTTTTAGATTTTTAAAAATGGTTTTTACATATTAGAATGTACTTTTACATTCTTAATCATTTTTAAAGAAAGCTTTCTTCATTTGGCTGCTTATTTAAAAATAACAGTTCTCCAATTCCTTTCTTTTGCTTACTCTATTATTTTTTAATCTGTGAAATTTCTTTACAGTTTTCAGAGAAATTAAACATACAGCCTCAGCTACAGCAGTTCATTACACTGTCAACGTTAACATCACTGCTGCATTTTGTACTTTTGAAAACACACATAATATATATAATGAACAGTAGATCATAACTAAGCACAGTGGGAGTTTTTTACTTTTATTTTAACATACTGTATAATGAATATTCATTTGTATTGATTTATACAAGTAAGTTTTTAAAACATGAACAATCATTGCTAAAATATGTATTTTTTCATAATATTTGAACAGTGATGCAAGAGGATGTAATTTGATTGTTAGCATTCCTGATTACATCCCTTTCTACCTATTTATATTCAATAATATCATAAGTTACAAGTGGAAAAACAGGTTTGGATTTCATTTTTTGGCAAATTTTTTAAAGCTGTTTTTTTTTTTTGGATGGGCAGGCACCGGGAATTGAACCTGGGTCTCCAGCATGGCAGGTGAGAACTCTGCCTGCTGAGCCACCATGGCCCACCTTTAATGCTATTCATTTTCATTTAAATATATTTCTTATATTTTGGTTCTTTCATTCCTACAGATGAGCTCATTTATTTTGTAGTGGGAAATAGCAGAAGCCAAGGTTTTACCTTTAATCTCACTAGCCTTGGTAGTTACACACTCTTAGCAGCTCAATTTAAAGGAGTGATTTTTAAATAGAAAGAAAAGAGAAGATTATATTCATGATGTATGGAAATTATGAGGCTGTTGTATTCATAAAAATCTGCAGACTCCTTGTCAAAATGCTCAGGAGCTCATTTTTAAAGCTACTTGATTTAAGGGGGGGGTCTCAGCGGCTCAGCAGGCGGAGTTCCTACCTGTCATGCCGGAGACCCAGGCTCGATTCCTGGTCCCTGCCCATGCAAAAAAAACAAAAAAAAAATTTACTGGATTTAGAGATGTGATCTTTGTTTACAATTCAAATTATGAAGGGAATTTTGAGAGGTGTTTTGATTTCGCTTGTCCACTGGATGTCACTGTTCTATGAAAGGCAGCTATTAGTGTATAACTGTGACTAAGTTCCTTTTTCAAGACTGAAATTAAGGAGTTGAGGTTCATTTTTAGTCAGAACTTAGAAGAAAATTTGTGTATTTTAACAAGTGACTTCTTACTCTGAAAATCTTTGAAAACTGGAACAATCGTTTTTGGACACATGGTGCTCACAAACATGCAGAAAAAGGCATACACTATTATTTATCACTTAGGTATTAAACACTGGATTGCATGGTTGAATGCATCGTTAGTCGACTACAAAATGTGCTTGTATTGACAGGATCAATGTTATAAATTGTATATTTTCAAAGTTAATTGATGTTTTTAAAATGTTGAGACCAAAATAGTATAGAAGAATTATGGACTCAATTTAATTGTAAAATTATTAAAGGTATTTGTTGTGTATATATGTATTAAAGAGAGGTAATGGTACATATAAAAACAGTAATATTATTGTTATGCTTGTATTTCTGCATTACAGGGTAAGAAAGCCCTGAAGAAATCTTATTTAGCATAGCTATAGCTGCAATAGTTTATAAGGGTGGTGAGTCAATATTTTATTATAAATTATAGCTTCCTGGTTCAGTATCTTAGCTGTTTCAGAACTTCAGCCAAGTTAAATCTTTTGGTGTTGAAATTTAGTAAGTTAAGCTATTTTTCCCCTTCTACAGTAATCCACAATCTGTTTTTTGTGTACATTGGCACTATTTATAATTCTTAAAATAAGGATAGTTTAAAGGAGCCAAATACAGTAGTTTTACTTACTACTGTGAGCATGAATAGCACTACTTTTCATTAATGCAATTTCCACAGTTAATCCCAGAATTTTAAGTCTTGACCATAGAAAATTCATTTATTCAGTGGTAAAGATGTACAGTAGTGGTCTAGTATAGGGGAAAATGATGGCAATTTTGGTCATATAAAATGTATGATTCATGAACATAACTAGGCATAAAGTAAGTATGTAATAGGTGTTTGATTTATAAGTTACAAATATAAATTATCCTCCCTCCTCAATTTCCCTTTATTTTCTTGATATTTCAAAATGAGGTGACTCTGTGATTCTCAGCCTCGGATACATTATAGAACACCCTGCAGAGCTTTAAAAAATATTAATATCTGGGTCCCATCCCACACTAATTAAATAGAAATCTCTGGGAGTGGGGCCCTGACGTTTATTTTTATTAGTCTGTCCAGGTGGTTCTAAAGGATATGTATGGTTGAATAAATTGAATTTTCCCCTTTATAAAATATTCTAATTACACTGGACTCAATTAAGAAGTATCAAAATAATTTAATTTGCAGTGATTTAATGAATATATTTCTTAGTAATTTTTTTAGGAATAAAAGGTACAGATATTCCTTAACTGGGAATAATTACAGTCTACCTTCATTTTTTATTTTATAATAAAATCTACCAGTAGATTAAATGTAAACTTTTAATGTGGCACCCTTCTGCTTTCCTCACCTTTAAAACATTATATATTTATAAAAAAATATTTATTATATGAAAAAGCATGTTTAAAAATGCAAATGAGAAAACAGTGCTATTGGTAATTACCTGTTTTTTATATGGCCATTGCATCTGTTGGTACAATACTAGCATATAGTGGCCTAGTTCTTTGGGGTTTGATGACTCAGATTGCTTTGTAAAAAGTCATTACCCTCCTCTATGCTTTTAAATCATTTTGCTCAAGTATTTAAGTAGTTTAGCTCAAGTATTTTGTTCACAATTAAAATGAATACCATAGCATTTAATAGAAGAAATGGCCATGGCTTCCCTGAAAAGAATGTGAGCATGATTTGGAGTAGATTTAAAAGAATACATGTGAATATTTTATAATGTGGATAGATCACTGAAGTATCAAAGACTCTGCATTTTGTGAATAAATGTATGTTTTTGAGTTTTCTAACTTAAAAAAAAAGTGAATTTTGTTCATTGTAGTCATTGTTAACTGAATGGATATGGAAAGTTGCAGAAAGTTTAAGGAAGCGAATTTTGTAGTCATTACTGACCCAAGCCCTAAATGAATATGGAAAGTTGCAAAAAGTTTGAGAAAATAAATTTTATAGTCAATTGTGGACAACAAGCTCTGAATGGACGTAGAAAGTTGTGAAGTTTGAGAAAGTAAGTTTTGGTTGTCACTGCTGACTACAAGTAGTTATAGAGAGTTCATAAAAGTGAATTCTATCTTTCATAGTCAATGCTGCTCCATTAAACTGCTCTTAATGAAGCTATAAAAAGTTTTTCTTAACCTTCTAAGTATTCTGTCTTAAAGACAAAGATTTGATATCATATCAGGATAATATCCTTATTGATGTTTATGCTAACCTTATCATCCTTTATCTCAGGAGACAAGTCTTTTCACTCTTAGAAGAGAATTGTTACAAAAAAATTTTGTTCTTTCATCTTGTAAAAGTGAGGTGCTAAAATAGTTTAACATATTAAATACTGCAATAGTTAAAAGAAATTTTCTATTCTTCTGTTAGCCAAATTTGCATGGGTGAAATATTATTCATATATTAAGAAATTGTTTAAAATTCCTAAAGCCTTGACAATGCTGTATCCTAATACTGATCTGTATTATGTTAAAAGTTATAGATCAGGACAGCCCCTTCCAACAGGAAAAAGTCAGAATGGCCATAGCCCAAACACCCCTAAAGAGAGGGATAGAAAGATCAAAGATGATACTGGAGTTATACAGAGAAGATAGGATTTAACAAATGAATGTGATTGTTGAATCATTAAATTGATATCTCTTTTAGTCTCCAATATCCTAGAGCAGCTAGAAAGAAAAACCTAAAATTGTGGACTCGTAACTCTGAAATATGTTCCACAAATAATTGTGCTGGGGTGCGTTGAAATTTATTGCTATTTTGTTTTGTATATATGTCATTTTTCACACAAAAAAAGAAAAAGGTTGATTGACATGATAAAAAACGTATTTAAACCTTCTAGCCTCCTATATTCTGGAGCAGCTAGAAGGGAAAATCTGAGAGGTATGTATAGTAGCCCATGACAAACTCTAGGATCTGTCCTGTAACTACTTCTTGAAGAGTGCTTTGAAAACTATTGCTTTTATTCTTGCTTTACTTTGTATATATGCTACACTATACAATAAAATAGTTTTGAAAAAATCAACCAAAAAAAAAAGTTACTCGTCAGGGAAACAACCAAATTTACTTGTCAGTTATACTACTTTCTCTAAAGCTTTCAAAATTTAAATTTTCTATAGCACACTATCTAATTTAACCTTTCTAGCATTTGCAAAGTCCTTTGAGGGACTAAAGAAAAATGTAAAACTATTAAACTTCCCCACCTGGGGAATTCCTACTATTCTCTTAAGCAACAGGGATTCCCAATTTAATAAAGTCAAGCCCTCAATCTGGAAGTTTGTCTTTATAAAATATATTTCTATAATAACAAAACTAAGCCTACTTATCATTAATGCCTGGGATTTCATCCTAAATGGGTGGAGAAACATCTGCCCTAATCCAGTTTAACAATCACTCTTGATTGTGAGACATCTCCAGGGAAATGATCTAATTACAGTTTCAAACATACAATATTGAATGGGGACTATTCTGCCATTTTACGAAATGGGATTTTGATTAAAATATGGCTTTTCTAGGGTCCATACATCCTTTCAAACGAGCACAAGTGGTATATGGGAAAATACAATTAATGCAAATGATAGACTACAGTTAAAGTAACATTGTAATATTCTTTCATCAATTGTTCTGAAGGTAGTATACCAAAGCTAGTGATCAATAATTGAGGTGTACAAGGAGTATAGGATTTTTTTAGTACAATAAGAATGTTCTCAATTTGATTGTGGTAATGAATGTACAACTCTGTAATTATATTGAGAGTCACTGATTGTACACTTTGGATGGATTGTATGGTGTGTCAAAAAATGGTTTAAAAATTTTCTGAGCCTTAGAGGACTTTATCAGGAAAGTAAAACACAACGTACACAATGGAAGAAAATGTTTGGAAACAACTTATCTGGTAAATATCCAGAATATCAAACAATCCTTCAACTTAACACAAAGACAACTCAATTTTAAAATGTACAAAATATTTGAATAAACATATCTTTAAAGAAGATATACAGTGGCCAGAAAGTACCATCAGGAAAAATGCAAATCAAAACTACAATGAGATACCATTTCACACCCATTAAAATGGCTGCTATTAACAAAAATAGAAACTAACAAGTGTTGGAGAGAATATGGACAAATAGGAATACTCATTCATTGCTGGTGGCAATATAAAATGCTGCATCTGCTGTGGAAGACAGTTTAGCAGTTCTTCAGAAAGCTAAGTATAAAACTATCATATGATCCAACAATCCTATTACTAAGTCTATATTCAAAAGAATTGAAAGCAGAGACTCAAACAGAATTTCCACACCAATGGTCACAGGGGCATTATTCACAATTGCCAAAAGATGGAAGCAACTTAGTGTTCACCAATCTATATAGTGATAAATAAAATGTGGTGTATACATGCAATGGAATATTATGCAGCTGTAAAAAAGGAATGAAGTCCTGATATATACAACAACATGGATGAACCTTGAACACCTCATGTTGAGTGAAATAGAACAGACACAAAAGGATAAATGTTGCATGATCTCACCGATTTGAAATAATTAGAATAAGTAAACTCATAGGGTTAGAATCTAGAATATAGGTTACCAGGGGACAGGGTGGGGACAGGGAATGGGATGTTAAAGCTTAAAATGTACAGGTCTCCTCTTTGGAATGAAGAAAGTGTTTTGGTAATGGATGGTGATGAGGGCAGCCCAACATTGTGAACACATTGAAATATATATCTAAATGCCATTAAAAGGGGGAATGTTAGATTGTATATATGGTAACAGAATAAAAGCATTTCCAGACATTATAGACTATTAGAATAGTTTACTATTGTAGTAGAGTAGTTCCTTTGCTTTTCATATAAATTTTAGAGTTAGCTTGTAAATTTTACCCAAAAAGGCTTCATGCATTTTTGTTGATATCGCATTAAATGTATAGGTAATTTGGGGGGACTTGACATATTCACAATCTTGACTCTTCTAATCCATTAGTATAGCATATCTATCCATTTATTTAAGTCTACTTTAGTTTCTGTCAGCAATAGGTTTATGTGTACATGTCTTGTACTTATTTTGTTAAATGTACCACTAAATATTTCATATTTTTACCAGTACCATTCTGTTTTCTTAAGGTGGAAGCTTAAATTGTGATTTGAGGTCTTCCTTCTTGTCTAATATTATCATTAATGCTACAAATTTCCCTATATGCACGGTTTAGCTTTACCCCACAAGTTCTGATGTGTTGTTTTGATTTTCTAATTTTCCTTACAATTTCTTCTTTGGTCCTTGCATTATCTAGGAGTGTTGTATAGTTTCCAAATATTTCTTGATTTTCTACATGTCTTCCTACAACTAATTTCCACTCAATACTATTGTGAGAACATACTTTGTATGATTTCAGTATGTCTAAATTTTTTGAGATTTGGTTTTTGGCTGAGGATATGGCCTATCTTCATGAAAATTCCATGTGCACTTCAGAATAAATTTTATTCTCCTCTTATTTTCAAAATAATTATCACTTAGGCCGAGGTTGTTGATAGTACTTTGCACTCTTCTAAATATGTCCTAATTTTTTGTCTGGTTGTTCCATCAATTGCTGACAGAGGATTATTGAAGACCCTAACTACAACTGTGGATTCATTCATTTCTCCTTTCAGTTTTATCAGTTATTGCCTCTTGTATGTTAAAATTTCACATGCGCTCATGATTGTTATGTCTTCTTAATGGATGTCTCTCCTTATCTCTTGTAAAAACTTCATTCTAAGGTATATTTTGTGTGATTTTAATTTAGCTTCTCCAACTTTCATTTGATTCATGATTAATAGGAAACTTTTTACATCCTTCTTCATTTAATTTATTTACTTAAATTTAAAGTGACATTATTTTTGACAGTATATAGTTTGATCTTGTTATTTTCGTCCAATATGACAAACTCTGCCCTTTAGTTAGACATGTGTAATCAAATTACATTTTAGTGTATCAAGAGCTTACATTTAAATCTACCACCTATTCCTATTTATCACATCTGTTTTATATTGTTTTTCCTATTTTCTACCTTCTTTTGGATAAGTTTAGCACATTTACTATTCAATTTTATATCTCATGTTGGCTTATCAGTTATATATATTTTTTCTAGTACTTGCTCTAGGGTTTACAATATATATCTTTAACTTATTACACTATGTCTTAAATTCATTTATATATAGTGTAAGAACCTTATAATGATATACGTCCCATTCTTTCCTTCAATCCTTTGTGAAATTGCCTTATATTTTAATTCTACATTTGTGATCAGCACCACAATACATTGCTACTATTTTTCCTGTAGACATTCAATTCTTTTAACGAGACTAAATATAGAAAAATACTGTATTTTCCCACAATTTTAACATTCTCACTGCTATTTGAATATTTGTGCACATCCAAATTTCCTTCTATCATTTTCTTCCTCCTGAAGAACTTCCTTTAACATGACCTGGAGCACAGGGCTGCTGGCAATGAATTTTGTCAGATTTTTTGCATGTTTAAATTTATTTCACCTTCATATTAAAAATATTGGCACTGATTTGAGAATTCTGAATTGCATAATTTCTGGCAAAAAGTTTGCTGTCCTTCTTGAGTTTGTCCCTCTGTCTGTGACATATTTTTCTTTTCTTTTCTTTTGTCAGAGTATTAGTATTGATACTTGCATCCATCATGTCAGTGGTCACACTGTGATTTGGTTGTGATGATGATTTAAGAAAAAATGTTTATTTTTTCTTCATGGATTTTCCCCATTAATCCTGACTCTCTGATGCATCAAAATATTATTTACCCTAGCTGCCATAATTATTTTCATACAATAAAGACTTCAGATTGGGTTTGAAATATATGAGATCAACATGCAAAAATTAATCCCATTTCTATACACTTGCAATGAAGAATCAAAAAAGGAAATTAAAAAATTCAACATCCACTTCCGTGTGAATGTAAAATGGTGTAGCCACCATGTAAAACAGGTCGGCAATTCCTCAAATAGATAAATATATAATTACCATATGGGTCTTCAATTTTACTAAGTGTATGCCCAAGAGAATTGAAAACATATCTCCAAACAGAAACGTTTACATAAATGTCCATAGCAGCATTATGCATAATTACCAAAGTGAAACACCTAAATGTTCCTCAATTAACAAGTATATAAACAAAGAGTGATATTTCCATACAATAGAATGTTATTCAGCCCTAAAAAGAATACAGTAGTGGGCGGGCCATGGTGGCTCAGCAGGCAGAGTTCTTGCCTGCCATGCGGGAAACCCCAGGTTCGATTCCTGGTGCCTGCCCATGCAAAATAAAAAAAAAAAGAATAGAGTAGTGACACATGCTACAACCTGGATGAACTCTGAAAACACACTAACTAACATACTAACTGAAAGAAGCCAAACACGAAAGGTCACATATTGTAGCATTAGCAGCATTTCTTTCTACATGAAATGTCCAGAAGAAACAAATCCAGAGAGACAGTAAGTAGGTTGGTGATTTCCAAGGCCTGGGTGGATTGGGAGGGGAAGAGATAGAATGGGAAGTGGCTGTTAACACTACTGGATTTTTCTAACATTACAGGATTTGGGGGGGGCGGGTAATTTTTAAATGTCTGGGATTAGATATTAGTGATGGTTGGACAACATTTTGAGTTTACTAAAAACCATTCAATTGTACATTAGTATAGAATTATGGGTAAATGTTTTTTCCCCTTATGGAGTCCAATGATTCCTACAAAATTTGTTGGAAAGATTATCTTTCTCCATTTTATTGAGATTGCCCCTTTGTTGAAAAACCAATTCATCATATATGTGTCAGTCTACTTCTGGACTCTGTTCTATACCATTGACTTTTTTGTCAGTACTGTAGTTTTATACTGTCTTGAAATGAGATAGAATGAATTCTCCAACATTGTTCTCTTTCAGAATCGTTTTGGCTCTTCTAGCTCCTTTTCTTTATAAGTAATTTTGAGAGAGAGTTCTGTTTAAATTGGTTGAAGACAGAATGATCTCACTATGTATTCAGGTATTTTGTTTTGAAGGGAAAAATATAAAAATGCCAGTACCTACATGTTCTAGTTTACTAGCTGCTGGAATGCAATATACCAGAAATGGAATGACTTTTAAAAGGGGGAATTTAATAAGTTGCTAGTTTACAGTTCTAGGCCGAGAAAATGTCCCAATTAAAACAAGTTTATAGCAATGTCCAATCTAAGGCATCCAGGGAAAGATACCTTGGTTCAAGAAGGCTGATGAAGTTCAGGGTTTCTCAAGTGAGAATGCACATGGTGAACACAGTCAGGGCTTCTCTCTCAGCTGGAAGGGTACATGGTGAACACGGCGTCATCTGCTAACCTTCTCTCCTGGCTTCCTGTTTCATGAAGCTCCCCGGGAGGCATTTTCCTTCTTCATCTCCAAAGGTCGCTGGCTCGTGGACTTTATGCTTCATAGTGCTGCAGCATTCTCTGCTCTCTCCGAATCTCCCATTCTCCAATGTGTTTCCTCTTTTATAGGACTCCAGTAAACCAATCAAGACCCACCCAAATGGGTGGAGACATGTCGTCATCTAATCCAGTTTAACAACCACTCTTGACTAAATCACATCATCCAGAGAGAGATCTGATTACAATTTCAAACATACAGTATTGAGGAGAATGCAAAAAGAGTTGCATCCTGCGGTTCACAAGGCAGCCGCGATGGACTGAAGATGGCTACGGTGGTCATAGCTCTGTATGAGCCTGAGGTCTGAAGTCAAGAAACCTTGGGCCAGGACAGCAGACCCACCCAAGCATGTGGAAAGGAATAAACTAAGGAGATAGACTTCAACAATGAGAGACAAGTCATCCAATGTGCGAAAGGCCTTAAAAGGAGAACACATGATGTCAGCACTCAGAAGGAAGAAATTCCATCTCTACTTCAGTCATCCAGATTCTCCTGAGAAATTCATCAAAAATTTTCATCAGAGTTCCCAGCACGTGCCCTGCCATATGGAATTTGGACTTGCCCATCCCCACAGTTAGTCATGTGAACCAATTTCTATAATGTAATATTTGTATTATATATTATGCTATATATTATATTATATATTTATAGTCATTTCTGTTTCTCTGGACTACATTGTCCAACAACTGATAGAACAAACAGACAGAAATAAGGATAAAGAGAAGAAATGAACATGGAATTTTTCACTTAGACCTAATTGACATTTGAAGAAGTTTATGGCCCCAAAGTGCTGATTTTATGTTTTTTGAATAAATACAAATGGATTTTTGCTGAGTAGACCAAATACTGAGCCATGAGGAAAATCTGTACAAAGTTCAAAAAACTGAAACCATCACAAAATATTACCTGTTTTCTCAGGTATCAATGAAGATACCTGAGGTATCAGAATCTGCAATTCCAGTTGCTCATCTGTGTATTTCTTCTGGCAGTTTTACCAGTTTTGCCTCATGTAATTTGTCTCTGTTTGAAACATGTAAGTTTGAGATTTATTTCTGTCATCTTAATGAAGTGACACCCTGAAATAAGTTTCCTTAATCTCGATAATATTTTGCCCTAAAATCTACTTTACCTGAAGCATTACTTCAGTGATAGCATCATATATCTTTACTTCTTATTTTCATATAGTTATATTTAAAATGTATTTTTGAAGGCTAAAAAAAAAACATACAGTATTGAGCAGGGATTATTCTACCTTTATGAAATGGGGTTTTGATTAAAACATGGCTTTTCTAGGGGGCATACATCCTTTCAAACCAGCACACTGCAGAAGGACATATGAGAAGGGTTGAGGTTCCCACCTCAAAGCCTGTGGATTGCTCCAACATAGAAGGAGCAATTAGGATTCAAGAGAAAGGGTGGAGAAGCAAAGTCCTGGAGAAGCTGGAGGGCCTGAGGTTCTGAGTGTAAGTTAGAAGGCTAGTTTCAGTTAAGGAACATTGTGTACAAAGGCACAACACAGAATACCAGGGCAGAAGCAGGGAGATTTAGTTTGCAGAGATCTGAAAATTCCACATGATTGCTTCTTTCTTCTAGATGAATTATTGGGGGGAGGGCAGTAGAATGGAAGAGGTTGCTAGCAACTGTGGTGGAATATTGTAGTAGTATGGTTAAAATAAAGTGCAAGTGAGAAGCAATTTCCTCATGGCCATGGATTTGAGATAAAATAATTCAGTAATGTTTCAGGGTTTTGCTCATCAATGTTGAGCTGCTTAGATACAGGCATTATTATATGTTCATTACAGTAGCACCAGTAGTAGTAATATTAGCTGTGCTGGTTTGAAAGGATGTATGTACCCTAGAAAAGCCATGTTTTAATCCTAACCCCATTTTGTAAAAGCAGCCATTTCTTCTCATTCCTATTCAGTATTGTATGTTTGAAACTGTAATTAGATCATCTCCCTGTAGATGTGGCTTAATCAACAGTGGTTGTTAAACTGGATAAGCTGGAGGCGTGTCTCCACCCATTTGGGCGGGTCTTGATTAGTTTCTGAAGTCCTATGAATGAGAAAACACTTTGGAGAATGAGAGAGATTTGAAGAGAGCAGAGAATGCTGTAGCACCACGAAGCAGAGTCCACCAGCCAGCGACCTATGGAGATGAAGAAGGAAAATAGCTCCCAGGAGCTTCATGAAACAGGAAGCCAGGAGAGGAAGCTAGCAGATGACACCGTGCTCACCATGTGCCTTTCCAGATGAGAGAGAAGCCCTGGCTGTGTTTGCCATGTGCCCTTCTATTTGAGAGAGAAACCCTGAACTTCATCAGCCTTCTTGAACCAAGGTATCTTTCCCTGGATGCCTTAGATTGGACATTTCTATAGACTTGTTTTAATTGGGACATTGTCTCAGCCTTAGAACTCTAAACTAGCAACTTATTAAATTTCCCTGTTTAAAAGCCATTCTGTTTCTGGTATATTTGCATTCCAGCAGCGAGCAAACGAGAACAGTAGTATATCAAATAGATAGAATGATTCTCACTTCCTTAAAGGCACTGTTAGTCCATCATCATCACCATTATTTTTAGTATTATTATTACTATTATAACTAACTTAATGAATCTAATTATTGCAACAACACTGCAAGGTATGAGGTAGTACCTGAAGCACAGGATCTCACCAGGAATGGAAGTGCGTGTCAAAAACAAAAAACTCACGTGTTTTTATTGGGGTGTAGAAAGTCAATTTATCTCTCATTAATTCATTTGTTACTGTTAATCCATGAATGTTCAGCATTAATAAAGTAAATAGTCACGAAAGAGGATCAGGTCTTATGAATATACAGATACAGTGGAAATCATATTGGATTTGAGTCCCAGGTGTTACACCTGGTTAGGCTACTTCAGGAAGCTGTTGCTAAAGGTCCCCACGCCCTGGAGTCCTGAAGCAGGGGATTAGCAAGGAAATCACAAGGTCACTGTGAACATTCACACCTCCCCAAACCCAAGCATCTGTGATAGTTTCTGGGAGGAATAAAAGTGGCTTCTACCTCCTAAATTTTACAGGATGTATAACATTAGCAGCATTTAAGACATTGTGGCATGCCACCACCTGCAAGGGGCCCTGGGACACTCAATTATCAAGATTCTAGCATCAGCAGTACACAGAGAAATCAGGGAAAGGGAAGGGAATAACTTCATTAAATGCTTGCAGATAATCTACCTGCCAGGAGATGCTCTATGTTCTTTGTAACAGAAGCTTCCTGAACAATGAAGTTTATGATCATTGACTGTTTCTAAGAATCTCTTGAAAAAGTACGTTGCATTAGAGATTTTTAAGATGCACATATTCTTTTCAAGTTTTTTGACTTTGTGGATAAACTGTTTCTAAAATTTACATGGAAATGCAATGGACCACAAATAGGCAAGATATCCTAAAGAAGAAGAAAGCAGCTGAAAAACTTACACTAACAGAAGTCAACACTTATAAAACTTCAGTCATTAAGAGAGTGATGTATTACATTAAGACAGTAAATAGGCCAATGGAATAGAACAGAGACTCAAGAAACAGACGGAAGCATATATGGTCTCCTGATTTACCAAATCGCAATTCAGGAGAAAATATGTTGACTGATCAGAGGGATACTTATATGGAAAAAAATAAACCATAGAACGTTGGGCACATCGGTCACAAAAGTCAGTTTGTAATGCATCTTTGATTCAAATGTGAAAGATAAAACAATGTCTTGTTAAGGTCAAATAGAAATCTGTATTTCAGGTAGCTAAGGTTTTCTTAAAGGACATAAAAAGCAATGAGAATGTTTTTAAAGATTGATAATACAGAATTCATTAAAATTAAGATCCTTTTATTCATGCAGGACATGAAAGGTGATAAAAATCTAGCCACTGAGTGGGAGATGCTATTTCTAGAATATATATTCAAAAAAGGGATTCCTTTGCAGAATATCTAAGCAGCTTCCACATATGATTACGGAAAAGGCAGCCAACCAAAGAAGATACACAAAAGGCTCGGAAAGCCATTTCATTAAAAAAGGGATATTAAAAAAAATTTAAATTTAAAATATTAAAAAAGGAATCTCAGAGTGGAAAATAAATATCATGAATAAATGCTCAACATCTTTAATCATCAGGGAAATACAAACAAAAACCCTAATGAGACCGGGGGCCAAGATGGCAGCTTAGTAAGGTGCACGCGTCTTAGTTCCTCCTCCAAAACAACTACTAAATAACCAGAAACAGTGCAGAACAGCTCCCGGGGCAATGGAAGGGAATGGACACACAGTGTACCCCAGTCTGGATTGGCTGGTCCGGCTGCAAGAATCCACTGCGGTGAGCTCCCCGAGCGGCGCGCGCTTCCACGGGCCGCGGCGGCTGGCAGCCGGCGGCCCTCCCTCCCTCCTTCCCGGAGGAGCTGGGAGTCTTGGAGAGGTGAGTTTCCCAAGCAGCGGTGGCCGGGGGCCGACACCCCTCCCTTGCAGGCGGTTTCCCTGACCGGCTACGAGTCTCGGATCGGCGAGTTTCCCAGGCCGCGGTGGCCGGAGACCGGTGCCCCTCCCCCACAGGCGGCTACCGGGAGGGAAAGAAAAGAGTCTCCAAACAGTAGCGGGGACTGAGCCCAACCAAACACCAATAGTGGCATTAATGGACAAATTCTGACTACTAGAAGTAGGCTCCCAGCTCAGGCAAAACTGATTAAGGCGGAAGTAGCCTACTGGGCTAACTGAAAAAGAGGAAAGGGGGCGAAACAGAGCCTTCTGCGGCAGTTTCTACGGAGGCTCGGTTGCCTCTGGGCTCAGCACCGGGATTACACAAGGTGCAACTGCCCCAAACACAGAAACAGGCTGCTTTCAGGGCTCTCTACCACATAAACCTTCCCCACGGGAGGGGTGAAACGTAACTCAGGTGGAGTCCCTCTCTCAGGGAATTCAGATCCCAGGACTTCGCAATTTGAAGCCATTAAAACCAGCCTACAACCTTTCCTCTGTCTCCACTGTGCACCCAGCAGGGAGAGCCTTTCAAAGTTAAAGGAGCCACAACATCTTTTGCTGGTGGGACCCACAGACAGACAAGCGCCACATACTGGGCAGGATAAGAAAAACAGAGCCCAGAGATTTCACAGGAAAGTATTTCTACCTGATGGGTCTCACACTAAGGGAAATCTGATTAAATGTCCAGACGCCAGCAAAAAATAACAAATCACACCAGGAAAATTGAAGATATGGCCCAGTCAAAGGAAAAAACCAATAGTTCAAATGAGATACAGGAGCTGAGACAACTAATTCTGAATATACGAACAGAAATGAAAAACCTCTTCAAAAACCAAATCAATAAATTGAGGGAGGATATGAAGAAGACATGGGCTGAACAAAAAGAAGAAATGGAAAATCTGAAAAAACAAATCACAGAAGTTATGGGAATGAAAGATACAGTAGAAGAGATGAAAAAAACAATGGAAACCTACAATTGTAGATTTCAAGAGACAGAGGTTAGAATTAGTGAACTAGAGGATGGAACATCTGAAATCCAAAAAGAAACAGAAACTATACGGAAGAGAATGGAAAAATTTGAGCAGGGGCTCAGGGAATTGAATAATATGAAGCACACAAATATGTGTGTTGTGGGTGTCCCAGAAGGAGAAGAGAAGGGAAAAGGAGGAGAAAAACTAATGGAAAAAATTATCACTGAAAATTTCCCAACTCTTATGAAAGACCTAAAATTACAGATCCAAGAAGTGTAGCACACCCCAAAGAGAATAGATCCAAACAGGCGTTCTCCAAGACACTTACTAGTTAGAATGTCAGAGGTCAAAGAGAAATAGAGGATTTTGAAAGCAGCAAGAGAAAAACAATCCATCACATACAAGGGAAACCCAATAAGACTATGTGTAGATTTCTCAGCAGAAACCATGGAAGCTAGAAGACAGTGGGATGATATATTTAAATTACTAAAAGAGAAAAACTGCCAACCAAGACTTCTATATCCAGCAAAATTGTCCTTCAAAAATGAGGGAGAAATTAAAACATTTTGAGACAAAAAGTCACTGAGAGAATTTGTGAACAACAGACCAGCTCTGCAAGAAAGACTAAAGGGAGCACTAGACTCAGATACAAAAAGACAGAAGAGAGAGGTGTGGAGAAGAGTGTAGAAAGAAGGAAAATTAGATATGATATATATAATACAAAAGGCAAAACGGTAGAGGAAAGTATTACCCAAACAGTAATAACACTAAATGTTAATGGACTGAATTTCCCAATCAAAAGACATAGACTGGCAGAATGGATTAAAAAACAGGATTCTTCTACATACTGTCTACAGGAAACACATCTTAGAACCAAAGATAAACATAGGTTGAAAGTGAAGGTTGGGAAAATATATTTCAGGCAAATAACAACCAGAAAAGAGCAGGAGTAGCTATACTGATATCCAACAAATTAGACTTCAAATGTAAAACAGTTAAAAGAGACAAAGAAGGATACTATCTACTAATAAAAGGAACAATTAAACAAGAAGACATAACAATCATAAATATTTACACACCGAACCAGAATCCCCAAAATGCGTGAGGAATACACTGCAAATACTGAAAAGGGAAATAGACACATCTACCATAATAGTTGGAGACTTCAATTCCCCACTCTCATCAATGGACACAACATCTAGACAGAGGATCAATAAAGAAACAGAGAATTTGAATATCACAATAAATGAGCTAGACTTTACAGACATTTATAGGACATTACACCCCACAACAGCAGGATACACCTTTTTCTCAAGTGCTCATGGATCATTCTCAAAGATAGACCATATGCTGGGTCACAAAGCAAGTCTCAACAAATTTTAAAAGATTGAAATACACAACACTTTCTCAGATCATAAAGGAATGAAGTTGGAAATCAATAATAGGCGGAGTGCCAGAAAATTCACAAATACGTGGAGGCTCAACAACACACTCTTAAACAACAAGTGGGTCAAGGAAGAAATTACAAAAGAAATTAGTAAATATCTCGAGGAAAATGAAAATGAAAACACAACATATCAAAACCTATGGGATGCAGCAAAGGCAGTACGAAGAGGGAAATTTATTGCCCTAAATGCCTATATCAAAAAAGAAAAAAGGGGGAAAATTTGGGAATTAACTGTCCACTTGGAAGAACTGTAGAAAGAACAGCAAACTAACCCCAAAGCAAGTAAAAGGAAAGAAATAACAAAGATTAGAGCAGAAATAAATGAAATTGAAAACATGAAAACAAGAGAGAAAATCAATAAGACCAGAAGTTGGTTCTATGAGAAAATCAACAAGACTGATGGGCCCTTAGCAAGACTGACAAAAAGAAGAAGAGAGAGGACGCAAATAAATAAGATCAGAAATGGAAGAGGAGACATAACCACTGACCTCACAGAAATAAAGGAGGTAATAACAGGATACTATGAACAACTTTACGCTAATAAACACAACAATGTAGATGAAATGGACAAGTTCCTAGAAAGGCATGAACAACCAAATTTGACTCAAGAAGAAATAGATGACCTCAACAAACCAATCATAAGTAAAGAAATTGAATCAGTCATTAAAAAGCTTCCCAAAAAGAAAAGTCCAGGACCAGACGGCTTCACATCTGAATTCTATCAAACATTCCAGAAAGAATTAGTACCAACTCTCCTCAAACTCTTCAAAAAAATCGAAGTGGAGGGAAAGCTACCTAATTCATTCTATGAAGCCAACATCACCCTCATACCAAAACCAGGCAAAGATATTACAAAAAAAGAAAACTACAGACCAATCTCTCTAATGAATACAGATGCAAAAATCCTCAATAAAATTCTATCAAATCGAATCCAGCAACACATTAAAAGAATTATACATCATGACCAAGTAGGATTCATCCCAGGTATGCAAGGATGGTTCAACATAAGAAAATCAATTAATGTAATACACCATATCAACAAATCAAAGCAGAAAAATCACATGATCATCTCAATTGATGCAGAGAAGGCATTTGACAAAATTCAACATCCTTTCCTGTTGAAAACACTTCAAAGGATAGGAATACAAGGGAACCTCCTTAAAATGATAGAGGGAATATATGAAAAATCCATAGCTAATATCATCCTCAATGGGGAAAAATTGAAAACTTTCCCCCTAAGATCAGGAACCAGACAAGGATGTCCACTATCACCACTATTATTCAACATCGTGTTGGAGGTTCTAGCCAGAGCAATTAGACAAGAAAAAGAAATACAAGGCATCAAAATTGGAAAGGAAGAAGTAAAACTATCACTGTTTGCAGATGATATGATACTATACGTCGAAAACCCTGAAAAATCCACAGCAAAACTACTACAGCTAATAAATGAGTACAGCAAAGTAGCAGGTTCCAAGATCAACATTCAAAAATCTGTACTGTTTCTATACACTAACAATGAACAAGCTGAGGGGGAAATCAAGAAACGAATTCCATTTACAATTGCAACTAAAAGAATAAAATACTTAGGAATAAATTTAACTAAAGAGACAAAAGACCTATATAAAGAAAACTACAAAGAGCTGTTAAAAGACATCACAGAAGACCTAAACAGATGGAAGGGCATACCGTGTTCATGGATTGAAAGACTAAATATAGTTAAGATGTCAATTCTACCTAAATTGATTTACAGATTCAACGCAATACCAATCAAAATCCCAACAACTTATTTTTCAGAAATAGAAAAACCAATAAGCAAATTTATCTGGAAGGGCAGGGTGCCCCGAATTGCTAAAAGTATCTTGAGGAAAAAAAACGAAACTGGAGGTCTCACGCTGCCTGACTTTAAGGCATATTATGAAGCCACAGTGGTCAAAACAGCATGGTACTGGCATAAAGATAGATATATTGACCAATGGAATTGAATAGAGTGCTCAGATATAGACCCTCTCATCTATGGACATTTGATCTTTGATAAGGCAGTCAAGCCAACTCACCTGGGACAGAACAGTCTCTTCAATAAATGGTGCCTAGAGAGCTGGATATCCATATGCAAAAGAATGAAAGAAGACCCGTATCTCACACCCTATACAAAAGTTAACTCAAAATGGATCAAAGATCTAAACATTAGATCTAAGACCATAAAACAGTTAGAGGAAAATGTAGGGAGATATCTTATGAATCTTACAATTGGAGGCGGTTTTATGGACCTTAAACCTAAAGCAAGAGCACTGAAGAAAGAAAGAAAGAAATGGGAGATCCTCAAAATTAAACACTTTTGTGCATCAAAGAACTTCATCAAGAAAGTAGAAAGACAGCCTACACAATGGGAGACAATATTTGGAAATGACATATCAGATAAAGGTCTAGTATCCAGAATTTATAAAGAGATTGTTCAACTCAACAAGAAAAATACAGCCAACCCAATTACAAAATGGGAAAAAGACTTGAACAGACACCTCTCAGAAGAGGAAATACAAATGGCCAAAAGGCACATGAAGAGATGCTCAATGTCCCTGGCCATTAGAGAAATGCAAATCAAAACCACAATGAGATATCACCTCACACCCACCAGAATGGCCATTATCAACAAAACAGAAAATGCAAGTGCTGGAGAGGATGTGGAGAAAGAGGCACACTTATCCACTGTTGGTGGGAATGTCAAATGGTGCAACCACTGTGGAAGGCTGTTTGGCGGTTCCTCAAAAAGCTGAATATAGAATTGCCATACGACCCAGCAATACCATTGCTGGGAATCTACTCAAAGGAATTAAGGGCAAAAACTCAAACGGACATTTGCAAACCAATGTTTATAGCAGCATTATTTACAATTGCAAAGAGATGGAAACAGCCAAAATGTCCATCAACAGACGAGTGGCTAAACATACTGTGGTATATACATACGATGGAATATTATGCAGCTTTAAGACAGGATAAACTTATGAAGCATGTAATAACATGGATGGACCTAGAGAACATTATGCCGAGTGAGTCTAGCCAAAAACTAAAGGACAAATACTGTATGGTCCCACTGATGTGAACCGACATTAGAGAATAAACTTGGGATATGTCATTGGTAACAGAGACCATCAGGAGATAGAAATAGGGTAAGATAATGGGTAACTGGAGCTGAAGGGATACAGACTGTGCAACAAGATTGGATACAAAAACTCAGAAATGGACAGGACAATACTACCTAATTGTAATGTAATTATGTTAAAACACTGAATGAAGCTGCATCTGAGGTATAGTTTTTTTATTATTATTTTTTTTAATTTTTAAAAAATTTTTTCTATTATCATTTTATTTCTTTTTCTGTTGTCTTTCTATTTCTTTTTCTAAATCGATGCAAATGTACTAAGAAATGATGAATATGCATCTATGTGATGATATTAAGAATTACTGATTGTATATGTAGAATGGAATGATTTCTAAATGTGTTAATTTTTTTTTTTTTTTTTTTTTTAAAGGAAAGACAGAGAGAAGGAAGGAAGGATAGAAGGAAGGAAGGAAGGAAGAAAGGGAAACATTTTTAAACATTTTCTTGTTTTTATTGTATTCTGTTTCTCCGTTTTTGTTACATGGGCTGGGGCCGGGAATCGAACCGAGGTCCTCCGGCATAGCAGGCAAGCACTTTGCCCGCTGAGCCACCGCGGCCCGCCCAAAATGTGTTAATTTTTTTAATAAAAAAAAAACCCTAATGAGATTCCACTACAAACCTGCCATGTGCCTCAAATGAGAGAGGGAAGAGAAGAGGGAAAGGAAGAGAGAGGAAGGTAGTAGAAGAGGAAGAAGGAGGGGAGGGAAAGAGAGTGAGATCCTAACGTTGACAAGGAACTAGAACAAATAGACAGCACTCCCACACTGCTGTTGGAACAAAGTTTGTTTCAATCACTCTCAAAAATGTTTGGCAAGAACACGTATAGCAGAATAAAGTTACAACCCCTATAACAGAGCAAAGCCTTCTTTAACATCTACCCAACAGGTCCTGTACAGATGTTCATGCAAGAGCCATGTAAAGTAATATTACAGCATTAACTGATAATACCCAAAACTCAAACCATTGCATGGACCCATCAACATTAGAATGGATATTAAAATTATTGAGTGCTCAAGCAGTGCATTAGTAAACAGATATGACAAATAATAAACTACCCTCGTCCACTACAGCATGGATGAGTTACACATATGTAATGTGAAGTGAAAGAAGCAAGTCATGGAAAGTGGAATAGCGGTACTATTCCATTCACAGAATGTTCAAAAACTGGCAAAAACATTCCTTGGTTGCAAAAGTCAGAGCAGTGGTCAATTGTGCTGGTTTGATGATTGGAAAAGCTTTATTGTATGGGTTTCTATGGTACTGTCAGTGTTCTATATCTTGATGTGGGTACTGGTTCTGTGCATGGATCACCTTCTAAAATCCATCGATTTATACCCTTAAAGTATGGGAACTTATCTGCTTATGCGTGAAATGAAAAAAAAAAGTCAAAAGAAATTTTAAAAATCTGAAGATGGCAAGCTAAAGGTCGTGACAGAACTTTCTTGTGTAATTGGGGGAACTTTGAACACAAGTGCTGAGTGTTAGAAATTGTTCCTGAAATGAATAACCTGAAAAAAGTGGAAAGAAGAAGCTATTATATTCTGGTTTTGATTCCTAGCCTACTGTTCTAGTTTGCTAGCTGCTGGAATGCAACACACCAGAGATAGATTGGCTTTTAATAAAAGGGGATTTATTTAGTTAAAAATATGTAGTTCTTCAGAGGAAAGGTAGCTAACTTTCAACTGAGGTTCTTTCCTACACAGGAAGGCACGGGGCGATCTCTGCTGGACTTATTTCCAGGTCTCTGGGTTCCAACAACATTCCCCAGAGTGATTCCTTTCTGCATTGCCAAAGGGCTGGGCTGAGCTGAGTGCTGAGATGAGGTATTACTGAGCTGCTTGGGCTGTGTTACGCTGAGTCTCTCATTTAAGCACCAGCCAATTAAATCAAACATCATTCATTGCAGCAGGCACGCCTCCTAGTGATTGCAGATGTAATCAATAGCAGATGAGGTTCACATGCCATTGGCTCATGTCCACAGCAATAGAACTAGGCACCTTCAGCTGGCTAAGCTGACACCTGAACCTAACTACCACATCTACCAAACCCATTTCTGAGCACCTGATTTTAATGCTCTACCATATTGCTGATTAAGGCTGTACCTTTCCTAAACAGACTGATGGTATGAATGGTATTTACAGTCATTTTCCTGGCCCTGCATTTTGAGGAAAATTAAATGCTTGTGTTTGCTTTATCATCTTCATGTCAGGACCCTGTGAAATTTGTGAAGCTCCCTGTTGACCATGGGATGCCCCTCCCCTCTCTGTGGGGACTGACCCTGTGGTGTCAGGCCTGTCAACATGCAAACCATGGCTTTTCTCCTTCAGACTGACAGTGTCTTTGCTGGAGGGAAGGATATCCCATACTCTACCAGTTTTCAGAAAGCTGCAAAGTATGATTCAATGAACCAGTGGCCGTAGAACATGGAGCACCTGCTGTGGGGTAGGCATGGCTTCTATGTGCTTCAAAATCCTGTTTCCAGTATCTTATCAACCTGATCATATAGACTTAATGATACTTTTGAAAAATAGATTTGGTCGTTCCCAGGTTTTCGCACTGAAAAAAAAAAAAAGATTTGGAAGCTGAGGCATAGAAAGGCTGGACTTTTTCCGAGTGAAGGAACACTATTTAGACTCTTCTGTGCCGTGTGTTACGTGACAATTCCCAAATGACCAGGCCCTGCTCCTGTTGGAGGAGGTCAGAGCCAGGGATGATGCGACCAGCCGAGCCAGAGCTTGGGCGACAGCTGCCTCCATGGGCACCACCGCTCCACGCTGGGCCCCACGCTGTCCTCGCCGTGGCCACAGCGACACCTTCGTCTGCGCCCTGGAGGACAGCCTGGCGGCCTGTGGCTGTGAGAACTGCGTGAGGCTGCTAGACCAAGGCTGTTCCCTATGGAAAGACATCCATGAAATTCCTCTCCAAGGACTTCTTGAGGGAAGACCAGCTCCAGGAGGAATTCCAGGTGTTGACCTGGTACCGGGGGCCTGGTGAGAGGCAGATGTCCATGCAGAGTCTCTAAGCAAGCTGTGGCTTCAACCCCACATCAGATCGAGGTCAGAGGTCTCACATCAGATGAGTGGCATTTGCTCTTCTGTCCAGACACACCCAGCTATGCGCCTGGTGCACAAGAGGTCTTAATGCACGGTACTCTCTCTGCAGGGCAGGGCAGCATTCCTGGGTGTCTTCATTGTAAGAGGCAAGGCTGACTCTTAATGCCAGTCCCTGGAGGGATGAGTAAGTCCCCCCTCGTGGGTCCACCTAGTCGAGGCCAGGAAGCCTTTCCTTCTTCAGGATGCCCCTCTAGGAGGGCAAGAATCAATGTCTTCCCATCGAGGTACTCAGGAAAATCAAGAGTTGTCAGTCTAGACTTTATTCATTCTCATTTGGGCAGGAACATTATAATTGGGCCCAGACATTGGAGAGAGACTCCTGGATTCTCTCTGCCACCGACTCATTGGGAGATGGTCTGTCTGAAGGTAAGACAGAGCACAGGTCAGAGGTCTGTATCACTGCACTGGCCCTGGCGTCTAACCCACTTTCTTCGCAATGACAGCTGCTCACAAACTACCATGTGGAATGGTACTGCGTACACAGAAATTTCTAAGCATGTTTCCTGTCCCTGCTGTGCAGAGGTCCCTTTGTGAGGTACCTAGCATAGTTTTGTCACAACCCAGATTCCATCAGGTGCTTCTACCCCATCCTTCTTCTGAGGGTCTGACACCACAGAAAGATGTGGGGCCTAAAGCTGCCTCCCACATTTGGTGAATTCCAGTCTCCCATGGAGCTGGTGTGCTGTCCAGAAGGGTAGTTACTGCCAGCCAAGCGAAGTGAGGATCACATCATCCCTTCTATGTAATTGTGTTTAGATCTTGCTTGTTGCCAAAATAAAACACCAAGACAAAGAACGGAGAACTTGGCTGGGGTTTTGAGTTTCTTACTTTTTAAAGAATCACATATCAAGTTTCTGAAAAGGAGAGCTCTATTCCCAAACCCTCCCCGAAATACAGTCTGAAGGGCATCGGGGCATGAGAGAAGGGTATGAGCTGGGACCTGTCGCCAGTGGGTGTAGCCGAGCCAGGGAGCCTGAGGAGGAGAGCCTGGCTACAGATTGGACCACTCAACTGGCTAAGAGGTTCGTGGCCTCTGGGTCTCCAGTTGGTGCCAAGAGAATGGAAGGCAGGAAGGGGATAAAGATGTGAGAGTCCTCCATCAGCCCTCATCCTCTGACTGCTCAAAACTGAAGGAAGAGAGGGTCTCTCACGTTTTTCACCTCATCTGTAGCTGGTGGTTGCCCAACTACCTTCTCATTTGTACTAAATTTAAGAATTGATCCATGGGGATTTCACGGGCAACTGTGTCTCTATTATGACATGACCTCCAACACGGTAGCTGTATTGAGAAGCTACATCCATGGGCAACAGGTGACTACAGGTATGTATCCCCAGGACTGAACTCAAGAGTCCAGAATTAAGCCTCAGACTCCACCATCAGAGTATGTGACAGCCCATCTGCTTGCTGGCACTGCCTGTGAACATTTGATATAGTGTGTGGTGGTATTTTCCCTTCAAAGTCAGGGCTGCTTCAAACACCAACTGCACTGTGTGGGCAGAAACAGCCTTCTTCTTTCCACCTCCAGGTGCCTCAGGGTGTGAGAGCTCAGTGCTATCAGCCCTGGTGACAGGTGGGTCTCCCTGGAGACCAGGTGGCCAGAAGGAAGAGAGGATGTCAGCAGACAGGCAGGCTGTGACTCCAGATGAAGGGAGAGGTAGGGTTCCATCCTGTCTGTTCCAGACCAGGGCCCCTGTCTCACCAGGTGGAATCCTACATTCTCTCAGGGTCTCTGAGAGGGGTCTTCTCTGGAAACAAATGGAACTCCACCGATAATGCTACCCCCTGTGCCTTCAGCTCAGTAACCAGACACCGGGGGGGGGTTGTAGGTTTTAATTTATTTGTGGTTCCTCCTCAGCTCTCTTTACTCCAGGCACACTATCAGGCAAGATCACACCTCCTCCCCTCTTTGTCTTGATTGATGTATTAGCTAGGGTTCTCTTGAAAACCAGAATCAGCAGGAGATATCTGTAAATATAAAATTTATAAAAGTGTTTCACATAACCATGGGGATGTAGAGTCCAATGTCGGTAGGGCAGATCAGAAGCTGGCAGCTTCGATGAAGGTCCACAACGAACTCTCAGGAGAGGCTGGCTGGCTGAAGTAGGAAGAGTGATTGTCTCCTCTGAGTCCTCCTTAAAAGCCTTTTGGTGATTAGATTAAGTGTCACTCATTGCACCAGACACATCCCATAGCTGATTGCAAATGCAATCACCTGTGGATGTTGCCAACGTAGTCATGATTTAAGGCAATAAAACGTGCTCATAGCAACAGAAAGACCAGGGCTTGCCTGATCAGACAACCGGGCACCACCAACTGGCCAAGTTGACACATGAACCTGACTGTGACAGTCCACCCCTTGTCAACTTGGCAGCTATGCACATCATCTTAAACTATACTTAATCTCTAAACAGAAAACAATAACAGATACATTTTTTGCTCGCCTAACCATACTCAACTGTCCCATATACAACCAGAAACACATTAAATCTCTCCAGAATAGGGTGCAAGCCCTTGGATAATATTCACTCTTAAACTTGATATCTTAAAACTTAAATATTATAACATGAACAAAACAGCTAATGTCATATGATAAAGGGGATAAAATGAAAAGGAAAACAAGCATATTTAATTTATGTATAAATACATAGATACTAATTACAAAGCAACGAAGAAATATTCATGCCATTACAGTTCTCATTTCTATAACTGATCACGTGATCGTAGTTCATATTTATCACTACCTTCTACTACTACCCATTCCATGTTTCCTTTACCCTCAGCAAGCACATCAGCTGGCCGTGGTTCTTTGCCTGGTGGGATGACCCAAACCTTCATTCCTGAAGTTTCAGAGCCATTGGCAGTCCTGCCTGGATTGGGTTGTTGCAGTTTTCCATTGATTTTAATCACAGGGCATGGTAGTACTAAAAGACACTCTAGGGATCACCTATATTCCAGGAAAACTCTTCTTTATCTCCATTGTGTAGTTGCAGTCCTATTTCCTCCTGATAGTCAGGGTCAATCACCTCAGCCAGTAAAATAATCCCCTTCCTGGCTTGTTGATCCAGGGGCAAGAGCAGCCCCAAGTGACCATGTGGCAGCCTTAGATTCCAGTTCAATGGAACCATTGTTGTTTCTCCCGGAGGAAGCACTCCCCCTTCTGGAAGTAAAACCTATAGACTGACACAACTCAAGGTCACTGGGACAGAAAGCAAAAATTTTCCTAGTGGATCACTAGGGGTAATGGTGAGTGGTGCCACTCCCATTTCCACCCCTTGGTTCCTGGACCCATGGATCCTGGCTATGGGAGAAACAGCACCATACAGTGGAGGCTGATTCAAAGCACACACAGCCTCCTGGAGAACATTACCTCAGACCTGCAAGGTATTGCCACCTAGATGACACCATAATTGAGTTCTCAAAAGGCTATTCTATCAATCCCGCTGCCTGTGGATGATGCAGACCAGGGTAAGACCAGATAATTTCATGAGCATGTGCCCATTCCCGCATTTCATTTACTACGAAGTGGGTTTCTTGATCAGAAGTAATGCTGTGTGTGATACCATGACGATGGATAAGGCATTCTGTAAGTCCACAGATGGTAGTTTTTGCAGAAGCATTGTGTGCACGGAAAGCAAACCCATATTCAGAGTATGTGTCTATTCCAGTTAGAACAAATCAATGCCACTTTCATGAAGGGAGTGGTCCAATGTAATCAACCTGTGCCTTGTAGCCGACTGGTCACCTCGGGGAATGGTGCCATATCGGGGGCTGAGTGTGGGTCTCTGCTGCTGGCAGATTGGGCACTCAGCAGTGGCTGTAGCCAAGTCAGCCTTGGTGAGTGGAAGTCCATGTTGCTGAGCCCATGCATAATCTCCATCCCTACCACCATGACCACTTTGTTCATGAGCCCATCGGGCAATGACAGGAGTTGCTGGGGCAAGAGGCTAACTGATATCCACAGAACAGGTCATCTTATCCACTTGATTATTAAAATCTTCCTCTGCTGAAGTTACCCTCTGTTGCCCATTCACATGGGACACAAATATCTTCATGTTTTTAGCCCACTCAGAAAGGTCTATCCACATACTGCTTCCCCAGACCTCTTTGTCACCAATTATCCAATTATGTTCTTTCCAAGTCCTTGACCATCCAGCCAAACCATTAGCAACAGCCCACGAGTCAGTTTAGAAATGCACTTCTGACCAGTTTTCCTTCTAAGCAAACTGAACAATCAGGTGCACTGCTCGAAGTTCTGCCCACTGGGAGGATTTCCCCTCACCACTGTCCTTCAAGGACACCCCAGAAAGGGGTTGTAATGCTGCAGTTGTCCATTTTTGGGTGGTACCTGCATATCGTGCTGAACCATCTGTAAATCAGGCCTGAATTTCCTCTTCCTCAGTCAACTGACTTTAAAGAACTCCTCAAGAGGCCATAGTTCTGGTCTGGGAAAGAGAAGGTAATGTGGCAGCAGTGGAGACCATGGGCATTTGGGCCACCTCCTCATGTAACTTACTTGTGCCTTCAGGACCTACTCTGGCCCTATCTCGTATATAACATTTCCATTTTATGATGGAGTGCTGCTGTGCACGCCCAACTTTATGGCCTGATGGGCCAGATAAAACCAGCTCATGAAAGACAACTCAGATCTAATGGTAACTTGGTGGCCCATGGTTAAGCGTCCAGTCTCTACTAAGCCCCAATAGCAGGCCAACAGATGTTTTTCAAAAGGAAAGTATTTATCTGCAGCAGATGGTAAGACTTTGCTCCAAAATCCTAAGGGTCTGCATTGTGATTCTCCTATACAGGCCTGCCAAAGGTTCCAGACAGCATCTCTATTTGCCACTGACACTTCCAGCAGTATCAATTCTAGAGAAAGAGAATCATCCCATGGGGATGTAGAGTCCAAGGTCTGTAAGGCAGGCCACAAGCTGGCAGCTTCAATGAAGGTCCCCAATGAACTCTCAGGGGAGGCTGGCTGGCTGAAGCAGGAAGAGTGATGGTCTATACCTCCTTAAAAGCTGCTGTGGATGCAGCCAACGTGGCCATGATTTAAGTCCATGAAATGTCCTCATAGCAACAGACAGGCCAGTGCCCGTCTGAGCAGACAACTAGGCATGCCCACCTGGCCAAGTTGAAACATGAATCTGACCATGAAACACATTTAGCCCAGAATGTTAATTATTATTTCTGGATTGAGAGGCTGTTTTTATATATGTACAACCTGCTATTTAGAGATAAAACGAAGCTGATTAGTCTGGATTAAGGTAATTCAGAACACAGGGATAAGGAAGATCCTGTCTATATTCTAGAGCTGCACCTACTCTTAGAGACCAAAGGAAGAAAGGTTTATTTTGTCAGGAACCTAAACTTTCTATAGCACATAATCTACCTCAACCTGTCTGGATAGCTCATTTGAACAACTGAAACACAGGGAGGCCAGAATAAGAACTATTTAATCCTGTATAGTTTAATGTGATGCCTGGACACACCCCAGAATACAGTAAGCAGATAAAGTATTGGCAAACTCCTTTAAGGGATGAGAGAAAAAATATGGAATTAAACTTTATCTCCAGGGTATCCCTTGATACTGTGTCAAATATTAGGCAAAGCTCTTGATCTTGAGGCTTATTCTGGTGAAATTTATGTAGGTAGCAAAGAAACTTAGCCTACCTATAGGTATGACAAACAGTTACTTCTGGAGGACCTCTTTTGTTGCTCAGATGTGGCCTCTCTCTCTCTAAGCCCAACTCTGCAAGTGAAATCATTGCCATTCCCCCTACATGGGGCATGATACCCAGGGATGAATAACATCCTGGCAGCGTGGGAGACGACTCCCAGGGATGAGTCCGGCCCCAGTACCATGGGATCAACAATTCTATCCTGACCAAAAGTGGGAAAAGAAGTGTAAATAAAGTATCAGTGGCTGACAGAGTTGAAATAGAGTTGAGAGGCTACTCTGGTGGTCACTCTTACGCAAGATTCAGTTAGCCATTGCCACCTACCATAATTTGCCAAACCCCAACCAAACCACTCCAGCCAATTATAAGAACACCCAGGGCAATATATAAAATTCTACAAGGGTAACTTTCCAGAAAACTACAACCACCAGCTGGGTCCCTGGACAAGATACATCCTGAAACCTAGAGGGCCCAGCCTTTCCAGAACATCAGCTAGTTCCATCTCCCTACCCCATATTATTGATCATCCTTTCAAACAGGAAAAAGTTATAATGGCCACAGACCAAATACCCCAAAGAGTGAGACAGAAAGATCAAAGGTGATGGTGGAGTTATACAGGGAAGGTAGGGTTGAAAAAAACGAATATGATTGCTAAACCATTAAATTGTTATTTCATTTATTCTCCAGTATCTTAGAGCAGCTAGAAGTAAAACCATAACATTGTGGAGTTCTAACACATCCCAAACTCTAAAATCTGTTCTACAACTAATTGTTGTGCTGTGCTTTGAAATTTATTGCTTTTTTTGGTATATATGCTATTATTCACCAAAAAAAAAAGAGAAAAAAAGGGGAGGGACTGAAATTCTGACATATGTTACAACGTAGACAAACCTTGAAACAGGTATGGCAGGTGAGAACTCTGCCTGCTAAGCCACTGTGGCCCGCACAGCACTGATGCTTCAAGAAGGTTTACAATGATACAGGTTTAACAATGTGACTGTGTGATTGTGAAAACCTTGTGTCTGACGCTCCTTTTATGCAGGTATGGACAAATGAGTAAAAGAAATATGGATAAACATAAACAAATTTTAGGGGGATAAAGGGTAAAATAAATTGGGTGCATGGAAATACTAGTGGACAATGAGAGGGAGTGGTAAAAGGTATGGGATGTATGAGTTTTTTCTTTTTATTTCTTTTTCTGGAGGAATGCAAATGTTGTAAACATAATCATGGTGATGAGTATACAACTATGTGATGATATTATGAGCCACTGATTATCCACCATATATGGACTGAATGTGTGAAGATTTGTCAATAAAAATATTGTAAAAATTAAAAATAAAAAAAGAACATGGCTTTTCTGGGGTAATTAACCGCTTCAAACCACCACAGTCCGATACGGTAGATAGGAAGCTGGTTCTGTCCCTGATGGCTCACAAGAACCAGAAATCAACCCACGTGCAGAGGGAGGACCACTCAGTGAATATCTGTTCATAACAGAACATCTGGACTATTCTCTGACTTCTAATGAATAATTTTCTCCTTAAAAAAAACAGTTCACAGGTAGGGCAGACCAAGTCCTATTAATCTACCAGGTAAATGATGACATAAAGAGACAAATTCTTTCCATGTTTCTGTTTATCCCTCTCCATGGTGAGGCTTCTTCTCAATCTGGTTCCCCTCATGGTACCAAAACTGAGGATGCAATTCCAAACTCCACACTCAAACGCAACAGTGGTACAGTGAAAATTTCTGGGATCCTTGGTGTCTGTATCTTTCTTAAAAAATATTTTTATTGACAAACCTTCACACACATTACAAATTTGTCTGCCTGCATCTAGCTAGACACATGAACATTTCCTGTTCAGTGCATTGACTGAGATGCCCCAACTGCAAAAGTAATCCCAACTGCACGTCACACCACCTCTGACTCGTCTCCTCCTCACTGGGGAAGGATAAGGCAAAACCATCCTGCCCAGACACTTGGATCTTCAGACCGGGGTGCTCTCCCAATTGCAATATCCTGAATAAAATCAACTTCCCTACTAGTTTAGTTCATGTGTTTATTTGTGTATCCAATTGCCTATGCAAACTAAAATAAAAAATGGAAATAAACATTCTCAAATAGCAGAGTGATGTAGCTACTGTTGAAAACTGTTTGGCACTTCCTCACAAAGTTAAATATAGTATTAGCATATGACATGGCAATCCTGCTTCTATATATATACCCCAGGAATTGAAAGCAGAGACTCAGAAAGATATCAGTATACTGATGTTTATAGCAGCATTATCCAAAATAGCCAAAATGTGGAAGCAAGGCAAGCGGTCCATAATAGACGTGTGGATAAAGAAAATGTGGTATACATGCAACGGAATATTATTCGGTCATGAAAAGGAATGAAGGTCTGAAATATACTGCAACATGAACCATGAGGACATTATGTTCAGCAAAATAAGCCAGATACTAAAGGATAAATAATGATACTGTATGATCCCACTTATAAGAATAAATTGCAATATGCAAATTCATAGAGACAGAAATATTACAGGCTACCAGGGTCAGACATCTGCTGATGAGTCATAGGTTGGTTAGCAGAGATAAGGCTTAGTGCATAGAGTTTCTCTTTGAGGAGATGATAATGTTTTTAAACTAATAATCTAGTTACCTATCTTTACTTTAAAAATACATGCAGATGGTGGCTCAGCGGGCAGAGTTCTCGCCTGCCATGCCATACATCTCGTGATGATGTATACACATTTATGTGATGATACGGTGAAGTATTTGATTGTATAGCGTATATGGACTGGATGTCTGTGAAGATTCCTCAATCGAAGTATCTTTTAAAACATTTTTGAAAATAAAACTATGGTGATTAACAAAAGAAAATCACCCATTGATTAAGATACTTTGACCTGACCCATATGTTGAAACAAACCAAAGTTTAATCTTTTGGGGGTACTGTCTTGTGTGTTCGAGGGAGGTTTCTGGTTGCTGCTAACATTGTAATTTCAGATCTGGTCTGTGTTTCCCCAGGTGTGTTCACTTTTTGCTATAGGATTGGGCTGTATCCTTCTCTGCATGCATTTTTTTTTTTGCATGTCAGGCACCGGAAATTGAACCCGGTCCTCTGGCATCGCAGGCAAGCAACGATGATTTTTTTAACATTTGCATCAATCCAGAAAAAGAAATAAAAAGAACAAAGAAAAAAACTCGTGCACCCCATAACCCTTACGTCGCCCTCTCACTGACCGCTAACAGTTCAATCGACCCTATTTTGTCCCCTTTATCCACCCCCCATTATTTATGTATTTTTTTACCCTTAATTCTTTTACTCACTTGTTCATACCCTGGATAAAGGGAGCCACGCGGTTTGCACACCCCACAGTCACACTGTAGCAGCTCTGTGGTTATGCAATCGTCTCCAAGACCCAAGGCTACTCTTGGCGCAGCAGCCGGGGTGGGCGTGCGAGGAACATGGCGACCCGGATGGCGGGAAAGGAGGAGCCGGAGAAGCCTCAGCCTGCCGGAGCTGTCCGAGGGCCTGAAGAAGAAGCAGACAGACCTGTGAAGATGAAGACTGTTGCTTCCAGTAGTGGAGCGCAAAGTTCCAGTCGCAGCGCTGAGAAACGAGCAGCTGAAGAAGCAGCAGGAGACCTCCCAACGGGGCCTACAAAGACATCCAAATGTGGCTGGGCCGCAGGTCGTCAGACGACGGGGCAAGCATCGGCCATATCCGTCCTGCTTGGATCGAGTAAGGAGAAAGGAGCTCTTCCAACGCTGGCGCCCAAAACCCCTTCTGTAGCGGCGGCTTTTCGTGGAGATGAAGATAGTGAGCCTCGAGAAGCAAAGATGAGGATGAAGAATATTGGAAGGGATACGCCAACGTCGGCGGGACCAAAGTCCTTCAACAAAGGAAAGCATGGGTTTACTGATGACCGGAAGTTAGGAGAGGGGACTATGAAATGTCACCTTGGAAACATCCAGGACCAAGACAATTAAATGGCGTGTTTTGCGATTGGGATGTGAAGGTGCCAGCGAAGTTAAAAGGAACAGTTTTCTTTTTGAAATAGTGTTATGAGACTATGTTTGGAGCCGCTTTTTTTTTTAAAAAGATTGAGTGGCACACTGACACATGAGAATTTGAACTAGGGGTAATTTATGTTTTAAGTACAGATTTGAAAGCATTGCCTAATTTTGTAGTTTTATTGGATTCGTTTTGAAAAGTTACAGTAATAAAGAAATCAGAAATGGTACCTTTTTAAGAATTGTATATTTGTTTAAACACAATTATTAGCCCACTAAGAGGGAAGCAAAAAGTTATTGTCTGTTTAACCTGGTTCAAAATACAAGTTGTTTCTCTCTTTACTCCTTCATTACCTAAACTGTCTGGCTCCCAGGAACAGCCTGATATAGAAAGGGAGTATTGTATTAGAAGGAGAATGTTACTGGACTATTGACTGAAAGTATATTTAGATAAATGTTTTTAAAAAGGTTGTTTTTCCTATGGGCATTTGTTTCATTTCAAATCATCATAGTATTGCATTGCTATCTGGATACAGATGCTTAGCTCTTTAAAAATAAACTTTTTTTGAACTTTTATTAAACTGTTGAAATCGCTCACTTACCTTAATGAGTCTTGTCTACCTTCCTTAGTCTTCACCGAATTATCATTTACTACCAAAGGAAATCAGTATTTTGAATGTGCTTCTGTTGGTGTTTGTTATAGCTAGTTCCTGTAAGCATTTCCACCAGAACTTGAGGTAAATCGTAAAGAAGCAGTTTCTTTTAAAATACAAACCACCACCAAAAAATATATAAATGTACATATTGCTTAAATACTTGGCTATCTTTTATTTTAAAAGATAAGAACATCAAAAAAATTTCACACTGTATGAGGATGGAAAATGAGAAGATGCACTTTCTGGACTTTGTCAAAGCATTTAGGTGACTAACTTGTGACATCCGTTTGAATTGAACTTTCTTAGTAGATTAATATGGCTTATTTCAAGTGTCTGTATATTGACCAGTAGCCCCTCAAAAGCCCATTTTAGTGAAATAGAAGGAAAGAAAATGCATCTTCAAATATATTTCATGAAATTTCTCACCACATATATTTTCTGGTTCTCTGTGTTGTAGGATTTGGTTTTGTGTTTCCTATTTTGGTATTGTATATGAACTTTTTTTAATGTGACAATTTAAATGCATATTTAAAAGCATAGTCGCAAATAGAAGAAGCATTCATTATAAGGGTTTCCTTAAAAATTCCTACCATGTTAAATTTGGAGGCTACTTCAGATGAATTTATTAGTAGGAACTGCTCACTGATATCTTTTGATAAGTAATTAATAATTCCAGAGAAGCAGCCTAACTGTTGTATATTTCTAACACTTTGTTCACTTATATTTAAGTTCAGAATAGGCCCATATCAAACAATGGAAATGTAGAGAGAACTATTAGTTCTTACATGATTTAATTTTATCAAAATATGTGGATTTAATGTACATTAATAGAAACAGACTTTTCATTCCACCCACTTTATTGCTTACGGTAAAATATCAAATGTCCCTCTCCTACATGTGGTAACTTTTGGCAATGGATGGTGGTGATGTTAGCACAACACATGGCACGTAATTACCACCAATAAATTGTTTACATGAAGGTGGTTGAAATGGGAGATATGTTGAACATATGACTTCCATAAGAGAAACATGTTGAAACAGATGGCTGTTTCTCCTCGTCTGTGCACAGTGTAACAGAAACAGCGCCCACCCTGAGCTCCTTCCTGGGTGCAGCTTCTCTAGCGCTCAGGACTGCTCCTCTCAGAGGACCTTTGTGCTTTTCTATATGTTTATTGATATATCTTCACACACTGTACAGTCCATGCAAAATTTTAAATACGGGTATAGAATATTCTTTTTTTCCTTTTGGGAATGGACAATTTTAAATCAAGAAATACAATACTTAAACTTCCTCTGGAGAATTATTTAAGCTCTAGGGAGATAACTGCATTAGAGTCAGTGTTTGCGAGCTTCAGAGGTGCCTCACCCCTCCCCACCCCTCCCCCATGAAACAAGGACAAAGAATTCAGGTGTTTCCAGGAGACTCCATGTCCCATTTTGAAATCATCAGAGAACCTCTTTCCGGAAGGTTGTACGTGTAAGGCCGATGGTGACATGATCTGTGAATAGACATGTGTTAATATGCTGTGTGATTCCTGGTTGGCATGCAGTCATTTAGACGGTGTTGTCAAATACAAGGGTCGAGGTAACATATTTAGAGCAAGAGGGTGTCTTCCCTTGTCTAGTTGGGTGGAGTAGGGCACATCCTGGGCAGTAGAATGCTGCTTTGATCAGAAATTTGGTTTTATGATTACTCCTTGATTTCCATTTGCATTCCCAATACAATTTCTCTACATATGCAGACCCCTATTTCTGGGTAGGAGGTGGGCTGGCTTATAATTGCACATGTGTGTTACAGAATTCTTTTGCTTGTTGGTTTTGTCAAAAAGAAAAAGGTAATGACCTTCCTTTCCTGTGCCTCTCAGAGTACCAGCAATGGAGAGAAAGGAACAAAAAGAAAGCATTTTCATAAGGTAAGTGGTAGAATTTCACCAACTCCCTACTAGAAGGGTGGTGTCTGACAAAGAAAGTCTCGGCCATTGGTTCAAGCTTTTGTGAATAGTTTCTCCTGAAGGTACAGTAAAAACCCTTTTACTGTTATAAGTTGCATATTGACACGTTTCAAACTTATTTAAGATTGAATGCTATAGACAAGCTGACAGAGTAGAGCGTAGTCCACCATTCTCATTATTGTGGTGTGCAATACAACCTCAAGGAAATGGGTGTGGCTAAGGTGCGTGGCAAGAAAAATGTACTTTTATGAAGTCAAAAGACCTGATGCGATTCGACAAAAAATCTCTACTGCATTTACCAAGTGTTGTAGTTAGATTCAGTTGTCAACTTGGCCAGGTGAACGCACCTAGTTCTGTTGTGCGGACATGAGCCAATGGTGTGTGAACCTCATCTGCTGCTGATTACATCTGCAGTCAGCTAGGAGGCGTGCCTGCTGCAATGAATGATGTTTGACTTAATTAGCTGGGGCTTAAATGAGAGAGCACAATGCAGCACAGCCCAAGCAGCTTGGCATACCTCATCTCAGCACTCGCAGCTCAGCCAGGCCTTTGGAGATGCAGAAAGAAATCACCCCTGGGAAAGTTGTTTGAACCCAAAGGCCTGGAGAGAAGGCCAGCAGAGACCACCCTGTGCCTTTCCATGTAAGGAAGAACCTCAGATGAAAGTTAGCTGCCTTTCCTCTGAAGAACTAACAAAATAAATCCCCTTTTATTAAAAGCCAATCGTCTCTGGTGTGTTGTGTTCTGGCAGCTAGCAAACTAGAACACCAAGTTAAGAATTTCAATGGCAAGGAGAGAGATGGGTAAGGAAGCCGAGCACGCACACTGTATCAAAATAGGTGACCACATTAAGAGGGAGAGAGTGGTGCAGTGAATAGTGCAGAGACCTTTGTATGAGAACAGAACTAAGTGGAAAATAGTCACCAGCAATACCCAGTGGTGTGACCTTGAGTTCGTTGCTTAACCTCTCTGATAATCATCTTCATATGATAGTGATAATATTATTACCACATCTGCATATGGTGGTAATAATATTGTGTAATATTATTCAACCCCTTGTCAGAATTTGCCCCTGACCACCTGGGATACAGATCTCTCTCTGTGTTCTGAGTGTCCCCTCCTGGCTCACCCCTGTCCTGGCTTTCTTCTTGCTTCTTTCACAACGTGTGAGCTGTGTGCTGACTGTTGTCCTGCGTGAACCGAGCCTGTGTGCACCACATCACTAAAGCCTGGATGGAGCCTGGAGCCTGGACCCCAGCAGGTGCGCAGGACACGTTTATTGTACTAGTTCTGATGACACGTGCTACCCCCTCCGTGCAGTGGAGCTAGTGTTATACATGAGCTTGTTTATTGGAAAGTACGTATTGTAAGTGAATGGATAGAGGAAATCCCTCTGCTCACATTTCTCTTACCTCAGAGGCTGTTTCTGTCACACTTCATTTAAAACCTTATATGCCAGCATAATACCCACCTTTCCACTTTCAGAACAAAAATAAACTTGGAGAAATTACAAACCCTGATTTTAAAACTTACTTATAAACCTGAAGTAATCAAGATAATGTTATAATGTGGAATGGAAGAGAGCCTAGAAATAGGCCCACACATATTTGCACAATCCATTTGTGACAAACAGGCAAAGGTAATTCAATGGAGAAAAGATTGTCTTGTCAACAAATGGAGTTGGATCATTTCACCAAGTATATGAAAAAAAAGAATGAATGTGACCAGCAGTGTCATACACAGCTGCTGGGATTGGGGAATGCAGCATACACTTAACATATGACCCAACAACCACACACCTGGGTACTTACTAGAGACATTAAAACTCATGTTCACACAAAACCCAGCACAGGAATATTTTATCAGCTCCACTCACACTGGGCCAAATATTAGAAACAAACCTTATGGCCTTCACACTGTCAAAGAACATGTTGCATGGAACAGTGTCAAACAAGCAAGGGTGGCTTTATTAATGGACTGCTGCAGCAGGGAAGAGAGACTAGAATTCAACTTCACCCAGACAAAGGACAGCAGGAGTTTTTCTTTCTTTTTTCTTTCTTTTTTGTATGCTGCATGGCGGGGTCACGTTTCATTATTTTTCAATATGAGTATCCCGTTATTGGAGCACCATTTCTTGGATTTGTTTCTTTGTTTCTCTGTTTTGGGGGTTGGGAAGTACATGCACTGGGAATCTAATGCGGGTCTCCCTCATAGCAGGTGATAATTCTACCACTGAACTACCATTTCAGGCCCCCACAGCAGGATTTTTAAGGGCACGAGCAGGCTGGTAGAAAAGGCCTTAGATAATATTAAGGTGGGTTCCTTGATCACTGGATAGGGTGAGTGACTTTTTAGATTGCAATTGGGGCCATTTGGTTTGGAATTTGTTTCCCTGTGCTGTGATTATGTCACCTGTAGCTTGTAGGAAAGGCCAAGAAAGAGGAAGAAGGAGATAAGGAACCACCTAGTTAGGTGCTTCTCAGGTGCCTGGAGAGCGTAAGGACCTGTGAGATGAGGGCCAGGTGTCAGGATCCCTGAGAAGCCTGCCCGAAGTTCAGACAAGCTAAAGGGAAGCTCAGGGAGTCTTGGTCAGCAGTATAACTGGTAAAAAAAATGGTGGTAACAACATATAATGGCAGATTATTTGGCAATAAAACGAATAAAGTATTGACATATGCAACAAACTGGAAGAATCGCTTTATCACGTCAATGGGCTAAATGGAAAAAAGTGTTAAAGCCTTTTAGGAAAATGTTTATTTACTTCGATCCTAGTAGCACGGAAAGATACACCTACAAAGAAAGACACCTGAAAGGAAGGAGATACACGCTCCTTTCTCAAGCAAATATACATTGAGCACACGCTAAGTGACGAGTTTTGTTCTGTTCTTTTGTTGAAAAGAAGACTGCTGAGCAAAAAGAAAGCAAAGCAAGCACAGGTCTCTTCCTTAGGAAGGTTACACTATGATGTTTACCTTTGAGACAGGAGGTGGGAGGGGCCATTTCTGCGTTCATCTGATTACTAATCAATTTTTAACACTTCCGGACTATGCGTGTTTTATGAAGAAAAATAAATATCTTTGAATGTCACTGTTTCATGATTGTTATCGCGGGGGGCCTCATGCTGGTAAATGTGCGTTTAAGAAGAGGGAAATTGAAGTCACGATGCAGTATCAACCTCATGTTTAAAATATACCCTATAAATGAAACACCTCCCAGGAAACATGTCACAAAAGATTATTAATGATCATCCCTGGGTGGTAGGACTGTGAAAAAGATTCGATTTATTATACTTTATCGGTTTTCCAAATTTTCTACAGTGACTTTGAATGTTAAACCCCAGTACAAACTAGGGGAAAGAGAATGACATAAGCAAGTTGAGAAGAAATACACGGAGCCAAAGCTGTGGCCCAAGAGGAAATGCGTTTTGGAGAGCAAAGCAATCCTGTGTCTGGCAGTGAGGGATCCACCCTCTTCCCGGAAGCGGAGGGCGTACCCTGAATAGAACTAGCAAGAACTGCTTTCCGTTCCCTGAAATGGCTCTGGCGGTTTTTTCAAGCACAAAAGGTGGGGCAGGAGCGAGGTGGCCAGTATCTACGTTGCACCGATGCCATCTAGCGGCCAGAGAACCCGAGCGCGGACCTTGCAGCAGTAACAGCAACCTTTTCCGTTGGTTTCTTGTTTAAAAGCCTCGGGATCTTGGCTGAGTGACTGAACAGGGAAAGCGAGGACCACATAGTGGTCATGAACGCCCCAACTAGGAGGAAGCCCCGCCCCCCGCAGCCATAGCAACAGCCTCAGGCTGGCCCTCCCTCCTCTGGACCCGGACTGGTGGGCAGGACGTGCTAGCAGTGGCCGGTTCTGCGCCTGCGCGCGGGCGACCCCTGCGGTCCTGGCGCGTCTTCCTCCTGGAATCCTCGGGGAGGGGACCTGACTACTGCACTCTTGTCACGTTGCTAATCTCAAGATAATTTTGGAGATGAAGGTGCAGGGTTGTTTTGTTTTGTTTTTAACGTGGGCAGTCACCGGGAATCGAACCCGGGTCCTCGGGCATGGTAGGCAAGCATTCTTACCTGCTGAGCCACCGGGGCCCGTCCAAGGTGCAGAGTTTTGCGTGCACCATGTTTTATGGCTACTGACTTGGACACCAGGACGGGGGCGGGCACATGTTTCTCTGTCCTGGAATGGGTCTCTCTTTTCTGTGAAAGGAACGCTTGTGTATATTGTACTGTGTCCTGTAATAAAGAGCCTCAATGGTAAAAATAAAGGAAGAAGGAAAATCCATACAACGTTTGAACCATTTGACCTTGGCCTAACAAATTTAATCACAATGTTGAATGTCGAAGTGTTTCAGAAAGTGCCACGTTTAATTTTCAAATTAGCATGCCAGGAAATAACTTGGGTTTCCAATGTAAAGCAGAAATATTGCATACACCTAAATTCTTTTAACGATAAGTTTGTGGGGTTTGAAATAACACCACACAGCCCTCGAATCCCAAATAACAGAGCTGCTGGGCAGCAGCTGTGGATGAAATGGATGCTGCTGTGAACAGACAGGCCTCGTCCCTGAGCTGAACGAGGGCCTATCCTTTCCACCAAGGAAAAAACAGGAGCCTCAGGGCCTCACACCCCAGTCAGAGAGGCAGACCCATTCGTCCCACCTTCATATGTTTATTGATCGCCCCCTGTGTGCAAGGCAGTGCGCTAGGTATTTCGTATCCACCAATGAACCAAACCGCACAAATCCCTGCCCTGGATTTCACGTTCTCTGAAGGGGAAGTGATAGGTGACAGGCAGTAGACCATCAAGGATTTTTTAGTCAACTGCACAGTATGTTAGAAGGTGATAGTTGTGGTGATGAACAATATATAGATCAGGGCAATGAGATTAGAAACTTGGGCAGCAAGTGGGTGAGGTGCATGCTACAATATTCCAGTCACCAGGGAAGGTTTAATTGAAAAGGTGACCTTTCAAAAAAGAATTGAAGGGGTGGAGGGACTCAGCCAGGTAGATATCTGGGCTTAGGACTTTCCTGACCAAGGTTAGCAGCTGGGGAAATGTGTTTGACACAGAAGCTGTCAGACACAGTCCAGACACTGCAAGGAGGCCAGTGCAGCTGGAGAGCAGAGAGGGAGAGGTGAATGGAAGGAGGTGAGGTCAGGGGCTACTCGGTGCTGGATCCTGTTGCTGGGGAAGCTTCGATTCTGCTAGCTACACAGAAAGGCAACCGAGGGTTACCGGGACCAAATGATCAGTCTGTGGAAGGCTGTAGCGTTATCGCAAAGGGGGAACACAAGGGAGCAAAAGTCAGAGAAGAGGGTTTGGGCAAAATGCTGGGAGGAAAGCAAGGAGGTGCGTCTCCTTGTGAAGGTGAAAGAGCTCAGCTGGACGGGACATACCCAGTCATCAGTGGGCTCACAGCCTTGTCTCTGTGGACGTGAGAATCACACCCACCAATTTGCAGGTCTGTACACAAATCCTAGGGAACGTCCTGCTCAGCTGTTATCTCTGAGGCAAGCCTTATTTTAAAGACCGACTCCAAGTCCGCTGGCTTCTGGCACCTGTTCTGAAGTCAGACACAGATTTTCTCAGAAGCCTTGAGCATTGCTTTGCTCTGCTGGATGCCTGTGCTTCACAGGTGGACATGTTGTTGGGACCAAGATGCCCATCTCATCCTGGAACAAAATCTGCATCTCAGCAACTGTAACATAAGCAAAGTGTCTCCTAGTGAGTGGAGAGAGGACCAGCATTGGAGTCAGGCCGGGTTGTGACTCCCAGATTCATCCCTTTTTGTCTATTAATGATTGTCGAAGAAAAATTTGTGCCAAGAAATGTAACACAGGCAAGGATAACTTTATTCAAAGCTTGCACTCACTGTAAAGGAGGAGAGAAATCAGAAGCCTATCGTGATACAGACCAGAAAGCTATCACAAGAGTGGAGAGAAAGTGGGCTCAACTCCTCTGAAGCAGAGGGCAGGAGAGTTAAGGTCTGGGAAGAGCTAATGGAAGAGTACTGCAGAGGGGCGGCCAGCGATGGGGGTGTCCCTTACAGGATGTTATCTCCTGAGGTCACTGTGGAGGCCAGGTGGAGCAGGTTCTAAATGGATTCTGTGAGGGCAAAGGTCAGGGCGGTCAGGGGCACAGAGCCAGGAAGAAGCCTGTCTAAGGATTAATCAAGCTAGTGGAAGTTAAGGCTGCGTGATCCATAGCACAAGGATAGGGAAATATTAACGTACACAGCTTTCCAGGATCACAACATTCAGATAAAATTCAACCCTCTCATGGTCTAACCTATTTTGTTTTCTTTTTTCCACGTGTAGAAATAGGGATTTGATACTTATCTCTGAGGGAGTATGAGAAATACAATCTGCATATGCCTAGAACATATAAGACCCTCAATAACTAGGGTCCAGGAAGATTCATTCACACTCTGCCCTGTGTTAGCCAAACATCAGTGTGTAGAGAAGCAGGCCAGATTTCCCTGGGAGTCTCCTCTACCCCTCAAGCCAAGGATGGGGGGTTGGGGCAGTGGAGGCGAAATTGGTGCTGTTTCCATCATTTGTTTTTGTTGCTGTCACGGATCCAAGGTGCAGACTTCATTTCTCACTTAGGCGTGCCATGCTTAGAGGGGTTAAAATAAGGGGCTGTAGTGAATGAATTTAATCCTCGCAGATCTGGCTCTACCAGGTATTACTAGCAATAGGTTCACTCCATTAGATGTTGTAGGAACTAACATAGTTTGTGCCAAGGTTGATGGCACTTGATGAGTACACGTAAGGAATGGGTGAAGGTGTCTTCAGATTCTCAGGGAGGATCCTGTTTCAGTTTGCTAAAGCTGCCGGAATGCAGTATACAAGAAATCCATTGGCTTTTACACTCTGCATTTATTAACTTACAATTTGCAGTTCTTAGTCCATGAAAACGTCCAACTCAAGGCATCAACAAGATGATACCTGGACACTGAAGACATGCTGCTGGCATCCTGGACACCTCTGTCACTTGGTAAAGCACATGGCCGGAGCATACTGGTCCTTCCCTCCTGGATTTCATTGCTTTCAGCTTCTGGTTCCAGTGGTTTCCTCTCTGAACCTCTGTGGTCTCCTACCTCTCCCAGGTTTTTTCTATGAGCTTCTCTTAATTTCTTGTCTGTGCTTCTAGATGTATTTTATCCTCTTATAAAGGCCAACAGCAACATGATCAAGACACACTCTGATGAGGTGAGTCACATCTCCATCGAAATAACCTAATCAAAAGGTCCCACGCCCACTAGGTTTCCACTCACAGGAATGGATTGAAAGAACATGGCCTTTCTGGGGTCCATAACAGCTTCAAACCATGGCAGTCCCACGCAGTGGGCAGGAAGCTGATTCTGTCCCTGATGACTCACAAGGACCAGAAATCAACCCACGTGCAGAGGGAGGATGGCTCAGTGAGTATCTGCTCATAACAGAACATCTGGATGATACTTTCACTTCTAAGGAATAATTTTCTCCTTAAAACACAGTCCACATAGTGCATTTCCTAATATAACTTATGTGGATAGCTTAATTGAACATGGAACCTGGGGTAGGGCATGAGATTTTGTTGATTTGTCCAGAGTGATGCTCTGATAAATCCCAGAGTGATTTGAACAGTGAATAAAAAAGTATTTGCAAAGTCCCCTTAGGGAAATGGTGAGAACAGGGAGAAATCCAACTTCCCCAAGTTGAATTCTTGATATTCTCACAAGCAGTGCAGACAATCAGAACTATAAGCTGAGCCCCCAATCTTGGGGTTTGTTCATATGAAACTTAACCCCACAAAGGATAGGCTAAGCCTACTTAAAATTAGGCCTAATAGTGACCCCCAAGAGAACCTCTTTTGTAGCTCAGATTTGATCTCTCTCTCAGCCAACATGACAAGCAAACTCACTACCCTCCCCCTGTCTACATGGGACATGACTCCCAGGAGTATAGACTTTCCTGGCAACATGGGACAGAAATCCTAGAATGAGCTGAGACTCAGCATCAAGGGATTGAGAAAACCTTCTCGACCAAAAGGTGGAAGAGTGAAATGAGACAAAATAAAGTCAATGGCTGAGAGATTCCAGAGTCGAGAGGTTATCCTGGAGGTTAGTCTTACGCATTAAATCGATATCACCTTGTTAGTCAAGATGTAATGGAGAGGCTGGAGGGAACTGCCTGAAAATGTAAAGCTGTGTTCCAGTAGCCATGTTTCTTGATGATATTTGTATAATGATATAGCTTTTACAATGTGACTGTGTGATTGTGAAAACCTTGTGTCTGATGCTCCTTTTATCTACCTAATCAACAGATGAGTAAAATATATGAAATAAAAATAAATAATAGGGGGAACAAATATTAAAATAAATTTAGATTGAAATGCTAATGATCAATGAGAGGGAGGGGTAAGGGGTATGGTATATATGAATTTTTTTGTTTTCTTTTTATTTCTTTCTCTGAATAGATGCAAATGTTCCAAGAAATGATCATGATGATAAATTTACAACTATGTGATGATACTGTGAATTACTGATTATATATGTAGAACAAAATGATAAAAAGTTAAGAATGTTTGAGTTTGTTAGGTGTGCTTCGGTATTTTTAAAAAAAATTTCTAATTAAAAAAAAAACAGACTTCCAGAGAGGATGGCGGCTTAGTGGGACGCGCAGGTCTTGGTTCCTCCTCCAGAGCAGCTGCTGGGGAAGTGGAAGCGATGCAGGGCAGCTCCCGGGCCCACGACGGAGACCAAGGGGACAGCGTACCCCATTCTGGAATGGCTGACTGGCTAGGAGAACCCGCTCCAGTGAGATCGCCGAGGGGCGCGGGCTTCCCTGGGCCGGGGTGGTAGGCGGCCGGAATCCCTTCCTCCCTCCTTCCCGGGCCAGCTGGGAGAACTGGACGGGTGGTCCCCTCAAGCCGCGGTGGCCGGCGCCCCCCCTCCACGCGCGGCCTCCCGGGCCGGCTGGGAGATTTGGATCGGAGATCCCCCAAGCCGCGGAGGCCGGCGACCAGAGTCCCTTCCACACACGTGGCTTCCCGGTCCGGCTGGGAACTTTGGATCGGCACTCCCCCAAGCCGCGGAAGCTGACGCCCCCCGCCACGCTTGGCTTCCCGGGCCGGTTGGGAGATTTGGATCGGCACTCCCCCAAGCCGCGGAAGCCGGCGCCCCCCCAAGCGCGGATTCCCGGGCCGGCTAGGAGATTTGAATCAGCACTCCCCCAAGCCGCGGTGGCCGGCGCCCCTCCCTCCCTCCTTCCCTGACTGGCTGGGAGATTGGGATCGGCACTCCCCCAAGCCGCGGAGGCCGGAGCCCCCCCACACACGTGGACTCCCGGGCCGGCTGGGAGATTTGGATCGGCACTCCCCCAAGCCGCTTCGGCTGGCGACCCTCCCCCAGAGCGAGAGTCTTCGAAAGTTAAAGGAGCCACAGCATCTTTTACTGGTGGGACCCGCAGACAGACGAGCGCCACATACTGCGCAGGATAAGAAAAACAGAACCCAGAGATTTCACAGGAAAATCTTTCAACGTGCTGGGTCCCACACCCAGGGAAATCTGATTAAATGCCCAGATGCCAGCAAAAAATAATGGCTCATGCCAGGAAAACTGAAGATATGGCCCAGTCAAAGAAACAAACCAATAGTTCAAATGAGATACAGGAGCTGAGACAACTAATTCTGAATATACGAACAGAAATGGAAAACCTCTTCAAAAACCAAATCAATAAATTGAGGGAGGATATGAAGAAGACATGGGCTGAACAAAAAGAAGAAATAGAAAGTCTGAAACAACAAATCGCAGAACGTATGGGATTGAAGGACAAAGTAGAAAAGATGGAAAAAACAATGGATACCTACAATGGTAGATTTAAAGAGACAGAAGCTAGAATTAGTGAACTGGAGGATGGAACATCTGAATTCCAAAAAGAAACAGAAACTATTGGGAAAAGAATGGAAAATTTTGAGCAGGGGATCAGGGAACTGAATGATAATATGAAGCACACAAATATACGTGTTGTGGGTGTCCCAGAAAGAGAAGAGAAGGGAAAAGGAGGAGAAAAACTAATGGAAGAAATTATCACTGAAAATTTCCCAACTCTTATGAAAGACCTAAAATTACAGATCCAAGAAGTGCAGCGCAACCCAAAGAGAACAGACCCAAACAGGCGGTCTCCAAGACACTTACTAGTTAGAATGTCAGAGGTCAAAGAGAAAGAGAGGATCTTGAAAGCAGCAAGAGAAAAACAATCCATCAAATACAAGGGAAGCCCAATAAGACTATGTGTAGATTTCTCAGCAGAAACCATGGAAGCTGGAAGACAGTGGGATGATATATTTAAATCACTAAAAGAGAAAAACTGCCAACCAAGACTTCTATATCCAGCAAAATTATCCTTCAAAAATGAGGGAGAAATTAAAACATTTTCAGACAAAAAGTCACTGAGAGAATTTGTGACCAAGAGACCAGCTCTGCAAGAAATACTAAAGGGAGCACTAGAGTCAGATACGAAAAGACAGAAGAGAGAGGTATGGAGAAGAGTGTAGAGAGAAGGAAAATCAGATATGATATATATAACACAAAAGGCAAAATGTTAGAGGAAAACATTATCCAAACACTAATGACACTTAATGTTAATGGACTGAATTCCCCAATCAAAAGACATAGATTGGCAGAATGGATTAAAAAACAGGATCCTTCTATATGCTGTCTACAGGAAACACATCTTAGACACAAAGATAAACATAGGTTGAAAGTGAAAGGTTGGGAAAAGATATTTCATGCAAATAAAACCAGAAAAGAGCAGGAGTAGCTATACTAATATCCAACAAATTAGACTTCAAATGTAAAACAGTTAAAAGAGACAAAGAAGGACACTATCTACTAATAAAACAATTAAACAAGAAGACATAACAAGCATCAATATTTACGCACCGAACCAGAATGCCCCAAAATACGTGAGGAATACACTGCAAACACTGAAAAGGGAAATAGACACATATACCATAATAGTTGGAGACTTCAATTCACCACTCTCATCAATGGACAGAACATCTAGACAGAGGATCAATAAAGAAATAAAGAATCTGAATATTACTATAAATGAGCTAGACTTAACAGACATTTATAGGACACTGCATCCCACAACAGCACGATACACCTTTTTCTCAAGTGCTCATGGATCATTCTCAAAGATAGACCATATGCTGGGTCACAAAGCAAGTCTTAACAAATTTAAAAAGATTGAAATCATACACAACACTTTCTCAGATCATAAAGGAATGAAGTTGGAAATCAATAATAGGCGGAGTGCCAGAAAATTCACAAATACGTGGAGGCTCAACAACACACTCTTAAACAACAAGTGAGTCACAGAAGAAATTGCAAGAGAAATTAGTAAATACCTCGAGGTGAATGAAAATGAAAACACAACATTTCAAAACTTATGGGATGCAGCAAAGGCAGTGCTAAGAGGGAAATTTATTGCCCTAAATGCCTATATCAGAAAAGAAGAAAAGGCAAAAATGCAGGAATTAACTGTCCACTTGGAAGAACTGGAGAAAGAACAGCAAACTAATCCCAAAGCAAGCAAAAGGAAAGAAATAACAAAGATTAGAGCAGAAATAAATGAAATTGAAAACATGAAAACAATAGAGAAAATCAATAAGAAGAGAAGTTGGATCTATGAGAAAATCAATAAGATTGATGGGCCCTTAGCAAGATTGACAAAAAGAAGAAGAGAGAGGATGCAAATAAATAAGATCAGAAATGGAAGAGGAGACATAACCACTGACCTCACAGAAATAAAGGAGGTAATAACAGGATACCATGAACAACTTTATGCTAATAAATACAACAATTTAGATGAAATGGACGGGTTCCTGGAAAGACATGAACAACCAACTTTGACTCAAGAAGAAACAGATGACCTCAACAAACCAATCATAAGTAAAGAAATTGAATCAGTCATTAAAAAGCTTCCTAAAAAGAAAAGTCCAGGACCAGACGGCTTCACATCTGAATTCTATCAAACATTCCAGAAAGAATTAGTACCAACTCTCCTCAAACTCTTCAAAAAAATCGAAGCGGAGGGAAAACTACCTAATTCATTCTATGAAGCCAACATCACACTCATACCAAAACCAGGCAAAGATATTACAAAAAAAGAAAACTACAGGCCAATCTCTCTAATGAATATAGATGCAAAAATCCTCAATAAAATTCTAGCAAATCGTATCCAACAACACATTAAAAAAACTATACATCATGACCAAGTAGGATGCATCCCAGGTATGCAAGGATGGTTCAACATAAGAAAATCAATTAATGTAATACACCATATCAACAAATCAAAGCAGAAAAATCACATGATCATCTCAATTCATGCAGAGAAGGCATTTGATAAGATTCAACATCCTTTCCTGTTGAAAACACTTCAAAGGATAGGGATACAAGGGAACTTCCTTAAAATGATAGAGGGAATATATGAAAAACCCACAGCTAATATCATCCTCAATGGGGAAAAATTGAAAACTTTCCCCCTAAGATCAGGAACCAGACAAGGATGTCCACTATCACCACTATTATTCAACATTGTGTTGGAGGTTCTAGCCAGAGCAATTAGACAAGAAAAAGAAATACAAGGCATCAAAATTGGAAAGGAAGAAGTAAAACTATCACTGTTTGCAGACGATATGATACTATACATCGAAAACCCGGAAAAATCCACAACAAAACTACTAGAGCTAATAAATGAGTACAGCAAAGTAGCAGGTTACAAAATCAACATTCAAAAATCTGTAGCATTTCTATACACTAGCAATGAACAAGCGGAGGGGGAAATCAAGAAACGAATCCCATTTACAATTGCAACTAAATGAATAAAATACCTAGGAATAAATTTAACTAAAGAGACAAAAAACCTATATAAAGAAAACTACAAAAAACTGTTAAAAGAAATCACAGAAGACCTAAATAGATGGAAGGGCATACCGTGTTCATGAATTGGAAGACTAAATATAGTTAAGATGTCAATCCTACGCAAATTGATTTACAGATTCAATGCAATACCAATCAAAATCCCAACAACTTATTTTTCAGAAATAGAAAAACCAATAAGCAAATTTATCTGGAAGGGCAGGGTGCCCCGAATTGCTAAAAGTATCTTGAGGGAAAAAAACGAAGCTGGAGGTCTCACGCTGCCTGACTTTAAGGCATATTATGAAGCCACAGTGGTCAAAACAGCATAGTATTGGCATAAACATAGATATATTGACCAATGGAATCGAATAGAGTGCTCAGATATAGACCCTCTCATCTATGGACATTTGATCTTTGATAAGGCAGTCAAGCCAACTCACCTGGGACAGAACAGTCTCTTCAATAAATGGTGCCTAGAGAACTGGATATCCATATGCAAAAGAATGAAAGAAGACCCATATCTCACACCCTATAGAAAAGTTAACTCAAAATGGATCAAAGATCTAAACATTAGGTCAAAGACCATAAAACAGTTAGAGGAAAATGTAGGGAGATATCTTATGAATCTTACAATTGGAGGCGGTTTTATGGACCTTAAACCTAAAGCAAGAGCACTGAAGAAAGAAAGAAAGAAATGGGAGCTCCTCAAAATTAAACACTTTTGTGCATCAAAGAACTTCATCAAGAAAGTAGAAAGACAGCCTACACAATGGGAGACAATATTTGGAAACGACATATCAGATAAAGGTCTAGTATCCAGAATTTATAAAGAGATTGTCCAACTCAACAACAAAAAGACAGCCAACCCAATTACAAAATAGGAAAAAGACTTGAACAGATACCTCTCAGAAGAGGAAATACAAATGGCCAAAAGGCACATGAAAAGATGCTCAATGTCCCTGGCCATTAGAGAAATACAAATCAAAACCACAATGAGATATCATCTCACACCCACCAGAGTGGCCATTATCAACAAAACAGAAAATGACAAGTGCTGAAGAGGATGCGGAGAAAGAGGCATACTTATCCACTGTTGGTGGGAATGTCAAATGGTGCAACCACTGTGGAAGGCTGTTTGGCGGTTCCTCAAAAAGCTGAATATAGAATTGCCATACGACCCAGCAATACCATTGCTAGGTATCTACTCAAAGGACTTAAGGGCAAAGACACAAACGGACATTTGCACACCAATGTTTATAGCAGCGTTATTTACAATTGCAAAGAGATGGAAACAGCCAAAATGTCCATCAACAGACGAGTGGCTAAACAAACTGTGGTATATACATACGATGGAATATTATGCAGCTTTAAGACAGGATAAACTTATGAAGCATGTAATAACATGGATGGACCTAGAGAACATTATGCTGAGTGAGTCTAGCCAAAAACTAAAGGACAAATACTGTATGGTTCCACTGATGTGAACTGACATTCGAGAATAAACTTGGAATATATCATTGGTAACAGAGTCCAGCAGGAGTTAGAAACAGGGTAAGATAATGGGTGATTGGAGCTGAAGGGATACAGACTGTGCAACAGGACTAGATACAAAAACTCAAAAATGGACAGCACAATAATAACTAATTGTAAAGTAATCATGTTAAAACACTGAATGAAGCTGCATCTGAGCTATAGATTTTTTTTTGTCTATCTGTTCGTTTGTCTTTTTTTGTAGTATTATTATTTTTATTTTTTTCTCTATATTAACATTCTATATCTTTTTCTGTTGTTTTGGTAGTTCTTCTAAATCGATGCAAATGTACTAAGAAATGATGATCATGCATCTATGTGATGATATTAAGAATTACTGATTGCATATGTAGAATGGAATGATTTCTAAATGCTGGGTTAATTTCTTTTTTTTTCTTTAATTAATAAAAAATAAAATAAAATAAAGATAAAAAAAAAACTCAAAAATGGACAGCACAATAATACCTAATTGTAAAGTAATCATGTTAAAACACTGAATGAAGTTGCATCTGAGCTACAGGTTTTTTTTTTGTTTGTCTGTTTGTTTCTTTTTTTTTCTTTTTCCTTTTCTTTTTTTTACTATTATTATTGTTTTATTTTTTCTCTATATTAACATTCTATATCTTTTTCTGTTGTTTTGCTCGTTCTTTTCCTAAATCGATGCAAATGTACTAAGAAATGATGATCATGCATCTATGTGATGATGTTAAGAATTACTGATTGCATATGTAGAATGGAATGATTTCTAAATGTTGCGTTAATTTTTTTTTTCTTTAATTAATAATAAAAAAAAAACACAAAAAAAAAACAGTCCACAGGTTGGGCAGTCCAAGTTCTATTAATCTACTGAGTAAATGATGCCATAAAGAGACAGATTCTTTCCATGTTACACTTATTCTTCTCCATGGCGAGGCTTGTCCTTAATCTGGATCCCTGCACGGTACCAAAATTGCTTTTACAATTCAAAACTCCACACTCAAACGCGACAGTGGTACAGTGAAAATGTGTGAAACCCTTGCTGTCTATAGCTTTAAAAATATATTTTTTATTGACAAATCCTCACGCACATACAGTCCATATATGGTGTACAGTCAGTGGCTCACAATATCATCACATAGTTGTATATTCATCACCATGATCATTTTTAGAACATTGCCATCACTCCAGAAAAAGAAATAAAAAGAAAAAAAAACACCATACGTCCCATACGCCTTACTCCTCCCTCTCATTTACCACTAGTATTTCAATCTACCCAATTCATTTTACCCCTTATCCCCGTGCCGATTTGAAAGGATTATGTGCCCTAGAAAAGCCATGTTTTAATCCTGATCCATCTCATCAAGGTAGCCATTTCTTTTAATCCCTGTTCAGTACCATAGGTTGGAAACTTGATTAGATTATCTCCACAGAGATGTTCTGCTTAACCTGAGAGCTGAAGGGAAGTAGGAATGAGGCAGATGAAGGGGGAGGAGAAGTGCCCCAGACACAGCGAGAAGCCCTATGAGGTGTCGAAATGAGAGAGAGGAAGGTGGCTGAGGAACAGAGGGGCTTTAGATGGGCTGGAACACAGAGTGTGGGTGGGACAGAAGGAGGGGCCTGCTCCAGATGAGGTGCTTTGGGGTGAGCAGGGCCTCAAGGCCCTAGTCCAGGGGCCCGGATGTTACCCTAAGAGCAGCAGGCAGCCCCTGCAGAGTTTGGGGCAGGAGGGACATGACCCAGTGGATGAGGATTTAAGAAAGGTCCCTCAGGCCGTGGAATGGAGTATTGGGGGGACAGGTCAAGGCTGGTGGCAGCAGGACCAGCTTTGAAGTCGTGGTTGTCCAAGAGAGAGATGAGGGTGACCTGGACTAGAGATCTGACTGTGTGAGGAAGAGAAATCAGCTTAAAAATCTTAGTAGAAATATTTAGGAAATAGACATGGTGATAGTGGGGCGTGGGGAGGCAGAGGGAGGAATCAGGGATGGCTTTAAAGATCTCTGGCCTAAGCAGCTGGGTTAGGGACCATAGAGGAGGTGCAGGTGTGTGCCAAGTGCGGGTGAATGAGCTCCGCTGTGGATGCATTTAGTATTTAGTTGCCTGTATGCCTCTACCACTTTCCAAATGAGTGAGTTTGGGGAGTTACAGTAACCTCTCTGTGCCTCAGCTGACTTCAACTGTAATATGAGAATGAAGATAATTTATAAAAATGATTAAGTTTGCTTTCATTCAGTATCGGAGCACGTGCTCATCATATACAGCAGAGTGCTGGTTTACTGCCAGGTACTCCTTAGGTAGGATGGGATTTTGTCTACTAAGCATGTATCCCCTTGTGTTTACATATAAGCTTTGTGTATTTTCTTGAAGTAGCGTGCACTTCCAATGCTAAATAAAAGTGAAGAAATAAACTCAAAGTAACAGGTGTTTATTATCACGTGTATGCACTCGAATAGGAATAACATCAAAATCCTGCCTGGCTGAGAAACCCATCTTCCCACATCACCACTGTTTTAGTTTGCAAAAGCTGTCAAACTGCAATATACAAGAAACAGAATGACTTTTAAAAAGGGGAATTTATGGGTAGAGGGAAACACTAGTGGTGAATGAGAGGGAGGGGTAAGGAGTATGCTATGTATGAGTTTTTTCTTTTTTCTTTTTATTTCTTTTTCTAGAGTGATGTATAATGTTCTCAGAAATGATCACGGTGATGAATATACAACTATGTGATGATATTGTGAGCCACTGATTGCACACCAAGTATGGAATGTTCATACGTTAGGAATGTTCATGTTATATGTTGATTGGTTTTATTTATAAATTTTTAAAAGCTAGCTAATAAAAATGTGGATTAGCTATATATCATCTTATTATATGCTCACTAAAGAAAATGTACTGTTCATTAAATAAATATAAAGTTCATTTTTAAAAATGAGAATTTATTAAGTTGCAAGTTTACAGTGCTGTGACAGTGAAAATGTCCAAATTAAGGCAAGGTTATAAAAATGTCAAACTAAGATATCCAGGGATAAAAACCTTGATTCAAGAAGGCCAATGAGGTTCAGGGTTTCTCTCTCAGTTGGAACGGCACATGGCAACGTATGCTAGCTTTCTCTCCAGGCTTCTTCAACGGCTTCCCCTGGGTGTTTTCTTTATGAGTCTCCAAACGTCTCTGTCTGTGTGGCCTCTGTTGGTTCTCAAGTTTGTTCAAAAACAGTTCCCTCTTAAAGGGCTCCAGTAAGCAACCCCACCTTGAATGGGTGGAAACATCTGCATGGAAACCAACTAATCAAAAGTTACCACCAACAATTGGGTGGGTTACATCTCCATGGAAACAATAAAAAAGATCCCACCCAGCAATATTGAATGAGGATTAAAGGACATGGCTTTTCTGGGATATGTAATAGCTTCCAACCTTCACTATTACTACCCCTTTCTCCATCCTCTAGCCCCTCTGCCCCTCCATGGGATGGGGGTAGGGCCTTTGGAACCCAGTTTCTCTAACGCTTCCCTTCTCTGAAGTCATCTCCCCTTCCCGGGAGGGTACCGTGGACTTCTTCAGTGCAATCTGCCTGTGGGACTGTCAGTTACACCAAAAGGTCTGTAGTTTAAGAGTGATGATTGCGCTGGATATATGGATCTGGAAATCATCAGTGCATGGCCGCCCAGCAGGGAGGGGATAAGCCAGGATTCCTGGATTCAAATCAAGGATCCACCACTTACTCCCTGTGTGACTTTGGGCAGGTTAATCTCTCTGTGGCTCAGTTTTCTTATCTGTAAAATGATGGTCATCATAATATTCTTGGGTAATTCCTCATTTTTGCATCCTTCATTTAGACCACGAAAATTTTATCTTTTGAAAACTATGAGGTGTTCTCGAAGTTTGATTACTTTCTTGGTAAAAAGGGAATCTCCCAATGGAATCGAGCTGATTGTTCACAAATATACCATCTCACCTACAGATAATGGATTTGTGTTAAGGCAGCCAAGTCCAGTCACTGGGACAGAGCAGCCTCTTCAACAAATGGTTCTTTGAGAACTGGATATCCATACCCAAAAGAATGAAAGAGGACCCCTATCTCATACCTTACACAAAAATTATCTGAAAATGGATCAAACACCTAACATTAGAGCTAAGATCATCAAACTTTTAAATGTTTTTTTTATTGTGAAGTATAACAGATATATAAAAAGCAATAAATTTCCAAGTACATTTTAACAAGTAATTATAGAACAGATTTTAAAGTTTGGTATGGGTTACAGTTCCACAATTTTTTCATTTTTTCTTCTATCTACTCCAAGACACTGGAGACCAAAAGAAATATGATTCAGCAGAAATAATGGCTTGTTAAATCCTATCTTCTCTGTTGTACTCTTCCCTCTCTTTTTCTTTTTTGTGAAAAATAACATATATACAAAGAAGCGATAAATTTCAAAGCACAGCACAACCATTAGTTGTAGAACAGTTTTCAGAGTTTCGTATGGGTTACAATTCCACAATTTTAGGTTTTTCTTTCTAGCTGCTCTAAGATACTGGAGACTAAAAGAAATATCAGTATCACGATTCAGCACTCATACTCATTTGTTAAATCCGACATTCTCTATATAGCTCCACCATCACCTTTGACCTTTCTTTCACTCTTTAGGAGTATTTGGGATATGCCCACTCCAACTTTTTCACTTTATAAGGGGGGTTGCGATGCAATGGGATGGGGGATGGAACTAGTTGATGTTCTGGAGAGACTGGCCCTCTGCATTTCAGGACTTCTCTGATCCAGGCACCCATCTGGAGGTTGTAGGTTTCTGGAAAGTTACCCTGGTACGTGGAACCTTTGTAGAATCTTATATAACACCCTAGGTGTTCTTTAGCATTGGCAAGAATGGTTTTGGTTGAGGTTTGGCAAATTATGATATGTAGCAATGTCTAACTGAAGCTTGCGTAAGAGTGACCTCCAGGGTAGCCTCTTGACTCTTTTTGAACTCTCTCAGCCACTGATGCCTTATTTGTTATACTTCTTTTCCCCCTTTTGGTCAGGATGGCATTGTTGATCCCATAGTGCCAGGGCCAGCCTTATCCCTGGGAGTCATCTTCCATGCCATCAGGGACACTTTCACCCCTGAATGTCATGTCCCATGCGGGGGAAGAGCAATGGTTTCACTTGCAGAGTTGGGCTTAGGGATATAGAGGCCACATCTGAGCAACTAAAGTGGTCCTCTGGAGGTGACTCTTATGCATACCTATAGATAGTCTAAGCTTCTTCTCTAAATACATAAGCTTCACAAGAGCAAGCCTCAAGATCAAGGACTTGACCCATTGATTTGAGTGTTCCTAATGTTTGACATAGTATACAGGGTTTCCCCAGCGGTAAAGTTTAATAGTTCCATATTTTTTCTCCCATCCTTCAAGGGACTTTGCCAATACTTTCTGATTATGTATTTAATATACTCTGGGATGTATCCAGACATTACATTAAACTATAAAGGATTAAGGGCTCTGATACTTATTCTGGGTTCCCTGTGTTTCAATTGTTTAAATGATCTATCCACACAGGTCGAATTGGGTTATCTGCTACAGAAAATTTAGGTTCTGTACAAAATAAACCTTTCTTCTTTTGGTCTCGAAGAGTAGGTGCGGTTCTAAAATAGAGACAATGTCTTCCTTATTCCGGTGTTCTGAATTACCTTAATCCGGACCTGACTGGCTTCATTCTTATCTCTAAATACCAGATTATACATAATAAAACAGCCCCTCAAAATCCAGAAATAACAACTCCCACTGCAGACTAAATGTGACTGCAATAAGAGCTTAAAATCTAAGCCCCGGTTTTCTTATGAGTATTTTCTAAATGAGATCATACAGTATTTGCTCTTTTGTTTCTAAACACATGAAACACCACGTCGAGAATTTGTGTGTCCTCCTTGCACAAGAGCCATCCTAATCTTCTCTGTATCATTCCAATTTAGTATATCCAAAAGTACTTTGTACTTTATATCCAAGTACTTTGTCAGGAAAATACAAACGCAGCTACTCAATGGGAGACAATATTTGGAAACCACATATTGGATAGGGGGTTAATATCCAGAATATATAAAGACATCTTACAACTCAACAAGAAAAAAACAAACAACCCAAATATAAAAAAAAATGGACAAAAGACATGGAAAGACATTTACCAAAGAGGAACTCCAAATGGCTCAAAAGCATAGGAAAAGATGCTCAACTTCACTAGCTATTTGGGAAATGCAAATCAAAACCACAATGAGATATCATCTCACACCTACTAGAATGGCCATTAGCACACACAAAAAAAAGAAATGAAAAAAAGACAACTCCAAGTGCTGGAGAGGATGTGAAGAAAAAGGCACACTTATCCACTGCTGGTGGGAATGTACACTAGTGCAGCCGCTCTGGAAGGCAGTTGGGTGGTTCCTCAGGAACCTAAGTTTAGATTTGCCATGTGACCCAGCAATCCCATTACTAGGTACATACTCGGAAGAACTGAAAACAGGGACACGGATAGACATCTGCACACTGACGTTTATAGAGGCATTATCCATGATTGCCAATAGATGGAAATAGTCTATGGACAGCTAAGGACAATGGTTATACTACTACCTTAATTATCCCTCAACAATTGTAAACAAATGTAACTACTTTGAAAATAACAGAATTACGTGCTGAAAATAGACGATAATTAATACTTTAAAAGGTCACCTTATGTGTGAGACTAAAGCAAAAAAAGTTTGTTACAAAATTTATATTTTGACTAGAGCATTTCCTAATATAACTCATGTAGATAGTTTGATTGAATGTCATAAATACTTGCAATCTCAGGTAGGACATAATATTTTGTTGGTTTATCCAGAGTGATGCCCCGATGAATCCCAGAGTGATTTGATCAGTGACTGGAAAAGTATTTGCAAGCCCACTTCAGGGAATGGTGAGAGTGGGGAGAAATTCAACTACCCCAAGTTGAATTCTTAATATTCTCACAAGCAGTGTGGACAACCAAAGCTATAGGCTGAGCCCCCAGTCTTGGGGTTTGTTCATATGAAACTTAACCCCACAAAGGATAGGTCAAGTCTACTTAAAATTTAGGCCTAAGAGTCACCCCCAAGAGAGCCTCTTTTGTTGCTCAGATGTGGCCTCTCTCTCCAGCCAACATGACGAGCAGTCTCACCACCCTCCCCCTCTCTGCGTGGGACATGACTCCCAGGGGTGTGGACCTTCCTGGCAACGTGGGACAGAGATCCTGGAATGAGCTGAGACTCAGCATCAAGGGACTGAGAAAAACCCTAGAATGAGCTGAGAATTAACAGCAAGAGATTGAGAGAACCTTTTCGACCAAAGGGGGAAGAGTGAAATGAGACTAAGTGTCAATGGCTGAGAGATTCCAAACAGAGTTGAGAGGTTATCCTGGAGGTTATTCTTATGCATTAAGTAGATATCACCATGTTGTTCAAGATGTAGCGGAGAGGCTGGATGGATCTGCCTGAAAATGTAGAGCTATGTTCCAGTAGCCATGTTTCTTGATGATGATTGAACAATGATATAGCTTTCACAGTGAGACCCTGTGAATGTGAAAACCTTGTGTCTGATGCTCCTTTTAGCTACTATATCAACAGAAGAGTAGAACATATGAAAGAAAAATAAATAATAGGGGGAACAAATGTTAAAATAAATTTAGTTTGAAATGCTAGTGGTAAATGAAAGCGAGGGGTAAGGGGTATGGTATGTATAATCTTTTTTTTTCTCTGTTATCATTTTATTTCTATTTCTGTTGTCTTTTTAATTCTTTTTCTAAATCGATGCAAATGTTCTAAGAAATGATGAATATGCAACTATGTGATGCTATTAAGAATTACTGATTGTATATGTAGAATGGAATAATATCTTAATGTTTTGTTAATTTTTTCTAATTAATAAAAAAGTGAAAAAAAATAAAAAAATAAAAATAATAGAATTACAAAAAACTGTTATCATCAATTGTAACAGATTTTCCACACCACTGGAAGTGTTGGTGGGGTATTTAAGGGAATCCAGTATTTTATGCATGAGAATTTTTTTAATTTTATAAATCAAAGCTTAATGACATAAGCAAGATCATTCACAAGAAATGTAGGTATGAATCCAACTTCCGTATTTTAGGTAACTTTAACTGTTGTTTCAAATTACCCTTTCCAAGTTGCAGTAACATACCAAAGACAGCTAACCAGTAAATTTTTTTTTTTTTTTTTGCATGGGCAGGCACCGGGAACCAGTAACTTTTGACTTGTAAAAAATCATTTCAATCTAATAATTTTATTAAGTTGTAAATGAGGAAACATAGGGAAATATAAAATTACTACAACACCTTAAACTTCTGCTTATTAGGAGTTTGAAAAAAATTAATCCCTTTGAGTCCTAATTACAGAACCCCTTTTCTTCTTAAGTTAAAATTTCTACTGCAGATTTTTACTAATCAAATCATATTCACTGTCATGGTTAGGAACATGTGTCAAATCGGCCCAGTCGTGGAAGCTGTTTATCTGATTGGGCAAGTACTGGCCTATCTGTTGCAATGAGGACATATCATAGGATTAGGTCATGATCACGTCAGCTGCATCCACAGCTGATTCCATTTGTAATCAGCCAAAGGGGACTGTCTTCTACAATTAGTGATGCTAAAATCATGGGAAGCCTTTTAAGGAGGACTCAGAGGAGACAGGCCCCATTCCTACTTCGGCTGGTGAGCCTCTCCTGTGGAGTTCATCCAGACCCTCCATCGGAGTCGTCAGCCTCACAGCCTGCCCTGTGGATTTCGACTCTGCATTCCTGCGGTCACGTGAGACACTTTTATAAATTTACATTTGCAAGGGTTCCCTGTTGATTCTGTCTATCTAGAGAACCCTAACTAATACATCTTGGTAACGTGAGTGGTTCTTAAGAAACAAAATCTTAAAAATGGGTTTTTATGAATGGTTTTCTACTCTGACTGGACTCAGAGACACTAAGGACTCTGATTCCAGTAATCAGAATGACACTCCCAATCCATGGAGTGAGTTGGCAAAGGAGATAGTCAAAATATCATCATTCGATTCTCCTAATGCTTCGCTTGTACGAAGCCAGACTCTGGGGGGTAATGTTTTTGACACCTTTACAGAATTTTGTAGAAATAAGAGTTATAGAGATGTTGGTTGTTTGTTGTTAGATACACTGGCTACATTAAGGGGTGAAAGGGAAGGGCTTAAGGCTTCAAATGAGAAGCTTAAGCGCTGTGTGAAAGATGTAGAAGTTTCTATGAGTATCCTGAAGGAAAATCTTATTTCTGTAGCCGTAGACTTGAGGTCTCTGATAATCAGACTCAGAATCTTATTGTTAGAGTAGCAACTTTACAACGTAAACTGAAATCTCAGTTTTGTATGGTGTCTGCCGTTAAAGTGAGGGCATTGATTGGAAAGGAGTGGGACCCTGAAAAATGGGATGGTAACATATGGATTGATAATGATGTTGGGGGCGAGGTTGAAACCCTAGGCCATGCTGAGTCTTCTCTAGATAACCCTGTAATAGTCTGCCCTGAGGACATAGCCGCCCCACCTCCAGACTGCCTTGAGGAATTGGCCACCCAACCTCCTCCTGAAGGGATTAGTCCCAGAGTGATTAATCCTGTTTCACCAGATGAAACTGCAAATGAAGGCCCTGAAGCAAATGGCTTGGAAGATATTTCTAATTCTTTTCATGACCCACCCCTACCACCCCTCATTTCTTCCAGACCAATAACTAAACTAAAGTCCCAACAGGCCCCTAAAGGTGAAGTGCAAAGTATCACACATGAGGAGGTATGTTATACTCCAAAAGAATAGTGTGAGTTTTCCAATTTATATAGACAGAAATCAGGGGAATATGTGTGGCAATGGATTTTAAGGGTGTGGGATAATGGTGGGAGGAATATAAGGCTGGATCAGGCTGAATTTATTGATATGGGCCCACTAAGCAGAGATTCTGCATTCAATGTTATAGCTCCAGTGGTTAGAAAAGGTGTTAACAGCTTGTTTGGGTGGTTGGTTGAAACATGGATCAAAAGGTGGCCAACATTACCTGAGATTGAAATGCCAGAACTGCCCTGGTATAATGTAGATGAGGGGATCCAGAGGCTTAGAGAGATTGGAATGTTAGAGTGGATTTATCATGCAAAGCCTGCTCTTACACCCCAGGAATGTCCAGAGGCTGCACCTTTTACCAGAACAGTGAGAAATAAATTTGTGAGACTGGCACCATCATCCCTAAAGAGCTCTGTGGTTGCACTTCTCTGTAGGTCAGATATTACTGTAGGAACTGCTGTCACTGAGCTGGAATCCTTAAACACAATGGGGATGACAGGATCCCAAGTTGGCAGAAGCCAGGTGGCAGCACTTAGTCACCAAAGACAGGGTAGACGTGGCTATTATAATAGACAGCAAACTCAAAGGAGGCGTCAAAATTATATGACACGCAGAGATTTGTGGCATTGGCTAGTAAATCATGGGGTGCCTAGAAATACAATAGAAGGGCAGTCTACTAAATTCTTGTTGGAGCTGTATAAACAAAAGAGTTCTAGGTAAAGTGAACAGAAGTCTAACCTGAATTATAAAAACACAGAGTCACAGCCCCTTAATCAGTTTCAAGACTTGAAACAGTTTACAGACCCAGAGCCCCTTGAATGAAGGGGAGGCCAGGTCCCTTGGGGGGAGAAACCTGTTACACTGCCACAAATTTATACTGTTAATCTTCCTCCAAGTCTTCCCCAAGGAGACCAAAGGCCTTTTACCAGGGTAACTGTGCACTGGGGAAAAGGAAATGATCAGCTATTTCGGGGATTATTAGATACTGGTTCAGAAGTGACATTAATTCCAGGGGACCCAAAACGTCACTCTGGACCACCAGTCAGAGTGGGGGCTTATGGAGGCCAGGGGATCAATGGAGTTTTAGCTCAGGTTCGTCTCACAGTGGGTCCAGTGGGCCCCCGGACCCATCCTGTAGTTATTTCCCCAGTTCCGGAATGTATAATTGGCATAGACATACTGAGCAACTGCAATAATCCCCACGTTGGCTCTCTATCTCGTGCAGTGAGGGCTATTATGTTGGGAAAGGCCAAGTGGAAGCCACTAGAACTGCCCCTACCAAGCAAAATAGTAAATCAGAAGCAATACCGTATTCCTAGAGGGATTGCAGAAATTACTGTCACTCTTAAGGACTTGAAAGATGCAGGGGTGGTGATTCCCACCACATCCCTGTTCAACTCTCCTATTTGGCCTGTGCAGAAAACAGATGGGTCTTGGAGAATGACAGTGGATTATCGTAAGCTCAACCAGGTGGTAACTCCATTGCAGCTGTTGTTCCAGATGTAGTGTCATTGCTTGAGCAAATCAATACATCCCCTGGTACCTGGTATGCAGCTATTGATCTGGCAAATGCTTTTTTCTTAATAGCTATTAGTAAGGACCACCAGAAACACTTTTCTTTCAGCTGGCAAGGTCAGCAATATACTTTCACTGTCCTACCTCAGGGGTTTATCAACTCTCCAGCCCTATGTCATAATCTTGTTTGCAGAGACCTTGATCATTTCTGCCTCCCACAAGACATCACTTGTCCTAATTACAGAACCCCTTTTCTTCTTAAGTTAAAAATTCTACTGCAGATTTTTACTAATCAAATTATATTCACTATAGTATAATTCTCTGTGGAGAATACTGGAAGAAAGATTTGCAATTCATAAGGGAAAAGTAACAGTAGAGTAAATCCTTATTAAAACCTGTGAACTGTGAATATATTTATGGCTTATAATCTTATGCACAGAAACTTAGTTAAGAAAGAGAAAGAAAACATTATCAGGATTAAAAATAAAAAGAACTCAGAAAATTCATGGTTGAAAGCACATTTTGCTTATTTGTTCTCCTACAAATTTATTCAGTTTATTGAGTCCAAAAATATATATATATTAAGAATATTAGGCCAGACAGAAAGCCTGGGATAAACTGGGACCTGGAATTGTGGGATTGAGAAAGCCTTCTTGACCAAAAGGGCAAAGAGAGAAAGGAGACAAAATAAGTTTCAGTGGCTGAGAGATTTCAGAGTCGAGAGGTTATCCTGGAAGTTATTCTTATGCATTATATAGCTATCCTTTTTAGTTTATGGTGTATTGGAAAGCTGGAGATGTGACCCACCCAACTGTGGATGGTAACTTTTCATTAGATGGTTTCATTCAAGGTGGGGTTGCTTACTGGACCCATTTAAGAGGGAACCCTTTTGGAAAAAGCCATGACAGCCCACACAGCCAGAGATCTTTGTAGATGAAGAAGGAAAATGTCCCTGGGGGAGCTTCATGAAACAAGAAGCAGGGAGAGAAAGATAGCAGATGTCGCCATGTGTCCTTCAAGTTGAGAGAGAAATCCCAAACTTCACTGGCTTTTCTTGAGTGAAGGTAACCTCTTGTTGGTACCTTAATTTGGACATTTTCACAGCCTTAGAACTATAACTTGCAACTTAATAAATTCCCCTTTTTGGAAGCTATTCCATTTCTGGTATATCACATTCCGGCAGCTTACAGACTAGAACAACAAATTACTTTGGTCTTTTACGTATCAATATTCAGGAAAGAAGTTCTCTCTCTTAACATTGCTCCAGTGGTGTGAAACCCTGGTCAAGGACAGCAACGATTCTGGTCTCACAGGTAAAATCAACCTGGCAGGGTCAAGGTGCCCTCCCTGGCCACCCAGGGCCCACAGCTTGTAGCGGGGCAATGTGTGCTTTAAGAACACAGGACACTTCTCATACGCTTGGCCACTATTTTTAGTTATTACCTTGGCTGCCTTTATTCTTTTTTTTTTTAAGAAAAAAAAAGAACTTTTCAAAAATTTCTCATCTCTGAGTTGGAGAAACTGTGTTTTAAAATTTGAGTCATTTGAAATTACAAATTCAGACACTTGTAAACATGAGGCTTCTGTCTAACACCTCAGGGCAGATGATTCATTCTGATATTTAAAAATAAAAGTTATACAATTGTGCTTGGAACACACAGAACCACTTACCAACTTCTTGCTACCATTCTACATCATAACAGCCCAGCCAAGGTTACTGTGACCTCTAAATGATCAAAGAAACAAGTTATTTTCTCTTCTTATGACTAGCACATATTTCAAGACACTTTTTTGTCTTTTAATAGACATCCTGTACTCTGAGTTTCTCTTTCAATTCACTTAATTTCAACAATCTGTCAAAAACAGCCAGTAAACAAGTACTGAATTATATATTGTTGGGTTCTTTTAAGCCCTAAAACTCCAGGCTACAAAAACATCTGGTGCGTCTCCCACCCTGACCACCCTGCTACGTTTCCATATAGCACAGGCCACCCATACATACAGAGCCAGGGGCAAAGCTGACATGGTCTAATTGGAGCCAGTAGACAGGAGGGTGGTGAGTCCTGACGAAGCACTTGTAGACAGACTGTAACTCACTGTGGGGTTGAAGTTCTTCATTACAAACAAGGAAGCAACAATGACCAAGATCAGGAATAGAATGCTGTTATGAAAGATGGAAAATGGTGTAGCTTCATAATTAGCAACTTCATTCTGCTTCCAGAAGATTCTTTCATCTTTCTCCTGTCCAGACATCTTTCTACTGTCAGCTTCAGAATGTTTTCGAGTTGCTTCCTTAGAAACAGCATCCGCCCTCTCCTGTGCTACTTCATGTTTGAGAACAAATTTTACATTCTTGTATGCTTTTCTAGTTTGCTAGCTCACGGAATGCAAAACACCAGAAACAGAATGGCATTTAAAAAGGGGAATTTAATACGTTGCTAGTTTACAGTTCTAAGGCCGAGAAAATGTCCCAATTAAAACAAGTCTATAGAAATGTCCAATCAAAAGCATCCAGGGAAAGATACCTTGGTTCAAGAAGGCCTATGAAATTCAGGGTTTCTCTCTCAAGTGGAAGGGCACATGGCAAACACAGTCACAGTTTCTCTCTCATCTGGAAAGACATATGGTGAACATGGTCAGAGTTCCTCTCTCAGCTGGAAGGGCACATGGCGAACACAGCGTCATCTGCTAGCTTCTTCTCCTGGCTTCCTGTTTCATGACGCTCCCCGGGAGGCGTTTTCCTTCTTCATCTCCAAAACACTGGCTGGTGGACTCTGCTTCTCATGGATATGTGGTTCTGCACTGCTCTCTCTGAATCTCCCATTCTCCAAAACGTTTCCTCTTTTATAGGACTCCAGAAACTTATCAAGACCCACCCAAATGGGTGGAGACATGTCGTCACCTAATCCAGCTTAACAACCACTCCTGATTAAATCATATCTCCAGGGAGATGATCTGATTACAGATTCAAACATACAGTATTGAATAGGGATTATTCTACCTTTATGAAATGGGATTTTGATTAAAACATGGCTTTTCTAGGGGGCATACTTCCTTTCAAACCAGCACATATGCCAAGGCTACCAAATGGATGTTTACTAGGGTCCTTACACTACACAGAACAGCAGACTGAAAAAGATCCATATACCATATTCGCCAATGTAACCAGATGGGGGTGGCAGGCACAATGGAGGCAATCCCAAAGAGAAGCACAGAGGACCTGGTCGAGAGGTTGCGGTTGTAATCCTGCAGGGGCAGGACCTCCTTGGACTGCTCCTTGCAGTCACCCTTAGGAGTCATGGCAAGGAAGAAGCTGCTGCATAAGAATTTTGTAAAACCATAATTTATCTAATAAAAATGTTTTCTTAATTTAAAAATAACTATAATGAGAAACAATTGTTCAACCATCAGATTGGGAAAATTCAAAATGTGGACAATATACTCTGTTGATGATGCGGTTGGGAAGGAGACATACCCCTTTAAATTGCTGGTGTGTATGCAAAATAGTGCAACCTCTAAATAGGGGAATTTACCAACATCTAATACATTTCCCCTTTCTCCCATCAATGGGACTTCTAGGAATTTATACTGAACACACTAGGACAACAATAAGGAAATACATTTTGGCATTATTTGCAATTGCAAAACATTTGAATGCCAAGTATAGAAGATACATGGTTAGATAAAATATGATAGAACCATATATCAAAGTTCTATGAGGCTGTAACAAGATAAGAAAGATTTCTAATTTATATGGATGTCAAGGCCTAGATTGTAAGCTCTTAGAGCAGTCACATTTAGTCTGGAGTGGTAATTCTACTATCGGTGCCAAGGATTTATGAAGCATGCTAAAAATAAATGTGGGAAACATGAAAAATTGTTAGTGTTAGAGATGTAATTGCTAGGAAGTTTTAGCTAGCACTAATCAAATTCATATTTAAATAAATTGAAAATTAATTCAATGGGTTTTACCAAATTTTATTTCATTTAGTGTTAGTTATTTGATCTCTTACACTATAAAAATCCTCTGGACAGTTTGTAGTTCTTAACTCCAGCTACTTATTAACTCTGCAGTAGTTTAATAAAAATGCCTCGGATATTTTCTAAATCTAAAAAAGGGGGGGAGGGTAATCTCTCTATTTATCCATATGCCTGCTTGGTCAGGCATGAAAGATGCCTTACTTCTTTATACCAAACATTGACAATGTTAAATTTTACCTGGACTCTAACAAGAGCAATGGTTATGAAATGTCTCCCACCACTCTGAGAGATGACTTACCCAAAGAACTATGCCCTTTCCCTACATGACTGGATAATACTTGCTGTACACTCTATTTAAAAAACAAAAACAGTGGACAACCAAAGCTATAGGCTGAGCCCCCAGTCTTGGAGTTTGTTCATATGAAACTTAACCCCACAAAGGATAGGTCAAGTCTACTTAAAATTTAGGCCTAAGAGTCACCCCCAAGAGAGCCTCTTTTGTTGCTCAGATGTGGCCTCTCTCTCCAGCCAACATGACGAGCAGTCTCACCACCCTCCCCCTCTCTGCGTGGAACATGACTCCCAGGGGTGTGCACCTTCCTGGCAACGTGGGACAGAGATCCTGGAATGAGCTGAGACTCAGCATCAAGGGACTAAGAAAAACCCTAGAATGAGCTGAGAATTAACATCAAGGGATTGAGAGAACCTTCTTGACCAAAGGGGGAAGAGTGAAATGAGACTAAGTGTCAATGGCTGAGAGATTCCAAACAGAGTTGAGAGGTTATCCTGGAGGTTATTCTTATGCATTAAGTAGATATCACCTTGTTGTTCAAGATGTAGTGGAGAGGCTGGAGGGAACTGCCTGAAAATGTAGAGCTGTGTTCCAGTAGCCATGTTTCTTGATGATGACTGAACAATGATATAGCTTTCACAATGAGACCCTGTGAATGTAAAAACCTTATGTCTGATGCCCCTTTTAGCTACTATATCAACAGAAGACTAGAACATATGGAATAAAAATAAATAATAGGGGTAACAAATGTTAAAATAAATTCAGTTTGAAATAGTGGTAAATGAAAGCGAGGGGTAAGGGGTATGGTATGTATAGTCTTTTTTTTCTCAATTATCATTTTATTTCTTTTTCTGTTGTCTTTTTATTTCTTTTTCTAAATCGATGCAAATGTACTAAGAAATGATGAATATGCAACTATGTGAGATATTAAGAATTACTGATTGTATATGTAGAATGGAATGATATCTAAATGTTTTGTTTGTTAATTTTTTTAGTTAATAAAAAAAGTCTAAAAATAATAAAAATAAATTTAGTTTGAAATGCTAGTGGTAAATGAAAGCGAGGGGGGTAAGGGGTATGGTATGTATAATCTTTTTTTTCTCTATTATCGTATTATTTCTTTTTCTGTTGTCTTTTTCTTTTTCTAAATCGATGCAAATGTTCTAAGAAATAATGAATATGCAACTATGTGATGATATTAAGAATTACTGATTTATATGTAGAATGGAATGATATCTTAATGTCTTGTTTGTTAATTTTTTTAATTAATAAAAAAAGTTAAAAAAAACAATAAATGTCTACATTTCATTCATGAGAATCATGCATTCTATTAATGCATGCACGCACACAGACCTATAGAAACAGGTTGAGGATGTTCTAAAATCCTTGCAGATGCCTCAAACACTAGAGATAAAGCTTTTTCCCCCCAGCTGTGCCCTGCTTTTGCTCCTGACACACCAAAGCGCTAGGGGAACAGCTTCCTCGCTGCTCTGGATGGGTCTGGAGCTCTCCTCCCAGCCCTGAAGATGTTCTCAGCACGCCGGGACAGCCTTGGACTCCGGGAGCCTGGAGAGGTGTGGGCTAAAGCTGCTGGGGGTCAAGACTCAGGGGGCTGCAGCATCACACCTGATCTCCCCAAAGTGTCTTCCAAGGCAAGGCCTCCATCTGTGCCCCAGCCCTTAACACCCACCACCCTCCCTGCTAAAGGAAGTCCAGGTCTGAGGCTGGGGACCTGGTCTTGGCCTGGTGTGGGGGGCTATTTTTCTGAGGTAGAAATGCACCAGAAGCCAGTGGATGGCCTTGGGGTGTGGGAAGTCATTCCGCAGTTGTGGGTTTGAGTCCCTGGGAGTTAAATTCATTCCAGAGATGGTGTTCTCATACTCTCCAAGGCCTACAGCGAGAGTTTAGGGGACGGTGTATGGAAATCCTTGGTATAAAGGCAGACAATGGCAGCCACTGGTCATAGTTTTAAGCCACACGCTGTTTTACCCATTGAAAACAGACCCTCCCAGCCCAGAGACGTTAATGGGTGGTGGGGCTGAGAGAGTGAGTAGCAGGAAGGTTAGGGCTGTTAGTTGTGTCATTGAACGGCTGCAAATTGTTTTTAAATAAATAAATGCAGCATTATTGAGATATATTCATATACCATACAAAGCATTCTAAGTGTGAAATCACTGGCTCAGTCTCATCACATGGTTGTGCATACAAACCCAGGATCAATTTTACAATATTTTCATTACTCCAGATAAGAAATAAAAATAAAAAAGAAACTCCACATTCTCCCATATCCCTATTTTGGACAATGATAAAAGCCTATCTAGATCTCCACTCTCAATTATTGGTTAAATAATGGAGGACACAGGTATCAACCGCACTCCCTCTTCCATGCTAAGCTAGTGCTCTACTGCTTCAGCTAATTCCTGGTACCAGAGGCATGCCTCATGAACAATCATTATCTCTGACCTGCCAACTCCCCATTCTATCTCATAAATAATTAGTTCAGAATAGAAGATTGTACCACAGAAACTACTCAAACACATAAACATTTCCTCTTCAGTTCATTGACTGAGACTGCCCTGTATTGCGAATGCAACCCCAACTATACGTCACACCACCTCTAACTTGTCTACTCTTCGTTAGGAAAGTATAAGGCAAAACCACCCTGCTGAAACACTCCGATCTTCGAACATGGGGTGCTCTCCCAATTGCAATATCCTGAATAAAATCAATTTCCCTACTGGTTTGGTGTATGTGCATATATTGTCTATGCAGTCGCCTATGCAAGCAAAAATAAAAAATAGAAATAAACATTATCAAATAGCAGAATAATGTAGCCACTGTTGAAAACTGTTTGACACTTACAAAGTTAAATGTAGAATTACCATATAACCTGATAAACCGACGTCCATGTATGTACCCTAGGGAATTGAAAGCAGGGACTAAGGCAGGTATATGTACACCAATGTTCATAGCAGCATTATTCAAAATAGCCAAAAGGCTGAAGCAAAGCAAGTGGTCTTAATAGGCATGTGGATAAAGAAAATGTGGTATACATGCAATGGAATATTACTCAGTCATGAAAAGGAGTGAAGGTCTGACATATACTGCAACATGGATGACCCATGAAGACATGTTGAATAAGCCAGACACAAAAGGACTAATACTGTATGATCCTACTTTTATGAACAAACTGGAATATGCAAATTCACAGAGAGAAATATTACAAATTATCAGGGTACGCGCATCGGGATGGGTGGCAGATTGATGATTAGCAAAGGAATGTTTAGTGCATATACAGTTTCTGTTTGAGATGATGGCAACTTTTGACAATGGATGCTTGGTGATGTTAGCACAACATTATGCATGTAATTAACACTTTGCCCGGAAGACCTATCTCAGCCACTTCTCTCCGCGGAGCAGAGCTTCACTCCGTTATTCACACAACCTAATTCATCTCTCACACACACAAAGCCACCTGTGCCCGAACTTCCTGCCAAACTTGGCGATGAAGACGGGAATTTAAAACTCATTTTCTCTAACAGGTCGCATCCCTGTGACGTCACGGCCAGCACCCGCACTGGCTCCTGCTGGGGCATAGCTTCTCTAGGCGCTCCGGAGGACTGGTCCTCTCGGTGGTCCTTTTATTAAAAAAAATATTTTTATTGCCATATCTTTACGCACTGTACACTCCATTCAAATTTAAAAATGTATGTATGAAATATTAGCCTTTGGTATTTGGGGATGGATATTTTTAAGTTGAGAAATACGATATTTAAACTTCCTCCAAACATTGTTTGAGCACTAGGGAGATAACTGCATTAGAGTCAGTGTTCACGAGCTTCAGAGGTACCCCACCCCCGCGAAACAAGGGAAAAGAATTGAGGTGTTTTCAAGGAGACTCCATATCCAATATTGAAATCGTCAGAGAACCTCTTTCTAGAAGGTTGTGAGTATAAGCCCGATGGTGACATGATCTGTGAATAGACATGCGTTAATATGCTGTGTGATTCCTGGTTGGCATGCAGTCATTTAGACAGTGTTGTCAAATACGAGGGTCGGGGTAACATATTTAGAGCAGGAGGGCATCTTCCCTTGTCTAGTTCGGTGGAGTAGGGCACATCCTGGGCAGTAGAACGTTGCTGTGATCAGAAAATTGGTTTTATGATTACTCCTTGATTTCCATTTTCATTTCCAATACAATTTCCCTACATTTACAGACCTCTATTTCTGGGTAGGAGGTGAGCTGCCTTATAATTGTGCTTGTGTGTTTCAGAATTCTTTTGCTTGTTGGTTTTGTCAAAATGGAAAAGGTAATGACCTTCCTTTGCTCTGCCTCTCAGAGTACCAACAAGGGAGAGAAAGGGACAAAAAGAAAGCATTTCCATATGGTAACTAGCAGAATTTCACCAACTCCTTATCAAAGGGGTGGTATCTTTGACAAGGAAAGTCTTGCCATTTGGTAAAATGTTTTGTGAATAGTTTTCTTCTGAAGGGACAGTAAAACCAGTTTTAAGTGCATACTGATTATGTTCCAAATTTATTTAAGATTGTTATACTTATGTGGACCGTTTAATTGAACACCATAATACTTGGAACCTTGAATAGGACATGAGATTTTGTAGGTTTGTCCAGAGAGATGCCCTGATAAATCACAGAGTGATCTGAACAGGGAATAAAAAAGTATTTGCAAAGCACCCTTGGGGGAATGGAGAGAAAGGGGGAAAATTCAACTTCCCCAAGTGGAGAATTCTTGATATTCTCACAAGCAGTGGAGACAACCAAAGCAATAGGCTGAGCCCCCAGTCTTGGGGTTAGTTCATATGAAACTTAATCCTGCAAAGGATAAGTCAAGTCTACTTAAAATTTAGAGTCACCCCCAAGAGAACCTCTTCTGTTGCTCAGCTGTGGCCTCTCTCACTCTCAGCCAACAGGACAAGCAAACTCACTGCCCTCCCCTCTCTACGTGGGACATGACTCCCAGGGGTGTGGACCTTCCTGGCAATGTGGGAGAGAAATCCTAGAATGAGCTGGGACTCAGCATCAAGGGGTTGAGAAAACCTTCTTGACCAAAAGGGGGAAGAGTGAAATGAGAAAAAATAAAGTGTCAATGGCTGGGAGATTCCAAACAGAGTTGAGAGATTATCCTGGAGGTTAGTCTTACACATAGATATCACCTGTTTAGTTAAGGTATAATGGAGAGGCTGGGGGGAACTACCTGAAAATGTAGAGCTGTGTTCCAGTAGCCATGTTTCTGGAAGATGATTGTATAATGATGTAGCTTTCTCAATGTGACTGTGTGATTGTGAAAACCTCGTGTCTGATGCTCCTTTTATCTACCTTATCGACAGACAAGTAAAACATACGGATTAAAAATAAATAAATAATAGGTGGAACAAATGTTAAAATAAATTTAGTAGATTGAAATGCTAGTGATCAATGAAAGGGAGGGGTAATGGATATGGTATGCATGAATTTTTTTGTTTTCTTTTTATTTCTTTTTCTGAATTGATGCAAATGTTCTAAGAAATGATCATGACGATGAATATACAACTATGTGATGATATTGTGAGTTTTTGATTATGTATCAAGAATGGAATGATCATATGGTAAGAATGTTTGCGTTTGTATGTGATTATGTTTCATAAAATAAATTTTAAAAAGATATTGAGTGTTATAGACAAGCTAACAGAGGAGAGCATAGTCATCCATTCTCATCAGCAATACAAACTCACAAAAACGGGCATGGTGCGATTCAACAAAAATGTGTACTGACTCCCCTGGGAGTCATGTCCCACGTAAAGAGGGGAGAGCAGTAAGTTTGCTTGTCCTGTTGGCTGAGAGTGAGAGAGGCCAGGTTTTAAGAATTTCAATGGCAAGGAGAGCTATGGGTAAAGAAGACAAGGGAACGCACTATCAAAACAAGTGACACCATTAAGAGGGAGAGATTGGTGTAATGACTAGTGCAGAGACCTTTGTATGCACTAAGTGGGAAATGGTCACCATCAATACCCAGCGGTGTGACCTTGAGTTAGTTGCTTAACCTCTCTGATAATCATCTGCATATGATGGTAATAATATTATTACCACATCTGCATATGACAGAAATAACATTGTATAATATTATACTACCCCTTGTAAGAAGTCACTCCTGACCGCCAGGGATACAGATTTCTCTTCCATGTTCTGAACATGTCCTGCTGGTTTACCTCTGTCCTGGTGTGCTGGTTTGAAATGATGTATATACCCTAAAAAAGCCATGTTTTAATCCTAATCCCATTTTGTAAAGGCAGCCATTTCTTCTAATCCCTATTCAGTATTGTATGTTTGAAACTGTAATTAGATCATGTCCCTGTGGATGTGATTTAATCAAGAGTAGTTGTTAAGATGGATTAGGTAGAGGCATGTCTCCACCCATTTGGGTGGGTCTTGAGAAGTTTCTGGAGTCCTATAAAAGAGGAAACATTTTGGAGAATGAAGCAGATTCGGAGAGAGCAGAGAATGTTGCAGCACCACATTCTGCGATCTCCAAAGGTCATTCACCAGCCAGCAACCTTTGGAGATGAAGAAGGAAAACACCTCCCGGGGAGCTTCATGAAACTGCAAGCCAGGAGAGAAAGCTAGCAGATGATGCCGTGTTCACCACGTGCCCTTTCAGCTGAGAGAGAAGCTCTGACTGTGTTCGCCATGCGCCTTCTCACGTGAGAGAGAAACCCTGACTTCATCGGCCTTCTTAAACCAAGGTATCTTTCCCTGGATGGATGCCTTCGATTGGACATTTCTATAGACTTGTTTTAACTGGGACATTTTCTCGGCCTTAGAACTGTAAACTAGCATCTGACTAAATTCCCCTTTTTAAAAGCCATTCTGTTTCTGGTATATTGCATTCCAGCAACTAGCAAACTAGAACACCTACCTGGCTTTCATCTTACTTGTTTCACAATATGTGAGCTGTTTGCTGTTTTCCTACATGAAATGTGCCTTAGGGTACACCAAGTCACAGAAGCCCAGATCCCAGAGCCTGGACCCCAGCAGGTGCCCAGGACACATTTATTGTACGAGTGCTGATGACATGTGCTACCCCCTCCATGCAGTGGAGCTAGTGTTATACCATGAACGTGTTTATTAGAAAGCATACTGTAAGTGAGTAGATAGAGGAAATTTCTCTGCTTATTTTTCTGTTAACTCACAGGCTGTTTCTGTCACAAGTCATTTAGAACTTTCTATACCAGTGTAAAACTCACCTTTCCCCCTTCAGAACAAGAATCAATTTTGAGAAATTACAATCCTCAATTTTAAGATTTACGTATAAAACTGAAGTAATCAAGATAATGTTATAATGTGGAATACAAGAGAGTCTAGGAATAGGCCCACACATTTTTAAACAATTCATTTGTGACAAATGGACAAAGGTAATTCAATGGAGAAAAAATTCTCTTGCAACAAATGGTGTTGGATCAGTTGGACAACCATACGCAATAAAAAAAAAATGAACGTGACCAACTTTAATTCTTAAACATAGCTGTTGGGATTGGAAAATGGAATGGCCTCATGGAAAATGTTTTGTCACATTCCTAGAAAGTTAATATACACTTAGGAAATGACCCAGGAACGACAGTCCTGTATACTTATGCTAGAGAAATGAAAAATCATGTTCACACAAAACCCAGCCCAGGAATATTTATACCAGCTCCACTCACACTGGGACAAAAATTGGAAATAAGCCATATGGCTGGCCACACTGTCAAACCAAAAGTTGCAGGGGACAATGTAAAACAAGCAAGGGTGACTTTATTCATGGGCTGCTGCAGCAGAGAAGAGAGACTAGGACTCAACTTAAAGCAAAGGACAGCAGGATTTTTAAGGGCAGACAGAGGCTACTGGAAAAGGCCTTAGATAATGCTAAGGATGTTGGTTGATCACTGGGAAGGAAGACGGAACTTACTGGGATTGCAATTAGTGCCATTTGGTTTGGAATTTGTTTCCTTTTGCTGTGATTGTGTCACCTGGACCTTGTAAGAAAGGCCAAGAAAGAGGAAGTGCCTCTCAGGTGTCTGGAGAGCTTAAGATCCTGGTGAGATGAGGGCCAGGTGTCAAGAGTCCCTAGAAAACTGCCTGAAGTTTAGACAAGCTAACCTAATTGAAGGGAGTCTTGGTCAGCAGTATAATCAGTAAAGAAATGGTGGTAACACAGATAATGGAAGATAGTTTGGCAATAAAAGGAACGAAATGTTGACGTGGGTAACAAACTGGAAGAATCGCTTTATCACGACAATATGGTAAATGGGAAAAAAATGTTAAAGTCATTTAGGAAAATACAGTTCAATCCCAGTAGTTGAAAAGACACAATATACCTACAAAGAAAGGCACCTTTAGAGAAAGAAAATACATGCTCATCTTGGAAGCAAAAATATACTGAGCACAGGCTAAATGGAGGGTGCCTTCTGTTCTTCGGTTGAAAAGAAGACTGCTGAGCAAAAAGAAAGCAAAGCAAGCACAGGTCTTTTCCTTAGGAAAGTTACACTATGAGGTTTACCTTTGAGAGAGGAGGTGGGAGGGGTCATTTCTGCGTTCACCTTAGTCACTAATTAATTTTCAACACTTCAGGACTCTGCGTTTTCTATGAAGAAAAATAACAGCCTTTGAAAGTCACTTTTCGATTATGTAATCGCAGGAATCCTCTTATGCTGGTAAATGTGCGTTTGAAAAGAGGGAAATTGAAGTCGCGGTGCAATATGAACCTCATTAGGTTTCAAATATACCTTATAAATGAAAAAGCTCCAAGGACACATGTCACAAAAGATTATTAGTGATCATCCCTGGGTGTTGGAACTGTCGAAAACAGGTTTCTTTATTATACTTTATCGCTCTTTCAGATTTTATACAGTGATGTTGAATGACTTCTATACTGAGAGAATATATTGCTAAAGGACCATAAAACCCCAGCACAAAGTAGGTGAAAGATTCTAACAGGACCAAGTAGAGAAGCAGAAACACAAGGAGCCCAGGAGGAAATGCCAATCGCAAAGCACAGGGGTTTTGCACGGGGCAGTGAGTAACCCACTTTCCTATCAGAAGCCCCGTTGTGCTGGGCACAGCAAATAGGAACCCATATTTGTCGGGTGAAAAAAAAAAAAGTTTGTTTTCTTTTTTCAAGCAGAAAAGGCGGGGTAGGAGCGAGACGGGTGGCCTCCATGGTACCCCACCGCCATCTAGCGGCTACATGGTCGCAGCGAGGATGTAGGTGCACCAAAAGCAACCTTTTCCGCTGCTTTCCGGACGGCAAAGTAACCTGCACTGACGAAGCGCGGCCCGAAAAGCAAGGATCAGACGCTGGACTGGGCGTGGCCTAATCGCCCCCCGCAACGCCCCTACTAACTGCAAGCCCACCTCCCGGCGGACCTGGAGCCATAGCAACGGCCTCAAGTGTTTCGGGAGGGGAAAACGGAAGGACAAAGCCCTTGAGATGAAAGGCCTGGGATCCTGAGAAGAGGTGGGAGGACTGGCTTCATTCAGGAGCATTGTAAGCAGAGAGGTGGCAGAAAATACCAGAACCAAAAAAAAAAAAGGATTGGGTTTGCGGAGCTGTCACTATTCCCATCTAGATTGCCTCTGTCTTCTCCATGAATAATCAGGGGGGTCATTATAATGAAGAGGGTTGTTAGTGACTGTGCTGGAATACTGTAGTAGCTAGGATGAGAGGCCCGTTTCCTCATGGTTATGACCTTAAGGTCACATAATTCGGTAAGGTTTGGAGGTGTTGTCACACATGCTCAGGTGCTCAGATACACGCCCGGAGTCTTTTACAGGAGAGCAGGGAGGAGGAGGGAGAAAGCAGCGAAAGAAGTGTGTTTGAGAGAGGTGTTAGCTCTGGGGCAGCTGGGTAAAAAGGGCAGGTGGATGAGCAGGAACATGTGTGGTGAGTGTACTAAGGTGTCCATGACAGGAAAGCTGTCCATGCAGGGGCATCACAGGGAATGAGCTAGAAGGACAGGAGGTGCTTTTGGTGGTGATGAGGGGGAAAAATGCACGAAGTGGAGATCTAGGAGAGGTGCGTCTTTCCTGATGACCAGAGGCCTGAGGTGGGGGTGGGGTGGGGTGGGGTGGGGTGGGGTGGGGGTTGGGAGCTGGGGGGGTTGAAGAGGGGTGGAAAACAGCCCTAAGGACACAGGCTCCAGTGTGAGCCGGGTCACCCTGCTGCACGCTGACGTCGCCAAGGTTAAGCGCAGTGAGGTGCAGAAGAGGGCATGCCTCGTTACAGGCCTGTTCCGAGGGTGGCGGTTTGCCTGGGGCGGCGGGGAGGGTAGGATAACCAGGACATTGGCAGAGGTCCCGCTCACCGAGTGACGGGGCCCACGGGCCGAGTCGCATCCCTCCCCGACCTCTCACCACAACTTCGGGAAGGTCACCTCCCCGGGGATTCCAGGAGGAAGACGCGCCAGGACCGCAAGGGTCGCCCGCGCGCAGGCGCAGAACCGGCCACTCCTGGGCCCGCCCCGCCCTCCAAGCCGGGTCCCGCGGAGGGCGGAGGGCCAGCCTGCGGGGCTTGCTCTGGCTCCGAGGCCCCGGGGATGGGGGCTTGCTGCTAGTTGGGGCATTGGAGGGGCGGTTAGGCCGGGCCGAGTCCAGTGTCTGATCCTTGATTTCCCTGCTGCGCTTCCTCAGTCCTGGTTGCCTTGTGAGCAGGAAACCAGCGGAAAAGGTTGCTCTTCTTGCAGCAAAGTCCCCGCTCCGTCTCTGTGGCCGCTAGATGGCGGTGCTGCACAGGGGATGGAGCACGCCTCGCTCCCGCCCCACCTTTTGTGCTGGAAAAAAAGAGGACAGACGCACTTCAAGAAATACGAACCAGCACTCGCGATTTCTTTACTTTGCACCCCGCCCGCTTCCGCGCAGGGGATGATCACTGACTACCGGAACAAAACTGCTTTCTCTCAAATTGACATTTCCTCCTCGGGCACTGCCTGGGCCTCTTGTATTTCTGCTTCTGTACTTGATCCTGTCATTCTCCTTCCCCTACTTTGTGCTGGGGTTTATGACCCTTAGCAATATATTCTTTCAGTGTATACGTCATTCAACATAGAGAATGCGGAAGACCGATAAATCATAACAAAGCATCTCTTATCCACAATCCCATCACCCAGGTATAACTATTAATAATCATTTGTGACATGTTTCCCGGGAGGTTTTTCATTTATAAGGTACATTTTAAACATGAAAAGGTTCATACTGCATCCTGACTTCAATTTCCCGCCTTTTAAAACTCCCATTTGCAGCATAAGAGGACCCCAGCGATAAAAATCGCTGGACAGAGACCTTCAAACATTTTTATTCACTTTTTTATCATAAAACAAAGCGTAGTCTGAAAGTGTTAAAAATTAATTGTAACCGAGATGAGTGGAGAAATTCCACCACCCTCCTCAGCATCTCCCGTCGGAAACCTCATAGTGTAACCTTCCTAAGGAAAAGAGATGTGCCTGTTTTGCTTTCTTTCTGCTCACCAGTGTTCTTGTAATTATGCCTAAGACTCACCACCAGGGAACCTCCTTTGTTGCTCAGATGTGGCCTGTCTCAAAGCCAACCTTGCAGGTGAACTCACTACCCTCACTTCTACGTGAGACATGACTGTTGGGGGTGTAAACCATCGTGGCAACATGGGACACGACTCCTGGGGATGAGCCTGGATCGGGCAGCCTGGGAATGAGAGTCTCTTGACCACAAAGGGAAGAGAAATGAAACAAAATAAAGTTTCAGTGGCTGGGGTATTTCAAATAGAGTCAAGAGGTCATTTTCAAGGGTATTCTTATGCATTAAGAATTGTCTTGCTCACCCAGCAGGAAGGCTTAACCCAGTAGATGCCTCCAAAATATGTACGGAATGGAAAGAGGAGAATGTGGGGCCCTTCATACAATATATTAAAGACATCTACCCCCTGCAGTATCATTTTCCTATGTAACAGAGGAGCAGATTCCTGCTGTGAGAAGTCAAGTAACATCCCCAGGGCCACATAACCAGCAGGGAAGGAATCCCATCCCAGGTCTGCCTGACTCCAGATGCAAGCAGCCTTGGTATTTTCACCCTGGATTCTTAGCTTCCTGGAAAGCCTAACTTGCATGTAATCACGTGGGAGAGAATTCAGGCAGGGAAGTCCTGTTGGCTCATCCATGTATCCAGAGCTGCTGGGATCAGGTAACGCATGTGCAAATATTATCACATAACTAGTGTCAGCTCTGTTGTAAGTGCTGAGAGTACTGCACTGGTCAGAACATGCAAAGTCCCTGCTCTCACGAAGCTTGCATCCTAGAGTAGGGAGGAAGACAGTAAACAATGGAACAAAGAATTGCATACCATGTCAGCGGTGATAAGGGCTATGATGACAGGTGAGATTAATGAGATTATTTTGACAAGTAAATCGGTGACATGGAGTATTTGGCATAACAGTGATACCAAATATCCACATAAAATAATTATCTGCATGTAAACACGCAGATGTAATTTAATAATATTGATGAAATAATAGTTTGATTTGAGGGGCAAGAAATGGCAAAATCCTCAGGCTAAGGGACTGAGATCTATCAAATGCCTCCCAACCTGTGAGGGGTTCGAAAAACTGCCGCCGTGTCTTGTGCAATAGCAGGGGAAAGGGAATCCAAGTTCTAGCTGTACAGAGCACACAGATGAAGTAAAGAGTTTGTCCAGCACCTGGTACAGAGGCGTTCTACATTTTTGATACCTATAAAAATTACCTCTAGAGTATCTACTGAAGAATGGAGAGGATGCTCTTCTTAGCAGGGTCAATAGAAAAAAATGTTTAAATCAGAAAACATCCAGTGATGCCCATCTTGCCATGAGGAATAAACTGGTCATAGGCAGTTCTGGACAGGGAGGACAGAGAACACACAACACCTCCCTTTAACGAGCAGAAATCTGAGCAGAGAGATTCCCTATCTTCACTTATTTAGAGTATATTATTTCCAGTAGACACACAGGTCATGTAATAGTATCTATTCACTATGAAGGGGGGAAGGTGGGTATTACACTGGTATGATAAGGTTCTAGATGAAACCTGAAGGTAAATGACAAGAACAGACTTTCAGTGAATAGAAAAATGAGCAGAGGGATTTCTTCTATTCACTTGCTTACAATACATGCTTTCCAATAAACAAATTCATTGTAATAACTGTAATAATAGCTCCACTGCATGGAGGGGATAGCACGTGTCATCAGCATTAGTACAATAAACATGTCCTGAGCACCTGCTGGGGACCAGGTTCCAGGACCTGGGATTTGGTGGACTTGGTGCACACAGGCACATTTCACGCAGGATAACAGTGAGTGAACAGCTCACACATTGTGTAACAAGCATGAAGAAAGCCAGGACAGGGGTGAGCTAGCAGGGGACGCTCGGAACACAGAAGAGACATCTGTATCCCAGCTGGTCAGGAGCAACTTATAACAAGAGGTGGAATAATATTGTACAATATTATTAAACCCATATGCACACGTGGTAACTGATGATCATAGAGATTAATCAACTAACTCAAGGTCAACCCCTCGTTACGGGTGGTGACTATTTTTCCACTTAGGTCTGTTCTCATGCAAAGGTCTCTGCACTATTCATTACACTGAGCTCTCCCTTTTAATGATGTCCCCTGTGTTGATAACAATCCGCACCCTTGGCTTCCCTACCATTTGCTGTCGTTGCCCTTTAAATTTGTGGAACCTAGTAAATACAGTACAGATGTTTGTTGAGCTGCATCAGACATTTTGACTTTATAAAAATATTTTTTTCCTTGTCATGCAACTTAGCCAAACCCGTTTTCTTGAGTTTGTATTGCAACCACAATAATGAGAATGGAGGACTGTGTTCTACTGTGTTAGCTTGCCTCTATCACTCAATCTTAAATAAATCAGAAACGCAATCAATATGCAACTAAAAACAGTAAAACAGGTGCTTTGGGAGAAATGTATTCAAAAAACATTGTATCAAATGCCAAGACACCACCCCTTTGAGTGGGGGGTTGGTGAAATTCTGCCCCTTACCATATGGAAATGCTTCCTTTATGTTCCTCTCTCTCCCTTGCTGGTACTCTGAGCGGCGCAGCAAAGAAAGGTCATTACCTTTTCCTTTTTGACAAAACTAACAAGCAAAAGAATTCTGAAACACACAGGCAGTATTGTAAGCCAGTACACATCCTACCCACAAATAGGGGTCTGCATATATAGGAAAACTGTATCGGGAATGCAAATAGAAATCAAGGAGTAATCATGAAACCAAATTTCTGATGACAATAGAGTTCTATTGCCCACGATCAGCCCTACTCCAGCAAACTAGTCAACCGATGAAGCCCTCCTCCAAATATGTTATCCCGACCCGTGTATTTGACAACATCGACCTGTGTATTTGACAACATCGTCTAAATGACAGCATACCAACCAGGAATGACAAAGTAAATTAAAGCATGTCTATTCACAAATCATGTCACCATCAGGCTTACACTCACAAACCTTCTAGAAAGAGGTCCTCTGCCGATTTCAATATGGGATATGGAGTCTCCTTTAAAACACCTGAATTCTTTTGCCTTGTTTCGTGGGAGTGGCGGGTGGGGTGAGGCACCTCTGAAGCTCTTGAACACTGACTCTAACGAAGTTATCTAGTGCTTAAATAATGCCTAGAAGAAGTTAAAATATCGTATTTCTCCACTTAAAGTTATCCATTCCAAACTGGAAAAAAGAATATTTGATACTCACATTATAAAATCACAATGCCAGATACGAAAAGACAGAAGAGAGAGGTATGGAGTAAAGTGTAGAAAGAAGGAAAATCAGATATGATATATATAATACAAAAGCCAAAATGGTAGAGGAAAATATTATCCAAACAGTAATAACACTAAAAGTTAATGGACTGAATTTCCCAATCAGAAGACATAGACTGGCAGAATGGATTACGACCCAGCAATACCACTGCTAGGTATTTACTCAAAGGACTTAAGGGCAAAGACAGAGATGGACATTTGCACACCAGTGTTTATAGCAGCATTATCTACAATTGCAAAGAGATGGAAACAGCCAAAATGTCCATCAACAGATGAGTGGCTAAACAAACTGTGGTGTATACCTACAATGGAATATTATGCAGCTTTAAGACAGACTAAACTTATGAAGCATGTAATAACCTGGATGGACCTAGAGAACATTATGCTGAGTGAGTCTAGCCAAAAACTAAAGGACAAATACTGTATGGTCCCACTGATGTGAACCGACATTCGAGAATCAGCTTGGAATATATCATTGGTAACAGAGACCAGCAGGAGTTAGAAACAGGGTAAGATAATGGGTAATTGGAGCTGAAGGGATACAGACTGTGCAACAGGACTAGATACAAAAACTCAAAAATGGACAGCACAATAATACCTAAGTGTAATGTAACCATGTTGGAACAATGAACGAAGCTGCACCTGAAATACAGTTTTTTGTTTGTTTGTTTGTATCTTTTGTTTTTGTTTTTTTTCTTTTTCCTTTTTATATATATATATTTTTTTATTAGTATTATTATTTTAATTCTCTTCTCTATATTAACATTCTATATCTTTTTCTGCTGTTTTGCTAGTTCTTTTCCTAAATCGATGCAAATGTACTAAGAAATGATGATCATACATCTATGTGATGATACTAAGAATTACTGAGTGCATGTGTAGAATGGAATGATTTCTAAATGTTGTGTTAATTTCTTTTCTTTTTTTTGATTAATTAAAAAAAATTTTTAAAAAAAAATCACAATGCCGACACTGAAGGTATAGAGCGCCTGAGAAATAGACTGCTCACTTAGAAAGCACCACCACGGTTCCCCGAAGAGAAGGACACTGTTCCCACCGCCCGAAGGCGCACTGACCTGTTCCAAGGAGACCTGGCTCTGGAGCTCCCGGGGGCGCCTTCTTTCCCGGGATCAGGTCCCCGCCACGCAGACGCCAGCGCGCTGCCGCTTCTCCTCCGGAGCGCCTAGAGAAGCCACACCCAGGAAGGGGCACAGGGCGAGCGTTGGCCCTCAGGGACGTGAGCCTTGAGAGAAACTGAGTCCTAAGTTTCCGCCTTCGTCGCCAAGTGGGGCATGGGGCTTCGTGTGTGTGAGGACACAGACGGCTTCGTGTGTGTGAGGACAGGTTGGGTTGTGCGAACCCGCGGAGTAAAGCTCTGCTCCCTGGAGAGAAGGGGCTGAGGTGGGTCCTCCGCAAAGTCCCTTGGGGACCCCAGGAGCGTGTTGATGGTGCAGGAAGGTTCCCGGAGCCCAGAGGAAGAGTTTCCGGGTCAGTGGGGAGGGGCTTCATAGAGAAGGGTCGTGGGTGCGGGGCTCAAGGCATTGAAGGGCGGGTTCAATTATGCCGTGACTGGCTCATTATGCTGTTTGTGTTATAGCGTGCACAGATTTGGAGAAATACCCATTTGATTAAACACATTTTTGATAGTGGTCTTATATTCAACATATTTCCCATTTCAACCACCTTCATGTAAACAATTTACTGGTGGTAATTACATGCCAGGTGTTGTAACATCACCACCATCCATTGCCAAAAGTTACCAAAACCTGTTGAGAAAGCCTGCTTGACCAAAAGGGGGAAGAGAGAAATGAGACAAAATGAAGTTTCATTGAGTGAGAGATTTCAGAGTCAAGAAGTTATCGTGGAGGTTACTCTTATGCATTATATAGATATCCCTTTTTATTTATGGTGTATTAGAGTGGCTAGAGGCAAGTACCTGAGACTGTGGAGCTGTGTCCCAATAGCCTTGGTTCTTGCAGACGATTGTATAACTATACAGCTTTTACAGTGTGAGCCTGTGATTGTGAAAACAGTGGGGCTGATGCTCCCTTTATCCAGAGTGGGGATAGATGAGTAAGAAAAGCAATGTTGAGGGGATAAAGAGTAAAAACTTGGGTAGATTGAAATAAACTAGTGATCAATGAGAGGGCGAGGGCGAGGGTACAGGATGTATGACTTTTTTTCTTTTTATTTGTTTTTCTGAAGTGATCAAATATTCTAAAAATGATCATGATGAATACACAACTATGGGATGATACTGTGAACTATTGATGATATTGTGAGCCACTGACTGTACACTATGTCAAGAATGTATATTTGTTGTTTACAATAATATTAAATAATACTTTTAAAATCATGACATTCTCATACGTGGGACATGTATAAAAGCTATAGGACTGTATAATGTAATAAACTCTAATTAAACTATTGACCGTAATCAATAGTGTAATTAAATATTATTTCATCAGTTGTAACAAAGGTACCACCTCAAACAAAGTGCTAATAATAGGGGAAACTGTGTGGTTGGGGGAGAGGAGTATGGGAATTCTGTACTTCCTAAATGATTTTTCTGTAAGCCTACAACTTTTTCTATTAAAAATAAATGCATTCCTTTCCTGATGCCTGCCATTGCAAAAAATAAATTAATACATTAAAGAAAAAGAAAAAATAGTAGAATTGCAAAAATAAGTGTGCCCTCACTCTCTCTAAGCCCAAGTCTGCAAGTGAAATCATTGCCCTCCCCCCTACTTGGGACATGACATTAAGGGGTGAAAGTCTCCCTGGCGGCGTGGGAGATGAATCCCAAGGATGAGTCTGGCCCTGACACAGTGGGATCAACAATTCCATCCTGACCAAAAGGAGGAAAAGAAGTGTAATAAAGTATCAATGGCAGTGAGATTTCCAATAGAGTTGAGAGGCTACTCTGGAGGTTGCTCTTATGCAAGCTTCAGTTAGACCTTGCTACCTATCATAACCTGTCAAACCCCAACAAAAACTATTCCTTCCAATCCTAAAGAACCCCTCGGTGTTATATAAGATTCCACAAAGGTTCCATGCACTAGGGTAACTTTCCAGAAACCTACAACCTCCAGATGGGTTCCTGGATCAGATAAGTCCTGAAACCCAGAGGGCCCAGCCTCTCCAGAACATCAGATACTTCCATCTCCCTACCCCGTATTATTGACTAGCCCCTTCCAACATGAAAAAGGTAGAAAGGCCATACCCCAAATACCCCTAAAGAGTGGGAAAGGAAGATCAAAGGCGATGGAGGAGTTATACAGAGAAGGTAGGGTTTAGCATACGAATATGATTGCTGAATCATTAAACTGATATTTCTTTTAGTCCCCAGTATCTTAGAGCAGTTAGAAGTAAAAACCTAAAATTGTGGAATTGTAACCCATACCAAACTCTGAATTCTGTTCTACAACTAATTGTACTGTGCTTTGAAATTCATTGCTCTTTGGATATGTTATTTTTCACAAAAAAAAAGTCTATCATGATGATAAAAAATTTTATTCCTTCTCCCTCCTATATTCTGGAGCAGCTAGAAGTAAAAATCTCAGAGGATGGTATAGTAGCCCATGACAAACTGTGGGATCTGTCCTGTAACAACTCATGCTTTGAAAACTATTGCTTTTTTCTATTTTTGGATTGTATATATATTATATCACACAATAAAAAAGTTTTAAAAAAACCAAGTATGATCATCACTTGTAACAGATTTTCCACACCAATGGCACTTTTGGTGATGTATGGGAATCCTGTATTATATGCATGAGAATTTTGTAAACCCACAAGTTCTCTAATAAAAGTTTTTCTGAATCATAAAACAATGTAATGAGAAACAATTGTTCAGCTATCAGACTGGTAAAATTCAAAACCTGGACAACATACTCCATTGGTGATGCTGCTGGGAAAGAGGCACAGCTTTATACTGCTGGTTAAAACGCAAAAACGGCACAACCTCTAAATAGGGGAATTTAGCGACATCTAACGCAAGTATATATAGGTTTCCCTTTTCCGCCATTATCTGACTTCTAGGAATTTATCCTGAACACACTACAGCAACAATAAAGAAATACATTTCAGCATTATTTGCTATTGCAAAGCATTTGAATGCCAAGTATAGAAGATACATGGTTGAATGAACAATGATACAACCATATATCAACATTCCACATGGCTGTAAAATGAATAAGGAAGATTTCTGCTTTATAAGGATGTCAAGCATTTGTGAATCATGCTTTAAATAATTGTGGGAAATGTGAAAAATTGTTAGTTTTAGAGGTGCCTTTTGCTTATAAAATTTAGCTATCTTTAATTAAATTCATACTTAAGTAAATTTCAAATTAATTCAATGGCTTTTACCAAATTTTATTCCATTTAGTGTTCGTTATTTCATCTTTCACACTATAAAAATCCTCGGGGCAGTTTGTAGTTGCTAACCCTAACTTCTTATCATCACTCTGCAGGGATTTAATAAAAATGCCTCAGATATTTTCTAAATATATATGTAAATATAAAGGGTAATTTCCCCATTTATGCATATGCCTGCATGGCCAAGCATGAAAGATGCCTTCTTTCTTTATATGACATTGACAATGTTGAATTTCACCTGAGCTCTACAAAGAGTAATGGTTATGAAATCTCTCCCACCGTTCAGTGTTCTGGGAAATAGCTTAACCCCAAAGAACATACCCTTACTCTATATCCCTAGAAAAATACCTGCTGTCCGCTCCTTAAAAAAAAAAAAAAAAAAAAACAGCCTATGTATCGTTAATAAGAATCATGCATTCTATTAATACCCACACGCACACAGACCCACAGCAATAGGCTGGGATGTTCTAAAACCCTTGACTTCAGGCTCCTCAAGGACTGGAGAAAAGGTTTGTTTTCCAGTCTGGTGCCCTCTTTTTGCTCCTGACACAGCAATGGGCTCTGGGCGCAGCATGGTCGCTGCTCTGGACAGGTCTGGAGATCTCCTCCCAGCCCTGAAGAGGTTGTCAGCACACCTGGACAGCCTTGGACTCCGGGAACCTGGAGAGGTGTTGGCTAAAACTGCTGGGGGTCATGAGTCAGGGGGCTGCAGCATCACGCCTGACCTCCCCAATGTGTCGTCCAAGGCAAGGCCTCCATCTGTGCCCCCGCCCTTAACACCCACTACCCTTCCTGCCAAAGGAAGTCCAGGCCTGCGGCTGGGGGCCTGGGCTTAGGCTGGCCGTGGGCCGCTATTTATCTGTGGCTGAAAGGCAGGAAATGGCAAACACTGGTTTTAGTTTTAAGCCACACACACTGCTTTCCTCAGTGAAGAGAGCCCAGAGACGTTAATGGCGGAGGGGTGGGGGTGGGGAGCTCTTGGAGAGTAGGAGGAAGATTAGGTCTGGTTATAAGTGTCAGGGAATGGCCACAAAGGCTTTTGGGTTTTGTTAATAAATAAATGCGTTTTACTGAGATATATTTGCACACAAAGAAAGCATCCGAAAGATTTAATCACTAGCTCAGAGTCTCATGACATAGTTGTGCATACAAACCCATGATCAATTTTACAATATTTTCATGACTCCAGAGAAGGAATAAAAATTAAGAAGAAACACCTCATCCTCCCACACCCCATCTTCATCTACTATTGACAATGATAGAAGCCAATCTTGATCTTCAAGTTGTCAATTCTTTTAAAAGTGGAGAATGCGGGCATCAATCTGCTGCTACCTCTCACATGCAAAGGGTGTGCTCTACCATTTGAACTAATTCCCCTTGTGGTAATCAAATCTAGTGAACACTCATTTAAATGTGAGGCGCGAACTCCCCATCCAGTTTCATGAATGATTATGTCAGATTACAAGTTTTCCCGCCTTAAACTACCTAGACACAAATATTTGCTGTTCACTTCACTGACCGAGATGCCCCAAATGCAAAAGTAATCCCAACTGCACGTCACACCACTTCTAACATGTCTACTCCTCACTGGGGAAGTATAAGACAAAACCATCCTGCCCAGACACTCGGATCTTCAGACCTGGGGTGCTCTCCTGATTGTATTATCCTGAATAAAATCAATTTCCCTATTAGGTCAGTTTATGTACTTATACTGTGTATCTAATTGCCTATGCAAACTAAAATATGAAATAGAAATAAACATTATCAAATAGCAGAATGATATTCTGTTGAAAACTGGTGCTTCCTCAAAAAGTTAAACATGGGATTAACATATCATCTGGCAATCCTGCTTCTATGTATATACCCGAGGAATTGAAACAGGGACTCAGATAGATATCAGTATACTCATGTTCATAGCAGCATTATCTAAAATAGCCAAAAGGTGGAAGCAAGGCAAGTGGTCCTTAATAGACAAATGGATAAAGAAATACACACAATGGAATATTACTCAGTCATGAAAAGGAATGAAGGTCTGATATATACTGCAACATGGATGAACCATGAAGTCATTATGTTGAGCAAAATACCAGATTTTAAGGACAAATATAGAGGAATCTCCACACAGATAGGGTCCATGTATGACATAATTAGTAGCTCACAATATCATATAGTCGTGTATTCATCATCACGACCATTTTTAAAACATTTGAATCAATCCAGAAAAAGAAATAAAAAGTACAAAGAAAGAAACTCATACGTCCCATATCCCTTCTCTCTCCCTCTCATTTACCTCTAGCGTTTCAATCTACCCAATTTTTTGCCCTTTATCTGGTCTAGTATTTAATTTTTTTATCCACTTCTCTTTACTCATCTTTCCATTCCCTGGATAAAGGGAACCAGAAGGTTTTCACAATCACACAGTCACATTGTAAAAGCTGTATGATTATAAAGTCGTCTTCAAGAACCAAGGCTGCTGGAACAGAACTCCACTGTTTCCTGTACTTCCCTTCAGCTACTCCAAAACCCCATAACCTAAAAAGGGATAGCTATACAATGCATACGAATAACCTCCAGGATAACCCCGATTCCGTATGAAATCTCTCAGCCAATGAAACTTTATTTTGTCTCATTTCTCGCCTCCTTCTTTTGGTCAAGAAGGCTTTCTCAGGCAGTGATGGTAACTTTCGGCAATGAATGGTGGTGATGTTAGCACAAAACTTGGATGTAATTACCAACAATAAACTATTTCCACGAAAGTGGTCCAAATGGGAAATATGTTGAATATATGACCAGTATAAACATTTTTGTTTAATCAAATGGTTATTACCTCTCATCTGTGCACACTTCAACAGAAATAGCATAATGAGCCCGTCACAGAAGCCCCTCCTTTCAATGCCTTGAGCCCCGCACCCAGGAGCCTTCTCTATGAACCCCCCACTGACCGGGAAACTCTTCCTCTGGGCTCCGGGAACCTTCCTCCGCCATCAACACGCTCCTGGGGAGGAGCGCCCTGGGGCCGCCAAGGGACTTTGCCAGGACCCACGTCAGCCCCTTCTCTCCACGGAGCAGAGCTTTACTCCACGGGTTCGCACAACCCAACCTGTCCTCACACACACGAAGCCGCGTGTGACCGAACCCCCTGCCCCACTTGGCGACGAAGGCGGGAACTTAGGACACAGCTTCTCCAAGGGGTAGTGTCCCGGAGGGCCAGCGCCCTCACTGAGCCCGACCGGGGGCGGGGGGGGGGGGGGGGGGGGGGGGGGGGGGGGGGGGCTTCTCTAGGCGGAGGACTGCTCCTCTCGGTGCTCTTAACCCTTCGCTTCCCAGGGGCGGTCTTGGTTTCGTGGGTGGAGAGGCGGCGGTGCACTGGCGACTGCGTGGCGTGGACCTGATCCCGGGAGTAGAAGGTGCCTCCTGGAGCTGGAGAGCCAGGTCTCCCTAGGAACAGGCCAGTGCGCCTTCGGGCGGTGGGAAGTGTCCTTCTCTTCGGGGAACCGTGGTGGTGCTTTATAAGTGAGCAGTATATTTCTCAGCGCTCTATGCCTTCAGTGTCGGCATTGAGATTTTAAAATGTATCAAATATTCTTTTTCCATTTTGGAACGGACATCTTTAAATCTTCCTGTAGGCATTGCTTCAGCACTAGGGAGATAACTGCATTAGAATCAGTGTTCAAGAGCTTCAGAGGTGCCTCATTCCACCCCCCCATCCCCTATCCCCCCACCCCCACGAAACAAGGCGAAAGAATTCAGGTGTTTTCAGGACACTCCATATCCCATATTGAAATCATCAGACAACCTCTTTCTAGGTTTGTGAGTGTAAGCCCGATGGTGACATAATCTATGAATAGACATGCTTTAATATGCTGTGTGATTCCTGGTTGGTAGTAAGCCATTTAGACGATGTTGTCAAATACACGGGTCTGGATAACATATTTGGAGAACGAGGGATTCATCTGTTGACTAATTTGCTGGAGTAGGGGTTTTAGTTTAGATCGTGGGCAGCAGAACTCCATTGTCATCACAAATTTGGTTTCGTGATTACTCCTTGATTTCTATTTGCACTCCCGATACAGTTTCCCTATAGTTGGAGACCCCTCCTTTGTGGGTAGGATGTGTGCTGGCTTACAATACTGCATCTGTGTTTCAGAATTCTTTCGCTTGTTAGTTTTGTCGAAAAGGAAAAGGTAATGACCTTCCTTTGCCGTGCCCCTCAGAGTACCAGCAAGGGGGAGAGAGAAAGGAACAAAAAGGAAGCATTTCCATATGGTAACTGGCAGAATTTCACTAACCCCCTCTCAAAGGGGTGGTGTCTTTGGTATGGTGTCTTGGCATTTGATACAATGTTTTGTGAATACATTTCTCCCAAAGCACCGGTTTTACTGTTTTTAGTTGCATATTGATTGCGTTTCCGATTTATTTAGGACTTAGAGATAGAGACAAGCCAATACACTAGAACACAGTCCTCCATTCTCATTATTGTGGGTGCAATACAAACAAGAAAACGGACTTGACTAAGGTGCATGGCAAGGTAAAATGTACGTTTATAAAGTCAAAAGGTCTGATGCAATCAACAAAAATCTGTACTATATTTACCAGGTTCTAAGAATTTAAAGGGCAACGACAGCAAATGGTAGGGAAGCCAAGGGTGCAGATTGTGTATCAACGCAGGTGACAACATTAAAAGGCTCACTGTAATGAATAGTGCAGACACCTTTGCATGAGAACAGACCTAAGTGGAAAAAGTCACCACCCATTATGAGGGGTGTGACCCTGAGTTAGTTGGTTAACCTCTATGATCATCAGTTACCACGTGCGCATATTGCTTTAATAATATTGTACAATATTATTCCACCTCGTTATAAGTCGCTTCTGATCAGCTGGGATACAGATGTCTCTTCTGTGTTCCGAGCGTCCCCTGCTGGCTCACCCCTGTCCTGGCTTTCTTCATGCTTGTTACACAGTGTGTGAGCTGTTCACTCACTGTTATCCTGCGTGAAATGTGCCTGTGTGCACCAAGTCCACCAAATCCCAGGTCCTGGAACCTGGTCCCCAGCAGGTGCTCAGGACATGTTTATTGTACTAATGCTGATGACACGTGCTATCCCCTCCATGCAGTGGAGCTATTATTACAATTATTACAATGAACTTGTTTATTGGAAAGCATGTATTGTAAGTGAATGAATAGAAGAAATCCCTCTGCTCATTTTTCTATTCACTGAAAGTCTGTTCGTGTCATTTACCTTCAGGTTTCATCTAGAACCTTATCATACCAGTGTAATACCCACCTTCCCCCCTTCGTAATGCATAGATATTATTACATGAGCTGTGCGTCTAGTGAAAATAATACACTATAAAGGAATGAATATAGGAAATCTCCCTCCTCAGATTTCTACTCGTTCAAGGGAGGGAGAAGGCATTGTGTGTTCTACCTCCACCCTGTCCGGAACTGTCTATGGCCAGTTTATTCCCCAGGGCAAGGACCATGTGTCATTAGTCTCTTCATTTCTTCTCTCACTCTCAGAGGTGGGCATCACTGGATATTTTCTGATTTACACTTTCTTTTCTAATGACCCTGCTAAGAAGAGCATCCTCTCCATTCTAGAGGTAATTTTTGCAGGTATCAAAAATGTAGAACACCTGTAGCAGGTGCTGGACAAACTCTTTACTTCATCTGTGTGCTGTGCACAGCTAGAACTCAGATTCATTTTCCCCTGCCATTGCACAAGCCACAGCGGCACAGTTTTCAGAACCCAGCATGAGTTGGGGAGGCATTTGATAGATATCGGTCCCTTAGCCTGAGGATTTTGCCATTTCTTGTCCCCCAAATCAAACTATTATTTAATCAATATTATTAAATTACATCTGCTTCTTTCCCTGCAGATAATTATTTTATGTGGATATCCGGTATCACTGACATGCCAGATACTACATGTCATCAGTTTAATTGTCAAAATAATCTCACCTGTCGTCACAGCCCATATCACCTCTGACATGGTATGCAATTCTTTGCTTCATTGTTTACTGTCTCCCTCCCACTCTAGGATGCAAGCTTCATGACAGCAGGGACTTCGCATGTTCTGACCAGTGTAGTACTCCCAGCACTTACAACAGAGCTGACACCAGTTATGTGAAAATATTTGCACGTGAGTTACCTGATCCCTGGAGCAGCTCTTTACACATGGATGAGCCAACAGGCCTTCCCTGCCTGAATTCTCTCCCACGTGATTCCTCTGCAAGTTAGGATTTCCGGGAAACTGAGAATCCAGGCAGAAAATACCAAGGCTGCATGCATCTGGAGTCAGGCAGACCTGGGATGGGATTCTTTCCCTGCTGGTTGTATGGCCCTGGGGATGTTACCTGACTTCTCACAGCAGGAATCTGCTCCTCTGTTACATAGGAAAATATGGATACTGCAGGGGGTAGATGTCCTTAATATATTTATAAGGGACCCAACAGTCTCCTCTTTCCATTCTGTACATATCTGTGATGCATCTACTGGGTTGAACCTTCCTGCTGGGTGAACAAGACAAGGTCCCTGGCCTCTGTCAGCGCCCAGGTATTGGGTGAGACAGACAAATAATCAGGGGAAACAATACAGAAAAAAGAGGGACAGTGCTTGAAGTTGTTTATCAGTGTTGGGTCTGGATAAGCACTTCTTGGCCACTGGTGACCACGGTGCTCCAAAAGAGGGGACGGAGTCCTCCTGGTGGCACAGAGTCCTTTTCTAGAGTTGCTTGTGACAGGATGTTACAAATCAAGCTTTCCATTTCAAATACAGAAAAACAAATTCTTATTTATAGTTCCTGGGGATTTTGAAAGGATTTCATAGGTTACTGAGTAGTCTTTTTTCCTTGATGCTAATCCTGTGCTTGTGAAGGTAAACATTCAAAACGGTGTGTCCCCATTTGAAACTGCTTACCATTTAGTAAACATCTCATTTATGAAAGTCTTTGAATGCTTATGAGAAGTGCACATGTTAGTCACACAATCTTTAAATTACATTTGAGTATGGGTTGGAAACAGTCAGCAAGGAATAAGCATTCTTATTTTGCCATTTGAACTAGATTTGATTTTTTAAAAAAAAATAAAGTATCTTTGAATGCGTTTTTTTCTTTTTTTAATGCAACTTTATTGTGATATAGTCACATGCCATATAATCATCCAAAGTTTACAGTCAGTGGTTCACAGTCTCATCATATAGTTGTGCATTCATCGCCACAATAAATTTTTGAGCATTTTCATTACTCCAAAAAATAAAAATAAGAATAAAAATGCAAAAGAACACCCCAAACATCCCATCCCCTTTATCCCCACTCAATTTTTTTGTTCATCTGTCCATACATTAGATAACAGGAGGGCCATCCATCAGTTTTTCACAATTACGTGGTCACACTGAAAAGCTATCTTCAAGAATCAGGGGTACACTTCAACAATCCCAGGCATTTCCTTCTAGCTATTCTAATACACTAAAAACTACAAAGGAATAGCTACATAATGCATAAGAATACCCTTGAAAATGACCTCTTGACTCTATTTGAAATACCTCAGCCACTGAAACTTTATTTGGTTTCATTTCTCTTCCCTCTGTGGTCAAGAAGACTTTTCTCCTTCCCAGACTGCCGGGTCCAGGCTCACCCCAAGGAGTCATGTCCCAGGTTGCCAGGAAGGTTTAACCCCAGGAGTCATGTCTCACATAGAAGTGAGGGCAGTGAGTTCACCTGCAGAGTTGGCTTTGAGACAGAGGCCACATCTGAGCAAAAAAGGAGGTTCCCTGGTGGTGATTCTTAGGCATAATTATAAGAACACTGGTGAGCAAAAAGAAAGCAAAACAGGCACATCTCTTTTCCTTAGGAAGGTTACACTATGAGGTTTCAGACAGGAGGTGCTAGGGCGGGTGGTGGAATTTCTCCACTCATCTCGGTTACAGTTAATTTTTAACACTTCCAGACTACGCTTTGTTTTATGAAAAAAAAGAATAAAAATATTTGCAGGTCTCTGTCCAGCGATCCTCTTATGCTGCAAATGGGAGTTTTAAAAAGCGGGAAATTGAAGTCAAGATGCAGTGTGACCCTCATCATGTTTAAAATGCACCTTATAAATGAAAAACCGCCCGGGAAACATGTCACAAAAGATTATTAATGGTCATCCCTGGGTGGTGAGATTGTGGATAAGAGATGCTTTGTTATGTTTTATCACTCTTCCAAATTCTCTATGTTGAATGACGTCTACACTGAAAGAATATATTGCTAAGGGTCCATAAACCCCAGCACAAACTAGGGGAAAGAGAATGACAGGAGCAACTGGAGAAGCAGAAATACAGAGGCCCAGGCAACGCCCCAGGAGGAAACGCCAATTGGAGAGAAAGCAGTTTTGTTCTGGCAGTTGGGGATCAATCCAGTTCTCAGGTGCGGGAGGAGTGCCAGGTAAAGAAATAGCAAGAACTCAATCGTATTTTCTGAAATGGGTATGCCCTCTTTTTTTGAACACAAAAGGCGGGGTTGGAGCGAGGTGTGTGCCCTCCCCTGTGCACCACCGCCATCTAGCGGCTACAGAATCGGAGCGCGTACTTCGCTGCAAGAAGAGCAACTTTTCCGCTGGTTTCCTGTTCACAAGGCAACCAGCACTGAGGAAGTGCAGCAGGGAAAGCAAGGATCAGACACTGCAATGGGCCAGGCTTAACCGTTCCCCTCAACATCCCAATCATCACCAAGCCCCACTCCCTGCGGCCCTGGAGCCATGGCAGCGACCTGAGGCGGACCCTCCACCCAACGCGGGACCCGGCCTGGAGAGCGGGGCGGACCCAGGAGTGGCCGGTTCTGCGCGTGCGCGCGGGCGGCCCCAGCAGTCCTGGCGCGCCTTCCTCCTGGAGTCCCCCGGGAGGTGACCTTCCCGATGCTGTGGGGAGAGGTCCGGGAGGAATGCTGCTCGGCCCGTGGGCCCTGCCGCTCCACGAGCGGGACCTCTGCCGATGTCCTGGCTATCCTAAACTCCCCGCCGCCCCGCCCCAGGCAAACCGCCACCCTCGGAACAGGCCTGTAACGGGGCACGCCCTCTTCTGCACCTCACTGCGCTTAATCCCCTTCGCGATGTCATCGTGCAGCAGGGTGACCCGGTCCACACTGGAGCCTCTGTGTCCTCAGGGCTGTTCTCCACTCCTCTTGAAAAGCCGCAGCTCCCAACCCCAACCCCAGCCCCGCCTTCTGCCTTTGGTAGATCCCTGGACTGGACGTCAGGAAAGAAGCACCCCTCCAAGATCTCCACTTCTTGCATCTTCCTTCCTCATCACCACGAAACCCACCTCCTGTCCTTCCAGCTCATTCCCTGTGATGCCCCTGCATGGACAACCTTCCTGTTATGGACACCTTAGTACACTCACCACACATGTTCCTGCTCATCCACCAGCCCTTCTTTACCCAGCTACCCCAGAGCTAAAATCTCCCTGGAACACACGTCTTTCACTGCTTTCTCGTTCCTCCTCCCTGCTTTCCTGTAGCACCCTATTAATAGACTTCGGGCATGTATCTGAGCACCTGAGCATGTGTGACACCTCCAAACCTTACCGAATTATGTGACCTTAAGGTCATCACCATGAGAAAACGGGCCTCTCATCCTAGCTACTACAGTATTCCAGCACAGTCACTAACAACCCTCTTCATTATAATGATCTCCCTGATTATTCATGAGGGAGACAGGCAGCCAGGACCGGAATACTGACAGCTCCGCAAATGTTTTCTGGACAGATATTGTCCGCCACCTCTCTGCTCACAGTGCTCCTCACTGAAACCAGCCCTCTCACCTCGGCTCAGGATCCCAGACCTTCCAGAAAAGCTTTTCTGGGTACCTAACTTCAAACCGGCACACTACCACCCCTTTCATGTCCTCCACACCCTCCATCCTCTAGCCCCTCTGTCCCTCCATGGGGTGGGGGTAGGGCCTTTAGAACCCAGTTTCTCTAACACTTCCCTTCTCTGTGAAGTCATCTTCCCTTCCCGGGAGGGTACCTTGGACTTGTTCAGTGCAGTCTGCCTCTGGGACTGTCAGTTACACCAAGAGGTCTGTAGTTTAAGAGAGATAACTGAGCTGGATATATGGATCTGGAAATCATCAGTACATGGCTGCAGAGCAGGAGGGGATAAGTCAGAGATTTCTGGATTCAAATCAAGGATCCACCACTTATTCCTTGTGTGACTTTGGGCAGGTTAATCTCTCTGTGGCTCAGTTTTCTCATCTGTAAAATGATCATGATTATAATAATCTGGGGTAATTCCTCATTTTTGCATCCTTCTTTTAGATCACGAAAATTTTACCTTTTGAAAACTATAAAGTCCCGTCGAAATGGTTACTTCCTCCGTAAAAAGTTAATCTCAATAGAAAGGAACTGAGTGTTCAGAAATACACCATCTCATCTACGGATAATGGATTTTTGTTAAGGCAGCCAAGCCCACTCAACTGGGACAGAGCATCCTCTTCAACAAATTCTTGTAGAACTGAATATCCATGTACAAAATTAAGAAAGAGGACCTCTCCTCATACCTTATATAAAAATTATCTGAAAATGGACCAAATACCTAATATTAGAGCTAATAAAAAAATTTTAGAAGCAAATGGAAGGAAAGATCTTTAATTTCTTGCTGTTATAAGTGTTGGTTTCCTAAACTTTACACCCAAACTGCAAGCAGTAGAATAAGTAGCTAAATGGGATGTTCTCAAAATTGAATACTCCGCACATCAAAGGACTTTGTCAGGAAAGTACAAACGCAGCAGCTATTCAATGGGAGACAATATTTGGAAACCACATACCAGATAGGGCTTTAATATCCAGAATATATAAAGACATGCTACAGTTCAACAACAATAACCAAAACAAGACAAACAACCCAATTTTTAAAATGGGCAAAAGACATGGATCGATCTTTTCCAAAGAGGAACTCCAGATGGCTCTAAAAGGTATGAAAGATGCTCAACTTCAGTAGCCATTAGGGAAATGCAAATCAAAACCACAATGAGATACCATCTCACACCTACTAGAATGGCCATTAGCAAACAAAACAAAACAAAACACCTGGAAACTACAAAGTGCTGGCGAGGATGTGGAGGAATAGGCACACTCATCCACTGTTGGTGGGAATGTGGAAAGGGGCAGCTGCTCTGGAAGGCAGTTGGGTGGTTCCTCAGGAACCTAAGTATAGAATTGCCACATGATTCAGCAATCCCATTACTTGGTACATACTCGCAAGAACTGAAAACAGGGACACGAACAGACATCTGCACACTGATCTTTATTGAGGCAATATTCACAATTGCCGGTAGATGGAAACACCCATGGACAGCTATGAACAATTTTTATAGTATTACATCAAAAATCCTCCAACGAAAAAAAAAAATTTTTAATAAATAAATAAATAAATAATAAATAATTAAAAAAGGGCGGGCCACGGTGGCTCAGGAGGCAAGAATGCTTGCCTGCCATGCCAGAGGACCCGGGTTCAATTTCCGGTGCCTGCCCATGTCAAATAAATAAATAAATAAATAAATAAAAATAAATAATAATAAAAAAAATCCTTCAACATTTGTAAGAAATAGAACTACTTTAAAAAGAATAGAATTACAAAAAAATAAATAAATAAAAACGTTATTATCAATTGTAACAGATTTCCCACACCAATGGAACTGTTGGTGGGGTGGTTTAAGGGAATCCTGTATTTTATGTAGGAGAGGTTTTTTTTTATTTTGAAAATCAAAGTTTAATAACATAAACAAGACCTTTCACAAACAATTTAGGAATTAATCCAAGCTCCATATTTCAGTTAACTTTAACTGTTGTTTCAATTTATCCTTTCCAAGTTGCAATTAAATACCAGAGAGAGCAACCAGTAACTTTTGACTTGTAAAAAATAATTTCAATCCAAAAATTTTATTAACTCATACATGAGGAAAGATAGGGAAATATAAAAATATTCCAACACCTCAAGCTTCTACTTATTAGGAGGAGTTTGAAAAAGTGAATCACTTTGAATCCTAATTACAAAACCCCTTTTCTTTTTAAGATGGTAATTCTACCGCAAATATGTACGAATTAAGTAATATTCAGCACACTATAATTCTATGTAAAATATAGCCCTTTTAGATGGGGAGAATAGTGGAAGAAAAGTTCTGCAATTTACAAGAAAAAAGTACTAGTACAGGAAATCCTCATTAAAACCTGTGAACTATGAGTGTATTTATGGCTTATAACCTTATGCACAGAAATTTATTTAACAGACAGAAAGTTTAAAAAGAGTTTTGTAAAACCAAAATTTGCCAAATAAAAACTTTCTCTTACTTAGAAAGTAACTATAATGAGAAACAATTGTTCAAACATCAGATTGGGAAAATTCAAAACGTAGACCATATACTCTGTTGATGATGCGGTTGTAAAGAAGACACGTTTATATTGATGATGAGTATGTAAAACATGAAACCTCTAAATAAGGGAATTTAGCAACATCTAATGCATCTCCCCTTTCTCCCATCAATGGGACATGTAAGAATTTATCCTGAACACACTAGGCCATCAATAAGGAAATACTTTTTGGCATTATGTGCAATTGTAAAACATGTGAATACCAAGCATAGAAGACACATGGTTAAATAAAATATGATAGAACCATATATAGCAGTTCCATGCACCTGTAATAAGGATAAGGAAGATTTCTAAATTATAAGGATGTCAAGGATTTATGAACCATGTGAATGTGGGAAACATGAAACATTGTTAGAGATGCTAATTGCTCATAAGTTTTAGCTTCTATTAATCAAATTCATATTTAAATCAATTAATAAATTCCATGTATGTATCTGAGAACCTGAGCAAGGGTGACAAAACCTCAAAACCAAATCAATAGGCCAAGCCCTCAATCTTGGGGTTTGTTCATATGAAACTTAACCCCCCAAACGATAGGTCAAGCCAACTTAAAATTAGGCCTAACCTTCACCCCCAGAGAACCTCTTTTGTTGCTCAGATGTGGCCTCTCTCTCAGCAAACAGGGCAAGCAAACTCACTGCCCCCCTTTCTAAATGGGTCCTGACTCCCAGGCTTGTGGACCTTCCTGGCAATGTGGGAGTGCTCCAGGAGGAAATGCCAATTGGAGAGCAAAGGGGTTTTGTCCCCAGCAGTGAGGTACCAAGAGGGTCCCACATCCCCCTCATAAGCCACGGATGCTGGACAGAGCTAATAAGAACCCATTTTGTTGGTTGAAGAAAAAAAAGTCTATTTTGGTTTTTTTTTTTGAACACAAAAGGCGGGGCAGGAGCGAGGCGGGCGCCGTCAACGGCGCATGATCGCCATCTAGCAGCCATAAAGACGGAGCGCAGATGTTGGCGCAGAAAGACAACATTTTCAGTTGCTTTTCTGCCCACAGCGCTTGGGATCTTGGCCGAGTAAGCACAGCCGGGAAAGCAAGGACAGACACTACTCTGGGCTTGGCCAAATTGGCCACCGCAAGGCCTCAACTATCCCAAAGCCTCCCTCCCCGCGGCCCCGGAGCCATAGCAACGACCTCAGGAGGGCCCTCCGCCCTCCGGGGAACCGGCCTGGAGGGCGGGGCGGGCCCTGGAGTGGCCGGTTCTGCGCCTGCGCGCGGGCGAACTCTGCGGTCATGGCTTGTCTTTCTCCTGGGGTCCCCCGGGAGGTGACCTTCCCAAAGCCCTGTTGAGAGGTCGGGGAGGGATGCTACTCGGCCCGTGGGTCCCGCCGCTCCATGAGCGGGACCTCTGCCAATGTCCCGCGTAGCCTACCCACCCCGCAGCCCTGTCCCAGGCTCACCGCCACTCTCCGAACACTCTAGTAACGCTGCAAGCCCTATTCTCACCTCACTGCCCTTAACCTCCTCGGCGATGGCAGCATGCACCAGGGATGACCCGGCTCACAGTGGAGTCTCTCCGTACTCAGGGATGTTCTGCACCCCTCCTGAAAAGCCCCAACCTCCACCCCAGCCTCGCCTCCGGCCTCTGGTTAATCCCTGGACATCAAGAAACACGCACCCTTCCAAGATGTTCACTTCATCCATCTTCTTTCCTCATCACCACCAAACCTACCTCTTGTCCTTCCAGCTCATTCCCTGTGATGCCCCTGCATGGACAGCCTTCCTCTCATGGACACCTTAGTACACTCACCACACCTGTTCCTGCTCATCCACCAGCCCTTCCTTACCCAGCTGCCCCAGAGCTAACACCTCTCTCAAACACACGTCTTTCAAAACCCCATTCTCGCTCCTCCTCCCTGCTCTCCTGGCTACACCCTATTCATAAACTCCGGGCGTGTATCTGAGCACCTGAGCGAGCATGTGACAAAACCCCCAAACCTTACCAAATTATTTGACCTTAAAGTAATGACCATGAGAAAACGGGCCTCTCATCTTAACTACAATATTCAGCAGTCACTAGCAACCCTTCTTCATTATGATGGCTTAATGAGAAGACACAGGCAATCTGAATGGGAATACTGACAGCTCCGCCAACGCAATTTACCTTTTTGGGTTCTGATGCCACCTCTCTGCTTAAAACACTCCTGACTGAAACCAGCCCTGTGACCCCTGCTCAGGGTCCCAGACCTTCTACCTCAAGGGCTTTGTCCTGCCATTTTCCTCTCTCCTGAATCATCAATTAACCACTGTATACAAGAATGGGCCGTAACAAAGAGGGGAAATAAAACCCACTCTTTCCCACCCGTGCTTCCGCAACTACTGCACATAAAGCAAAACCGCCTCAATTTACCCTGAAAACCTCCCCTTCTTGGCCTCTTCCACAGAGCTGGGGGACGCTGAGGTGGCCAAGCGGGGTGCGCGGAGTGAGGGTGCAGACGACGACATAGACCGGGACGAGCGTGTTCGAGGGGGAGCGGGGGGAGGGTGGGAATGGTCAGGGCATTGGCAGAGGTCCCGCTCAGGGAGCGGCAGAGCCCACGGGCCGAGCAGCATCCCTCCCAGGGGACTCCAGGAGGAAGACGCGCCAGGACCGCTGGGGCCGCCCGCGCGCAGGCGCAGAACCCGCCACTCCTGCGCCCGCCCCGCCCTCCAGGCCAGATCCTGCGAAGGGCGGAGGGCCTGCCGGAAGCTGTTACCATGGCTCCCGGGCCGCGGGGAGGGGGCTTCCTGCTAGTTGGGGCTTTGAGGCGGGGTTATTCGACCAGTCCCAGTCCAGTGTCTGGTCCTCGCTTTCCTGGCTGCGCGTCCTCAGCCAAGATCCTGAGGCTTGTGACCAGGAAACCAGCGGAAAAGGATATTGCTCTGCGACAACGTCCGCGCTCTGACTCTTTGGCCGCTAGATGGCGATGGCTCCCCGTGCACTGCGCCCACCTCGCTCCTGCCCCTCCTTTTGCACTCCAAAAAACTGTACAGAATTTCAGGGAACCGAAACCATTTCCTGCTGGTTCTAAACTCAGCACCTTGCCAGTTTCTAAGAAGGGGGTGGATCCCTCACTGCCAAGACAAGAGGGTTTTGCTCTTCAATTGGCATTCCCTCCTGGAGCACTGCGTGAGCCCGTTGTATTTCTGCTTCTCTACTTGCTCCTGTCATTTTCTTTCCCCCAGTTTGTGCTGGGGTTTATGGACCCTTAGCAATATATTCTTTCAGTATAGACGTCATTCAACTCAGAAAATTTGTAAGATCACTATATCATAACAAAGCTCCTCTTATCCACAATCCCACCACCCAGGGGTGACCATGAATAATCTTTTGTGACATGTTTCCCGGGAGGTTTTTCATTTATAAGGTGCAGGTTAAACATGATGAGGTTCCTACTGCATCGGGATTTCAATTTCCCGTTTTTTAAACTCCCATTTACAACATAAGAGGGCCCCGCGATAAAAATCGCTGAACAGTAACTTTCACGTATTTTTATTAATTTTTCTTCTTAAAACAAAGAGTAGTCTGGACGTGTTAAAAATTAATTGTAAGCGAGATGAACGGACAAATTCCCCGCCCACTTCCTGTCTCAAACTTCATAGTGTAACCTTCCTGAGGAAAAGAGCTGTGCTTGTTTTGCTTCCTTGCACAAGAAACGAACAGCACAGGGCTTTAGCAGGTGCTCAATATACATTTGTTTAATAAATGAACAGTATCTGCTTTCTTTCTATTGCCTCTCTCTTTATAAATATAATGTACCTTTTATTCTACTGGCTTATAACTATTATAAAAATTTTCTTACAAGGCTTTTAAAAATTTACATTTAGCACGCTGTCATGATAAAGTGATTCTTCCAAGTTGTTGCCCATGTCAAGTTTATTCCTTTTATTGCTAAATAATCTGCCACTATAGGTAGTTACCACAGTCTCCTTACCCATTCTACTGCTGACCAAGACTCCCTTAGCTTCCCTTTAGCTTGTCTGAACTTCAGGCAGGTTTCTCAGGGACTCCTGACACCTGGCCCTCATCTCACAGGTCCTTCAGCTCTCCTGGCACCCGACAGGCACCTAACTAGGTAGTTCCTTATCTCCCTCTTCCTCCCTCTTGGCCTTTCTTACAAGCTACAGGTGACACAATCACAGCAAAAGGAAACAAATTCCAAACCAAATGGCCCGAATTGTAATCACAGTAAATCACTCACCCTTCCCAGTGATCAATCAACCCCTTTAACATTGTTTAAGGACTGGTCTGGCAGCCTACTCTGCGCCTAAAAATCCTACTGTCCTCTGTCTGAGTGAAGTTGAGTTCTAGTCTCTCTTCCCTGCTGCAGCAGTCCTTGAATAAAGTCACCCTTGTCTGTTTAACATCATCTGATACACAACTTTTTCTTTGAAAGCATGAAGGCCATGTGGCTTGTTCCAATTTTGGCCCAGTGTAACTGGAGTTCAGATGAGTATTCAGGTACTGAGCTTTGTGTGAACATAACTTTTCACTTCTCTAGGATAAGTAAGTATCCAGCTGTGTGGTTGCTGAGCCATTTGGTAAGTTGTATGTTAACTTTATAGGAAACCATTTTATGACAAACCATTTTCCAGAGAGGCTGTAACTATTGTGCAATCCCACCAGCTATGGATGATCGAGTTGGTCACGTTCATTCTTTTAGTATTATTATTATTATTACACATGGTTGTCCAAATGATCCAACACATTTGTTGAAAAGACAGAACTTTCTCCATTGAATTGCCTTTGCACCTTTGTCACAAGTGAATTGGCCCAATATGCGTGGGCCTATATCTAGACTCTCTTCTATTCCACAAAATAGCGTTATCTTATAAGTTAGTCTGATGCCCCGATAAATCCCAGAGTGGTTTGAACAGTGAATAAAGAAGTATTTGCAAAGTCCCCTTGGGGAAATGAGGAAAAAGGGGGAAAATTCAACCTCTCCATTTGGAGAATTTCTGATATTCTCGCAAGCACCGGGAACAACCAAATCAATAGGCCGAGCCCTCAATCTTGGGGTTTGCCCGTATGAAACTTATTCAGCAAAGGACAGGCTAAGCCTAATAAAAATTAGACCAAAGACTCATCCCCAGAGAACCTCGTTTGTTGCTCAGATGTGGCCTCTCTCTCTAAGCCCGCTCAGCATGTGCACTCACTGCCTTCCCCGCTATGTGGGACATGATTCCCAGGGGTGTGAATCTCCCTGGCAATGTGGGACAGAAAGCCTGGGATAAGTCAGGTCCTGGCATCAAGATACCGAGAAAGCCTTCTTGACCAAAAGGGAGAAGAGAGAAAGGAGACAAAATGAAGTTTCAGTGGCTGACAGATTTCAAACAGAGTCGACAGGTTATCCTGGAGGTTATCCTTATGCACTATAAAGATATCCCATTTTAGTTTATGATGTATTGGAGTGGCTAGAGGGAAGTTCCTGAAACTGATGAGCTGTGTTCCAGTAGCCTAGATTCTTGAAAACACTTGAATAAAGATGTAATGTTTACAATGTGACTGTGTGATTCTGAGAACCTTGTGTCTGATGCTCCTTATATCCAGGGTATGGATAGATGAGTAAAAAATATGGATATAAATAAATAATAGGGAGGACAAAGGGTAAAGTAAAATAGGTAGATGGAAACACTAGTGGTCAATGAGAGGAAGGGTTAAGGCATATGATATGTATGAGTATTTTCTTTGTATTGCTTTTGGAGTGATGCAAATGTTCAAAAAATGATCATGGTGATGAACAGACAGCTATGTGATGATATTGTGAGCCACTGATTGTACACGATGTATGGAATGTATTTATGTCAAGAATATATGCTTTTATGTTAAGTATATACAATAAAAATGCTTAAAGAAAGATCAAGCCTATTGATTTGGGTGTCTCTAATATTTGACAACATATCAGGGGTTTCCCTGGTGGTAAAATTTTAAAGTTCCATATTGTTTCTCCCATCCATCAAGGGACTTTGACAATACTTTTGATTATCTCCTTAATATACTCTGGGATTTATCCAGGCATTACATTAAGCTATACAGGATTAAAGGCCCTCATTCTTATTCTGGGCTTCCTGGGTTTGGATGATTTAAACGATCTATCCAGACAGGTTGAGTTAGATTATGTGCTACAGAAAGTTTAGGTTCTGTACAAAATAAAACTTTCTTCCTTTGGGCTCAAAGAGTAGATAAGATTCTAAAATACAGACAATGTCTTCCTTACCCTATGTTCTGAATTACCTTAATCCAAACCCGATTGGGCTCGTTCTAATGCACCTAAGCATGGAATCCATCTGAGCATGCTCAGTAATTACAGCCCCTCTAATGACATCATCTGAGGCCACTCTGCTCATTACCTGAAACTCTGCGCATTTTTTCTGTAATAAAACTGTCAGAATTACTGCAATTCCAGGAAACATATTTTGGGCCACTCGGTCATCTGCTCTCCTGCTATGTGCCTAGTAATAAACTCTTTCTCTCTTTGAAATACCAGTATCTTAGGAATTGGTTATTGAGCATGTCAGGCAAAAGAAACCATGGCCTGTGTCCACTAACAACACCACTGTCCTTCCATGGATGAATGGATAAACACACTGTGGCCCATAACAGCAGACTGCTCAGCCTTAATAAATAAGAAACTATTGATATATGCATTTGCAATTCATTCAGGTGTCACATTATGCTCGATGAAAGAAACCCATCCTAGAAGGCTTAAAAACTTTCGGATGTAATTCATATGACACTCTCCAAAAGACAAAACTATAGTGAGGGAAAACAGATCAGGGTTTGCCAGGGATTAGGGGTGAGGGACGTGTAACTACAAAGAGGTGGATCCAGGTGGTTTGTTTTTGGGTGATGGAACTGTCCTGTATTCTGACTGTGGCAGTGGTGTCACAAATCTGTACACGTGTTTAAGTTCAGAAATATGCATAAAAGAAAAAGAAAGTAAACTTAGTATTATGCTAATTAAAAGAATTAATAGTCGATTTGAAGTAGGGGCTTTCTCTATTCCTTCAAAAAAAGGTACATAGAATGCTACATTAAAACTTAGATCACCTGCCCAGGTTGTGGTCTATTTCAGGCAATGTGAAGACCAGAGATCCACTCATTTTCTTCAAATACGCTGGTAGCTAGGAATTTGTATTAACTAAATTGTGGCTACCAGCACATACTGGGGAAGGAACATGGAACACATGACAAATATTTTAAATTTAGGACCTGGCTGCAAATACATGCAAACACAAACACACATCCTAGAAGGAGAGTCTATGCTTCAGTAAATGAAATCTATGTGTACAATTAATTAGACCATTTATATCGTTTAGGCCATCACTATCCCAAACAAACACTTGGATGTGGAATGACTGGAACATTATTTTAACCACATAGCTCCCAACTAATAGTCACATGTCACAAGGAACCTCTCAGGGTTATTTTTCTTCACATAGAAAGCCAATTCTCAGAGGAAAAGAAAGATCTCACAAATGCCCTTTTATGAAAGAATAGTGACACTTTAGAAAGAAACACCAACTCGCAACTCACCCATCTTTCCATCATTCTTTTCACTCTTCCTCCCTCCACTCTTTCATGTGCAATGAAATAATAACCACACACATGTAGTACTCACAATCCTCTACAGAAGGCATTACAGGAGACCATTATTTAGGGGCAGGGAGGTGGCTGGGGCAATAAATGTTACATCCCTCCCTTCCTCATCTCACCCCATTGTATTCCTTCATCAGTCACTCACCCCAGTCGGGTAATGATCTTGTATCAAATCTCTGCTTAAATCAGCTCAGCTTCAGGCTTCCTTCATCGTCCCACACAGCTTTGAAAGAGAAGAGAACATGAGTGAACCCAAAGAATAGCTATTGGTCAGAGCTTCAGGTTGATGGATGATGTCCTTCGGTTTACTGTTTCCCCACACATCCCTCACCTTTCTGTATCCAATTCAAAAGCGTTTACTGAGTCCTTACCCTGAATTCATGTACTAGATGATGTAGATAAAAAGATATGTGAGAGATGACAGCTACCATTTGTATAGTGCCTTCTCTGTGCCAGGTCATGTGGATTATCTCATTCAGGTCTCCCAACAAACATTTAAACTGTGCAGGCTTATTGTCAATTTAAAATAGTGAGAGAGACTGACTGCAGTGACAGGGTCTACACTGCAATCCACACAGTGTAAACTGAATTCTGGAGTAGAGGGCAATGAGCTAGGAGTTAAGCATGTTCCAGACCATGGAGAGTTCAAATACCATGCTGGAGCAACAACCAAAAATCACACATTTTCCTGCCTGAACTGAGAATTTCCCCAAACCCCAAAGGCCCCAAATTTCCTAGGCTGGAGTTGAACGCAATTGATCCACACAGTGTAAGATGTTTTGTGTTTCAAGTTCCCAGGGGGAGACACCCAGAGGGGAACAACCAGGATTTAGGGCGGGGTACTTGATACATGAGGGAAAAGCTGAGAAGACTGTCACTGAGAGAGAATGGGGCTCTTAATAATCTTTCGGGACTCAGCTTACACATCACTTCCTCCAGGAAGCCTTCTCTGGCCTCTTCCCCAGGTCCTGCACAGGTACTCTTTCTCGGAAGCACCACGACACCCTGAATTTTTCCTAATACAGCCCAGCCTAACACTGCTGGCAACAGATGATTATATCTGTCTCATCCAGTGGTCTGGGCGCTGACAGAGACCAGGTACTCTGTCCTGTTCACCCAGCAGGAAGGCTTGCCCCAGTAGGTGTGTCACAAATATGTACAAAATGGAAAGAGGAGAATGTTGGGCCCTTCATAAATATACTGAGGACATCTACCCCCTGCAGTATCCATATTTTCCTATGTAACAGAGGAGCAGATTCCTGCTGTGAGAAGTCAGGTAACATCCCCAGGGCCACACAACCAGCAGGGAAGGAATTTCATCCCAGGTCTGCCTGACTCCAGATGCATGCAGCCTTGGTATTTTCTGCCTGGATTCTCAGCTTCCCAGAAAGCCTAACTTGCAAAGTAATCACGTGGGAGAGAATTCAGGCAGGGAAGGCCTGTTGGCTCATCCATGTGTCCAGAGCTGCTCCAGGGATCAGGTTACTCACGTGCAAATATTATCACATAACTAGCATGAGCTCTGTTGGAAGCGCTGGGAGTACTACACTGGTCAGAACAGGCAAACTCTCTGCTTCCATGAAGTTGGCATTCAAGAGTAGAGAGGGAGACATTAAAGAATGGAACAAAGAATTGCATACCAGGTCACAGGTGATAAGGGCTGTGAAGACAGGTGAGATTATTTTGACAATTAAACCAGTGACATGTATTAATTTGGCATGTCAATGATACCAGATATCCACATAAAATTACTTATCTGCATACAAAGAAACAGTTATAATTTAATAATATTAATTAAATAATAGTTTGATTTTGGGGGCCAGAAATGGCAGTCCTAAAGCCAAATGACTGAGATCTATCAAATCCCCAACCCACGCTGGTTCTGAAAACTGTGTCGCTGTGCCTTGTGCAATGCCAGGGGAAGAGGAATCTGAGTTCTAGCTGTGCACAGCACACTGATGAAGTAAAAAGTTTGTAAGGCATCTGGTACAGAGGTGTTCTAAATTTTTGATGCCTACACAAATTACCTCTATGGTATCAACTCTAGAATGGAAGGGATGCTCTTCTTAGCAGGGTCATGAGAAAAGGATGTTTAAATCAGAAAACATCCAGTGATGCCCCCCCTCTGAGTGTGAGAAGAAATGAAGTGACTAATGACACATGGTCCTTGCCATGGGGAATAAACTGGCCATAGACAGTTCCGGACAGGGTGGAGATAGAACACACAATGCCCTCTCCCTCCCTATAACGAATACAAATCTGAGCAGAGAGATTTCCTACGTTCACTCCTTTATAGTGTATTATTTTCACTAGATACACAGCTCATGTAATAATATCTATGCATTACAAAGGGGGAAAGGTGGGTATTACACTGGTATGATAAGGTTCTGGATGAAACGTGCAGGTAAATGACACCAACAGCCTTTGAGTGAACAGAAAAATGAGCAGAGGGATTTCCTCTATCGATTCACTAACAGTACATACTTTCCACTAAACAAGTTCATGTATAACAATAGCTCCACTGCATGGAGGGGGTAGCATGTGTCATCAGCACTAGTATAATAAACATGTCCTGCACAAGTGCTGGGGTCCAGGCTCCAGGATCTGGGATTTGGTGGACTTGGTATACACAAGGCACATTTCATGCAGGATAAAAGCTGGCAAACATATTTCACATATTGTGAAACAGGCATGAAGGAAGCGAGGACAGGAGTAAATCAGTGAATCACGGAAGAGCGGTCTGTATCCCAGGTGGTCAGGAGCAACTTCTAACAAGGGGTGGTATAATATCACACTATATTAAGATCCCCATATGCACATGTGGTAACTGACGATAAAAGAGGTTAAGCAACTAACTCAAGTTCACACCCCTCATTATTGGTGGTGACCATTTTCCACTTAGGTCTGTTCTTATACAGAGATCTCTGAATTGTTCATTACACCAATCTCCCCCTCTTAACGTTGTCACCTGTTTTGATACACTGTGCACCCTTGGCTTCCCTACCCTTGGCTCTCTTTGCCCTTTAAATTCTTATAATCTGGTAAATACAGTACACATTTTTGTTAAATTGCATCAGACCTTTTGACTGTAAATATTTCTTGCCATGTGTCTTAGCCAGCCCATTTTCTTGAGTTTGTATTGCAACAATAATGAGAATCGATGACTGCACTCTGTGTGTCTATATCACTCAATCTTAAACAAAATTGAGACGTGATCAATATGCATTAAAAACAGTAATACCAGTGCTTCTGGAGAAAAGTATTCACTAAATTTTGCATGAAATGCCAAGACATCATATCAAAGATACCACCTAGGTGATAGGGAGTTGCTGAAATTCTGCTAGTTTCCATATGGAAATCCTTTCTGCTTGTTCCTTTCTCTCCATTGCTGGTATGCTGAGAGGCTCAGTCAAGAAAGGCCTTTAACGGCCTTTAATGTTAACATTTCCTTTTTGAGAAAAAAACAAGCAAAAGGATTCTAAAACACATATGCACAATTATAACCCAGCACACATCCTAGGTATATAGTGTATACAGGGAAATTGTATCAGGAATGAAAATGAAAACCAAGGAGTAATCATAAAACCAAATGTCTGACCACAGCAGCGTTCTACTGCCCAGGATGTGCCCTACTCCAGCAAACTAGGCAAGGGAAGACGCCCTCCTACTTAAAAATATGTTACCCCGACCCTCGTACTTGATAACACCATCTACGTGACTGCATACCAGCCAGGAATCACACAGCATATTAAAACGCTTATTCACCGATAACGTCACCATCGGCCATACACTCACAAACCTTCTAGAAAGAGGTTCTCAGACGATTTCAATATAAGATATGTTGTGTCCTGGAAAACACCTGAATTCTTTTTCGTTGTTTTGTCGGGGTGGGTGAGGTGGGGAGGGGGTGAGGCATCTCTGAAGCTCTTGAACACTGATTCTAACGCAGTTATCTCCCGGGTGCTTACACAATGCTCGGATGAAGTTTAAATATCGTATTTCCCCACTTAAAAATGTCCATCCCCAAATGGAAGGATAGAATATTCCATACACGCGTTTCAAAATCTCAGTGCCGACACTGAAGGCATAGAGCGCCTGAGATACACACTGCTCACTTAGAAAGCACCACTATGGTTCCCCGAAGTGAAGAACACTGTTCCCACCGCCCGAACGCGCACTGGCCTGTTCCTAGGGAGACCTGGCTCTGCAGCTTCCGGGGGCGCCTTCTCTTCCGGGATCAGGTCCCCGCCGCGCGGACACCCGCGCGCAGCCGCTTCTCCTCTCGGCCCACGAAACCAAGACCGCGCCTGGGAAGAAAAGAGCTAAGGAGCAGTCCTCCGGAGAGCCTAGAGAAGCCACACCCAGGAAGGAGCACTGTGCTGGCGCTGGCCGTGACGTCACAGGAACGCGAACCGTGAAAGAAAATGAGTCCTAAATTCCCGCTTTCGTTGTCAAGTGCAGCTGGGGAATCGGGCACAAGCGGCTTCGTGTGCGTGAGGACAGGTTGGGTTGTGCGAACCCGCGGAGTAAAGCTCTGCTCCGTGGAGAGAAAGGGCTGAGGTGGGTCCTCCGGGCAAAATCCCTTGGCGGCCCCAGGGCGCTCCTCCCCAGGAGCGTGTTGATGGCGGAGGAAGGGTCCCGGAGCCCAGAGGAAGAGTTTCCCGGTCAGTGGGGAGGGGCTTCATAGAGAAGGGTCGTGGGTGCGGGGCTCAAGGCATTGAAAGGAGGGGCTTCTGTGACTGGCTCATTTTGCGCTTTCTGTTATAGCGTGCACAGGTGAGGAGTATTAGCCATTTGATTAAACAAAAATTTTTATAGTCATATATTCAACATATTCCCATTTCAACCACTTACATGTAAACAATTTATTGGTGGTAACTACATGCCAAGTGTTGTGCTAACATCACCACCATCCATTGCCAAAATTTACCATCACCTCCTCCTGAGAAACCTTGACCAAAAGGGGGAGGAGAGAAATGAGACAACATAAAGTTTCATTGGCTGAGAGTTTTCAGAGTCCAGAGGTTATCCTGGAGGTTATTCTTATGCATTACATAGATATGCCTTTTTAGTTTATGGGATATTGGAGTAGCTGGAGGGAAGTACCAGGAGTAGCTGGAGGGAAGTACCAGAGACTGTGGAGCTGTGTTCCAGTAGCCTTGGTTGTTGAAGACAGTTGTATGACGAGTTTTTACAGTTTGACTGCTTGTGAAAACCTTGTGGGTGATGCTCCCTTTATCCAAGATAAGGACAGATGAGTAAAAAATATGGAGAAAAATAATCATGGAGGATAAAGTGTAAAAAATTGGGTAGATTGAAATACTCCTTTAAAAGAGGGAAATGTAAGGGGTGTAGGATGTATGAGGTTTTTTCTTTGCTCTTTTTATTTGTTTTTCTGGATTCAATGATTCAAATGTTCTACAAATGATCAGGATGATGAGTACACAACTATGTGATGATACTGTGAATTATTGATTGTATACCATTCATGGACTGTATCTCTGTGACAATTCCTGAATAAAAATATTTTTAAAAACATTTTTGAAAATAGAACTATGATGATTAACAAAAGAAAATCACCCATTATTTAAAATAATTTAATCTGACCCATATATTATAACAAAAGAAAGTTTAATCTCTGGGGATACTGTTTGGGTGTACAAGGGAAGTTTCTGGGTGCAGCTATCAGCTAACATTCTAATTCTTTTTAGATGGTCTGTGGTTACCTTGGTGTGTTCACTTTGTGCTATATGATTGGGCTGTACCCTTTTCTGGGTGTATATTTTAAGTAAAAATGTTACTATATAATTATTTTTTAAAACAAAGTTACCATCACCTCCAACTCAAACTCTGTACCCACTAAGCACTACGTTGCTACTCACCAACCTAACACCCATCCCCGCACATCCTGACCCTTGCAACCTGTAATATTTCTGTCTATGAATTTGCATGTTCCAGTTTATTCATATAAGTGGGATCATACAGGATCATTATTTTTTCCTTTTGTATCTGGCTTATTTTGCTCAACATGATGTCTTCATGGTTCCTCCATGTATCAGACCTTCATTCCTTTTTGTGACTGAATAATATTCCATTGCGTGTATACCACATTTTCTTAATCCACTTGTCTATTAAGGACCACTTGCCTTGCTTCCACCTTTTGGCTATTTTGGATAATGCTGCTATAAATATTAGCATACAGATATCTGTCTGAGTCCCTGCTTTCAATATTTTGGGGTGTATACATAGAAGTAGGATTGTGGGTCGTATGTTAATACTATATTTAAGTTTCTGAGGAAGTGCCAAACAGTTTTCAAGGGTGGCTACATCATTCTGCTATTTGATAATGTTTATTTCTATTTTGTATTTTAGTTTGCATAGGCAATTGGATGCACAATATAAGCACATAAACCGACCTAGATTTTATTCAGGATATTGCAATCAGGAGAGCACCCCAGATCTGAAGATCAGAATGTCTTGGCATGATAGCTTTGCCTTCTACTTCCCCAGTGAGGAGTAGACAAGTTAGAGGTGATGTAACGTACATTTAGGATTACTTTTGCAATCAGGAGCAGTCTCAGTCAGTGAACGGAACAGGAAATGTTTATGTGTCTAGCTAGTTTAAGGGGGAGAAACTTGTAATCTGAGCTGATCATTCATGAGACAGAATGGGGAGCTGGTGGGTCACAGGTAAATTCGTATTCATGAGGTTTTCTTGAAGTAAGGGGAATTAGACCAAATGGTAGAGCACTTGTTTAGCATGCGAGAGGTAGTGGGATCAATGTCTGCATACTCCATCTTTAAGCAATACTTGACACCTGAAGTATTGAGCTTGAGATAAGAGCTCAAGATAGGCTCTTATCATCGTCAATAATAGATTGGGATAAGGGGTATGGGAGGATGTGGGGTTTCTTTTTTATTTTTATTTATCTGGAGTAGTGAAGATATTGTAAGTTGATCATGGATTTCTATGCACAACTATGTGATGACACTGGGACCTAGTGATTGTATACTTAGGATGTTTTGTATGGTATGTGCATATATCTGAATAAAACTGAAAATTCTTTATTAAAAAAAATTTTGCGGCCATTCTCTGACACATCTAACCAACCCTAACCTTCCCCCTACTCTCTCGGCCCCCGCACATTAATGTCTCTGGGCTGCGAGGGTCTCTTTTCAATAGGTAAAGCAGTATGTGGCTTAAAACGAAGACAAGTGCATCTGCCACGTTTAGCAAACCAAAACAGGGACCCTCCCTACGAATCTGAAGACACCTTCACCCATTCCTTAGGTGTACCCAACAACTGCCATAAACCCTGGCACAAACTATGTTAGTTCCTACAACATCTAATGGAGAGTGTGAACCTGTCACTGGAAATACGTGGTAGAGACAGATCTGCGAGGATTAAGTTCATTCGCTACAACCTTTTATTTTAACCCCTCTCAGGATGTCACACCTAATTAAGAAATTAAGTGTGCCCTTTGGACCTATGACAATAACAAAGACTAATGAAGGAAATGGCACAAACTCTGCATCAATGCCCCAAAACCCCCATCCTTCTCTTGATGGGTATAGGAGACTCCCAGGTGAATCTGGCCTGGTTTTTTGGCTTTTTTCTTTGCATGGGCAGTCACCAGGAATCAAACCCGGATCTCAGGCATGGCAGGCGAGAACTCTGCCTGCTGAGCCACGGTGTCCTTCCCTGGCCTGCTTCTTTATACACTGATGTTTGGCTAACACAGGGCAGGGCGTGAATGAATCTTCCTGGACCCTAGTTAATGAGGATCTGATGTGTTCTAGGCATATGCAGTTTTTACCTCCCGTACTCCCTCAGACATGAGTATCAAATTCCTACATCTACAGATATAAGGGGAAAAATTAGGTCATAAGAGGGTTGAATTTTACCTGAGTTTTGCAACCCTGGAAAACAATGTAAATTATTAAATCCCAATCCTTTGTGTTATAGATCACGCAGGCTTAACTTCCCATAGCATGACTAATCTTCAGACAGGCTTCTTCCTGGCTCTGTGCCCCTGACCGCCCTGATCTTGGCCCTCACAGAATCCATTTAGAACCTGCTCCGCCTGGCCTCCACAGTGATCTCAGGAGATAATATCCTGTAAGGGACACCCCCATCGCTGGCCGCCCCTCTGCAGTACTCTTCCATTAGCTCTTCCCAGACCTTAACTCTCCTGGCCTCTGCTTCAGGGGAGTTGTGCCCACTTTCTCTCCCCTGTTGTGATAGCTTTCTAGTCTCTCCTCACACAATAAGCTTCTGGTTTCTCTCCTCTATATTGTATGTAAGTTTGGAATAAAGATATCCTTCCTTGCCCTGTTACATTTCCTGGTACAATTTTTCTTTGATAGTCACTAATCAACAAAAAGGGATGAATCTGGGAGTCACAACCCGGCCTGACTCCAATGCTGGTCCTCTCTCCACTCACTAGGAGACACTTTGCATATGTTACAGTTGCTGAGATGCAGATTTTGTTCCAGGATGAGATGGGCATCTGGGTCCCAACATCATGTCCACCTGTGAAGCACAGGCATCCAGCAGAGCAAAGCAACGCTCAAGGCTTATAAGAAAATGTGTCTGACCTCAGAACAGGTGCCAGAAGCCAGCGAAATGAAGTCCTTCATCTTAAAAGGAAGGCTTGCCTCAGTGATAACAGCTGAGCAAGGCTTTACCTAAGATTTGTGTACAGACCTGCAAATTGATGGGTGTGATTCTCATGTCCACAGAGACAAGGCTGTGAACCCACTGATGACTGGGTGTCTCATCCAGCTGAGCTCTTTCACCTTCACAAGGAGACGCTCCTCCTTGCTTTCCTCCCAACATTTTTCCCAAATCCTCTTCTCTGACTTTTGCTCCCTTGTGTTCCCCCTTTGCGATAATGCTACAGCCTTCCACAGACTGATGATTCGGTCCCTGTAACCCTCGGTTGTGCCTTTCTGTTTAGCTAGCAGAATCGGAGCTTCCCCAGCCCAACAAGATCAAGCACCGAATAGCCTCTGACCTCACCTCCTTCCATTCACCTCTCCCTCTCTGCTCTCCAGCCACACTGGCCTCCTTGCAGTGTCTGGAGTCTGTCTGACAGACTCTGCCTCAAAGACATTTTCCCAGCTGCTTCTTTGGTCGGGAAAACCCTAAGCCCAGATATCTACATGGCTGAGTCCCTCCACACCTTCAATTCTTGGTTGAAAGGTCACCTTTTGAATTAAACCTTCCCGGGTGACTGTGGAATATTATAGCATGCACCTCACCCGCTTGCTACTCAAGCTACTCATCTCATTATCATGATCTATATTTGTTTTATCACAACAACTATCACCTTCTAACATACTGTGCAGCTGACTAATAAATCCTTGACCGTCTACTGCCTGTCACCTATCACTGCCCCTTCAGAGAACGTGAAATCCAGGGCAGGGATTTGTGCAGTTTGGTTCATTGATGGATACAACATACCTAGCGCACTGCCTTGCACACAGCGGGCAATCAATAAACATATGAAGTTGGGAGGAATGGGTCTGCCTCTCCGACTGGGGTGTGAGGCCCCGAGGCTCACGTTTTCTTCTCCGTGGAAAGAAGGATGGGCCCTCGCTCAGCTCAGGGACGAGGCCTGTCTGTCCACAGCAGCATCCATTTCAACCACAGCTGCTGCCCAGCAGCTCCGTTATCTGGGCCTCGAGGGTTGCCTGACATTATTTCAAACCCTACACACTGAATTTTAAAGGAATTTAGGTTTATTCAATGTTTTTGCTTTACTTTGGAAACCCAAGTTATTTCTTGGCATGCTAATTTGAAAATTAAACATGTGGCACTTTCTGGAACACTCCGACATTCAACATTTGTGATTAAATTTGTTCCGGCCAAGGTCAAATGGTTCAATCTCAGTGTGTATATTCCTTCTTCAATTTCTTCCTGTGGAACCTTTTTATTACAGGGCCCATTGTATAAAAAAAATAAGAATTTAGACCCATCCAGTACAGAGGAGCACAAACCTGCACCATGCCGGCATCCAGGCCAGCAGCCATAAAACACGGTGGACTCAAACCACGCCCCTCCATCTCCAATAGGAGTGAAAGTGGTTAACAGTAAAAATCAACATCGATTCAATCTAGAGAAAAAGGAGAGGAGGGGCGCTCTTGCCTGATACTGTGCTTGGAGGAAAGAGAGCCAGGGAGGAGCCACGAATAAATTAAAACCTACATAAAGCTGTGCTGTCTGGTTACTGAGCTGAAGGCACAGAGGGTAGCATTACGGGTGGAGTTCCCCCTGTTTCCAGAGCAGACCCCTCTCAGAGCCCCTGGAAGGAATGCAGGATGCCACCTGGTGAGACAGGGCCCTGGTCTGGGGCAGACAGGATGGAGCCCCGGCTCTCCTTTCATCTGGAGTCACGGCCTGCCTGTCTGCTGACATCCTCTCTTCCCGCTGGGCCCCTGGTCTCCAGGGAGACCTGCCTGTCACCAGGGTTGATGGGACTGAGCTCCTGCACCCCCAGGCACCTGGTGGTGGGGAGGAGAAGGCTGCTCCTGCCCACACAGGGCAGCTGGTGCTTTGAAGCAGCCCTGACAATTTTTTCCTAATTGGTCTTTATTGTTAACCATGACATATATACAAAGAAAGAAATAAAAGCAATGATTTTCAAAGTAGACTTCAACAAGTACATACAGAACAGATTTCAGAGTTTGTTAAGAGTTACCATTCCACTATTCCAGATTTTTCCTTTTAGCTGTTCAAAATTACTGGCGGCCAGAAGAAATATTTTTTTCTTTTTTTGTGAAAATACCATATATACAAAAAGCAATAAATTTCAAAGCACATCGCAACAATTAGTTGTAGAACAGATTTCAGAATTTGGTATGAATTACAATTCCACAATTTCAGGTTTTTACTCCTAGCTGCTCTAAGATACTTGAGACTAAAAGGAATAACGGTACAATGATTCAGCAATCATACCTTTTTGTCAAACCCGCCCTTCCCAGTATAACTCGACTATCACCTTTGATCTTTCTCCCACTCTTTGGGGGTATTTGGTCTATTCCCATTCTATCTTTTTCACTTTGGAAGAGGGTCGCAATACTTTGGAATGGGGGACGAAACTAGCTGATGTTCTGGAGAGGCTCCCCTTCTGCATTCCAGGACTTATATAGTCTGGGGACCCACCTGCAGGTTGTAGATTTTTGGAAAGCTACCCTAGTGCATGGACCCTTTGTAGAAACTTATATAACACCCTAGGTGTTCTTTAGGATTGACTAGAATGATTTTAGTCGGGGTTTTGCTAGCTATGATAGGTAGCAATGTCTAACTGAAGCTTGCCAGAGTAGCCTCTCGACTCTATTTGAACTCTCTCGGCCACTGATACCTTATTAGTTACACTTTCCACCCCCATTTTGTCAGGATGGCATTGTTGATCCCACGGTGCCATCGCCAGGCTCATCCCTGGGAACCATCTCCCCAACCGGCAGGTAGACTTCCACCCCTGTTTTTCATGTCCCACGTAGGAGGGAGGGAAGTGGTTTCACTTGTAGAGTTGGGCTTAGAGAGAGAGAGAAGCCATGGGCAATTCATTTTCTTTAAGGCAGCCAAGTCCACTCACTGGGACAGAGCAGCCCTTTCAACAAATGGTTCCTGGAGAATTGGATATACATATACAAAAAATGAAAAAGGACCTCTATTTCATACCTGATACGAAAATCATCTGAAAATGGATCAAAGACCTAAACATTAGAGCTAAGAACACAAAACTTTTAGAAGAAAATATAGTGAAAGATCTTTGATTTCTTGCTGTCATAGGAGTTGGTTTCCTAAACCTTACACCCTGACTGCAAGCAATAGAACTAGAAATAGCTAAATGGGATCTCCTCAATATTGAATGCCTGTGCACGTCAAAGGATTTTGTCAAGAAAGTACAAAGGCAGCTACTCAACAAGAGACAATATTTGGAAACCATTATCGGATAGGGTTTTAATATCCAGAAAATATAGAGAGATCGAACAACTCAACAATAGAAAGGCATACAACCCAATTAACAAAAATGGGCATAAACATGGTTAGAAATTATTCCTAAAATGTCATACAACTGGCTCCAAAACATATGAAAAGATGCTCAACTTCAGTAGCTATTACGGAAATGCAAATCAAAATCACAATGAGATATCATTTCACATCTACTAGAATGGCCATTAGCAAAAAAAACAGAGAACTACAGGTGCTGGAGAGGACGTGGAGAAATAGGCACACTCATCCACTGTTGGTGGGAATGTACCCCGGTGCAGCCGCTCTGGAAGGCAGTTGGTGGTTCCTCAGGAATGTAAGTATGGAATTGCCACATGATCCAGCAATCCCAGTACTAGATATATAGTGGAAGAACTGAAAGCAGGGACACGAACAGACATCTGCACCCCGATGTTTACAGCGGCATTAACCACGATTACAAATAGATGGAAAAAGTCTATGGAAAACTATGGACAATAGTTATAGTAGTACTTTAATAATCTTTTATCAATTGTAACACATGTAACTACTTTCAAAAATAGAATTACAAAAATAAGTGTGATCACGAATTCGAACAGCTTTTCCACACCAACAGAAGTTTTGGTGGTGTATGGGAATCCAGTATTATATGCATGAGAGCTGTGTAAACTCAGAACTTCTCTAATAAAAGTTTTTCTTGAGCGGGCCACAGTGGCTCAGCAGGCAGAGTTCTTGCCTGCCATGCCAGAGACCCAGGTTTGATTCCTGGTGCCTGCCCATGCAAAAAAAAAAAAAAAAAAAAAAAGGTTTTTCTTAATTTAAAAACATGGTAATAAGAAAGAATGGCACAAGTATCAGATTAGGAAAATTCAAAACTGGACAACATACTCTGTTGTGAAAGAGGCAAACCTTTATCTTGCTGGTTAAAATGCCAAACAGTACAACCTCTAAACTGGGGAATTTAGCGACATCTAACACAAGTATATATACATTTCCCATTTCTCCCATTAATGGGACATCTAGGAATTTATCCTGAACATACTAGGCCAACAACAAAGAAATATATTTAAGCATTATTTGCAATTGCAAAGCATTTGAGTGCCAAGTATAGAAGATACATGGTTGAATAAACTATGATACAACCATATATCAACATTCCATATAGCTATAAAATAAATAAAGATTTCTACTTTATAAGGATGTCAAGGATTTGTGAATCATGCTTTAAATAATTGTGAAAAATTGTTAGTTTAGAGAAGGCTATTGCTCATAAAATTTAGCTACCATTAATCAAATGCATATGTAAGTAAATTTTAAATTAATTCAATGGGGTTTACCAAATTTTATTCCAGTTAGTTATTTCATCTTTCACACTATTAAAATTCTTGTGGTATTTTGTAGTTTTTAACACTAACTTCTTATCACCTCTCCACAGGGATTTAATAAAAATGTCTCAGACATTTTCTAAATATATATAAAGAGTAATTTCCCTATTTATCCATAAGCCTGCTTGGCCAGGCCTGAAAGATGCCTTGCTTCTTTATACCACTTCGACAATGTTGAATTTCACCTGAGCTCTAAAAAAAGCAATGGTTATGAAATCTCTCCACCATTTAGTTTTCTGGGAAATGGCTTTTCCCAGAAAAGCCAAAGAACTATACCCTTTCTCCATATCACTAGGATAATACTTGCTGTCCACTCTTTATGAATAAAAAAGCCAACATATCGTTAATAAGAATCATGCATTCTATTAAAACCCACACGCACACAGAATGACAGAAACAGGCTGCGGATGTTCTAAAACCCTTGACTTCAGACTCCTCTAGGACTGGAGATGAAGCTTGCTTTCCCAGCTGGTGACCTCCTTTTGCTCTGATAGCAATGGGCTCAGGGCGCAGCATGGTCGCTGCTCTGGACAGGTCTCGAGCTCTCCTTCCAGCCCTGAAGGTGTTCTCAGTACGCCTGGACAGCCTTGGACTCCAGGAGCCTGGAGAGGTGTTGGCAAAAGCTGCTGGGGGTTGTGAGTCAGGGGGCTACAGCATCACACCTGAGCTCCCCAAAGTGTCGTCCAAGGCAAGGCCTCCATCTGTGCCCCAGGCCTTAACACCCACCACCCTCCCTGCCAAAGGAAGTCCAGGCCTGAGGCTGGGGGCCTGGGCTTGGCCTGGCCACGGGGGGCTATTTTTCTGTGGCTGAAACATGCCGGAGGTTTGAGGCCCTAGCAGTTAAATTCATTTCCAGAGATGGTGTCCTCTTGCTCTCCAAGGACGGCTGAGGGGGTTTAGCCGGCAGTGTATGGAAATCCTATATATAAAGGCAGGAAATGGGAAACACTGGGCTTAGTTTTAAGCCACACACTGCTTTCCCCACTGAAAAGAGACCCTCCCAGCCCAGAGACGTTAACAGCGATAGGGTGAGGTGGGGCAGCGTTTGGAGAGTTAGAGGAAGGTTAGGGCTGTTAGACGTGTTAGAGAATGGTCGCAAAGTCTTTTGGATGTTGTTCTTGTTAATAAATAAATAAATATAATAAATAAATATATCTCAGTTTTATTGAGATACATTCACACATAAAGAAAGCATCTGAAGGATATAATCACTAGCTCACAGTATCATCACATAGTTGTGCATACACACCCATGATCAATTATACAATATTTTCATGACTCCAGATAAGGAATAAAAATTTAAAAGAAACCTCTCATCCTCCCATACCCCTATCCCCATCTACTATTGACATGGATAAAAGCCTAACTTGATCTTCAGGCTGTCAATACTTTTAAAAATGGAGAATGTGGGTATCGATTCCACTACCTCTCACATGCGAAGCGAGCACTCTACCATTTGAGCTAATTCCCATTATGACAACCTGGCTTCGTAAATACTTATTTCCCTGTGATTGGAAAGCTCCCCATTCTGTCTCATAAACAATTAGCTCACATTACAAGTTTTTCTCGCTTAAACTTGGTAGTCACATAAACATTTACTGTTCAGTTCATTGACAAGACTGCTCCGGATTGCAAAAGTAATCCCAACCGTATGTCACACCACCTCTAATTTGTCTACCCCTTGCTGGGGAAGTATAAGGCAAAACCACCCTGCCGAGACACTCTGATTTTCAGAACTGGGGTGCTCTCCTGATTGCAATATCCTGAATAAAATCAATTTACTTACTAGTTTGGTTCATGTGCTTATATTGTGTATACACTTGCCTATGCAAACTAAAATAAAAAACAGTAATAAACATTATCAAATAGAATGCTGTAGCCACCACTGAAAATTGTTTGGCGCTTCCTCACAAAGTGAAATATAGTACTAACATATGATCTGGCAATCCTACCTCTATGCATATACCCTAGGAATTGAAAGCAGGGACTCAGACAGATATCACTATACTAATATTTATAGTAGCATTATCCAAAATAGCCAAAAGTGGAAGCAAGGCAAGTGGTCCTTAATAGACGAGTGAATAAAGAAAATGTGGTATACACGCAATGGAATATTATTCAGTCACGAAAAGGAATGAAGGTCTGATATATACTGCAACATGGATGAACCATGAAGACATCATGTTGAGCAAAATAAGCCAGATACAAAAGGACAAATAACGATATTATACAGTACCAGTTATATGAATAAAATGGAATATATAAATTCACTGAGACAGAAATAGTACAGGTTACCAGGGGTGGACATGTGGGGATGGTTGTTAGGTTCATGAGGAGCAAGTTAATGCTTGTGTGTACAGAGTTTTATTATTTATTTATTTAATTAAAAAAATTTAATTAAAATACCAAAAATCAAACAAACACAAACATTCTTAACTTTTGATCATTCCGTTCTACATATATAATCAATAATTCACAATATCATCACATAGTTGCATATTCATCATCATCATGATCATTTCTTGGAATATTTGCATCTATTCAGAAAAAGAAATAAAAGAAAACAGAAAAAAATTTATACATACCATACCCCTTACCCCTCCCTTTCATTGATCACTTGCATTTCAAACTAAATTTAACATTTGTTCCCCCTATTATTTATTTTTATTCCATATGTTCTACTCGTCTGTTGACAAGGTAGATAAAAGGAGCATCAGACACAAGGTTTTCACATTCACACAGTCAAATTGCAAAAGCTGTATCATTATACAACCGTCTTCAAGAAACATGGCTACTGGAACACAGTTCTACATTTTCAGGCAGTTTCCTCCAGCCTCTCCATTACATCTTGAATAACAAGGTGATACCTACTTAATGCGTAAGTAAAACCTCCAGGATAACCTCTCAACTCTGTTCGGAATCTCTCAGCCATTGACCCTTTGTCTCATTTCACTCTTCCCCCTTTTGGTCAATAAGATTTTCTCAACCCCTTGATGCTGAGTCTCAGCTCATTCTAGGGTTTTTCTCAATCCCTTGATGCTGAGTCCCAGCTCATTCCAGGATTTCTGTCCCACATTGCCAGGAAGGTCCACACCCCTGGGAGTCACGTCCCATGTAGACAGGGGGAGGGTGGTGAGTTTGCTTATTGTGTTGGCTGGAGAGAGAGGCCACATCTGAGCAACAAGAGGTTCTCTTGGGGGTGACTCTTAGGCCTAATTTTAAGTAGGTTTGACCTATCCTTTGTGGGGTTAAGTTTCATGTGAACAAACCCTAAGACTGGGGGCTCACCCTATAGTTTTGGTTGTTCACACTGCTTGTGAGGATATCAAAAATTCAACTTAGGGAAGCTGAATTTTCCCCCTTTCTCACCATTCCCTGAAGGGGACTTTGCAAATACTTTTTTATTCACTGTTCAAATCACTCTGGGATTTATTGGGGCATCACTCTGGACAAACCCACATAATCTCATGTCCTAGTCAATGTACTTACGGTGTTGAATTAAGCTGTCTACATAAGTTATATTGCAAAGTGCACTACTCAAAATATAAATTTTGATGTACAGAGTTTGGTTCGAGGTGATGGTAATTTTAAAAAATATATAGTTTTAAAAATATTTTTAAAATATATTTTAAAAATATAGTTACATATTTTCATTTAAAAAATGCAGAAAAGGGTACAGTTCAATAATACAGCACGAAGTGAACACACCCAGGTAACTGCAGGCCAGATCAAGAATTAGAATGTAAGCAGCACCCAGAAACCTCCCTCGTACATCCACACAGTACCCCGAGAGTCTAAACTTTGTTTTGTTATAATATATGGGTCAGATTAAATTATCTTAATCAATGGATGATTTTCTCTTGTAAATCACCACAGTTTCATTCTCAAAAATGTTTCAAAAACATTTTTATTGAGGAATCTTCACACAGATACAGTCCATATATAGTATAGTCAATAGTTCACAATATCATAATATAATTGTGTATTCATTGTCACGATCTTCTTTAGAATATTTGAGTCAATCCAGAAGAAGAAATAAAAAGTACAAAGAAAAATATTCCTACATCCCATACCCCTTACCTCTCCCTCTCATTGACCACTAGTATTTCAATCTACCCAAGTTTTTACCCTTCAACCCCCGTTATTTATTTTTTATCCATATTCCTTTACTCATCTTTCCATACCCTGGATAAAAGGAGGCACAAGGTTTTCACAATCACACAGTCACAATGTAAAAGCTGTATGGTTATAAAATCATCTTCAAGAATCACGGTTACTGGGATTGAGAGAACCTTCCCAACCAAAAGGGGGAAGAGTGAAATGAGACAAACTGTCAATGGCTGAGAGATTCCAAACAGAGTGGAGACATTATCCTGGAGGTTATTCTTACGCATTAAGTAGATATCACCTTGTTGTTCAAGATGTAGTGGAGAGGCTGGAGTGAAGTGCCTGAAAATGTAGAGCTGTGTTCCAGTAGCCATGTTTCTTGATGATGATTGAACAATGATATAGCTTTCACAATGTGACCCTGTGCATGTGAAAATCTTGTGTCTGATGCTCCTTTTATCTACCATATCAACAAAAGAGTAGTAGAACATATGGAATAAAAATAAATAATAGGGGAAATAAATGTTAAAATAAATTTAGCTTGAAATGCTAGTGGTAAATGAAAGCGAGGGGTAAGGGGTATGGTATGTATAACTTTTTTTTCTTTATTATCGTTTTCTTTTTCTGTTGTCTTTTTATTTCTTTTTCTAAATCGATGCAAATGTTCTAAGAAATGATGAATATGCAACTATGTGATGATATTAAGAATTACTGATTATATATGTAGAATGGAATGATATCTTATTGTTTTGCTTGTTGTTAATTTTTTTTAATTAATAAAAAAAAAGAATCACGGTTACTGGAACTCAGCTCCACAGTTTCAGGTACTTCCCTCCGGCTCCTCCAATATCCCATAAACTAAAAAAGGAGAGCTATACAATGCATACGAATAACCTCCAGGATAACCTCGACTCTGAAAGCTCTCAACCAATGAAACTTTACTTTGTATCATCTCTCTCTTACCCCTAAGAAAGAAGGCTTTCTCAGGCAGTGATGGTAACTTTTGGCAATGGGTGGTGGTGATGTTAGCCCACTTGGCATGTAATTACCCCCAAAAAATTCTTTACATGAAAGTGGTTCAAATGAGAAATATATTGAATATATAACCAGTATAAAAATTTTTGCTCAATCAAATGGGTATCTCGCCTCATCTGTGCACACTATAACAGAAATAGCATAATGAGCCCCTCGCAGTGGTCCCTCCTTTCAAAGCCTTGAGCCCCGCACCCACGACCCTACTCTATGAAGCCCCTCCCCACTGACCCGGAAACTCTTCCTCTGGGCTCCGGGAACCTTCCTCCACCATCAACACGCTCCTGGGGTGGAGTAGGGCTGCCAAGGGGCTTTGCCCGGCGTACCAATCTCAGCCTCTTCTCTCCACGGAGCAGAGATTTACCCTGCGTGTTCGCACAACCCAAACCGTCTCTCACAGACTAAGCAGCCTGTGCCGGAACGAACGCCCCGCCACACTTGGCGACGAAGACGGTAATTAATGACACAGTTTCTCTAACGGGCCGCGTCCCTGTGACGTCACCGCCAGCGCCTGCACTTGTCCAGCCCAGAGTGTAGCTTTTCTAGGCGCTCCGGCGGACTGCTCCTCTCAGTGGTCTTAACCCTTCGCTTCCCAGAGGCGGCTAGGTTTCGAGGGCCGAGGAGAAGGGGCAGCGCTTGGCGTCCGCGAGGCGAGGACCTGATCCCAGAAGAGAAGACGCCCGCGGGAGCTCGAGAGCCAGGTCTCCCTTGGAACAGGCCAGTGCGCCTTCGGGCGGTGGGAACAGTGTCCTTCTCTTCGGGGAACCGTGGTGGTGTTTTCTAAGTGAGCAGTCTGTTTCTCAGCGCTCTATGCCTTCAGTGTGGGCACTGATATTTTTAAAATGTGTGTATGGAATATTATCTTTTTCCATTTGGAGATGGACAGTTTTAAGTGGAGAAATACGATATTTAATCTTCCTCTAGTCTTTGTTAAACACTAGGGAGATAACTGCATTAGAATCAGCGTTCAAGAGCTTCCGAGGTGCCTAACCCACCCCCTACCCCCCACCCCCACGAAACTAGGCAAAAGAATTGAGGTATTTTCAAGGAGACTCCATATCCCATATTGAAATTGTCTGAGAACCTCTTTCTAGAAGGTTTGTTAGCGTAACGTTAATGATGACATGAACTATGAATAGACATGTTTTGATATGGTGTGTGATTCCTGGTTGGTATGCAGTCATTTAGACGGTGTTGTCAAATACAAGGGTCAGAATAACATATTTAGAGCAGGAGGGCATCTTCGGTTGTCTAGTTTGCTGGAGTAGGGCACATCCTGGGCAGAACTCTACTGAGACCAGAAATTTGGTTTCATGATTACTCCTTGATTTCCATTTTCATTACGACACAATTTTCCTACATATACAGACTCCTATTTGTGGGTAGGAGGTGTACTGGCTTATAATTGTGTATGTGTGTTTCAGAATTCTTTTGCTTGTTGGTTTTGTCAAAAAGGAAAAGGTAATGACCTTACTTTGCTCTGCCCCTCAGAGTACCAACAAGGGAGAGAAAGGAACAAAAAGAAAGCATTTCCATATGGTAACTGGCAGAATTTCACCAACTCCCTATTAAATGGGTGGTGTCTTTGATATGATGTCTTGGCAGGTGATACAATGTTTTGTGAATACATTTCTCCCAAAGCCCTGGTTTTACTGTTTTTAGTTGTATATTGATTGTGTTTCAAATTTATTTAGGATTGAGAGATATAGGCAAACTAACACAGTAGAGCACAGTCATCCATTCTCATTATTGTGGGTGCTATACAAACTCAAGAAACAGGCTTGGCTAAAGCTCCTGGCAAGGAAAAATGTACTTTTATAAAGTCAAAAGGTTTGATGCAACTCAATAAAAAATCTGTATTGTTTTTTCCAGGTTCTAGGAATTTAAAGGGCCAAGGACAGCCAAAGTAGGGAAGCCAAGAGTGCAGATTGTGTATCAAAACAGGTGACAGCATTAAGAGGGAGAGATCAGTGTAATGAACAGTGCAGAGACCTTGGCCTGAGAACAAACCTAAGTAGAAAAATAGTCACCACCCATAACAAGGGGTGTGACCTTGAGTTAGTTGGATAACCTTTATGATCTTCAGTTACCACATGTGCATATAGGGGTAATAATATTGTATATTATTCTACCCCTTGTTAGAAGTCACTCCTGACCACCTGGAATGCATATCTCTCCTCTGCGTTCCGACCAGTGCAGTACTCCCAGCACTTAAAACAGAGTTGACACTAGTTAAGTGATAATATTTGCCACACCAGTTACCTGATCCCTGAAGCAGCTCTGGATACATGGATGAGCCAACAGGCCTTCCCTGCCTGAATTCTCTCCCACATGATTCCTCTGCAAGTTAGGATTTCCGGGAAGCTGAGAATCCAGGCAGAAAATACCAAGGCTGCATGCATCTGGAGTCAGGCAGACCTGGGATGGGATTCCTTCCCTGCTGGTTCTGTGGCCCTGAGGATGTTACTTGACTTCTCACAACAGGACTCTGCTCCTCTGTTACATAGGAAAATACGGATACTTCAGGGGGTAGATGTCCTCAGTATGTTTATGAGGGGCCCAACAGTCTCCTCTTTCCATTCTGTGCATATTTGTGACACAACTACTGGGGTCAGGCCTTCCTGCTGGATGAACAAGACAGAGTCCCTGGCCTCTGTCAGCACCCAGGTAAGTGGGTGAGACAGACAAATAATCAGAAAAAACAAAACAGAAAAAAAGAGGGACAAAAAAGAGGGCCATGCACAAATGAAATCAGAAAGAAAGATAGATGATAAAGATTAAGATGGTATAATCTAGGAATGCCTAGAGTGTATAATAATAGTGACTAAATGTACAAATTTTAAAAATGTTTTTGCATGAGGAAGAACAAAGGAATGTCATTACTGCAGGATGCTGAAAATGATGGTAATTAATATTTTAAAATTTCAACTTATGTGTCAGACTAAAGCAAAAAATGTTTATTTGATACAAAATTTATATTTTGACTAGTGCATTTTCTAATATAACTTATGTGGATAGCTTGATTGAACACTATAAGTACTTGGAACCTTGGATAGGACATGAGATTGCGTTGGTTTGTCCAGAGTGATGCCCCGATGAATCCCAGAGTGATTTGATTGGTGAGTGGAAAAGTATTTGCAAAGCCCCCTTTGGGGAATGGTGAGAACGGGGAGAGATACAAATTCCCCAAGTTGAATTCTTGATATTCTCAAAAGCAGTGTGGACAACCAAAGCTATAGGCTGAGCCCCCAGTCTTGGGGTTTGTTCATACGAAACTTGACCCCACAAAGGATAGGTCAAGCCTACTTAAAATTGGGCCTAAGAGTCACCCCCAAGAGAGCCTCTTTTGTTGCTCAGATGTGGCCTCTCTCTCCAGCCAACACAACAAGCAAACTCACCACCCTCCCACTGTCTATGTGGGACATGACTCCCAGGGGTGCGGACCTTCCTGGCAACGTGGGACAGAAATCCTAGAATGAGCTGAGACTCAGCATCAAGGGATTGAGAAAACCTTCTCAACCAAAAGGGGGAAGAGTGAAATGAGACAAATTGTCAATGGCTGAGAGATTCCAAACAGAGTGGAGATGTTATCCTGGAGGTTATTCTTAGGCATTAAGTAGATATCACCTTGTTATTCAAGATGTAATGGAGAGGCTGGAGGGAACTGCCTGAAAATGTAGAGCTGTGTTCCAGTAGCCATGTTTCTTGATGATGATTGTATAATGGTATAGCTTTCACAATGTGACTGTGTGATTGTGAAAATCTTGTGTCTGGTGCTCCTTTTATCTACCTTGTCAACAGATGAGTAGAACATATGGAATAAAAATAAATAATAGGGGGAACAAATGTTAAAATAAATTTAGTTTGAAATACAAGTGATCAATGAAAGGGAGGGGTAAGGGGTATGGTATGTATGAAGTTTTTTCTGTTTTAGTTTTATTTCTTTTTCTGAATAGATGCAAATGTTCCAAGAAATGATTATGGTGATGAATATGCAACTATGTGATGATATTGTGAATTACTGATTATATATGTAGAACGGAATGATCAAAATAGGAATGTTTGCATTTGCTTTGTGTTTTTTAGTATTAAAAAAATAAAATAAAAGCTAAAAAAGAAAGAAAGCAAAAAAGAGGGCCATGGTGTCCCCAAAGAGAGAAAGGAGTCCTCTTGGTGGCACAGAGTCCCTTTCTAGAATCGCTTGTGATAAGATGTTACAAATCAAGCTTTCCATTTCAAATACAGAAAAATAATTTTTTATTTGTACTTCCTGGGGATTTTTAAAGGATTTCATAATTCACTGAGTAGTCTTTTTACCTAGATGCCAATCCTGTGCTTGTGAAGGTAAACATTCAAAAGGTGTCCTAATAATGATACTGCTTACAATTTTATAAAAATCTCATTTATGAAAGTCTACAAATGTTTATGAGAAGTGCACGTTAGTCACACATTCTTAAAATTACGTTTGAATATGGGTTGGAAATAGCAAGGAATAAACATTCTTTTTAGCATTTGAAATAGATTTTGTTTCATATTTTTAAAATAAAGTATCTTTGAATGCAATTTCTTCTTTTTTTAATGCAATTTTATAGAGATATATTTACATGCCGTATAATCATCCAAACTTTACAGCCAGTGGTTCACAGTATCATCATATAGTTGTGCATTCATCGCCACAATCAGTTTTTGAACGTTTCATTAGTCCTAAAAATAAAAGTAAGTATAAAAATAAAAACGTACACACCAAGCATCCCATACCCCTTATTCACCCCCCATTATTTATTTATTTTTGTCCTTATTTTTTTGTTCATCTGTCTATACACTAGATAAAGGGAGTGCCAACCATAAGGTTTTCACAGTTGCACGGTCACACTGAAAAGCTATATAATTACACACTTATCTTCAAGAATCAAAGGTACACTTCAATAATCTCAGGTATTTCCTTCTAGCTGTTCTAATACACTGAAAACCACGGAGGGATAGCCACATAATGTATAAGAATACCCTCCAAAATGACCTCTTGACTCTATTTGAAATACCTCAGTCACTGAAACTTTATTTTGTTTCATTTCTCTTCCCTCTTTGGTCAAGAAGGTTTTCTCAGTCCCAGCTGCCGGGTCCAGGCTCATCCCCAGGAGTCATGTCCCAGGTTGCCAGGGAGGTTTACACCCCAGGAGTCATGTCTCACAAAGAAGTGAGGGCAGTGAGTTCACCTGCAGAGTTAGCTTTGAGACAGAGGCCACATCTGAGCAACAAGAGGTTCCCTGGGGGTGACTCTAAGGCATAATTACAAGTCTCTGAGCTTCTCCTTTGCAGGAATAGGTTTTCATAGGGGTATGCCCCAAAATCGTGGACTTAGCCTATTACATTGGTAGTCCCCAGTGCTTGTGAGTCTATCACGAATTCCCCAGGTGAGGAAGTTTAATATTTCCACATTTTCCCCCAGTTTTTCAAGGGGGCTTTGCAAATACGTTTTCATTCTCTGCACATATTACTCTGGGATATATTGATGTATTACACTGTAACCGGGAACTAAGATTTAAGTGATGATTTTGATTACTGGATCTTTATATAAATGCTCCTTTTTGCTTTCCGGTATATTGGAGTAGACAGAGGGAAATAACCTGAAATCTCTAAACTGTAATCCAGATGCCTTAATCTCTGATAATGATTGTATAGCCTTTATTTTCTGCCCCTGTGATTGTAAAATCCTTGTAATTAACGTTCATTTTTACCCAGTTATCCAATTTTTCAACTTCTGAGTCTTATAATCACAAAAGACAGCCCCTAATATTTATTAATGAAGGGTCTTAAGTCAGTTCAGAACTAACCTACACCAAGTCCTAAATTATCTTGATAACCAAGACTGGATCCAACCAAAGTTGGCTCGCCTGACATGCACAGTAGCTTAGACTTTTAACCTACAAGTCACCTATACCTCATTATAATACTAAAAATTATGCGCATCATCATATTAAGTCCGAATCAGTAATTAGATCATCTCTGATTGCATCATTTGCAGCCATTGTGCCCATTATCCTAAACCTTGCCCATGTTTTTCTCTAATAAAATATCAGAATTCCTGCAGCTCAGGGAGACAGATTTTGGGCTGAGAGGCCATCTGATCTCCTGTTACATGCCTAGTAAAAATGTTTTCTCTCTCTGAAACCCTGGTGCCTCAGGAATTGGACATTTGAGCGACTCAGGCAAAAGAATCCACCACCTTTGTCCAGTAACAGTACTAATCTGTAAAACCAGCAAGATCTCACTCCCTGTTCAAGGTTCCCTATAATTACGGTGTTTGAATGACGTGACCATGCAAGTTGAATTAGATCATGGACTACAGAAAATAAAAATGTTACACCAAATAATCATCTCTTCCTTTGGTCTCACACAGAAGTTGAAGTTTAAAACACAGTCAATATCATTCTTTACCCTTTAGTCTGATTTAGCATAATCCTAACCAGATGTTCTTCATTCATATTTCTAGTTGAAGTCTCATCTCCTTTTCAGCTTTTTAGACAGTTGCTGTATGGGGTAGTGCTGACATTGCATAGCTGCAGAATTCTGAGTCCCAGGTGTCACTTGAAGTTCCAGGGAACGACCAGGTTATACACAAAGGGCTCAGCATGTCAGAATTTAGAAATAACTTTTACAAATCAGGTATAGATGTGGCTGCTGTCAGAGTTTAAAATCTAAGGACCTTTACGATAAACCTTCCCCTAATAACCATGCTCTGGGTTTCCATTCTCTGAGTTTGCACAATGTAGTTAGTCCATATCAGTGAAGCGTTATGTTTGTGTTTCTGTTTCTGGCTTATTTCACTCAACATAGCAGCCCGAAGGCCCATTCACCTAGTTGAAATGTCCAACTTCATTCGTTCTTGCTGTTGGCTGAATATTCTGTTGTATGTCTCCACTACAGTTTGCCCTTCTATTCATCAGTTGAGGATGTACCATACATAGGTGTGTTGGTTTGAAAGGAAGTATGCCCCCTAGAAAAGCCATGTTTTAATGAAAACCCCATTTCGTAAAGGTAGAATAATCCCTATTCAATACTGTATGTTTGAAACTGTAATGAGATCATCTCCCTGGATGATGTGATTTAGTGGAGTGGTTGTTAAACTGGATTAGGGGACAACATGTCTCCACCCATTTGGGTGGGTCTTGATGGGTTTACTGGAGTCCTATAAAAGAGGAAACATTTTGGAGAGTGGGACATTCGGAGAGAGCAGAGAATGCTGCAGCACCATGAAGCAGAGAGTTCACCAGCCAGCGACCTTTGGAGATGAAGAAGGAAAATGCCTCCCAGGGAGCTTCATGAAACTGGAAGCCAGGAGAGAAAGCTAGCAGATGATGCCTTGCTCACCATGTGCCCTTCCAGCTGAGAGAGAAGCCCTGACTGTGTTCACCATGTGCCTTCTCAGTTGAGAGAGAAACCCTGAACTTCATCGGCCTTCTTGAAACAAGATATCTTTCCCTGGATGGATGCTTTAGATTGGACATTTCTATAGACTTGTTTTAATTGAACATTTTCTCAGCCTTTAGAACTGTAAACTAGCAATTCATTAAATTCCCCCTTTTAAAAGCCATTCTGTTTCTGGTATATTGCATTCCGGTAGCTAGCAAACTAGAACAATAGGTCATTTCCATCCATTGCAAATTTGAATACTTCCTCTATAAACACCAGTGTCCTAATGTCCCTTTGTGTCCCTGCTTTTAGTTCTTCCAAGTATGTCCCTAATAACGGGGTTGCAGGATCATAGGGCAGCCCAGTGTTAGCCTCCTGTGGAAGGGCCACACTGCCCTCCAGAGGGGCTGCAGCTCTCAGCTCCCCTACCAACAGGGACAGGTACTTCCCTTTCTCCCCCTTTTCTCAGCACTTGTATCTTTCTGTTTATCTTATTTTTTGCTTTGTATGCTGTATGGCCGGGGTCACATTTCATTCTTTTTCCATGTGAGTATCTCGTTATTACAGCACCCTTGGGGAATTTTGTTTTGTTTGTCCTTTTTTCTTTGTTTTGGGGCGGGGGGGGCGGGGGAGTGCATAGACCTGGGCTCGAACCCGGGTCTCCCCCCTGGCAGGCAAGAATTCTACCACTGAACTACCCTTGCACCTCCTCTGTTTATTTTTAAACAGTTTTATTCATACACCATACAATCCATCGTAAGTAAACAATCAAATAAAGTAAGTGTAAATGGGAAGTTATATGGTGTTTCTCTTTAATTCGATTTATTTTTATTTTTTCATTTTCTTTTAAAAAAAACATTTTTTTTCTTTTTTATCCCCCTCTTCTTCTGCCTTTGTAGAAGAAATGGATTTGTCCTCATATAGACTGTGGTGGTGAATGCATAACTATATGATTATACTGGGAACCACTGAAGGTTTACCTAAGAGAAATAAACATTCCTGACCACAGTGCAACATTTTCATTACATGTCCTACGGATACTTAGTAGTTATCAATTCTAGAGCCTTATTGTATGCCGTGCATTATTCTAAGCATTCAGGATATATTATCTCTTTTAATCCTCAGAAGAAGCCTAGTGGTAGGGCTCATTACTATCCCTATTTTACAGACATAAACATAGGGACAGAAAATTTAGGATGAATAATAATGGGTTTCCTTTCTTTCCGTTTCACCAAGTGTTGCAGGCTGGGTTCTTCTGGCCAGACATGTTCCTTGGTCCCTCTAGCTATTGAAAACTTGCAGCTACACCTTCCTATCCAGACCCCAGGACCTGGGTAGAGATTGGAGCTCACGTCATCCTCCCTGGGGCCACTGCAGAAACTGAATCCAACCTTGATTTCTGAATCTTCCCAGATGACAACTGGAGACACTTCTCAGGAAATCACAGCAGCCTCCCATCCTTCCTTTTCAGAACTGCTAATGATGGGGCCTGGAACACTGTCATTCCTAAAAATGTCTTTTTATTCATAATGAGATTCACATTCATTGTGACTTCAGCTTCCCAATTTACACCGAGTTTAACATTTCTGAAGTGTTATTTTTATATTTTAGTACATTAAAAATTATGTAAACATATTGTAAATATTTTAATGTTGCAGTTGAACTTGAGGTGAGAATACAATCACCAATAATGCAAAGATTGTATTATGAGGGCAGGGTCTGTGGTGTATGGTTGCTTCACTTTTTTATCCAGTACTTGTAAGTGTACTTGGCATTTACTGGGTCCTCAAGAAATATAGTGTAATAAGAAAATTAATATTTACTTTTTTAGCCTTTTAAATTTATAAATATAATCCATGATTTCTTAGCACTGAATTATATTATTGCAACAATTTTCTACATGATATTTTTCATTTTTCATTTTGTAATCAGTATTTGTCTGTCGTGACATTTCTTAAGAGCCCTTTTACTGGGTGTTGCAAGGGCAGCTCAGTGGTAGAATTCTCACCCGCCTAGCAGGAGACCCAGGTTCGAGTCCCGGCCTACTTTCTCCCACACAACACCCCCAAAAAACAGAAATTCCACAGATGGTGCTACAATAACGGGATAGTCACATGGAAAAAGAATGAAATGTGACCCCCAGCATACAGCATGCAAAAAAAAAAAAAAACAATTTACTGGCTTGGGCCAGAACACATTACTTATTGAAGTCCACTTGGTTGTTTGGTAATACAGTCAGGACAGAGTTATTAAACTAAAAAAGCAAAAACTACGAGAGAAAAAATTGGTAATTTAGATGTCATATTTTTATCATGAAGGGGGACTGAATTTTGGACAATGCTTTCTTTTCTATCTATTCTGATGATAGTGCTGTTGATATGGTGATTACATGAACTGTGTTTTGCCTGTTTAAACAACCTTGAATGCTGGGATGAATCCCACTTAGTCATGGCATGAGATTCTTTTACTCTGTTGCTAGATTAACTGTTGTTATTCTCTTGGAGAATTTTGCATCTGTATTAATGGGAAATTTTGGCCTGTAGGCTTCTTTTCTTGTGATGCCCTTGTCTGGTTTTGGTATCAGGGTGAACATTCTTCCTAAAATTATCTATAGGTTTAATGCAGTCACAATAATATCTCAGCAGGATTTATTGTTGATATTGACTAGCTCATTTTAAGTTCATATGGAAAGAGAAAGTATTCACAAAGTATTGAGAGTAGCCAAACCAATTTAGAAAAACAAGAACAAAGTTGGAGTAATTACAATCCCTGATTTTAAGATTTACTTATATAACTAAACTAATCAAGATAATGTTATAGCACAATAATACCTAATTGTAAAGTAATCATGTTAAAACACTGAATGAAGCTGCATCTGAGCTATAGGTTTTTTTGTTTGTTTGTTTGTTTGTTTTTTACTATTATTATTACTTTTATTTCTTTTCTCTATATTAACATTCTATATCTTTTTCTGTTGTGTTGCTAGTTCTTCTAAACTGATACAAATGTACTAAGAAACGATGATCATGCATCTATGTGATGCTGTTAAGAATTACTGCTTGCATATGTAGAATGGTATGATTTCTAAATGTTGAGTTAATTTCTTTTTTCCGTTAATTAATAAAAAAAAAAATGTTACCACAGAAGCAATTTTCAGCGTTTGTAGTCCTATTTTGGGATTATGCAGTACCCATTGTAGTTACCAATTTATAAAAAGAAAAGTGTGCTTATTAAAACAAAAAAAAAGGCTTAAAAAAACAAAAAAACAAAACAAAAAAAGATAATATTATAATGTGGAATAGAAGAGAGTCTAGAAATAGGCCCACGCATAGTGGACCAGTTCATTTGTGGCAAAGGTGCAAAGGCAATTCAATGGAGAAAGTTCTGTCTTTTCAACAAATGGGTTGGATCATTTGGACTACCATATGTAATAATAATTATAAAAAAGAATGAACGTGACCAACAGTAACTATCATATAGCAGCTGGGATTGTACTGTCTCTCTGGAAATTGGTATGTCACGTTGCTATGAAGTTAACATACACTTACCAAATGACTCAGCAACCACAAAGCTGGGAACTTATTCTAGAGAAATTAAAAGTTAATGTTCACGTAAAACCCAGTACCTGAATACTTATCTCAGCTCCACTCACACTGGGCCAAAATTGGAACAAGCCGCATAGCCTTTCACACTGTCAAAGAACAAGTTGGATCAGACAATGTTAAACAGACAAGGGTGACTTTATTCAAGGGCTGCTACAGCAGGGAAGAGAGACTAGAACTGAACTTCATCCAGACAAAGGACAGCATGACTTTTAAGGGCAGAGTCGGCTGTCAGAACAGTCCTTAAACAATGTTAAGAGGGTTGGTTGATTGCTGGGAAGGGTGAGTGATTTACTGAGATTGTAATTCGGGCCATTTGGTTTGGAATTTGTTTCCTTTTGCTGTGATTGTGTCACCTGTAGCTTCAAGAAAGGCCAAGAGAGAGGAAGAGGGAAATGAGGAACCACCTAGTTAGGTGCTTCTCAGGTGCCTGGAGAGCTGAAGGACCTGTGAGATGTGGGTCAGGTGTCAGGAGTCCCTGAGAAGCCTGCTTGACCTTCAGACAAGCTAAAGGGAAGTTAAGGGAGTCTTGGTCAGCAGTATAATGGGTAAAAATATCGTGATAATTACATATAGGGGCAGATTATTTAGCAAAAAATGGAATATTGACATGGGCAACAAATCGGAAGGATCACATCACAACAATGTGCTAAATGGAAAAAATTTAAAGCCATGTAGGAAAATGTTTATAATACCTCGATGCCAGTAGTCGTAATAGGTACATTATATTTACAAAGAGGCACTGGAAAGAAAGCAGATACGGTCCATTGATTAAACAAATGTGTGTTGAGCACAGACTACGGGCTAGCGCGGCTCGGTTCTTACCCTGAGAGGAGCACTGTGGAGAGAAAAGGAAGCAAAACAAGCACAGCTCTTTCCTCAGGAAGGTTACACTAGGAGGTTTACATTTAAATCAGGAGGAGGGCGGGGCAATCTCTCCATTCATCTCGGTTACACTTAATTTTTAACACTTCCAGACTACGCTTGGTTTTAAGAAGAGAAGTGAATAAATTTTTTTAAAAGTCGCAGTCCAGCTATTTTTATCACGGGGGTCCCCATGTTGAAAATGGAAGTTTACAAAGCGGGAAAGTGAACCCGAGATATAGTATAACCCTCATCATGTTTTAAATGAACCTTATAAATGAAAAATCTCCCGGGAAACATGTCACAAAAGATTATTAACGGTCACCTCTGGGTGGTGGGATTGTGGACAAAAGAAGCTTTGTTAGGATTTATCGGTCTTCCAAATTCTCTATGTTGAATGACGTCTACACTGAGCGATTATATTGCTAAGGGTCCATAAGCCCCAGCACAAAGTAGGGAAAGGAGAATGACAGGAACACGCAGGGAAGCAGAAACACTAGGGGCCCAGACAATGCCCCAGGAAGAAATGCCCATTGGAGAACAAAGCTGTTTGGTCCCTGGCATTGACAGTTCCACCCCCTTCCAGGAAGCAGGCGCGGTGCCAGGAATAATACAAGCCCGAACCAGTTTGGTTTCCCTAAAATGGCTTTGCCGATTTTTTTTCGAGGACAAAAGGAGGGGCAGAAGCGAGGCGGGGGCCCCACGCGGTGCACCAGTGCCATCTAGTGGCGGGAGAGACGGCGCGTATATGTTGCCGCAGAAAGAACCACCTTTATGGCTGGTAATCTCACAAGTATCAGGATGTTGACTCATGAACCAAACAGGAAAAGCAAGGACCAGGCACTGGACTGAGCCTGGCCAAACCGGCCCAACAAGTCCCAACTAACAGGCAGCCCCCTCCCCGCGGCCCCGGAACCGTAGCAAGGTCCGTGGGACCTGGTCTGGAGAGCGGGGCGGGCCCAGGAGAGGCCGGTTCTGCGCCTGCGCCCGGGCGACCCCAGCCATCCTGGTGCGTCTTCCTCTTGCAGTCCCCCGGGAGGTGACCTTCCTGATGCTGTGGGGAGAGGTCGGGGAGGGATGCGACTCGGCCCTTGGGCTCTGCCGCTCTGCAGAGGACCACAGGGCCCGTGACAATCGTTTCGGGGGGGGGGGGCGGGGGTGAGAATGACCAGGGCATTGGCAGAGGTCCCGCTCGTGGAGCGGCAGGGCCCACGGGCCGAGCAGCATCCCTCCCCGACCTCTCACCACAGCCTCGGGAAGGTCACTTCCGGGGGGACCCCAGGAGGAAGACGCGCGAGGACCGCAGGGGTCGCCCGCGCGCAGGCGCAGAACCGGCCACTCCTGGGCCCGCCCCGCCCTCCAGGCCGGGTCCAGCTAAGGGGGAGGGCCCGCCTGAGGTCTTTGCTCTGGCTCCGAGGCCGCGGCGAAGTGGGCTTCGTGCTAGTTGGGGCGTTGAGCCAGTGTTATTCGACCAGTCCCAGTCCAGGGTCTGGTTTCTGTTTTCCCGGCTGTGCGTCCTCAGCCAAGATCCCGGGGCTTGTGAACTGGAAACCTGCGGAAAAGGTTGCTCTTTTTGCAACAATGTCCGCACTCCGTCTCTACGGCCGCTAGATGGCGCTGGAGTCCCGAGCAGGGCGCCCGTCTCGCTCCTGCAGCTCTTCTGCTCCAAAAAATCTGCACAGAATTTCAGAAAACCGCAATTACTGTTGGTTCAAAGCCCATCACTTGGCCCACTTCCAAGAGCGGGGTGGATCCCTCACTGCGGGTACAGAATTGCTTTGATCTATTGGCATTTCCTCCTGGGACACTGCCTGGGCTTTTAGTATTTCTGCTTCTCTACTTGCTCCTGTCATTCTCTTTCCCCAGCTTTGTGCTGGGGTTTATGGACCCTTAGCAATATATTCTCTCAGTATAGAGTTCATTGCACAAAGAGAATTTGGAAGACCGATCAATCATAATTAAGCTTCTCTTATCCACACTTCCACCACCCAGGGATGACCATTAAGAATCTTTTGTGACATATTTGCTGGGAGGTTTTCCATTGATAAGGTACATTTCAAACATGATGAGATTCATACTGCATCGTGACTTCAATTTCCCGCTTTTTTAACTCCCATCTGCAACGGACCCTCACGATAAAAATCGCTGGACAGAGACCTTCAAATGTTTTTATTCATTTTTCTTCACAAAACAAAGCGTAGTCTGGAAGTGTTAAAAATTAATTCTACATGTACAATCAGTAATTCTTAATAACATCACATAGTTGCATATTCATCATTTCTTAGTACATTTGCATCGATTTAGAAAAAGAAATAAAAAGACAACAGAATAAGAATTAAAACATTAATAGAAAGAAAAAAAATTAATTGTAACCGAGATGAACGGAGAAATTGCCCCGCCCTCCTCCTGTCCCGAACATCATAGTGGAACCTTCCTGAGGAAAGAGCTGTGCTTGTTTTTGCTCCCCAGTGCTCCTGTCAGCACAAGAACCGAACAGGACTGGCCTGTAGCATGTGCTCAATATACATTTGTTAATAACTGAACCCTATCTGCTTTCTTTCCGTTGCCTCTCTTTATAATGTACCTTTTATACTACTAGGATCTAAATATTATAAAAATTTTCTTACATAACTTTTAAAAATTTTCCATTTAGCACGCTGTCGTGATAAAGTGATTCTTTCCATTTGTTGCCCATGTCTAGTTTATTCCTTTTATTACTAAATAATCTGCCCCTATATGTAGTCACCACAATTCTTTACCCATTGCACTGCTGACCAAGACTCCCTTAGCTTCCCTTTAGCTTGTCTGAACGTCAGGCAGGCTTCTCAGGGACTCCTGACACCTGGCCCTCATCTCACAGGTCCTTCAGCTCTCCAGGCACCTGAGAGGCACCTAACTAGGTAGTTCCTTATCTCCCTCTTCCTCTCTTTTGGCCTTTCTTACAAGCCATAGGTGACACAATCTCAGCAAAAGGAAACAAGTTCCAAACCAAATGGCAGTAAATCACTCACCGTTCCCAGTGATCAACCAACTCCCTTAACATTGTTTAAGGACTGTTCTGGCAGCCCACTCTGCCCTTAAAAATCTTGCTGTGCTTTGTCTGGATGACGTTGAGTTCTAGACTCTCTTCCCCACTGCAGGAGTCCTTGAATAAAGTCACCCTTGTCTGTATAACATCGTCTCATACATTTTTTTCTTTGAAAGTGTGGAAGGCCATGTGGCTTGTTCCGATTTTGGCCCAGTGTGACTGGAGCTGAGATGAGTATTCAGGTACTGGGTTTTGTGTGAACATGACTTTTCATTTCTCTAGGATAAGTACCCAGCTGTGTGGTTGCTAAGTCATTTGATAAGTTGTATGTTAACTTCATAGGAACCTGACAAACCATTTTCCAGATAGGCTATACCATTGTGCAGTCCCACCAGGATTGTATAGTTGTTTCAGTTGGTCACGTTCATTTTTTTTTATTATTATTACATATGGTTATCCAAATGATCCAACACATTTGCTGATAAGACAGAACTTTCTCCATTGAATTGCCTTTACACCTTTGTCACAAATGAATTGGTCCAATATGCATGGGCCTATTTCTACACTCTCTTCTATTCCACAATATAGCATTAACTTATAAGTTAGTCTGATGCCCCGATAAATCCCAGAGTGATTTGAACAGTGAATAAAGAAGTATTTGCAAAATCCCCTTGGGGAAATGGGGACAAAGGGGGAAAATTCAACTTTCCCATTTGGAAAATTCCTGATATTCTCGCCAGCAGTGGGGACAACCAAATCAATAGACCGAGCCCTCAATCTTGGGGTTTGCCTGTATGAAACTTACTGTGGCAAAGGGCAAGCTAAGCCTAATAAAAATTAGACCAAAGACTTATCCCCAGAGAACCTCGTTTGTTGCTCAGATGTGGCCTCTCTAAGCCAGCTCACCATGTGAACTCACTTCCTTCCCCACTACATGGTATATGACTTGCAGGGGTGTAAGTCTCCCTGGCAACGTGGCATAGAAAGCATGGGATAAGACAGGTCCTGGCATCAAGATATCCAGAAAGCCTTGTTGACCAAAAAGAGGAAGAGAGAAAGGAGACAAAATTAAGTCTCAGTGGCTGAGAGGTTTCAAACAGAGTCGGGAAGCTATCCTGGAGGTTATTCTTATGCACTATAAAGATATCCCATTTTACTTTATGGTGTATTCGAATGCCCAGAGAGAAGTACCTGAAACTGTTAAACTGTGTTCCAGTAGCCTAGATTCTTGAAGACAATTGTATAAAGAGACAATCTGACTGTTTGATTGTGAGAACCTTGTGTCTGATGCTCCTTATATTCAGGGTATGGACAGATGAGAAAAAAAATATGGCTAAAAATAAATAAATAAATAAATAATGGGGAATAAAGGGTAAAATAAAATGGGTAGAAGGAAACACTAGTGGTCAATGAGAGGAAGGGGTGAGGAGTATAGTATGTACGAGTTTTTTCTTTTTTCGTTTTTTTTTTATCCCATAAACTAAAAAGGATAGCTATACAATGCATACAAATAACCTTCAGGATAATCTCGACTCTGAAATCTCTCAGCCAATGAAACCTTACTTTGCCTCATTTCTCTGTTCTCCCTTTTAGTCAAGGCTTTCTCAGGCAGCGGTGGTACCTTTTGGCAATGAATGGTGGTGATGTTAGCACAACACTTGACAGCAACAACAAAAAAATTATTACCACCAATAAATTATTTACATGTAAGTGGCTGAAATGGGAAATGCGTTGAATATATGGCTATAAAAATTTTTGTTTACTCAAATGGCTAATACTCATCGGTACGCGCTATAACAGAAATAGCATAATAAGCCAGTCACAGAAGCCCCTTCTTTCAGTGCCTTGAGCCCCACACACACGATCCTTCTCTATGAAGCCCCCACTGACCCGAAAACTCTTCCTCTGGGCTCCGGGCCCCTTCCTCCGCCATCAACACGCTCCCGGGGAGGAGCGCCTGAGGCTGCCAAGGGACTTTGCCCGGAGGATCCATCTCACCCTTTTCTCTCCACGGAGCAGAAATTTACTCTGCGTGTTCGCACAACCCGACCTGTCGTCACACACACGAAACCGCCTGTGCCCAAACGAACGCACTGCGGCACTTAGCGAGGAAGGCAGGAGTTTAACATATCCTCTAATGTGTCGCATCCCTGTGACGTCACGGCCAGCGCCCGCAATGGCTCCTTCCCGGGTGTAGCTTCTCTAGGCGCTCCGGAGGACTGCTCCTCTCGCTCGTCTTAACCCTTCGCTTCCCGGAGGCGGTCTTGGTTCCTTGGCCTAGGACAAGAGGCTGCGCACTGCGGCTCCGCGGCACAGACCTGTTCCGGTGAGAGGAGGCGCCCCCGGAAGCTGGAGAGCCAGGTCTCCCTAGGAACAGGCCAGTGCGCGTTCAGGCGGTGGAAACAATGTCCTTCTCTTTGGGGAACCGTGGTGGTGCTTTCTAAGTGAGTAGTGTATTTCTCAGCGCTGTATGCCTTCAGTGTCGGCATTGCGATTTTAAAATGTGTGTATGGAATATTATCTTCTTCCATTTGGGTACGCACATTTTTAAGTGGAGAAATACGATATTTAAACTTCCTCCGGGCATTGTTTAAGCACTAGGGAGATAACTGCGTTACAATCAGTGTTCAAAAACTTCAGAGGTGCCTCACCCCACCCCCCTACCCTCAGGAAACAAGGCAAAAGACTTCAGGTGTTTTCAAAGAGACTCCATATCCCATATTGAAATCGTTAGAGACCCTCTTTCTAGAAAGTTTGTGAGTGTAAAGTCAATGCTGACATGAACTATGAATAAAGGTTTTAACATACTGTGTGATTCCTGGTTGGTATGCAGTCATTTAGACGGTGTTGTCAAATACAAGGATTGGAGTAACATGTTCAGAGAGCAGGAGGGCGTCTTCCGTTGTCTAGTTTGCTGGAGTAGGGCTGATCCTGGGCAGTAGAACTCTACTGTAATCAGAAATTTGGTTTCATGATTACTCCCTGATTTCCATTTTCATTCCCGATACAATTTCCTTATATATGCAGACCCTTCTTTTTTTTAATTTTTAAATTTAAATACCAAGAAACAAAGGCAAACATTGTTATTTTGATCATTCTGTTCTAAATGTATAATCAGTAATTCAAAATATCATCACATACTTGCATATTCATCATCATGATCATTTCTTAGAACATTTGCATCTATTCAGAAAAAGAAATAAAAAAACAGAAAAAAAATTATACATACCATACCCCTTACCCCTCCCTTTCATTGATCACTAGCATTTCAAACTAAATTTATTTTAACATTTATTCCCCCTATTATTTATTTTTATTCCATATGTTCTACTCGTCTGTTGACAAGGTAGATAAAAGGAGCATCAGACACAAGGTTTTCACAATCACACAGTCACACTGTGAAAGCTATATCATTATACAATCATCTTCAAGAAACATGGTTACTGGAACACAGTTCTACATTTTCAGGCACTTCCCTCCAGCCTCTCCATTACATCTTGAATCCTTAAGGAGGTGATATCTACTAAATGGGTAAGAAAAACCTCTAGGATAACCTCTGGACTCCTCCCGGAATCTCTCACCCATTGACACTGTCTCATTTCACTCTTCCCCCTTTTGGTCGAGAAAATTTTCTCAATCCCTTGATGTTGAGTTTCAGCTCATTCTAGGATTTCTGTCCCACGTTGCCAGGAAGGTCCACACCCCTGGGAGTCATGTCCCACGTAGACAGGGGGAAGGTGGTGAGTTTGCTTGTGTTGGCTGGAGAGAGAGGCCACATCTGAGCAGCAAAAGAGGTTCTCTTGGGGGTGACTCTTAGGCCTAATTTTAAGTAGGCTTGACCTATCCTTTGTGGGGTTAAGTTTCATATGAACAAACCCCAAGACTCGGGGCTCAGCCTATAGCTTTGGTTGTCTGCACTGCTTGTGAGAATATCAAGGATTCAACTTGGGGAAGTTGAATTTTCCCCCCTTCTCACTGTTCCCTGAAGGGGACTTTGCAAATACTTTTTTATTCACTGTTCAAATCACTCTGGGATTTATTGGGGCATCACTCTGGACAAACCCACATAATCTAATGTCCTACCCAAGGTTCCATGTACTTATGTTGTTCAACCAACTATCTACATAAGTTATATTAGGAGATACACTAGTCAAAATATAAATTTTGTACCAAATAAACATTTTTTGCTTTAGTCTCACACATAAGTTGAAATTTTAAAATATTAATTACCATCTATTTTCAGCACACTGCAGTAATGACATTTCTTTGTTCTTCCTCATGCAAAAACATTTTTAAATTTTGTACATTTAGTCACTATCATTATACACTCTAGGCATTCCTAGATTATACCATCTCAATCTTTATTGTCTTTCTTTCTGATTTCATTTGTGCCCCCAGCCCTCCTCCTTCTATTATTCTCACATTCAGCTTCATTCAGTGTTTTAACAGACCCCTCTTTGTGGGTAGGATGTGTGCTGATTTATAATTGTGCATGTGTTTCAGAATTCTTTTGCTTGTTGGTTTTGTCAAAAAGGAAAAGGTAATGATCTTCCTTTGCTGTGCTTCTCAGAGTACCGACAAGGAGAGAAAGGAACAAAAAGAAAGCATTTCCATGAGGTAACTAGCAGAATTTCACCAACTCCCTCTCAGAGGGGTAGTGTCTTTGATATCATGTCTTGGCATTTGATACAATGTTTTGTGAATACATTTCTCCCAAAGCACGGGTTTTACTGTTTTTAGTTGCGTATTGATTGCGTTTCAACTTTAAGATTGAGTGATATAGACAAGCTAACACAACAGAGCACAGTCCTCCATTCTCATTTTTGTGGGTGCAATATAAACTCAAGAAAACGGGCTTGGCTAAGGTGCATGGCAAGGAAAAATGTACTTTTATGAAGTAGAAAGGCCTGATGCAACTCAACAAAAATCTGCACTGTATTTACCAGGTTCTAGGTATTTAAAGGGCAAGGAGAGCCAAAGGTAGAGAAGCCAAGGGTGCACAGTGTACCAAACAGGTGACAACATTAAGAGGGAGAGATCAGTGTAAGGAATAATGCAGAGACCTTTGTATGAGAACAGACCTAAGTGGAAAAATAGTTACCACGCATAATGAGGGGTGTGATCTTGAGTTAGTTGGTTAACTTCTTTGATCGTCAGTTACCACGTGTGCTTATGGGGGTGATGATAATGTGTAATATCATACCACCCCTTGTTACAAGTCGCTCCGTCAGATCTGTTTTCTGTGTTCCGAGCGTCCCCTGCTGGCTCACCCCTGTCCTGGCTTTCTTCGTGCTTGTTTCATAATACATGAGCTGTTTGCCAACTGTTATCCTGCGTGAACTGAGCCTGTGTGCACCACGTCACCCAATCTCAGTTCCTGCAGCCTGGACCCCAGCAGGTACTCAGGACACATTTATTGTCAGTGAATGGATAGAGGAAATCCCTCTGATCATATTTCTGTTCACTCAAAGGCTGTTTGTGTCATTTCCCTGCACGTTTCATCTAAGAAACTCATCATTCCAGTCTAATACCCACTTTTCCCCATTAATAGTAAATAGATTTTATTATATGAGCTGTGGGTGTAGTGGAAATAATACAGTACAAATAAATGAAAATAGGAAATCTCTGTGCTCAGATTCCTGCTCATTAAAGGGAGGGAGAGGACGTTGTGTTTTCTCTCTCCACCCTGTCCGGAACTGTCTATGGCCAGTTTATTCCCCATGGCAAGGACCATGTGTCATCAGTCTCTTCATTTCTTCTCTCACACTCAGAGGTGGGCATCACTGGATGTTTTCTGACTTAAACATCCTTTTCTAATGGCCCTGCTAAGAAGAGCATCCCCTCCATTTTAGAGTCCATACCCTAGAGGTAATTTGTGTAGGCATAAAAAATGTAGAACATCTCTGTATCAGGTGCTGGACAAAATGTGTGCTGTGCATGGCTAGAACTTGGATTCCTTTTCCCCTGGCATTGCACAAGGCACAGTGGCAGTTTTCAGAACCCAGCACGGTTTGCAAAGACAGTTCATACAGCTCAGTCATTTGGCCTTAGGAATTGTCATTTCTGGCCCCCCAAATCAAACTATTATTTAATTAATATTAAAATTATGTTTCTTTGTATGCAAATAATTAATTTTATATGGGTATCTGGTATGATGTGCTAAACACTACATGACACCGATTTAATTGTCAAAATAATCTCACCTGTCATCACAGCCCTTATAACCTCTGACATGGGATGCAATTCTTTGTTCCATTCTTTACTGTCTCCCTCCCTACTCTGGTATGCAAGCTCCATGAGAGCAGGGACTTTGCATGTTCTGACCAGTGCAGTACTCCCAGCACTTACAACAGAGCTGACACCAGTTATGTGATAATATTTGCCACACAAGTTACCTGATCCCTGGAGCAGCTCTGGACACATGGATGAGCCAGCAGGCCTTCCCTGCCTGAGTTCTCTCCCACGTGATTACATGCAAGTTAGGCTTTCCAGGAAGCTGAGAATCCAGGCAGAAACTATCAAGGCTGCATGCATCTGGAGTCAGGCAGACCTGGGATGGGATTCCTTCCCTGCTGGTTGTGTGGCCCTGGGGATGTTACCTGACTTCTCACAGCAGGAATCTGCTCCTCTGTTACATAGGAAAATACGGATACTGCAGGGGGTAGATATCCTCAGTATATTTATGAAGGGCCCAACAGTCTCCTCTTTCCATTCTGTACATATTTGTGACACACCTACTGGGGCAAGCCTTCCTGCTGGGTGGGCAGGACAGAGTCCCTGGCCTCTGTCAGCGCCCAGACCACTGGGTCAGACAGACAAATAATCTTCTGTTGCCAGCAGCATTGGGCTGGGCTGTAATAGGAAAAATTCAGGGTATCGTGGTGCCTCACAAAAAGGTTACCTGTGCAGGATCTGGGGAAGAGACCAGAGAAGGCTTCCTGGAGGAAGTGATGTGTAAGCTGAGTCCTGAAGGGTCGATAAGAGCCCTATTCTCTGCTACAGTCTTCTTAGCTTTTCCCCAATACATCAAGGATCCTGGACCATTATACATGCCTCAGGATGTGAGGAATATAGATAATTACTAATGCTTTTTCATATTTTTCTGTTCTTTTTGAATTCTCTACAAGAAGCATTGTAACTTTAGGATTTTTCTATTCTGAATAGTACTTGATTAACAGTGTGTAGAAAGGTTCTATGTTCCCTTTCTTTAAAGTTAATAAAACAAGGCATAAGAATCAGGGTTAAAGTCAGGAATCATACCAAAGCTAGATTTACATTCAAGTTCCATCCACAGTGGACTTTTTAAATGGATCTTTATTTGAAATAGTGCAGTAGATTTGTCAATCTAGGTTCAAATCCTGATTCCATGATTTACTAGGCGTGTGACATCAGACAAATTGCAGTACCTGAGCTTTGGTTTCCAAATTTGTAAAATAAGGTTTTAATACCCTCTGCATTGTAAAATTAAGCCCAGCAAAGTTTCTGATACATGATAGATGCCTGATAAATGATAGCTGTTGTTGTTGTAAATGGGCTGCCTCTCAATCTCTATACCTTCATTATATACAAACAACAAATGACTGGCAACCTCTAAGCTACATTATCAGAAACTTCCATAAAATTATTGAATGCTTTATGAAATTTAGTAAAATCACGTGTGTCAGAGACAGTCAGTTGCCAATGCAATATTCATTTTCTCCTTCTTTTTTATTAACAAAACCCTGATTTTAATTGGGCAGTAACATGTCTGGCTAAAAAAATGAACATCACATTTCCCAGCCACCACTACACTGAGAGGTAGCCAATGAGCTTTCCAGGAAAGCTTTATTCAAATGGTTCTGCCCTTGCCCATTCCCTTTTCCTACCTGGAATTTGAATGCAATGGTGGAGCTGCAGCTGCTATATTGTCAGCATGTGACAATAAGCAGAAAGGTAGAAAAGGGGAAAAAAGGGGGGGGACCCTGTCCCAAATCCTGGCTGTACTCATCTGGGTTTCTCCCTCTGGGAACCATAAATACATAACATGTTACATTGTATGGATTAATTCCGTTCAGCTCCAGCCAAGGAAAGTTGGGACCCTTGGGGTTTGGGGGAAGTCTCAGTACAGGCAGCAAAATGTGTGATTTTCGGCTGTTGCTCCGGTATGGTATTTGAAGCTCTCCATGGCCTGGACCAAACTCATTGCCCTCTACTCCAGAATTCAGTTTACACTCAGCAGATTCCAGTGCAGACCCTGTCACTGAAGTCAGTTTCTCTCACTAAGCCTCCAGTTCCCAATTTGTAAATTGACAGTAAGCCTGCGTAGTTTAAAGGTCTTTTGGGAGACTTAAATGGGATAATGGAGGTAACCCTCAGCTCACATGACCTGGCACACAGAAGGCACTACACAGATGGCAGCTGTCATCTATCACACATCTTTTTGTCTACGTCATCTGGTGGGTGAAGACAGGATAAGAACTCAGTATAACTTTTGGGTTGGATGCAGAAAGGTGAGGGATGTGTGGGGAAACAGTAAACTGAGGGACATCACCTATCAACCTGAAGCTCTGCCCAGTAACTATTCTTTGGGTTCACTCATGTTCTCTTCTCTTTCAGAGCTGCGTGGGAAGATGAAGGAAACCTGAAGCCGAGCTGATTTAAGCAGAGATTTGATACAAGATCTTATGCGACTGGGGTGAGTGACTGGTGAAGGAATGCGATGGGGTGAGATGAGGAAGGGAGGACGTAACATTTATTGCCCCAGCCGCCTCCCTGCCCCCAAATAGTGGTCTCTGTAATGCCTTCTGTAGAGGATCATGAGAAATTTCTTGCGTGTAGTTATTATTTCATTTCACATGAAAGAGTAGAGGGAGAAAGAGTGAAAAAGATGATGAAATGGATTAAAAATTAATAAATAATGGGGGAACAAATGTTAAAAATAAATTTAATAGTTTGAAATGCTACTGATCAGTGAAAGGGAGGGGTAAGGGGTACAGTATGTGTGAATTTTTTTGTTTTATTTCTTTTTCTGAATTGATGCAAAAGTTCTAAGAAACGATTATGATGATAAATAAACAACTATGTGATAAAAAAGAATTTTCATATTGTATGTTGATTGGTTTTATTAATAAAATTAAAAAAAGAGATGATGAAAAGATTGGTGAGTTGTGAGTTGGTGTTTCTTTCTAAAGTGTCAGTATGTTTTTCATAAAAGGGCGTTTGTGAGATCTTTCTTTTCCTCTGAGAATTGGTTTTCTCCATGAAAAGAAATACCCCTGAGAGATTCCTTGTGACATGTGAATATCAGTTAGGAGATACTGGGTTAAAATAATTTTTCAAATGCTCCACACGCAAGTGTTTGTTTGGGACAGTGATGGATAGTTATAGAGAAAGAGCCCCTACTTCAAATCTACTATTAAATTCTTTTAATTAGCATAAAAATACTAAGTTTACCTTCTTTTTCCACATGCATATTTGTGAATTTAAACACGTGTACAGATTTGTGTCACCACTGGTAGAATCAGAATACAGGACAGTTCCATCCCCCCAAAACAAACTACCTCATCTACCTCTTTGTTGTTACACGTCCCTCACCCCTAATCCCTGGGAAACCCTGATCTGTTCCCCCTCACTATAGTTTTGTCTTTTGGAGAGTGTCATGTGAATTACATCACACAGTGTTTAAGCCTTCTAGGACGGGCTTCTTTCGTTGAGCATAATGAGACACCTGAATGAATCTCAAGTGCATATGTCAGTAGTTCCTTACTGATGAAGGCTGAGCAGTCTGCTGTTGTGGGCCCCACAGTGTGTGTATCCATTCATCCATGGAAGGACAGGGGTGTTCTTACCAGACAGAGGCCCTGGGCTCTTTTGCCTGACGTGCTCAATAACCGATTCCTGAGACCCTGGGGTTTCACAGAGAGAAAGAGTTTACTACTAGGCAGGTAGTAGGAGAGCAGATGGCCCAGCGGCTCAAATCTGCAGGAATTCTAATAGTTTTATTAGAGAAAAACATGGGCAGCATTTAGGGTAATGAGCAGAGTGGCCCCAAATGACGTAATGAGAGGTGATCTGATTACTGAGCATGCGCAGATGGATTCCAGGCTTAGGCACAGGAAAGGAAGTGGCAGAATAGTATAATGAGGAATAGGTGACGGGTATGTTCAAGTCTAAGCTACTGCGCATGTCAGGAGGGCACATTTTGGTTAGATCTGGTCTCGGTTACCAGGATAACTTTGGACTTGGGGTGAGGGGGTTCTACACTGACCCAAGAACCTTCCTCAATAACCATTAGGAGCTGTCTCTAGTGATTACGAGACTCTAAAGTTGAAAAACTGGGTGACTGGATACAAATGAAGGTTAGTCACAAGGTTTTTACAATCACAGGGGCAGACGATAAAGGTGATACAATCATGAGAGATCAGGGCAGATGGATTACAATTCGGAGATTTCAGGTATTTCCCTCTGTCTACTCCATTCTGTCAGAAAGCAAAAAGAAATATCTGTATAATGATTCAGTAATCAAAATCATCCCTTAAAAGGAATGAAGTTGTAAGGCATGCAATATTGTGAATGAACCTGTGGGACATTTGTTGAGGCAAAATAAGCCAGAAACTAAAGAACAAATGTTTATGGTGTCATTTGGAAAATGCTTATAAGAGAACATGGGCCTAGATTGTAACCTCTTCTAGCAGTCCATTTAGTCTGGAGTGGTAATTCTTATTTCTGGATTTTGAGAGGCTATTTTATATGTGTATAGCCTGGTATATAGAAGTTAGAATGAAGCCAATCAGGATTGGGATTAAGGTAATTCAGAATACCTGGGTAAAGAAGACATTGCCACACTGTCTGTATTTTAGAACCTTATCTACTCTTTGAGACCAAACGAAAAAGGTTTATTTTGTACTAAACTTTCTGTAGCACATAATCTAACTCAACCTCTCTGGATACATAATGTAAACAATCCAAACACAGGGAGCCCAGAATAAGAATGAGGGCCTTTAGTCCTGTATAGCTTAATGCAATGCCTGGATAAATCCCAGAGTATATTAAGCAGATAATCAAAAAGTATTGGCAGGTGCAACCACTGTGGAAGGCAGTTTGGCGGTTCCTCAAAAAGCTGAATATAGAATTGCCATACGACCCAGCAATACCATTGCTGGGTATCTACTCAAAGGACTTAAGGGCAAAGACACAAACGGACATTTGCACACCAATGTTTATAGCAGCGTTATTTACAATTGCAAAGAGATGGAAACAGCCAAAATCTCCATCAACAGAAGAGTGGCTAAACAAACTGTGGTATATACATACGATGGAATACTATGCAGCTTTAAGACAGGATAAACTTATGAAGCATGTAATAACATGGATGGACCTAGAGAACATTATGCTAAGTGAGTCTAGCCAAAAACTAAAGGACAAATACTGTATGGTCCCACTGATGTGAACAGACATTCGAGAATAAATTTGGAATATGTCCTTGATATCAGAGTCCAGCAGGAGGTAGAAACAGGGTAAGATAATGGCCAATTGGAGTTGAAGGGATACAGACGGTGTAACAGGACTAGATACAAAAACTCAAAAATGGACAGCACAATAATACCTAATTGTAAAGTAATCATGTTAAAACACTGAATGAAGCTGCATCTGAGCTATAGGTTTTTGTTTTGTTTTGTTTTGTTTTGATTTTACTATTATTACTTTTATTTTTTTCTCTATATTAACATTCTATATCTTTTTCGGTTATGTTGCTAGTTCCTCTAAACCAATGCAAATGTACTAAGAAATGATGATCATGCATCTATGTGATGATGTTAAGAATTACTGATTGCATATGTAGAATGGTATGATCTCTAAATGTTGGGTTAATTTCTTTTTTTCCATTAATTAAAAAAAAAAAAGAGAACGGGTAATTGGAGCTGAAGGGATACAGACTGTACAACGGGACTGGATATAAAAACTCAAAAATGGACAGCACAATACTACCCAATTGTAATGCAATTATGTTAAAACACTGAATGAAGCTGCATGTGAGGTATAAGTTTTTTGGGTTTTTTTTTGTTTTTTTTGTTTTTTTTTCCTTTCTATTATTGTTTTAATTCTTATTCTGTTGTCTTTTTATTTCTTTTTCTAAATCGATGCAAATGTACTAAGAAATGATGAATATGCAACTATGTGATGTTATTAAGAATTACTGATTGTACCTGTAGATTGGAATGATTTCTAATTGTTTTGTTAATTATTTTTTTAATTAATAAAAAAATATAAAAAAAAAAAGTATTGGCAAAGTCCCTTGAGGGATGGGACAAAAAATATGGAACTATTAAACTTCACCATCAGGGAAATCCCTATTACCTTGTCAAATATTAGGGACACCCAAATCAATAGGCCAAGCCCTTGATCATGAGGCTTGCTCTTGTGAAGCTTATGTAGGTAGTGGAGCTTAGCCAACCTATAGGTATGCGTAAGAGTTACTTCTGGAGGACCTCTTTTGTTGCTTAAATGTGGCCTCTCTCTAAGCCCAATTCTTCAAGTGAAATCACTGCCCTCCCCACTACATAGGATATGACATCCAGGGGTGAAAGTCTCTCTGGCGGCATGGGAGATGATTCCCAGGGATGTCTGGCTCTGGCACTGTTGGGTCAACAATGCCATCCTGACCAAAAGGGGGAAAAGAAGTGTAATAAAGTATCAGTGGCTGATAGAGTTCAAATAGAGTCAAGAGGCTACTCTGGAGGTCACTCCAGACATGCAGGTCATGATTCAGTTAGGCATTGCTACCTATCATACCTTGCCAAACCCCAACCAGGACCATTCCAGCCAATCCTAAAGAACACCTAGGGCAATTTATAAGATTCCACAAGGGTTCCAGGCACTAGAGTAACTTTCCAGAAACCTACAACCTCCAGATGGGTCCCTGGACCAGGTAAGTCCTGAAATACAGAACTGCCAATCTTTCCGGGACTACAGCTAGTTCCATCTCCCATCCCATATTATTCACAGCCCCTTCCAACATGAAAACTTCAGAATGGCCATAGCCCAAATACCCTAAAGAGTAGAGTAGAAAGATCAAAGGTGAAGGTGGAGTTATACAGAGAAGGTAGGTTTTAGCAAATGAATATGATTGCTGAATTATATTAATATTTCCTGTAGTCTGTAGTATCGTCGAACAGCTAAAAGTAAAAACCTAAAATTGTGGAATAGTAACCCATATCTAACTCTGAATTCTGTTCTACAGTTAATTGTTGCAATGTGCTTTCAAATTTATTTCTTTTTAAAATGTTATCTTTCAGAAAAAAAGAAAACGTAGATTGTGATGAAAAATGCACAGCTGTGTGATGATACTGTGAACCACTGATTGTACACGTTGGATGATTACATGGTATGTGACTATATATCAATTAAAATTTTTTAATAAATTAAATTTTAAAAATCCCTTATATCCTGATTTCTTGGTTACTATGTGGTTTCCAGGTGTGAGCTATTATGAATAAAGCTGCTCATGTACAGGCTTCTGTCTGAACAAAAGTTTTCATTTCTCTGTGGTAAACACACAGTCACTGCATTGTTTGTAAGGAGCTACATTGCAATATACCAGAAATGGAATGGCTTTAATAAAGGGCATTTAATAAGTTACACGTTTATATTTCTAAGCCTGTAAAAATGTCCAAACCAAGGCCTCTAGGGAAAGACACATTGAATCAAGAAAGGCCAGTGGGTCTAGAACCCTTCTGTCAGCTGGGTAGTCAAGTGGCTGGCGTCTGCTGGTCCCTTGCTCCTGGGCTCCGTTGCTTTCAGCCTCTGTTCCTGTGGGGGTTCCTCACTTTGGTTCTCCAGGGCTGGCTTTCACCTCTTGGCTTCCCCAGGTTCTCTCCAGGTTCTGGTTTGTTTAGCAACTCATGGCAACTCCATGAGCTCCAAGCATCTCCACACATCCATGTCTCAGTGTTGGCATCTGTGTCACCTTTGCTCTGAAGTTTCTATCACTTCTGTCATTGTTGAGTTTTCTCAAAAATGTTTCCTCTTTTAAAGGATTCCAGTGAATTAATCAAGACACACTCTGAATGGGCAGAGTTACATCTTCAAATAATCAAAAGGTCACACCCACAATTGGACATGTCTCATCTCCGTGGAGATAAATTAATAAGTTTCTGCCCTACAATACTGAATTAGGATTAGAAGTAATGGTTGTCCCCACAAGATTGGCTCAGGATTAAAGTATTACTTTTTGGGGTACATAATACTTTCAAACCTGCACACTGGCAGATTAGAATCTTGCAGAAGAAAAGGCTGGAGAATGTAAAGATAGAGCAACTGAAACTATCCAAAATGAAAGCTAGGAAGTGTAAAAGATGGAGCATCAGTGAACTATGAGACAGCTTCACACTGCCATGTATAAATGTAATTCAAGTCCATGAATGAGAAAAGGGGCAAGAACTACAAGAAATGTATGAATAAATATTGCCTAAAGTTTTCTAAATGTAGTGGAAGCCTATAAGCTACTAATTCATGCAGAAAAATGAGTTGCAACGACAAGAAACGTGAAGAACACTACACCTACACTGTATGTCAATTAAATTGCACAAAGCCTGCAATAAAGAGAGCAGAATTCTCATCAGAAGTATCACAAGCAATAAAAAACAGTGGATCGGGTGGGCCACGGTGGCTCAGCAGGCAAGAATGCTTGCCTGCCATCCCAGAGGACCCGGGTTCGATTCCTGGTACCTGCCAATGTAAAAAAAAAAAAAAAAAAAAGAAAAACAGTGGAGCAACATCTTTAAAGAATTGAAAGCAGAAATTGTCTAATTACAATTTAATAACTCCCCCTGCAGTGATTTATATGCATTTGCATTTTAGAACCTGTTGGAAGTAAGAAGTGGAGTTACAAAAGGAAAAATATAATACAATAGTAGCAGTATTTATAAATCCCCATATGGTTCCAGTTTCTGTACACCATTATTTCTTTATGCTTCGATGACCTTCCTAGTGTCCGTTTCCTTCAGTCTGAAGCACTCCCGTCAGCACTACTTCTAGTGTATGCCTAGTAGAGAGAAACAACCTGCGCTCTTGCTTACCTGGAACTGACTTCATCTCTCCTCAGTTTTTTTTTTTTCTTTATCAAGCACAAATTCTTCTGCTGGATTTCAGAAGACTAATGGCATTCTGTTTTTTTAATTTTAATATTTTTATTGTAAAAGCTTAACATACAAGCACGTATTACTGACATAAAACATTTCATACATGGTGTACAATCCGTGCCTCCTCACAATATCATCACATAGTTGTATATTCATCGCCATGATCATTTTTTAAACATTTGCATCACTCCGGCAAAAGAAATCAGAAGAAAAACTCATACATAACCATACCCCTCACCGCTCCCTCTCACTGACCACTAGTGTTTCCATCTACCCAATTTACTTTACCCTTTGTCTCTCCTATTATTTATTTATTAATATCCATATTTTTTATTCATCTGTCCATACCCTGGGTATAAGGAGCACGAGAAACAAGGTTCTCATAGTCACACTGTCACATTGTAAATGTTATATCTTTATAGAGGTGTTTTCAAGAATCTAGGCTACTGGAACACAGCTCAACAGTTTCAGGTACTTCCCTCCAGCCACTCCAACACACCATAAATAACAAGGGATATTTATGCAGTGCATAAGAATAACCTCTAGGATAACCTCTTGACTCTGTTTGAAATCTCTCAGCCAGTGAAACTTTATTTTGTCTCATTTCTCTCTTCCCCCTTTTGGTCAAGAAGACTTTCTTAATCTCTTGGTGCCAGGTCATGCTCTATCCCAGGCTTTCTGTCTCGCGTTGCCAGGGAGGTTTACATCTCTGGGACTCATGCCCCATGTAGGGGGAAGGCAGTGCATTCACATGCTGACTTGGCTTAGAGAGAGAGGCCACATCTGAGCAACAAAAGAGATTCTCTGGGCGGGCCACTGTGGCTCAGCAGGCAGAGTTCTCATGTGCCATGCCTGGGACCGGGGTTTGCTCCCCAGTGCCTGCCCATGCACAAAAAAAAAAAAAAAAGAGGTTTTCTTGGGCTGAGTCTTTGGCCTGATTTTTCGTTGGCTTAGCCTGTCTTTACAGAATAAGTTTTGTAGGGGCAAACCCCAAGATCGAGGGCTTGGCCTATTGAGTTGGTTGTCCCCACTGCTTGTGAGAATATCAGAAATCGTCCAAATGGGGAAGTTGAATTTTCCCCCTTTCTCCCCATTTCCCCAAGGGTACTTTGCAAATACTTCTTTATTCACTGTTCAAATCACTCTGGAACTTATCAGGGCATCACACTAACATATAAGATAATGTTATAATGTGGAATAGAAGAGAGTCTAGAAATAGGCCCATGCATATTGGGTGAATTCATTTGTGACAAAGTTGCAAAGCCAATTCAATGGAGAAAGTTTTGTCTTTCAACAAATGGTGTTGGATCATTTGGACAACCATATGTAATAATAATAAAAAAGAATCAATGTGACCAACTGTAAGTATCACTCATCGCTGGTGGGACTGCACACTGGTACAGCCTCTCTGAAAATTGGTTTGTCAGGTTTCGATAAAGTTAACACACACTTACCAAATGACTCAGCAACCACACAGCTGGGTACTTATTCTATAGAAACGAAAAGTCATGTCCACACAAAACCCAGTACCTGAATACTTATCTCAGCTCCACTGAAACTGGACCCAAAATTGGAAACAAGCCACATGGCCTTCCACACTTTTAAAGAAAAAGTTGAATCAGACAATGTTAAACAGACAAGTGTGACTTTATTCAAGGGCTGCTACAGCAGGGAAGAGAGACTAGAACTCAATTTCATCCAGACAGAGGACAGCAGGATTTTTAGGGGCAGAGTAGGCTGCCAGACCAGTCCTTAAACAATGTTAAGGGGGTTGCTTGATCACTGGGAAGGGCGAGTGATTTACTGAGATTGCAATTCCGGCCATTTGGTTTTGGAATTTGTTTCCTTTTGCTGTGATTGTGTCACCTGTAGCTTGTAAGAAAGGCCAAGTGAGAGGAAGAGGGAGATAAGGAACTACCTAGTTAGGTGCCTCTCAGGTGCCTGGACATGAGGGTCAGGTGTCAGGAGTCCCTGAGAAGCCTGCCTGGAGTTCAGACAAGCTCAAGGGAAGTTAAGGGAGTCTTGGTCAGCAGTGTAATGGGTAAAGAGACTGTGGTAACTTCATATAATGGTCTGCCATGTAGCAATAAAAGGAATAAACTATTAACATGGGTAACAAATTGGAAGAATCCGTTATCATGACAACGTACTAAATGGAAAAATTTTAAAGCCATGTAAGAAAATTTTTGTACTAGTTCGATCCCAGTAGCGCTAAAACTACATTATATTTATAAAGAGAGGCAACGGGAAGAAAGCAGGTAGGGTTCATTTATTAAACAAATGTATATTGGGCACATGCTACGGGCCAGCGCTGTCTGGTTCTTGTGCTGACAGGAGCACTGGGGAGCAAAAAGGAAGCAAAATAAGCACAGCTCTTTCCTCAGGAAGGTTCCACTATGAGGTTTGAGACAGAGGGAGGGCGGCGCAATTTCTCCGTTCATCTCGCTTACAATGAATTTTCAAAACTTCCAGACTACCCTTTGTTTTTATGAAGAAAAATGAATAAAAATATTTGACAATCACTATCCAGCGACTTTTATCCCGGGGGTCCTCTTTTGTTATAAATGGGAGTTTAAAAAGCAGGAAATTGGAGTTCCGATGCAGTATGACCCTCATCATGTTTAAACTGCACCTTATAAATGAAAAACATCCCGGGAAACGTCGCAAAAGATTATTAAAGGTCATCCCTGGGTGGTGGAGTGTGGACAAGAGAAGCTTTGTTATGATTTATCGGTCTCCCAAATTCTCTACATTGAATGACGTCTATACTGAGAGACTATATTGCTAAGGGTGCGTAAATCCCAGAACAAAGTTGGGGAAAGATGCCGACAGAAGCAAGTAGAGAAGGAGAAATACAAGGGACCAAGGCGAAATGCCAATTGGAGAGCAAAGCAGTTCTGTCCCGGCACTGACGGATCCACATCCGACCTAAGACTCGGCAGGGAGCCAGGCTTAGAACTGGCGGGAACTGCTTCCTGTTTCCTGATAAAGTTCTGACCCTTTTTTCCAAGCACAAAAGGCGGGGCAGGGCGAAGCGGGCACGCTCCCCAGCGCACCACCGCCATCTAGCGGCAATAAAGACGGAGTATTCACGTTGCGGAAGATGAAACAACCTTTTCCGCTGGTTTCTTCTTTGCATTCGTCCGAATCTTGGCTGAGTAAGCGGAGCAGGAAAAGGAAAGTCTGGACACTGGGCTGCGCCTGGCCAAATTTGCCCCGCAATGTTCGAATTGGTCGGAAGCCCCCTCCCCGCGGCTCCGGAGCCATACCAAAAGCCTCAGGCCCGGCCTCCGCCCTCCCGGGGACCCGGCCTGGAGGGCGGGGCGGGCCCAGGAGTGGCCGGTTCTGCGCCTGCGCGCGGGCGGCCCCAGCGGTCCTGGCGCGTCTTCCTCCTGGGGTCCCCCGGGAGGTGACATTCCCAAAGCTGTTGTAACAGGTCGGGGAGGGATGCTACTCGGCCCGTGGGCTCTGCCGCTCCACGAGCGGGACTCTGCCGATGCCCTGGCCATTCCCACCCTCCCCCCGGCCCCCCTTGAACACGCTCGTCCCGGGCCGCGTCGTCCTCTGCACCGTCACCTCCTGGGGGTCACCGGCTCCCAGAGGATATCGGGGTGGAGACCGGGTTCCTGAGGCCTCGTGGGAGGTGCATTGAAGGCCGGGAGGGCTCGAAGATGAGCGTCCTCCTTCAGCCCTCACCCTCCCTCTATCCCAGTCTGAAAAATGAGAGGTTTTTGGACTTTTCACCTCATTTGTAATCGGTGATTGCCCCACCAGTTTCCCATCAGTGGTGGAATTTGATAGTTGAGGTGATACTGATTTCATGGGGCTCAGTGTCTCCACATGGCGTGATTTCACCGTGGTTGCTGCATTGAGAGACTTGCTGCCCGGGTAGGGCGCGTCGGCAGTGTGAATCCCCAGGCCTGAGGCCGAGTGTCCAGCCTTAGGGTCAGACTCCCACCATCAGAGTATGTGACAGCCCATCTGCTTCCCTGCACTGCCTGGGAACATTTGCTATAGTGCCTGGTGGGATTTTCCCTTCAAAGTCAAGGCTGCTTCAAACACCAGGGGTAAATAATGGGGGAGGGACAAGAGTTAAAGGAGAGGTAAAATTCAGAATACAAGGGTAAGGAAGACATAGTATATATTTTAGAACCACATCTACTCTTTGAGACCAAAGGAAGAAAAGTTCATTTCGTCCAGAACCTAAAAGTTTCTGCAGCACATAACCTAACTCAACCTGTCTGGATAGATCAAACAATTCAAAACACACATAGCTGAAAATAAGAATGAGGTCCTTTTAACCTGTATAACTTCATGTAATGGCTGGATATATCCCAGAGTATATTAAGCATATAATCAAAAAGCATTGGCAAAGTCCCTTGAGGGATGGGAGAAACAATATGGAACTATTAAACTTTATCAACGGGGAACCCTGATACTATGTCAGATATTAGGGACACCCAAATCAATAGGCCGAGCCCTTGATCTTGCGGCAGGCTCTTGTGAAGCTTGTGTATATAGCAGATAGGCATAGTTATAGGTAAGCTAAGCTTAAGAGTTACTTCCAGAAGACCTCTTTTCTTGCTCAGATGTGGCCTCTTACTCTTTAAGTCCAACTCTACAATTGAAATCATTGCCTTCCCCCCTATGTGAAATATGACATCCAGGGGAGAACGTCTCCCTGGCACCATGGGAGATGACTCTCAGGGATGAGTCTGGCCCTGGCACCTTGGGATCAACAATGCCATCCTGACCAACAGGGGGGAAAGAAGCATAACAGATAAAGTATCAGTGGCTGAGAGAGTTCAAATAGAGTGGAGAGGGTACTCTAGAGGTCACTCTTATGCAAGCCTCAGTTGGACATTGCTACCTACCATAACTTGCCAAATCTCAACCAAACCCACTCTAGCCAATCCTAAATAATACCTAGGGCATTATATAAGATTTTACAAAGGTTCCATGTACTAGGGTAACTTTCCAGAAACCTATACCCTCCAGATGGCTCCCTGGACCAGATAAGTCCTGAAATGCAGACAGGCCAGCCTCTCCAGAACATCAGCTAGTTCCATCCCCTTATTGCATATTATCGACAGCCCCCACCAACATCAAAAGGTTAGAGTGGGCATAGCCCAAATACCCCTAAAGTGTGGGATAGAAAGATCAAACTGATGGTGGGGTTATACAGAGAAGATGCGGTTTTAAAAATAAGTATGACTGCTGAATCATTACATTGATATTTCTTTTAGTCTCAATTATCTTAGAGCAGCTCCAAGTAAAAACCTAAAATTGAGTATTTGTAACCCATGACAAACTCTGACGTCTGCTGTGTATCTATTTGTTGAAGTGTACTTTGAAAATCATTGCTTTTTCTTTCTTTTCTTTGTATATATGTTACGTTAACAATTAAAAAACCTTAAAAACAAAAAAAGTCGAGGCTTCTCAAAGCACCGGCTGCCCTGTGTGGGCAGAAGCAGCCTTCTCCTCCCCATGTACAGGTACCTCAGGGTGTGGGAGCTCAGTGCCATCAGCTCTGGTGACAGGCGGGTCTCCCTGGAGACTAGGGGCCCAGAGGGAAGAGAGGATGTCAGCAGACAGGGAGGCTGTGGCTCCCTCAATCCTATCTACTCCAGACCAGGGCCCCTGTCTCACCAGGTGGCATCCTGCATTCCTTCCAGGGGCTCTGCCAAGTGTCTGCAGTGGAAACAGAGCTTTTTCATCCCTAGGAGTTCCCAGTTAAATTGTTCTACTTAACCTGAGAGCTGAAGGTAAGTAGGAGTGAGGTACATGAAGGGGGAGGAGCAGGGCACCAGACAGAGGGAACAGCTGCTTGTGGTTGTGGAAAGGAGAGAGAGGAAGTCCGTCTGAGGAACACAGGGGCCTTAGAGCGGCTGGAACACAGAGTGTGGGTGGGACAGAAGGAGGGGCCTGCTCCAGATGAGGTGCTTTGGGGTGAGCAGGGCCTCGAGGCCCTAGTCCAGGGGCCCGGATGTTACCCTAAGAGCAGCAGGCAGCCCCTGCAGAGTTTGGGACAGGAGGGACATGACCCACTGGATGAGGATTTAAGAAAGGTCCCTCAGGCAGTGGGACAGGGAGTGGGGGGAACGGGTCAAGGCTGGTGGCAGCAGGACCAGCTATGAAGTCGTGGTTGTCCAAGAGAGAGAGGGTGACCTGGAATACAGAACCGACTGTGTGAGGAAGAGAAATCAACTCAGTTATCTTATTAGAAATATTTAGGAAATAGACATAGTGGTGGTGGGGCGTGGGGAGGCAGAGGGAGGAATCAGGGATGGCTTTAAAGTCCTCTGGCCTAAGCAGCTGGGTTAGGGACCATAGAGGAGGTGCAGGTGTGTGCAAAGTGGGGGTGGATGAGCTTAGCTGTGGACACATTTAGTCTTAGTTGTCCTTAGGCCTCTACCACTTTCTACATTTGTGAATTGGGGAGTTACCATAAAGTCTCTTTGCCTCAGTGCCTATCTGTAATATGAGATTGATGACATTTTATAAAAATGATTAATTTTGGTTTCATTCATTCAGTCCAGCAGCATGTTCTCATTGTATATATAGCAGAGAACTGGTAAAATGGGGTTTTCTCTACTAAGTATATATCTCCTTGGGTTTACATATCAGCTCTGTGTATTTTCCTGAAGCAGCATGTGCTTCCACTGCTAAATAAAAATGAAATAAACTCAAGGTAACCGGTGTTTATGATCACGTGTGTGGATCCTAATGAGAATAACATCAAAATCCTGTCTGGCTGAGAAACCCATCTTCCCGCATCACCACTGTTTTAGTTTGCAAAAGCTGCAGGAATGCAATATACGAGAAACAGCATGACTTTTTAAAAGGGGAATTTATTAAGTAATAAGTTTATAGTTCTAAGACAGTGAAAATGTCCAAACTAAGGCAAGGCTTGTCGAAACTAAGATGGCCATGAAAAGATCTTGGTTCGAGAAGGCTGATGACGTTTGGGGTTTGTCTCCCAGCTGGAAAGGCACACGACGACATCTGCCAGCTTACTCTGCAAGCTTTTTCAGGGGCTTCCCTGGCCTGTTTTCTTCATACATCTCCAGAGCTCTCTGGCTATGTGAGCCCTGCTGGGTGTAAAGCCTTTTCCAAAATGGTTCCCTCTTAAAGAACTCCAGTTAGCATGGAGAATGGGTGGAGACGCATCTCCATGGAAACCACCTAATGAAAAGTTAACACCCCAAATTGGGTGGGTCACATCTCCATGGACACAATCAGACCAGTCGCACCCAGCAATACTGAAGGAGGATAAAAGGACATGGCTCCCCTGGGGTACGTAATAACTTCAAACTGGCACTACCACCATCCCTTTCACGTCCTCCTCACCCTCCATCCTCTAGCCCCTCCTTCCCTCCATGGGGTGAGGATAGAACCCTTGGAACCCAGTTTCTCTAACACTTCCCTTCTCTGTGAAGTCATCTCCCCTTCCCGGGAGGGTACCTTGGATTTGTTCAGTGCAGTCTGCCTGTGGGACTGTCAGTTACACCACGAGGTCTGTAGTTTCAGAGAGATGACTGAGCTGGATATATGGATCTGGAAATCATCAGTGCATGGCTGCCCAGCAGGGAGGGGATAAGCCAGGATTCCTGGTCAAATCAAGGATCCCCCACTTATTCCCTCTGTCACTTTGGTAAGGTTAATCTCTCTGTGGCTCAGTTTTCTTATCTGTACAATGATGGTGATCATAATATTCTTGGGTAATTCCTCATTTTTGCGTCCTTCATTTAGACCACGAAAATTTTACCTTTTGAAAACTATACTGCTGTCGAAGTGTGGTTTACTTCATTGGGAAAAAGTTAATCTTCCAATGTAAAGGAACTCAGTGTTCAGATATAGCCCATCTCATCTACAGATAATTGATTTGTGTTAAGGCAGCCAAGCCCAGTCACTGGGACAGAGCAGCCTCTTCTACAAATAGTTCCTGGAGAACTGGCTATCCATATACAAATGAACTAGAGAGAACCCTATCTCATACCTTATACAACAATTATCTGATAACGGATCAAATACCTAACATTTGAGCCAATAAAAAACATTTAGAAGCAAATGTAGGGAAAGATCTTTAATTTCTTTAGGAAATTAAAGGAGTTGGTTTAATGTTATAGGAGTTTCCTAAACTTTACACCAAGACTGCAAGCAACGGAAGAAGAAATAACTAAATGGGATGTTCTCAAAACTGAATACTTTGTGTGTCAAAGGACTTTGTCGGGAAAGTAGAAAGGCAGCTATTCAATGGGAGACAATATTTGGAAGCCACATTTCAGAAAGGGGTTTAAAATCCGAATATATAAAGACATGCTACAATTCAACAACAACAACAACCAAAACAAGATAACCCAATTTTTAAAATGGGCAAAAGACATGGATAGACCTTTAGCAAAGAACTCCAAGCGGCTCAAAAGCATAAGAAAAAATGCTCAACTTCAGTAGTTATTAGGCAAAGGCAAATCCAAACCACAATGAGATACCACCTCCCACCTACTAAAATGGCCATTAGCAAAAAAAAAAAAAACAAAGAACTACAAGTTCTGGAGAGGATGTGGAGGACTAGGCACCCTAATCCACTGTTGGTGGGAATGTGGAAAGGGGCAGTCACTCTGGAAGGCAGTTGGGTGCTGTGTTAGTTAGATTCAATTGTCAACTTGGCCAGGTGAGCATACCTAATCTTGTTGCTGCGGACATAAGCCAACGGTAAGTGAACCTCATCTGTTGCCAATTACATCTGCAGTCGGCTAGGAGGCGTGTCTGCTGCAATGAGTGACGTTTGACTTAATTGGCTGCTGCTTAAATGAGAGAGAGCAAGGTAGCATAGCTAAGCAGCTCGCCATTCCTCATCTCAGCACTTGCAGCTCAGTCCAGGCCTTTGGAGATGCAGAAAGAAGTCACCCAGGGGAAAGTTGTTGGATCCCAGGGGCCTGGAGAGAAGACCAGCAGAGACCATCCTGTGCCTTCCATGTAAGAAAGAACCTCAGTGGAAAGTTAGCTGCCTTTCCTCTGAAGAACCAACAAAATAAATCCCCTTTTATTAAAAGCCAATCCATCTCTGGTGTGATGCATTCCCGCAGCTAGCAAACTAGAACAGGTGGTTCCTCAGGAATCTAAGTATAGAATTGCCACATGATCCAGCAATCCCATTACTAGGTACATACTGGGAAGAACTGAAAGGAGGGACACAGACAGACATCTGCACACCGACGTTTATAGACACATTATTCACAATTGCCAGTAGATTGTGGCAATTGTGGACAGCTATGGACACTGGTCATAATATTTCTTTAATAATCCTTCAACAACTGTAACAACTATAACTACTTTTAAAAAGAACAGAATTACCAAAAAACTGTTACCATCAATTGTAACATATTTTCCATACCAATGGAATTGATGGTGGGGTGGTTTAAATAAATCCCATATTTTATGCATGAGTTGTCTTTTAATTTTGAAAATCGGAGTTTAATAACATTAACAAGACCCTCCACGAAAAATTTAAGTATGAATCCATCCATGTTTCTATTAACTTTATTGTTAAAATTCCTGTCCACGTGTCAATAATATACCAAAACAGCAACCAGTAACCTTTGTTTTGTAAAAAATAATTTCAATCCAAGAATTTTATTAACTGTAAATAAGGAAGGATAGTGAAATGCAAAAATATTCCAACACTTTAAACTTCTGCTTATTAGAAGGATTTTGAAAAAAATTAATCACTTTGAATCCCAATTACGAGACCCCGTTCTTTTTCTTTTTTTTCCCGTTTCTTTTTAAGATAAAAATTCTACCGCAGATTTTTACTATGCGGATCATATTCAGCACAGTATAATTCTATGTGCAACACAGTCCTATTAGATTGGGAGAATAGTGGGAAAAATGTTCTGCAATTCACAAGAATAAAACGCTAGTAGAGTAAATCCTTATTAAAACCTGTGAACCATCAGTATATTTGTGGCTTATAACCTTATGCACAGAAATTTATATTACAGAGAGAAAGTTTAAAAGGAGAGTTTTGTAAAACCAAAATTTCCCAAATAAATTTTTTCTTAATTAAAAAAATACTGAGTTTTCTCAGGTACTGCACATTTATTGCTTGCCTTCAAAGCAAACCTGCCTCCACTTTCCCTGAGACCCTCTCCTCCTCGGCCCCTTCCACAGAGTTGGGGGACACTGAGGTGGCCAAGCGGGATGCGCGGAGTGAGGGTGCAGAGGGCGACACGGCCCGGGACGAGCGTGTTCCAGGAGGGCCGGGGGGAGAGTGGGAATGGCCAGGGCATTGGCAGAGGTCCCGCTCGTGGAGTGGCAGGGCCCACGGGCCGAGTCGCATCCCTCCCCGACCTCTCCCCACAGCTTCGGGAAGGTCACCTCCCGGGGGACCCCAGGAGGAAGACGCGCCAGGACCGCCGGGGCCGCCCGCGCGCAGGCGCAGAACCGGCCACTCCTGGGCCCGCCCCGCCCTCCAGGCCGGGTCCCGCAGAGGGCGGAGGGCCCTCCTGAGGTCGTTGCTATGGCTCCGGAGCCGCGGGGAGGGGCTTCCTGCCCCGGGGCATTGCGGGGAGAGTTCGGCCAGTCCCAGCACAGTGGCTGGTCCTTGCTTTCTCTGCTGCGCTTAGTCACCCAAGATCGCGAGTCTTATAAAAGTACAAACCAGCGGAAAAAGTTACTCTTTCTGCAGTAAGGGCCGGACTCCGTCTCTGTGCCCGCTAGATGGCGGTGCTTCACCGTGGAGGGCGCCCGCCTGGATCCTGCCCCTCCTTTTGTCGTCGAAAAAAGGGCACGGAATTTCAGGGAACAGAAACCAGTTCCCGCCGGTTCAAAGTCGTGCACTGCGCTGGCTTATGCGGACCTAAAGGATCCGTGGCTGCCTAGGACAAAACTGCTTTGCTCTCTGATTGGTATTTCCTCCTATCTATGTTATGGACAGATGAGTAAAACATATGGATTAAAAATAAATAAATAATAGGGGGAACAAATGTTAAAATAAATTTAGTTTGAAATGCTAGTGATCAATGAAAGTGAGGGGTAAGGTGTTTGGTATGTATGAATTTTTGTTCTGTTTTCTTTTTATTTCTTTGTCTGAATTGATGCAAATGTTCTAAGAAATGATCATGATGAATATACAACTATGTGATAATAAAGCCAATCATCAGACAATATGAACATTCTTTTTTAATAAAAATTTTTTTAAAAAAAAGTATTTGCAAACTACCCTTGGGGAAATGAGGAGAAAGGGGGAAATCCAAGTTCCCCATTTGGAGAATTCCTGATATTCTCACAAGCAGTGGGAACAACCAAATCAATAGGCTGAGCAGTCAATCTTGGGGTTTGCTCCTATGAAACTTAGTCCTGAAAAGGATAGGCTAAGCTTAGTGACAATTAGGCCTAAGAGTCACCCCCAGAGAACCTCTGTTTTTGCTAAGATGTGGCCTCTCTCTCTGAGTTAAGTCAGCCTGGGAACTCATTCCGTTCCCTGGTACATGGGACATGATTCCCAGGGGTGTAAATCTCCCGGGCAACATGGGACAGAAAGCCAGGGATACACCAGGACCTGGCATCAAGAGATTGAGAAAGCCTTCTTGACCAAAAGTGGGAACAGAGAAATGAGACAAAATAAAGTTTCAGTGGCTGAGAGATTTCAAACAGAGTTGAGATGTTATTCTGGAGGTTATTCTTACGCAATATATAGATATTCCTTTTTAGTTTTTGGTATATTGGAGTAACTAGAGGGAAGTACCTGAAATTGTTGAGCTGTGTTCCAGTAGCCTAGATTCTTGAACACAACTGTATAAAGATATAACGTTCACAATGTGACTGTATGATTGTGAGAACCTTGTGTCTGATGCTCCTTATATACAGGGTATGGACAGATGAGTAAAATAAAGAATAGGGGGAACAAATGTTAAAATAAATTGGGTAGAGGGAAATACTAGTGGTCAATGAGGGGGGGTAAGGGGTATGGTATGTATGAGTTTCTTCTTTTTTATTTTTATTTCTTTTTCTGGAGTGATGTGAATGTTGTAAGAAATGATCATGGTGGTAAATATACAACTATGTGATGATATTGTAAGGCACTGATTGCACACCAAGTATGGAACGTTCATATGTTAAGAATGTTCGTGTTTATATTTGTTTGATTTCATCAATAAATAAGAATAAAGAAAAAAATATATATGTGTGTAGTTAAGTTTTTACAATAAAAGTATTTTTTTAAAAAGATCAAGCCTATTCATTTGGGTGTCCCTAATATTTGACAAGGTATCAGCGGTTTCCCTGGCGGTAAAGTTTAATACTTTCATATTTTTTCTCCCATCCATCAATGGACTTTGCCAGTACTTTTGATTATCTGCTTAATATATTCTGGGTTTTATCCAGGTATTACATTATGCTATACAGGATTAAAGGCCCTCATTTTTTTTTCTGATTGCTATCTATTGTAATTTCCAAAATCATTATAGTTCTCACCACCACCATAGTTACCACTGCCAAAATTTCCTCCTTTGTTGTAACCATCATATGCTCCACCCCCCACCATATCCACCACCTTGGTTTCCATATCGTGGCCCACCACCACCATAGCCCCCTCTACCACTATAACCTGTACCACAGTTGCCACCATCACCTCCAAATCTATTGTATCCACTATCGCCTCTTCCCTAACTACCTCTGCTGCCACCACCTCCACCACCATAGCCTCTTCTACCAAAGTTCCCACCATGGGCAAAGTTCACTCCATAGGCCCTCATTTTTATTCTGGGCTCCCTGTGTTTGGATTATTTAAATGATCTATCCAGGCAGGTTGGATTAGACTATGTGCTACAGAAAGTTTAGGTTCTGTACAAAATAAACTTTTCTTCCTTTGGCCTCAAGGAGCAGAGAAGGTTCTAAAATACAGACAATGTCTTCCTTACCCCTATATTCTGAAGTACCTTAATCCAAACCTGATTGGCATCATTCTAATCTCTAAATACCAGATTATAGAAACAGTCTCTCAAAATTCAGAAATAACAATAACTACTCCGGACTAAATATGACTGCTATAACAGCTTACAATCGAGTACCCTGGTTTGTTTTTATAAGTATTTTCCAAATGAGACCATACAATATTTGCTCTTTTGTTTCTGGTTTATTTTGCCTCACCAAATGTCCCACAGGTTCATTCCCAATGATGCATGACTCACAACTTTGTTCCTTTAAGGGATGACATTGATTGCTGAATCATTATATAGATATTCCTTTCTGCTTTCTGATATATTGGAGTAGAAAGGGAAATACCTGAAATCTCTGAATTGTAATCCACCTGCCCTGACCTCTGAAGATTCTATTGCTTTATCTTTGCCCCTGTGATTGCAAAAACCTTGTGACTAACCTTTATTTGTATCCAGTCACCCAGTTTTTCACGTTTAGAGTCTTGTAATCACTAGAGACAGCCCCTAATGTTTATTAAGGAAGGTTCTTGCGACAATCTAGAACCATCCCCCCCAAGTCCAAAGTTATCCTGATAACCGAGACCGGATCTAATCAAAATGGGCCCTCCTGACATGCGCAGTAGCTTAGATTTGAACATACCAGTCACCTACTCCTCATTATACTATTCTGCCATTTTCTTACCTGTGCCTAACATGGAATCCACCTGTGCATGCTCAGTAATTAGATCACCTCTAATTATGTCATCTGGGGCCACTCTGCTCATTACCTTAAACCCTGATCATTAAAACCTCAGATCACCTGCCCAGGCTGTGGTCTATTACAGGCAACTTAGAGACCGGAGATCCATTCATTTTCTTCATAGTACGCTGGTACCTAGGAATTTCTATTAACTAAATAGTGGCTAACAACATATGCTGGGTAAGGCAACACAGAACACATGACAAATATTCTCAGTTCCATGGACTGGCTGTAAACACAAAAAAAGGCAAACACACATCCTAGAAAGAGAGTCTCTTAACGCTTTAGAAAATGAAACCTATGTGTCCAATTAACTAGAACATTTATATTCTCTGGGCCATCACTATCCCAAACAAACTCTTATGTGTGGCACATTTGAAAAAGTATTTTAACCCAATATCTCCCAACTGATTTTCACATGTCTCAAGGAATCTCTCAGGGTTGTTTTTCTTCATGTAGAAAGCCAGTTCTCAGTTATAGGAACAGGAAGATTTCACAAACAAGCTTTTATGAAAAAAATACTGACACTTTAGAAAGGAACACCAACTCACAACTCACCCATCTTTTTGTCATTCTTTTCACTCTTTCTCCCTCCACTCTTTCATGTGAAATGAAATAATAACCACACACATGAAATTTCTCACAATTCTCTACAGAAGGCATTACAGAAGACCAGCATTTGGGGGCAGGGAGGCGGCTGGGGCAATAAATGTTACGTCCTCCCTTCCTCATCTCACCCCATCGCATTCCTTCACCAGTCACTCACCCCAGTCAGGTAAGTTCTTGTACCAAATCTCTGCTTAAATCAGCTCGGCTTCAGGTTTCCTTCATCTTCCCACGCAGCTCTGAAAGAGAAGAGAACATGAGTGAACCCAAAAAATAGTTACTGGTCAGAGCTTCAGGTTGATGGGTGATGTCCTTCAGTTTACTGTTTCCTCACACATCCCTCACCTTTCTGCATCCAACCCAAAAGGTTTACTGAGTTCTTATCCTGACTTCACCTACCACATGATGTAGACAAAAAGGTGTGATAGATGACAGCTGCCATTTGTGTAGTGCCTTCAGTGTGTCTGGTCATGTGAGCTAGAGGGTTACATCAATGATCTCACTTTGGTTTCCCCAAAACCTTTAAACTATGCAGCCTTATTGTCAATTTACAAATGGGGAACTGGAGGCTTAGTGAAAGGGACTGACTTCAGTGGCAGGGTCTACACTGGAATCCACTGAGTGTAAACTCTTCTTAGCAGGGTCATTAGAAAAGGATGTTTAAGTCAAAAAACAACCAGTGATGCCCACCTCTGAGAGTGAAACAAGAAATGAAGAGATTATTGACACATGGTCCTTGCCATGGGGAATAAACTGGCCACAGACAGTTTTGGACAGGGTGGAGATAAAACACACAACGCCCTCTCCCTCCCTTTAATGAGCAGAAATCTAAGCAGAGAGATTTCCTATGTTCACTCATTTATACGTATCATTTCTACTAGACACACAGCTCATATAATAATATGTATTCACTATGAATGGGGAAAGGTGGTTATTACATTGGTATGATAAGGTTCTGGATGAAACATGAGGGTAAATGACACAAACAGTCTTTGAGGGAACAGAAATATGAGCAGAGGCATTTCCTCTATCCATTCACTTACAATACATACTTTCCATTAACAAGTTCATGTATAACACTAGCTCCACTGCATGGAGGGGGTAGCACGTGTCATCAGCACTAGCATGATAAAAGTGCTCTGAGCACCTGCTGGGGTCCAGGCTCCGGGATCCAGGCTTTGGCGTCTCGGTGCACACAGGCTCGGTCCATGCAGGATAACAGTCGGCAAACAGCTCACAGATTGTGAAACAACCATGAAGAAAACCAGGACAGGGGTGAGCCCGTAGGGGACACTCAGAAGAAAGAAGAGAGATCTGGTTCCCAGGTGGTCAGGAGCGACTTCCAACAAGGGGTGGTATAATATTATACAATATCATCACCCCCATATGCACACATGGTAAGTGATGATCAAAGAGGTTAAGCAACTAAGTCAAGGCCACACCCCTCATTATTGGTGGTGACCATTTTCCACGTAGGTGTTTTCTTATACAAAGGTCTTTGCTCATTACACCAATCTCCCTCTTAAAATTGTCACCTGTTTTAGACAGTGTGCACCCTTGGCTTCCCTACCCTTGGCTCTCCTTACCCTTCAAATTCTTGTGATCTGCTAAATACAGTACAGATTTTTGTTGAAATGCATCAGACATTTTGACTGTAAATTTTTTCTTGCCACTTTAGCCAGCCCATTTTCCTGAGTTTTCATTGCACCCACAATAATGAGAACTGATGACTGCACTCTACTGTGTGCATATATCAGAAAATCTTAAATAAATGAAACATGATCGATATGCAATTAAAAACAGTAAAAGCAGAACTTCGGGAGAAAAGTATTCAGTAACACTGAATGAACTGTCAAGACATGATATCAGAGATACCACCCCTTTGATAGGGACTTGGTGAAATTCTGCTAGTTTCCACATATGAAATCTGTTCTTTTTATTCCTCTCTCACCATTGCTGGTATATGAGAGGCTCAGTCAAGAGAGGCCATGAAAGTTTCTTTTGACAAAACCAACAAAGAAAAGAATTCTAAAACACACATGCACAATTCTAAGCCAGCATACATCCTACCCATAAACAGGGGCCTGTATATATGGGGAAATTGTATCGGGAATGCAAATGGAAAAAAGGAGTACTCATAAAACCAAATTTCTAATCACAGTAGATTTCTAATGCCCAGGATCTGCCCTATTCCAGCAAACTAGACAACTGAAGATGCCCTCCTCCTCTAAATATGTTACCCTGGCCCTTGTATGTGACAACACCATCTAAATGCCTGTATACCAACCAGGAATCACACGGAATATGAAAACATGTCTATTCATAGATCAAGTCACCGTTGGTCTTGAACTCAAAAAGTTTCCAGAAAGAGGTTCTCTGACGATTTCAATATGGGATATGGAGTCTCCTTGAAAACAACTGAATTCTTTCTCTTTATTTTCTCAAGGAGGAGCGGTGTGGGGTGGAGAGGTAGTGAGCACTGATTCTAACGTCCTTATTTCCCGAGTGCTTAAAGAATGACAGGAGGAAGTTTAAATATCGTTATTTCTCCACTTAAAAACGCCCATCCCCAAATGGAAGATAATATTCCATACACACATTATAAAACCGCAATGCAATTCAGGGATAGAGCGCCTGAGAAATAGACTGCTCACTTGGAAAGCGCCACCACGGTTCCCCAAAAAGAAGGACACTGTTCCCACCGCCCGAAGGCGCACTGACCTGTTCCAAGGGAGACCTGGCTCTAGAGCTCCTGGGGGCGCCTTCTTTCCCGGGATCAGGTCCCCGCCTCGCAGACGCCAGCGCGCTGCCGCTTCTCCTCCGCCCACGAAACCAAGACCGCCCCTCAGAAGCGAAGGGTTAAGAGCACCGAGAGGAGCAGTCCTCCGGAGTGCCTAGAGAAGCCACACCCAGGAAGGTGCAAGGTGCGGGCGCTTTCAGTGGCGTCACAGTGACGCGACTCGTTAGAGAAACTGAGTCCTAAATTCCCGCCTTAGCCAAGTGAGTCCGGGGTTTCGGCCACAGGCGGCTTCGTGTGTGAGGACAGGTTGGGTTGTGCGAACCCGCGAAGTAAAGCTCTGCTCCGTGGAGAGAAGGGGCTGAGATGCGTCCTCTGCAAAGTCCCTTGGCCGCCCCAGGGCGCTCCTCCCCAGGAGCGTGTTGATGGCGGAGGAAGGTTCCCGGAGCCCAGAGGAAGAGTTTCCGGGTCAGTGGGGAGGGGCTTCATAGAGAAGGGTCGTGGGTGCGGGGCTCAAGGCATTGAAGGGCGGGGCTTCTGTGACTGGCTCATTATGCTGTTTGTGTTATAGCGTGCACAGATTTGGAGAAATACCCATTTGATTAAACACATTTTTGATAGTGGTCTTATATTCAACATATTTCCCATTTCAACCACCTTCATGTAAACAATTTACTGGTGGTAATTACATGCCAGGTGTTGTAACATCACCACCATCCATTGCCAAAAGTTACCAAAACCTGTTGAGAAAGCCTGCTTGACCAAAAGGGGGAAGAGAGAAATGAGACAAAATGAAGTTTCATTGAGTGAGAGATTTCAGAGTCAAGAAGTTATCGTGGAGGTTACTCTTATGCATTAGAGATATCCCTTTTTATTTATGGTGTATTGGAGTGGCTAAAGGCAAGTACCTGAGACTGTGGAGCTGTGTTCCAATAGCCTTGGTTTTTGCAGACGATTGTATAATTATACAGCTTTTACAGTGTGAGCCTGTGATTGTGAAAATAGTGGGGCTGATGCTCCCTTTATCCAGAGTGGGGATAGATGAGTAAGAAAAGCAATGTTGAGGGGATAAAGAGTAAAAACTTGGGTAGATTGAAATAAACTAGTGATCAATGAGAGGGCAAGGTCGAGGGTACAGGATGTATGACTTTTTTTCTTTTTATTTGTTTTTCTGAAGTGATCAAATATTCTAAAAATGATCATGATGAATACACAACTATGGGATGATACTGTGAACAATTGATGATGATATTGTGAGCCACTGACTGTACACTATGTCAAGAATGTATGTTTGTTGTTTACAATAATATTAAATAATACTTTTAAAATCATGACGTTCTCATACGTGGGACATGTATAAAAGCTATAGGACTGTATAACGTAATAAACTCTAATTAAACTATTGACCGTAATCAATAGTGTAACTAAATATTATTTCATCAGTTGTAACAAAGGTACCACCTCATACAAAGTGCTAATAATAGGGAAAAACCTCATACAAAGTGCTAATAGTAGGGAAAACTGTGTGGTTGGGGAAGAGGAGTATGGGAATTCTGTACTTCCTAAATGATTTTTCTGTAAGTCTACAACTTTTTCTATTAAAAATAAATACATTCCTTTCCCGATGCCTGCCATTGCAAAACATGAATTAATACATTAAAGAAAAAGAAAAAAATAGTAGAATTACAAAAATAAGTGTGCCCTCACTCTGTCTAAGCCCAAGTCTCGTGGGTGTGGGGCTCAAGGCGTTGAAAGAAGGGAGTTCTGTGACCGGCTGGCTCAGTCTGCAGTTTCTGTTATAGCGTGCACAGATGAGGAGTAATAGCCATTTGATTCAACATATTTCCCATTTCAACCACTTTCATATAAACAATTTATTGGCGGTAATCGCATTCCACGTGTTGTGCTAACGTCACCACCATCACCTCCTGAGAAACGTTTCTTGACCAAAAGGGGAAGAAGAGAAATGAGACAAGATAAAGTTTCAATGGCTAAGAGATGTCAAACAGTGGAGAGGTTACCCTGGAGGTTATTCTTTTTTTAATTTTATAGTTTAGCATATATACAAAGTAAAGAAATAAAAAAAACAATAGTTTTCAAAGCACTCTTCAACAAGTAGTTACAGGACAGATCCCAGAGTTTTTCATAGGCTAAACCACGCAAACCTCTCAGATATTTCCCTCTAGCTGCTCCAGAATATAGAAGACTAGAAGGCATAAATATTTTTTTGTCACCACAATCGACTTTTTTTCTTTCTTGGAAAAATAACATATATACAAAAAGGGATTAAGTTTGAAAGCACAGCACCAGAATTAGTTTTACAGCATACTTCAGAGTTTGACATGGTTACAATTCCACAATTTTAGGTTTTTACTTCTAGCTGCTCTAAGATTCTGGAGACTTACAGAGTTACCAGTTTAGTGATTCAACAATCATACTCATTTGTTAAATCCTATCTTCCACCATCAACTGTAAAATTCCACCATCAACTTTGATCTTTCTGTCCCTCTCTTTGGGGGTGTTTGGGCTATGGCCATTCTAACTTTTTCATGTTGGAAGCATCTGTCACTAATATGGGGTAGGGAGATGGAATTATCTGATTTCTGCAGAGGCTGGGCCCTCTAGGTTTCAGGACTTATCTGCTCCAGGGACCCATCTGGAGGTTGTACATTTCTGGAAAGTTATTTCCAGGGCATAGAATCCTTGTGGAGTCTTATATATTGCCCTAGGTGTTGTTTAGCATTGGCTGGAATGTTTTTACTTGGGGTTTGGCAAGTTACGACAGGTAGCAATGTCTAACTGAAGCTTGCGTCAGAGTGACCTCCAGAGTAGCCTTTCGACTCTATTTGAACTCTCTCTGCCACTGATACTTTATTAGTTGCACGTCTTTTCCCCCCTTTTGGTCAGGATGTAATTTTTGAGCCCATGGTGTATCCTGGAGGTTATTCTTATGCATTATATAGATATCCCTTTTATGGTGTATCTGAGTGGCTGGAGGGAAGTACCTGAAACTGTTGAGCTGTGTTCCAGTAGCCTTGATTCTTGAAGACGATTGTATAACCATATAGCTTTTACAACGTGAATGATTGTGAAAACCTTGTGACTGACACTCCCTTTATCCAGGGTGGGGACACATGAGTAAAAAAATACAGATAAAAATAAATAAATAATAAGGGGACAAAAAAGGTAAAAAAAATGGGTAGATTGAAATACTAGTGGTCAATGAGAGGGAGATGTAAGGGGTATAGGAGGTATGAGGGGTTTTTTTTTTGTTCTTTTTATTTCTTTTTCTGGAGTGATTGAAATGTTCTAAAAATGATCGGGATGATGAGTACACAACTATCTTATGGTATTGTGAACTATTGATTGTATACCATATATTGGACTGTATCTGTGTGAAGATTCCTCAATAAAAATATTTTAAAAACATTTTTGAAAATAAAATTATGGTGATTAACAAAAGAAAATCACCCCTTAATAAAGATAATTTAATTTGACCCCTATATTATAACAGTACAAGGTTTAATCTTTGGGGTGTACTGTCTGGGTGTACGAGGGAGGTTTCTGGGTGCAGCTAACATTCTGGGTGATCGGGTCTGTGGTTACTTGGGTGTGTTCACTCTGTTCTCTATCATTGGACTGTACCCTTTTCTGAGTGTATATTTTAAATAAAATATGTAATAGTATTATTTTTAAAAAGTTACCATCACCTCAAACAGAAACTCTGTACGCACTAAGCATTAACCTGCTACTCACCCACCTACCACCCATCCCCACACATTCCCCCCGTAGCCTGTGATATTTCTGTCTCTATGAATTTGCTTATTCTAATTTATTCATATAAGTGGGTGTTCTAGTTTGCTAGTTGCTGGAATGCAATATACCAGAAACGGAATGGCTTTTAAAAGGGGAAATTTAATGAGTTGCTAGTTTACAGATCTAAGGCCGAGAAAATGTCCCAATTAAAACAAGTCTATAGAAATGTCCAATCAAAGGCATCTGGGGAAAGATACCTTGGTTCAAGAGGCCAATGAAGTTCAGGGTTTCTCTCTCATCTGGAAAGGCACATGGCGAACGCAGTCAGGGCTTCTCTCTCGGCTGGAAGGGCACATGGCAGACACGGCATCATCTGCTAGCTTACTCTCCTGGCTTCTGGTTTCATGAAGCTCCCCGGGAGGCATTTCCCTTCTTCATCTCCAAAGGTCGCTGGCTGGTGGACTCTCATCCCCTAATCCAGTTTAACAACCGTTCTTAACTAAATCTCATCAACCAGGGAGATGATCCCATCACAGTCCCAAATACACAGCATTGAATAGAGACTATTCTACCTTTAAGAAATGGGATCCATATTAAAACATGGCTTTTCTTAGGGGGCATACTTCCCTTCAAACCAGCACAGTGGGATCATACAGTATCAGTATTTGTCCTTTTGTATCTGGCTTATTTTGCTCAACATAATGTCTTCATGGTTCAGCCAGGTTGCAGTATATATCAGACCTTCATTCCTTTTCATGACTGAATAATATTCCATTGCATGTATCCCAAATTTCCTTTATCCACTTGTCTATTAAGGACCAGTTGCCTTGCTTCCACCTTTTGGCTATTTTGGATAATGCTTCTATGAATATTAGTATTATAGATATCTGCCTGAGTACCTGCTTTCAATACTTTGGGGTATATATATAGAAATAGGATTGCTGGGTCATATGTTCATACTATGTTTAACTTTGAGGAAGCGCCAAACAGCTTTCAAGTCTGGCTACATCATTCTGCTATTTGATAATGATTACTTCTATTTTGTATTTTAGTTTGCATAGTCAATTGGGTACACAATATAAGCACATAAACCCATCTAGTAGGGAAATTGATTTTATTCAGGATATTGCAATCGTGAGAGCAACCCAGTTCCAAAGATCAAGAGTGTCTCAGCAAGACTGGTTTTGCCTTATACTTCCCCAGTGAGGAGTAGACGAGTTAGAAGTGGTGTGACGTGCAGTTGGGATTACTTTTGCAATTGGGGGCAGTCTCGGTCAGTGAACTAAACAGGAAATGTTTATGTGTCTAGGTAGTTAAGGGGGACAAATTTGTGGTCTGAGCTAATCATTCATGACATAGAATGGTGAGCTGGCAGGTCACAGGTAAATTAGTATTCATGAGGTGTGTATGCTTGTGGTAAGGGGAATTAGCCGAATCGCCTAGCATGCGAGAAGTAGCATCGATGCCTGCATTCTCCATCTGTAAGCAATAATTGACACGTTGAATATCAAAATAGGCTCTTACCATTGTCAGTAATAGAATGGGATAAGGGGTATGGGAGGATGTGGGGTTTCTTTTTTATTTTTATTTATCTGGAGTAATGAAAATATTGTAAGTCTGATCATGGGTTTCTGTGCACAACTATGTGATGATACTGGGAGCTAGCGAATGTATATTTAGGATGCTTTCTATGGTGTGTATATATCTCAATGAAACTGCGTTTTATTAAAAAAAAATTGCGGCCAATCCCTGACACATCTAACGAGCCCTAACCTTCCCCCTACTCTCTCAGCCCCCCGCACATTAATGCCTCTGGGCTGGAAGGGTCTCTTTTCAATGGGTAAAGCAGCTGTGGCTTAAAACAAAGACCAGTGCATCTGGCACCTTTAGCAAACCGTGACATGGACCCTCCCTGAGAATCTGAAGGCATCTTCACCCATTCCTTTGGTGTACCCAACAAGTACCATAAACTCTGGCATAAACTATGTTAGTCCCTACAGCATCTAATGGAGAGTGTGAACCTGTCACTGGTAATACCTCCTAGAGACTGACCTGCGAGGATTAAGGTCATTCACTGCAGCCTCTTATTTTAACCCCTCTCAGGATGGCACACCTAATTAAGAAATTAAGTGTGCTCCTTGGACCTATGACAATAACAAAGACAAATGAAGGAAATGGCACAAACTCCGCATCAGTCCCCTAAACCCCCATCCTTCTCTTGATGGGTAGAGGAGACTCTCAGGTGAATCTGAATCTGGCCTGGTTTTCTTTTTCTTTTCTTTTTCTTTTTTTTTTTTTTTTTTGCATGGGCAGTCACCAGGAATCGATCCTGAATCTTGGGCATGGCAGGCAAGAACTCTGCCTTCTGAGCCACGGTGTCCTTCCCTGGCCTGCTTCTTTATACACATGTTTGGCTAACACAGAGCAGGGTGTGAATGAATCTTCCCGGACCCTAGTTAATGAGGATCTAATGTGTTCTAGGCATACGCAATTTTTATTTCCCATAGTCCCTCACATGAGTATCAAATTCCTACATCTACAGATATGAGGGGGAAAATTAGATCATAAGAGGGTTGAATTTTACCTGAGTTTGCAACCCTGGAAAACAATGTAAATTATTAAATCCCTATCCTTTGTGTTATGGATCAAATTCCCATAGCATGACTAATCCTTAGACAGGCTTCTTCCTGGCTCTGTGCCCCTAACCGCCCTGATCTTGGCCCTCACAGAATCCATTTAGAACCTGCTCCGCCTGGCCTCCAGTGACCTCAGGAGATAACATCCTGTAAGGGACACCCCCATCACTGACCGCCCCTCTGCAGTACTCTTCCATTAGCTCTTCCCAGACCTTAACTCTCCTGCCCTCTGCCTCAGGGGAGTTGTGCCCACTTTCTCTCCCCTGTTGTGATAGCTTTCTGGTCTGTCTCTATAACAATAGGCTTCTGATTTCTTTCCTCCTCTATAGTGAATGTAAGCTTTGAATAAAGATGTCCTTGCCTGTGTTACATTTCCTGGTACAATTTGTCTATCTGTGAAACACAGGCATCCAGCAGAGCAAAGCAATGCTCAAAGCTTCTGAGAAAATCTGTGTCTGACCTCAGAACAGGTGCCCAGAAGCCAGCGGACTTGGAGTCCTTCCTCTTGAAAGTAAGGCTTGCCTCAGAGATTACTGCTTAGCAGGATTTTATCCAAGATTTGTGCACAGACCTGCAAATTGGTGGGTGTGATTCTCACGTCCACAGAGACAAGGCTGTGAACCCACTGATGACTGGGTATGTCCCATCCAGCTGAGCTCTTTCACCTTCACAAGGAGACGCTCCTCCTTGCTTTCCTCCCAACATTTTGCCCAAACCCTCTTCTCTGACTTCTGCTCCCCTGTGTTCCTCTTTGCACTCATGCTACAGCCTTCCACAGACTTATAACTTGGCTCCTATAACCCTTTGCTGTTCCTTTCTGTGTAGCTAGCAGAATCGAAGCTTCCCCAGCCAACAAGATCAAGCACCGAGTAGCCCCTGACCTCACCTCCTTCCATTCACCTCTCCCTCTCTGCTGTCCAGCCACACTGGCCTCCTTGCAGTGTCTGGAGTCTGTCTGACAGACTCTGCCTCAAAGACATTTTCCCAGCTGCTTCCTTGGTCGGGAAAACCCTAAGCCCAGATATCTACATGGCTGAGTCCCTCCACACCTTCAATTCTTGGTTGAAAGGTCACCTTCTCAATTAAACCTTCCCGGGTGACTGTGGAATATTGTAGCACGCACCTCACCCCCTTGCTACCCAAGCTCCTCATCTCATTACCATGATCTATATTTGTTTTATCACAACAACTATCACCTTCTAACATGCTGTGCAGTTGACTAATAAATCCTTGATGGTCTACTGCCTGTCACCTATCACTGCCCCTTCAGAGAACGTGAAATCCAGGGCAGGGATTTGCGCGGTTTGGTTCATTGATGGATACGAAATACCTAGCACACTGCCTTGCACACAGCGGGCGATCAATAAACATATGAAGGTGGGAGGAACGGGTCTGCCTCTCCGACTGGGGTGTGAGGCCCCGAGGCTCCCGTTTCCTCCTTGGTGGAATGAAGGATGGGGCCTCGCTCAGCTCAGGACGAGGCCTGTCTGTCCACAGCAGCATCCATTTCATCCACAGCTACTGCCCAGCAGCCCCGTTATCTGGGACTCGAGGGCTACCTGACGTTATTTCAAACCCCACAAACTTATCGTTAAAGGAATTTAGGTGTATGCAATGTTTTTGCTTTACACTGGGGACCCAAGTCATTTCTTGGCACGCTGTGTTGAGACGTTTAAATGTGCCAATTTCTGAAACACTTGGACATTCAACATTGTTATTAATTTTGTTCGGGCCAAAGTCAAATGGTTCAGTCTCAGTGTATATATTCCTTCTTCAATTTTTTCCTGTGGAAGCTTTTTATTACAGGGCCCATTGTATATAAATAAGAGTTTAGACCCATCCAGTAGAGAGGAGCACAAACCAGCCCCATCCCGGTGTCCATGCCAGCAGCCATAAAACACGGTGGACTCAAACCCCGCCCCTCCATCTCCAATAGGAGTGAAAGTGGTTAACAGTAAAAATCAACATCGATTCAATCTAGAGAAAAAGGAAAAGAGGGGCGCTCTTGCCTGATACTGTGCTCGGAAGAAAGAGAGCCAGGGAGGAGCCACAAATAAATTAAAACCTACATAAACCCCTGGTGTCTGATTACTGAGTTGAAGGCATAGAGGGTAGCATTACGGGTGGAGTTCCCCCTGTTTCCAGAGCAGACCCCTCTCAGAGCCCCTGGAAGGAATGCAGGATGCCACCTGGTGAGACAGGGCCCTGGTCTGGGGCAGACAGGATGGAGCCCCGGCTCTCCTTTCATCTGGAGTCACGGCCTGCCTGTCTGCTGACATCCTCTCTTCCCGCTGGGCCCCTGGTCTCCAGGGAGACCTGCCTGTCACCAGGGTTGATGGGACTGAGCTCCTGCACCCCCAGGCACCTGGAGGTGGGGAGGAGAAGGCTGCTGTGGCCCACACAGGGCAGCTGGTGCTTTGAAGGAGCCGTGACTTTTTTTGCTAAATTTTTTAAATTGTTAAGTATAACATATACACAAAGAAAAGAAATAAAAGCATTGATTTTCGAAATACCCTTCAACAAGTAGACACGGAACAGATTTCAGAGTTGTTATGTGTTACCATTCCACTATTCCAGATTTTTCCTTCTAGTTGGCCCCAAAATCCTGGAGGCCAGAAGAGATATTTGTTCTTTTTTGTGAAAAATAACATATATACAAAAAAGCAATAATTTCAAAGCACATCACAACAATTAGTTGTAGAACATATTTCCGAGTTTGATACAGGTTACAATTCCACGATTTTAGGTTTTTACTTCTAGCTGCTCTAAGATACTGGACAGTAAAAGAAATATCAATATAATGATTTATTAATCATACTCATTTGTTAAACCCGACCTTCTCTGTATACCTCCACCATCACCTTTCATCTTTTTCCCACTCTTTAGAGGTATTTGGACTTTGCCCGTTCTAACTTTTTCATGTTGGAGTGGGCTATCGATAATATGGGCTAGAGGGAATGGAACTGGTTGATGTTCTGGAGAGGCTAGGCCCTCTGCATTTCAGGATTTATCTGGTCCAGGGACTCATCTGCAGGTTGTCGGTTTCTGGAAAGTTACCCTAGTGCATGGAACCTTTGTAGAATCTTACATAACACCCTGGGTGTTCTTTAGGATTGGAAGAAATGGTTTTGATTTGGTTTTGGTAAGCTACGATAGGTAGCAATGTCTAACTGACACGTGCCAGAGTAGCCTCTCAACACTATTTGAACCCTCTCAGCCACTGATACCTTATTTGTTACACTTCTTTCCCTCCTTTTGGTCAGGATGGCATTGTTCAATACACAATGTCAGTGCTGGACTCCTCACTGGGAATCATTTCACATGCCTCCAGGGAGACTTTTACCCCGGACGTCATGTCCCACGTGTGGAGAGCGCAGTGGTTTCACTTGCAGAGCTGGGCCTAAAGAGAGAGAAGCCACGGACAATAGATTTTTGGTAAGGCAGCCAAGTCCACTCACTGGGTCAGAGCAGCCACTTCAACAAACCATTGTTGCAGAACTGGATATCCATATACAAAAGGATGAAAGAGGACCCCATCTCATACCACATAAAAAGTTATCTGAAAATAGATCAAAGATGTAAACATTAGAGCTAAAAACATCAAACTTTTAGAGGAAAATGTAGGAAAAGATCTTTAATTTTTTGCTGTCATAAGAGTTGGTTTCCTAAACCTTACACCCAGACTGTAAGTAATGGAAGAAGAAACAGCTGAATGGAACGTCCTTAAAACTGAATGCTTGGGCACATCAACGGACTTCGTAGGTGAAGTAAAAAGGCAACTGTTCAATGGGAGACAATATTTGGAAACCATTATCGGATAGGGGTTTAATATCCAGAATATATAAAGACATCCTACAACTCAACAATCGAAAGGCATACAACGCAATTAACAAAAATGGGAAAAACATCGACAGACATTTTTCCTTAGAGGACAAACAAATGGCTCTAAAGCATATGAAAGATGGCAACTTCAGTAGCTATTAGGGAAATGCAAATCAAAACCACAATGAGATATCATCTCACACCTACTAGAATGGCCATTAGCAAAAAAAACAGAGAACTACAGGTGCTGGAGAGGATGTGGAGAAAAAGGCACACTCATCCACTGTTGGTGGGAATGTACCCCGGTGCAGCCGCTCTGGAAGGCAGTTGGTGATTCCTCAGGAATGTAAGTATGGAATTGCCACATGATCCAGAAATCCCAGTACTAGATAAACATTGGAGGAACCGAAAGCAGGGACACAAACAGACATCTGCACACCGATGTTTCTAGCAGCATTAATGATGATTGACAATAGATGGAAACAGTCTTTGGAAAATTATGGAGAATAATCATAATCTTTCATCAAGTGCAACCCATGTAACCCATGTTTAAAAATAGAATTACAAAAACAAGCGTGATCCATGTTAATGTTTTAGTTCGCTTATTAAATTTTTTAATTAATAAATAAATTTTAAAAATTAAAAAAAACAAGCGTGATTAACAATTTTAACAGCTTTTCCACACCAATGGAAGTCTTGGTAGATATGGTAATCCTGTATTATATGCATGACAGTTTTGTAAACCCACAACTTCTCTACTTAATTAAAAAAAAAACTGGAATGAGAAACAATTGTTCATCTATCAGATTGGAAAAATTCAAAATCTGGACAATACAGTCTATTGGTGATGCTGTTGGGAAAGAGCCACAGCTTTATATTGCTGGTGATAATGCAAAACGGTGCATCCTCTAAATAGGGGAATTTAGCAACATCTAGCACAAGTATATATGCATTTCCCCTTTCTCCCATTATCTGACTTCTAGGAATTTATCTTGAACATACTAGACCAACAATACGGAAATACATTTCAGCAATATTTACAATTGCAAAGCATTTGAATGCCAAGTATAGAAAATATAATATTGAATAAACTATGATAGAACCATATATCAACATTCCACATAGCTGTAAAATGAATAAGGAAGACTTCTAGTTTATAAGAATGTCAAAGATTTGTGAATCATGCTTTAAATAGTTGTGGGCAATGTGAAAAACTGTTAGTTTTAGAGATACCTGTTACTCCTAAATTTTAGCTACCATTAATCAAATTCATATATAAATAAATTTAAAATTAATTCAATGGGGTTTACCAAATTTTTTTCCATTTAGTGTTAGTTATTTCATCTTTCACCCTATAAAAATCCTCTGGGCAGTTTATAGTTGTTCACTCTAACTTTTTATCATCTCTTTGCAGGGGTTTAATAAAAATGCCCCAGACATTTTCTAAATATGTATATGAATATAAAGGGTAATTTCCCTATTTGTCCATACCCTTGCTTGGCCAGGCATGAAAGACACCTTGCTTCTTTATACCACGTCACCAAAGTTGAATTTCACCTGAGCTTTAAAAAGAGCGATGGTTATGAAATCTCTCCCACCGTTCAGTGTTCTGGGAAATGACTTACCCCCAAAGAACTATACACTTTCTCTATATCACTAGGATAATACTTGCGGTACACTCTTTTTTTTTTTTATTAATTAGAAAAAGAATTAACAAAACAATTAGAAATCATTCCATTCTACATGTACAATCACTAATTCTTAATAACATCACATAGTTGCATATTCATCATTTCTTAGTACATTTGCATCGATTTAGAAAAAGAAATAAAAAGACAACAGAATAAGAATTAAAACATTAATAGAAAGAAAAAAAAAAACAAAAAACCTATACCTCACATGCAGCTTCATTCAGTGTTTTAACATAATTGCATTACAATTGGGTAGTATTGTGCTGTCCATTTCTGAGTTTTTATATCCAGTCCCGTTTGCGGTACACTCTTACAAAAAAAAAAAGCCTACACATCATTAAGGAAAATTATGCATTCGATTAATGCACATATGCACAAAGACCCACAGAAACAGGTTTTGGATGTTCTAAAACCCTGGGCTTCAAACTCCTCTAGGACTGGGGATAAGGTTTGCTTTCCCAGCTGGTGACGTCCTTTTGCTCTGACACAAGTAATGGGCTCTGGGCGCAGCATCGTCCCTGCTCTGGACGGGTGTGGAGCTCTCCTCCCAGCCCTGAAGATGTTCTCAGCACGCCTGGGCAGCCTTGGACTCTACGAGCCCGGAGAGGTGTTGGCTAAAGCTGCCGGGGATTGTGAGTTAAAGGGCTGAAGCATCACGCCTGAGCTCACCAAAGTGTCGTCCAAGGCAAGGCCTCCATCTGTGCCCCTGCCCTTAACACCCACCACCCTCCCTGCCAAAGAAAGTCCAGGCCTGAGCCTGGGGGCCTGGGCTTAGCCAGGCCTTGAGGGGCTACTTTTCTGTGGCTGAAACGCACTGGAGGCCAGTGGATGGCCTTCGGGTATGGGAAGTCATCCCACAGCTGTGGGTGTGAGTCCCCAGGAGTTAATTTCATTTACCAGAGAAGGTGTCCTCATGCTCTCCAAGGATGGCTGAAGGTTTTAGTGGGCAGTGTCTGGAAATCCTTGGTATAGAGGCAGGAAATGGTAGCCAGTGGGCTTTGGTTTAAGCCACAGGCTGCTTTCTGTATTGAAAATAGATCCCAGCTCAGAGACGTTAATGTGCTGGGACTGAGTGTAGGAGGAAGGTTAGGGCTGGTTAGGTGTGTCAGGGAATGGCCTCAAAGGTTTTTGGTTGTTGTTGTTGTTGTTATTAAATAAATGTAGTGTTATTCAGATATATTCACACACAATACAAAGCATCTGAAGTATATAATCACTGGCTCATAGCATCATCATGTTTGTGCATACAAATCCATGATGAATTTTACAGTATGTTCATAACCCCAGATAAGAAATAAAAATAGAAAAGAAACTCAGCATCCTTCCATTACCCTATCCCCATCTATTATTGGCTATGATAAAAGCCTATCATGATCCTCAAGGTGTTAATCATTAATTAAAAAATGGAGAATGCAGGATTGATCCCACTACCTCTCACATCCTAAGCAAGTGCTCTACATTTGAACTAATTCCTCTTATGACAAGTGTGCATACGAACACTAATTTGCCTTTCACCTGCCAACTCCCCATTCTGCCTCATGAATGATTTGCTCAGATTACAAGTTTGTCCACCTCAAACAAGCTACAAATATAAAATCTTCCTGTTCAATTCCTGACCAAGACTGCCCCAATTGCAAAAGTAATTCCAACTGTTCGTTACACCACCTCTAACTTGTCTGCTCCTCTCCGGGGAAGTAAAAGGCAAAACCATCCTGCCGAGACACTCAGATCTTCAGACCTGGGGTGCTCTCCCGATTGCAACATCCTGAATAAAATCAATTTCTCTACTAGCTTTGTTCATGTGTTTTTATTGCTTATCCAATTGCCTATGCAAACTGAAATGCAAAATAGAAATAAGTATTATCAAACAGCAGAATGATGTAGCCGCTATTGAAAACTGTTTGGCGCTTCCTGGAAGTCAAATATACTACTAACATATGACCCGGCAATACTATTTTTATGTATATACCCCAAAACATTGAAAGCACAGACTCAGACAGATATCTGTAATGCTAATGTTCATAGCAGCATTATCCAAAATAGCCAAAAGGTGGAAGCAAGGCAAGTGGTCCATAATAGACGAATGGATAAAGAAAATGTGGTATACACGCAATGGAATATTATTCAGTCAAGAAAAGGAATGAAGGTCTGATATACACTGCAACATGGATGAACCATGAAGACATCATGTTGAGCAAAATAAGCCAGATTCAAAAGGACAAATACTGATACTGTGTGATCCCACTCATATGAGTAAACTGGAGTATGCAAATTCATAGAGACAAAATATTACAGGCTACCAGGAACTGAAGTGTGACGATGGGCGTTAGGTGGGTGAGTAGCAAGTGAATGCTTAGTGTGTAAAAAGCTTCTGTTTGAGGTCATGGTAACTTTTATTTAAATATTAATAAAGTTACATATTTTTATTGAAAAAAAAATACACGCAGAAAACAGCACAGCCCAACAATATAGCCTAAAGTGAACACTTGCCGGTGACCACGGACAAGATCACGTACCCCTTCCTGGGTGTGGCTTCTCTAGGCTCTCCGGAGGACTGCTCCTCTCGGTGGTCTTAACCTTTCGCTTCCCAGGGGCGGTCTTGGTTTCGTGGGCCTAGGAGAAGCGGCCGCGCGCTGGCGTCTACGTGAAGTGGACCTGATCCCGGGAGAGAAGCTGGAGAGCCAGGTCTCCCTTGGAACAGGTCAGTGCGCGTTCGGGCGGTGGGAACAGTGTCTTTCTTTTTGGGGAACCGTGGTGGTGCTTTACAAGTGAGCAGTGTATCTCTCAGGCGCTCTATGCCTTAACTGCATTGCGATTTTATAATAGGTGTATGGAATATACTCTTCTTCTATTTGGGGATGCACATTTTTAAGTGGAGAAATACGGTATTTAAACTTCCTCTGGGCATTGTTTAAGCACTAGGGAGATAACTGCGTTATCCATTCTTATTATTGTGGGTGCAATACAAACACAAGAAAACGTGCTGGCTAAGGGGCATGGCAAGAAAAAAATTACAGTAAAAAGGTCTGATGCGATTCAACAAACATTTGTACTGTATTTACCAGATTATAAGAATTTAAAGGGCAAGGAGAGCCAAGAGTAGGAAAGCTACCCCTGCTACTACTATGGTACTTGAGTGTAACAGTGCTGATACTGGAGTTGGGCCTTCTATTGCAGATGGGAGTCATGGGTGTAGTCCGAATTGGGCTGATTTTCCTATGGCAGCCAGGAGTAGACCTATTAGTGGAATTGGGGTTATATTTGGGCTAAGTATGAAGATTTGTTGTATGTCTCATGAGTTAGAGTTGAGTATAAATCAAGCTAAGGCTATGATTAGGGCAATGTCTCCAATTCGGTTATATAGGACTGCTTGTAGGGCTGCGGTGTTGGCATCGGCTCGTCCATATCATCATCCAATTAGTAGAAATGATATAATGCCAACTCCTTCTCAGCCGATAAATAGCTGGAATAGGTTATTGGCGGTTACTAAGATAATTATTGTGATGAGAAATAGTAGGAGATATTTAAAAAATTGGTTGATGTATGGGTCTGAGTGTATGTATCATATGGAGAATTCTATGATGGACCATGTTACGAAAAGTGCGATTGGAACAAATATTAGTGAGAAGTAGTCTATCTTAAAGCTCATGGAGAGTTTTATTGTTTGTACTGTGATTCAGTGTCAGTTTGAGATAATGGTTTCTTGGTCAGATATTAAAAATATGGTGGTTGGGATTATGCTGATTGTGAAGGCATATATAATTGAGGTTTTTACGTGATAGGGGTATATTGTTTTGTTGTTTGTTAGAATGGGTGTTATGATTGGGAGCATTAAGATTGTAATAGTTATTATGGTAAATAGTGTGAACGCATTTATTACTTTTATTTGGAGTTGCACCAAATTTTTGGTTCCTAAGACCAATGGATTACTTCCATCCTATAAAAGTAAGAAAGCCATTTTTTATGAATGGGTGCAGGAGTTAGCAGTTCTTGCATTGATCTTTCTCAGTGGATAAGAGTTTTTATATTCTGTTTCTAGATTCACAATCTAGTGTTTTGTGTAAACTATATCCGCAATAGGATAGGCCGAGAATTAGTTTTGGGTGGATTGATAGCAGGATTAGTGGTAAGAGGTGTATTAGCATAAGGCTGTTTTCTCGTGTGAAGGTTGGTTTGATCATGTGGGCGTGTGATGTTGGTTTTCCTCGTTGAGTTATGATTAGCATGTAAAGTGAGTATAAAGCTGTGATTACTACATTTAGGCCTATTAGTAGTATTGTGAAATTTGATCATGCGAATGATGGGATTATTACGAATAGTTCTCCGACTAGGTTGATAGATGGGGGTAGGGCTAGGTTTGTTAGACTTGCTAATAGTCATCAGGAAGCCATTAGGGGGATGATTGTTTGGAGGCCTCGTGCTAGGATTATGGTGCGACTGTGAATTCGTTAGTAGTTTGTGTTGGCTAAGCAGAATAGTATGGAAGATGTTAGTCCGTGGGCAATCATTAGTGCGGAAGCTCCTATGAAGCTTAGTGGGGTTTGAATTATAATGGCTATAATTACTAGTGCTATTTGGCTTACTGATGAGTAGGCGATTAGGGATTTTAGATCTGTCTGACGTGGGCAGATTGAGCTAGTTATAATTATGCCTCATAAGGATAATATAATAAATGGGTAGGCTATATATTCTGTAAGTGGGTCTAGTATTACGGTGATACGTAGTATTCCATAGCCTCCTAGTTTTAGTAAGATAGCTGCTAGGACTATGGATCCTGCAATTGGTGCTTTGACGTGGGCTTTTCGGAGCCACAGGTGTAGGCCATAGAGTGGTATTTTAACTATAAATGCTATGATGCATGCTAGTCATAGAAAATTTGAGGCTCAGTGTGTTGGTAGTAGTTGGGTTAGATATTTTATTGTTAGTAGGTTTAGTGAACCTGTGTTGTTTTGGATATATATTAGTGCTACTAAAAGGGGTAATGAACCTATGAGGGTGTAGAATAGAAAGTAAATTCCTGCATTTAACCGTTCTGTCTGATTTCCTCATCGGGTGATGATGATAAGGGTTGGGATTAGTGTTGCTTCAAATAGGATGTAGAATAGGAGTAATTCTGTGGCTGTGAAGGTTATAATTAGGAGTATTTGGAGTATAATTAGTATTGAGATATATAGTTTTTTTCGTGTAATTGTTTCTTTGGATAGGTGAGATTGACTTGCTAGTAGTATTAAGGGGAGTAGTCATATGGTCAGTGCTAGCAATGGGGTTGATAATGGGTCTGTGAAGAAGGTGGTGGAGAAGTTTAGGCTTAGATCAAATGGTTGATAAAATAGATGTAGGCCGATTAAGCTGATTAGCAGGCTGTGAATGGTTGAGTTAATTCATAGCATTTCTTTTTTTGAAAGTCAGGTCAGTGGAAGTAGTATCATAGTTGGGATAATGAGTTTTAGCATTGTAGGAGATTAAGGTTTTGTACGTAGTCTAGTCCATAAGTGTTCGATACTGTGACCAGTAGGGCTAGACCTACAGCCGCTTCACATGCTGCGAATACTATTAGTATTACTGGCATTATACTTGATAGGGTGAAGGATGTATTTAGTGTAGTTACTGTGCTTAGAATAAATAATGATAATATTATGCCTTCTAAGCATAGTAGTGATGATATTAGATGGGATCGGTATATCAAAAGTCCAAGTAGTGCTATTGTAAATGCTAGTAGGATGTTTATGTAAATTGATGACATATGATAATCATGTATTGGACCATGATTTAATGAGTCGAAATCATTTGTTTTAAGTTAAACTAATTATCATATTCTGTTCACTCTAGTCCTTTTTGGATTCATTCATAAGCTAGGCCCAGTCCTAGTAAGGAGATTAAGAATAAGGCTGTAATTAATACTGGTTCAAGTTGGTTAGTTTGTGTCGCTCAGGGGAGGGGTAATAGTAGGGCAATTTCTAGGTCAAAAAGTAAAAAGGTAATTGCGATTAGGAAGAATTTTATTGAGAATGGGAGTCGGGCTGATCCTATTGGGTCGAATCCGCATTCATATGGGCTTGATTTTTCTGAATAATTATTGAGTTGTGGTAATCAGAATGCGATGGTTACTAGTAGTAGGGCTAGGGTGATGTTAGTTAATAAGGTTAATACTATATTAATTACCCTTTTCCAGGTTTGTCTGGAACTTGCTAATTGGAAGTCAGCTGTACTTGTTTTTACTAAAAGGGTAAGATCCTCATCAATAGATTGATACGTAAAGGAATAGTCAGACTACATCTACAAAGTGTCAGTACCAGGCCGCAGCTTCAAAGCCGAAATGGTGATTTGATGTGAAATGGAATTTTAATTGGCGGAAGAAGCATACAATTAGGAATGATGAGCCGATAATCACGTGTAGTCGGTGGAATCCTGTGGCTATGAAGAAGGTTGATCTGTATACTCCGTCAGAGATCGTAAATGGGGCTTCAAAGTATTCTGATGCCTGTAGTAAGGTAAAGTATACTCCTAGTGAAATAGTAATGAATAGTGCTTGAAGCATGTGTGTGCGATTTCCTTCTATAAGGCTGTGGTGGGCTCATGTGATGGATACTCCTGAGGCTAGTAGCACAGCTGTATTTAGTAGTGGTACTTCTAGTGGGTTGAGTGCTAGGATTCCAGTGGGAGGTCAATATTCTCCTAGTTCGGGGGTCGGGGCGAGGCTTGAATGGTAAAAGGCTCAAAAAAATCCTGCGAAGAAGAATACTTCTGAGATAATGAAGAGAATTATCCCACAACGTAGTCCTTTTTGTACTGTTGATGTGTGGTGGCCTTGGAAGGTGCTTTCTCGGATTACGTCTCGTCATCATTGATATATTGTTAGGAAGTTTGCTAGTAGTCCTAGTGCAAGGAGAGTTATAGAATTAAAGTGGAATCATATTGCAAGTCCGGAAGTTATTAGTAGTGCTGATAGGGCTCCTGTTAGTGGTCAGGGGCTTGGGTTAACTATATGGTAGGAGTGTGTCTGGTGTGTCATTAGGTGTTGTCGTGTAGGTATAGGCTTACTAGGAGGGTGAAGACGTATGCTTGGATGAGGGCTACTGCGAATTCAAGCATGGTTAAGAGAACTAGGATGATAAATGTAATTAGTGCCGTTGTAGGGCTGATAGACATTAGTGCTAATGTAGCTCCTCCAATTAGGTGCATTAGTAGGTGGCCTGCTGTGATGTTAGCGGTTAATCGTACTGCTAGAGCAATTGGTTGAATAAATAGGCTGATTGTTTCGATGATAATTAGTATTGGGATCAGTGACATTGGAGTTCCTTGTGGTAGGAAATGTGCTAGTGATGCTTTAGTCTCGTGGCGGAATCCTATGATTACTGCTCCAGCTCATAGTGGGATGGCTATTCCTAGATTTATAGACAGTTGGGTTGTAGGGGTAAATGAATGTGGTAGGAGGCCCAGTAAGTTTGTTGAGCCAGTAAACATGATGAGTGACGTTAATATTAGTACTCAAGTTCGTCCTTTTGGGTTATGAATCATTATTATTTGTTTTAGTACTAAGTTAGTTAGTCATTGTTGTATGGAGATTATGCGGTTGTTAATCAGGCGGTTTGGGGCTGGGAAGAGGATGGTTGGGAATATGATAATTAATGTGACAATAGGGAGTCCTATTATCGTTGGAGAGATGAAGGAGGCAAATAAATTTTCGTTCATTTTGTTTCTCAAGGAGTTAGTTGTTTAGTTGAGCTTGGTATACCTGGTATTGGTGTCCGGTGGAAGTAGTGTTTTGTGAATTTTAGCTGTATTAGGATAAATAGTGTTAGGATTATGGATGTAATTGTGATTAGTCATGTTGATGTATCTAGTTGTGGCATGTCATTAAGGGGAGGTTATGTCCCAGTCTTTAACTTAAAAGGTTAATGCTGATTTTAGCTTCTTTAATGATCTAGATTAGTGATATAGTTCAGGCCTCAGAGTGTTTTAGTGGCACTAGTTCAAGGACAATGGGTATAAAGCTGTGATGAGATCCACAAATTTCTGAGCATTGTCCGTAGTAGAGTCCAGGTCGTGTTGCCATTAGTGTGGCTTGGTTTACGCGTCCTGGGATGACGTCAGTTTTTAGGCCCAGAGATGGTACTGCTCATGAGTGTAGTACGTCTTCTGATGAGATTAATATGCGAATTGTGAGTTCTATTGGTAGGACAACTCGGTTGTCAACTTCTAGTAGTCGTAGTTCACCTGGCTTTAGATCTGTTGTTGGGATTATGTATGAGTCGAATCCAAGATCTTCGTAGTCGGTATATTCATAGCTTCAGTACCACTGGTGCCCTATTGTTTTTACAGTTAATAGTGGGTTATCAATTTCATCTATTATGTATAGGATTCGTAGTGAGGGCAGTGCGATTAGGATAAGAATAATGGCTGGTAAGATGGTTCACACTGTCTCTACTTCTTGAGCGTCTATGGTGCTTGTATGAGTAAGTTTGGTTGTTAATATTAGTGTAATAATATATAGAACTAGTGTGCTGATTAGGAATACGATCATTAGTGTGTGATCATGGAAATGGAGTAGTTCTTCTATGATTGGGGATGTGGCGTCTTGGAATCCTAGTTGTAGAGGGTAGGCCATAGAGGAGTAAAGGGTTTGAGCCTATAATTTAACTTTGACGAAGTTATATAATGTTTTTATTAACTCCTCGTATAAAGAAAGCCACATTGGATGTGAAGTTGGCTTGAAACTTACTTTAGGGGGTTCGATTCCTTCCTTTCTTGGTTAGTTTTTTACGAAGGCAGGTTCTTCGAATGTATGATATGGAGGAGGGCAGCCGTGTAGTCATTCAGCATTAGTTGTTGTTAGTTCTACTGTTGAGACTTCGCGTTTTGAGGCGAAGGCTTCTCAGATTATGAAGATTATAATGATTACGGCTGTTAGTGAGATGAATGATCCTATTGATGATACTGTGTTTCATATGGTATATGCATCCGGATAGTCAGGGTAACGTCGTGGTATACCGGATAAACCTAGAAAATGTTGAGGGAAAAATGTCAGGTTTACTCCTACAAATATGATTGCAAAGTGTACTTTTGCTCAGGTGTCATCTAATGTGTAGCCTGAGAATAGTGGAAATCAGTGGACAAATCCTCCTATAATCGTGAATACTGCGCCTATTGATAGTACATAATGAAAGTGGGCTACTAAATTGTTGCTGATGTGAAGTATGCTCGTGTGTCTACGTCTATACCTACTGTAAACATGTGGTGTGCTCAAACGATAAAGCCCAAGAACCCAATGGATATTATAGCCCATACTATGCCTATGTACCCAAATGGTTCTTTTTTTCCAGAGTAGTATGTAACGATGTGTGAGATTATTCCAAGTCCGGGGAGAATTAGGATGTAGACTTCTGGGTGACCAAAGAATCAGAACAGGTGTTGGACAAGATTGGGTCTCCACCTCCAGCGGGGTCGAAGAATGTAAGTTACGGTCTGTCAGGAGTATGGTAATACCGGCAGCTAGGACAGGGAGTGATAGTAAAAGAAGTACTGCCGTTACTAGTACTGATCATACGAATAGTGGGGTTTGATATTGATTTATTGCTGGGGGTTTTATATTAATAATAGTGGTGATGAAGTTGATTGCGCCCAGAATTGAAGAGACTCCTGCCAGGTGTAGTAAGAAGATGGTTAGATCTACGGATGCTCCTGCATGGGCTAAATTTCCCGCTAGAGGCGGATAGACATTTCAACCTGTATCTGCTCCTGCCTCTACTATAGAAGATGCTAGTAGCAGGAGAAATGATGGTGGTAGGAGTCAAAAACTTATATTTTTTATACGTGGAAATGCTATATCTGGGGCACCAATTATTAGAGGGATGAGTCAGTTGCCGAATCCTCCAATTATAATAGGTATAACTATAAAGAAGATTATTACAAATGCGTGTGCGGTTGCAATAACGTTGTAGATTTGGTCGTCTCCTAGTAGGGTGCCAGGTTGCCCAAGTTCTGCGCGGATAAGGATGCTTAGGCCTGTACCAACTATCCCGGCTCAAGCACCAAATAGTAAGTATAGGGTGCCGATATCTTTATGATTTGTTGAGAATAGTCAACGTGAGATGAACATAGGTAAAATGGCTGAGTTGAGGCATTAGACTGTAAATCTAAACACAGGCATGGCGTCTCTTTTTACCAATAGTCCTGTGGTGAACAATTCATGCTGAATTGCAAATTCAGAGTAGTAGGTTGGGCCTGCCGGGGTTTTTTGTTGTGTAGTAAGGTGTGATGGATAGATTGAAGCCAGTTGATTAGGGTATTTAGCTGTTAACTAAAGTTTCGTGGGATTAAAGCCCACCAGTCTAGGGAGGACTTAGCTTAATTAAAGTGCTTGAGTTGCATTCAGGTGATGTGAGATGAGGTCTTGCAGTCCTTAATTCAGGGGCTAAGTAATTTAATACTTGCTTAGAGCTTTGAAGGCTCTTGGTCTTGGTTAACCTAAGCCTCTAGCCAAGTGTCGTAAGTATTGGTGATATTGGGATAATGAGGATCGATAGAGTAATTAGGGTGGGTATTGTTGGTATAATTATTTGTGGCTTGAGTTGTCATTTTATTTTTGTGCTATTATTTGATGGGAATATTGTTAGGGATGATGAGTAGATTAAGCGTATATAGAAGAATAAATTTAGCAGAGCTAGGATTGCCATAAGTGTGGGTACTATTAGAAGATTATTTTTTGTTATTTCTTGAATAATTATTCGTTTTGGTAAAAATCCGGACAGGGGAGGTAGGCCCCCTAGGGATATTAGTACTAGCGTTAGTAGAGTGGTTATTAATGGGGTGTTATTTCATATGTGTGATAGTGATAGGATTGTAGTTGCTGAGTAGTAAGATAGTAGCATAAATATTGGAATTGTTATAATTAGATATATAATTAGGTTTAATATTGTTAAGGTTGGGTTGAATATGATGATTGCGGTTATTCATCCTATGTGTGCAATTGATGAATAAGCTATGATCTTGCGAAGTTGTGTTTGATTAAGGCCACCTCACCCTCCAATTATGACTGAGAGGATAGCTATAGTAAGGATTAGTGTGGTATTGATGTAAGGGGAGATTTGATATAAAATTGTAATTGGCGCTAGTTTTTGTCATGTTAGTAGGACTATTCCCTGAATGAGTGCTACTCCTTGGCAAACCTCTGGGAGTCAAAAGTGGAATGGTGATAGTCCTAATTTTATAGCCAGTGAGATAGTTATGATTGATAGTGCTATTTGGTTGTGTGCTTTTATAATGGTTCATTGGCCTGAATTGATTAGGTTGATTAGCACTGCTAGTATTAGGAGTATTGATGCTGTTGTTTGTACTAGAAAGTATTTTGTGGCAGCCTCAGTTGATCGTGGGTTTGCTTTTATTAGTAAGATGGGGATTATGGCGAACATATTTAGTTCTAGACCTATTCAGATTAGGAGTCAGTGTGAGCTGAGTATTGTAATTACAGTGCCTGATAGTAGGGTTACTATAATTATTATTAGGACTAAGGGGTTAATTTAGTATGGGAAGGATATAAACCAACATTTTCGGGGTATGGGCCCGATAGCTTAATTAGCTGACCTTACTGGTAGAATGTGGTGTAAAAATGGAAGCACGGAGAAGTTTGATTTCTCTGGAGTAGGTTTGACCCCTATATTTCTAGAAATAAGAGGGCTGTGACCTCTATGTTTTACTCTATCAAAGTAATTCCTTTGTCGGACATATTTCTTATGTTTGTGGGGGGATGCTTGCTAGTGACATGGGTAATGATACATGTCATATTAGCATTGCTAGTGTAAGGGGTAAGAAGTTTTTTCATAGTAGATGCATTAATTGATCATAACGGAATCGTGGGTATGATGCTCGGATTCATAGGAATGTGGCTGTTAGTACTAGTGTTTTTAGTACAAAATTGGCTGTGTAAGCCTCTGGTACGAGTGGGGTATGGTGTGCTCCTAGGAATAGGAGTGTTGTAAGAGCATTTATTATTATGATGTTAGCGTACTCAGCTAGAAAGAATAGGGCGAAGGGTCCTGCTGCGTATTCTACGTTGAATCCTGATACTAGTTCTGATTCCCCTTCTGTTAAGTCAAATGGGGCTCGGTTGGTTTCGGCTAGTGTTGAGATAAATCATATCATGGCAAGTGGCCATGCTGGGATAATTAGTCATACTTGCTCTTGTGTTGTAATCAGGTTCGTTAATGTAAATGATCCTGATATTAGTAGGACGGACAATAAGATAATAGCCAGAGTTACTTCATAGGATACGGTTTGCGCTACTGCTCGAATGGCTCCAATTAAGGCGTATTTTGAGTTTGATGCTCAGCCTGATCATAAGATGGAGTATACGGCTAAGCTTGAAATTGCCAGGATGAAGAGTACTCCCAGGTTAAGGTTAATAAGTGAGTAAGGTATTGGAAGTGGGGCTCACATGGTCAGTGCTAGTGTTAGTGCTAGTGTTGGTGCCACTGTAAATAGTAGTTTTGATGATGTTAGTGGGCGGAGAGGTTCTTTAGTGAACAATTTTACAGCATCTGCGAATGGTTGCAGCAAACCGCGTGGACCTACGATGTTTGGTCCTTTACGTAGTTGCATGTATCCTAAAGTTTTCCGTTCAACTAGTGTTAGGAATGCTATTGCTAAAAGGATTGGAACGATCAGGCATGCAATATTAATTATAAACATGTGTTAAGAAGAGGAGTTGAACCTCTGGGAATAAAGGTTTAAGTTTTATGCATTTACCGGGCTCTGCCACCTTAACAAACCCTTGTATCGGGTTGATTTTTGCCTGGTTAACTAGGTTTAGATAATTTCATCTATTTTGTCCTAAGGCTCTTGGTTCAAGTTGGCCCCGTCTCTCTGGTCCTTTCGTACTGGGAGAGATAAGCATATAGATAGAAACCGACCTGGATTGCTCCGGTCTGAACTCAGATCACGTAGGACTTTAATCGTTGAACAAACGAACCAATAATAGCTGTTGCGCCATTTGGATGTCCTGATCCAACATCGAGGTCGTAAACCCTATTGTCGATATGAACTCTAAAATAGGATTGCGCTGTTATCCCTGGGGTAACTTGTTCCGTTGATCAATTTCTTGGATCAATTGATGATGAATTACTAACTTGACTTGTTAGGTCTGGTTATAAATAATTCGGAGGATTTTTTTACTCCGAGGTCACCCCAACCGAAATTTTTAGCCCAGTTTATTATATGTTGGCCCTGAGGGGCTAATTGGGTATAATTGGGCCAGTAATTTAAGCTCCACAGGGTCTTCTCGTCTTATATTATTATCCCCGCCTCTTCACGGGGAGGTCAATTTCACTGATTGGAAACAAGAGACAGTAAAACCCTCGTCAAGCCTTTCATACTAGTCCCTAATTAAGGAACAAATGATTATGCTACCTTTGCACGGTCAGAATACCGCGGCCGTTAAACGCATGTCACTGGGCAGGCAGTGCCTCTAATAATTGTAATTCTAGAGGTGATGTTTTTGGTAAACAGGCGGGGTTTGTGTTTGCCGAGTTCCTTTTGTTTCTTTTAATCTTTCCATTATGCACTCCTGTGTTGGGCTAACAATTGGTGTAACTATGGGATATTTTGTGTGTAAGCTTAGTTTAGTTGTTAACTATCAGCCAGTTATTCGGTCTGATATAAACTTGTGCGTGGAGAAAGGTATTCTTGTTACTCATATCAACATTATCTCTTCTATTAAGATAGATTGGTCCAGTAATAGTTTAGGAGTTGTTGGTGTCTAATGGTATTTGTAGAGCTTATTGTTGAGCTTGAACGCTTTCTTTATTGATGGCTGCTTTTAGGCCTACTATGGAAGTGTATCGTTGGAACTCTCTAATTAAGGTTTTCCTGCATCAATAGGGCTGTACCCCTATTGATTATATCTAAAACTTACATTTGGACTAGTCATTTGTTCTTTCAGGTTAAGTTTTAAGTTGAACTTATATTCGTCTCCTGGACAACCAGCTATCACCAGGCTCGATTGGCTTTTCACCGCTACCTACTGATCGTTTCACTATTTTGCCACATAGATGAATTAGTCCTATTTGACTGTCTGTAGGTAGATCGTCTGGATTCGGGGTCTCTTACTTAAGTTCTCTTTGCAAGTGATATTCTAGTTGACTCATTATGCAAAAGGTAAAAGGGCTGATCTTTGCTGTCTTGTACTGTTAATAGTTCTTTCATCTTTCCCTTACGGAACTGTCTCTATAGCTCCTGTGTTATAATTTCTGTCGCTAATACTTTTACTGTTGGTAAATGTTTTAATTTAGGTGTTAGGTGAATTTTTGTTGTAATATGTTTGGGCTAGGTTTGGTTCAAAGTGGTCTAATGGGTTGAAATCTTCTGGGTGTAAGCCAGGTGCTTTTGTTTAAGCTACACTTTGGTTACTCCAAGCACACTTTCCAGTATGCTTACCTTGTTACGACTTATCTCCTCTAAAAATCAGGTGTCTGCTAACATGGATAGTAGACCTAGTATTGCTGGGTTGAGGAGGGTGACGGTTGGTGTGTGCGTGTTTCATGGCCTAGTTCAGTCAAGCACTCTATTTTTGACTTACTGCTAAATCCTCCTTCAGACTTCGTTTTCATAAAGACTTTCGTGTTCTCTATAATTAGGGAATGTAGCCCATTTCTTCCCACCTCATTGGCTACACCTTGACCTAACGTTTTTATGACTATAGTTGTGCTTACTGTGGCTCCTTTTTAGGGTTTGCTAACATTAAGAGGGAGAGATCAGTGTAAGGAACAATGCAGAGAACTTGGTATGAGAACAGACCTAATGGAAAATGGTCACCACCTGTACGGAGCGGTGTGACCTCGAGTTAGTTGGTTAACCTCTTTGATCGTCAGTTACCACATGTGCTTATGGGGGTGATGATATTGTGTAATATTATACCACCCCTTGTTACAAGTTGCTCCGTCAGATCTGTTTTCTGTGTTCCGAGCGTCCCCTGCTGGCTCACCCCTGTCCAGGCTTTCTTCGTGCTTGTTTCGTAATACGTGAGCCCTTTGCCGACTGTTATCCTGCTTGAACCGAGCCTGTGTGCACCACGTCACCCAATCTCAGTTCCTGCAACCTGGACCCCAGCAGGTGCTCAGGACACATTTATTGTACTAGTGCTGATGACACGTGCTGCCCCCTCCATGCAGTGGAGCTATTGTTATACATGACCTTGTTTAGTGGAAAGTATGTATTGTAAGTGAATGGATAGAGGAAATCCCTCTGCTCACATTTCTGTTCACTCAAGGGCTGTTTGTGTCATTTACCTGCATGTTTCATCCGAGAACCTCATCATACTAGTGTAATATGCACCTTTCCCCTTCATAGTGTGTAAGTATATTAAATGAGCTGTGTGTCTAGTGGAAATAATACACTATAAATAAGTGAAGATAGGAAATTGCTCAGATTTGTGTTTGTTAAAGGGAGGGAGAGGGTGTTGTGTGTTCTCTGCCCTACCTGTCGGGAACTGTCTATGATCAGTTTATTCCCAATGGCAAGGATTATGTGTTATTAGTCTCTTCATTTCTTCCCTCACACTCAGAGGTGGGCATCACTGGATGTTTTCTGATTAAAACATGATTTTCTAATGACCCTGCTAAGAAGAGCATCCCCTCCATTCTAGAGTCGATACCATAGAGGTAATTTGTGTAGGTGTCAACAATGTCGAACAACTCTGTTCCAGGTGCTGGACAAACTCTTTAATTAATCTGTGCGCTGTGCACGGATAGAACTCGGATTCCCTTTTCCCCTGGCATTGCACAGTTTTCAGAACCCAGCACGGGTTGTGGAGGCATTTGATAGATCTTGGTCATTTGGCCTTAGGATTTGGCCATTTCTGCCCCCAAAATCAAACTATTATTTAATTAATATTATTAAATTACATCTGTTTCTTTGTATGCAGATAATTAATTTTATGTGGATATCTGGTATCATTGACATGCCAAATTAATACATGTCACCGGTATAATTGTCAAAATAATCTCACCTTTGCTCACAGCCATTATCACCTCTGACATGGTATGCAATTTGTTCGTTGTCTACTGTCTCCCTCCCTACTCTAGAATACAAACTTCATGAGAGCAGGGATTTCTCATTTTCCGACCAGTGCAGTACTCCCAGCACTTGCACCAGACCTGTCACTAGTTATGTGAAAATATTTGCACATGAGTTACCTGATCCTTGGAGCAGCTCTGGACACATGGATGAGCCAACAGGCCTTCCCTGCCTGAATTCTCTCCCAGGTGATTACATGCAATTTAGGCTTTCGGGAAGCTGAGAATCCAGGCAGAAAATACCAAGGCTGCCTGCGTCTGGAGTCAGGCAGACCTGGGATGGGATTCCTTCACTGCTGGTTATGTGGCTCTGGGGATGTTACCTGACTTCTCACAGCAGGAATCTGCTCCTCTGTTACATAGGAAAATACGGATACTGCAGGGGGTAGATGTCCTTAATATATTTATGAAGGGTCCCACATTCTTCTCTCTCCATTCTGCACGTATTTGTGACACACCTACTGTGTCAAGCCTTCCTGCTGGGTGAACAGGACAGAGTCCCTGGCCTCTGGCAGCACCCAGACCACTGGGTCAAACAGACAAATAATCATCTGTTGTCAGCAGCGTTGGGCTGGGTTGTAATAGGGAAAATTCAGGGTGTCGTGATGCCTCAGAGGAAGGTTACCTGTGCAGGATCTGGGGAAGAGACCAGAGAAGGCTTCATGGAGGAAGTGATGTGTAAGCTGAGTCCGGAAGGGTCAATAAGAGCCCCATTCTTTCTTCCTACAGTCTTCTCAGCTTTTCCCTCATGCATCAAGGACCCCACCCCAAATCCTGGCTGTTCCCCTCTGAGTGTCTCCCCCTGGGAACTGGAAACACAAAACATCTTACATTTGGTGGATCAATTCCGTTCAGCTCCAGCCCAGGAAAATTGGCGCCCTTGGGGTGGGGGAATTCTCAGTGCAGGCAGCAAAATGTGTGATTTTTGGTTGCAGCTCCAGCATGGTATTTGAAGCTCTCCTTGGCCTGCAAACTGCTTAAGTATGACCTCATTGCCCTTCTACTCTAGAATTCAGTTTACACTTAGTGGATTCCAGTGTAGACCCTGTCACTGAATCTCTGACTAAGCCTCCAATTCCTCATTTGTGAATTGACAGTAAGGCTGTGGAGTTTAAAAGTTTGTTGGGAAACCTAAATGAGATAATGGATGGTAACCCCCTAGCTCACATGACCAGGCACACAGAAGGCACTACACAAATGGTAGCTGTCATCTATCACACATCTTTTGTCTATATCATCTATGGTTTCTCTCTCAAGTGAGAAGGCACATGGTGAACACAGTCATGGTTTCTCTCTCAGCTGGAAGGGCTCATGGCAAATACGGCATCATCTGCTAGCTTTCTCTCCTGGCTTCGTGTTTCACGAAGCTCCCCGGGAGACGTTTTGACTCTTTGCTTCGTGGTGCTGCAGCATCTCTGCTCTCTCCGAATCTTTCATTCTCCAAAATGTTTCCCTCTTTTATAGGACTCCAGAAACTTATCAAGGCCCACCCAAATGGATGGAGACATGTCGTCACCTAATCCAGTTTAACAACCACTCTTGACTAAATCACATCATCCAAGGAGATGATCTGATTACAGTTTCAAACATACGATATTGAATAGAGATTATTCTACCTTTATAAAATGGAATTTTGATCAAAACATGGCTTTTCTAGGGGACATGCATCCTTTCAAACCAGCACAAAGATGATTGTATAATGATAATAGCTTTCACAATGTGACTGTGTGATTGTGAAAACCTTGTGTCTGACGCTCCTTTTATCTACCTTGTCAACAGATGAGTAGAACATATGGAATAAAATAAATAATAGGAGCAACAAATGTTAAAATAAATTCAGTGGATTGAAATGCTAGTGATCAGTGAAAGGGAGGATAATGGGTATAGTATGTATGAATTTTTTCCTGTTGTCTTTTTATTTCTTTTTCTGAATTGATACAAATGTACTAAGAAATGATCATGATGATGAATATGCAACTATGTGATGATATTGTGAATTACTGATTATGTATGTAGAACGGAATGATCATATGTTAAGAATGTTTGTTTGTTGTTATATTTTTTAAAAATTAAACAATTAATTCCCAGTGCCTGCCCATGTTTAAAAAAAATTAATTAAAAGAAAGTTCACCCCCACAATTGGACGTGTCATCTCCGTGGAGATAAATTAATAACAAGTTTCTGCCCTACAATACTGAATTAGGATTAGAAGAATTGGTTGTCCCCACAAGATTGGGTCAGGATTAAAATATTACTTTTTGGGGTACATAATACTTTCAAACCGGCACACTGGCAGATTAGAATCTTGCAGAAGAAAAGGCTGGAGAACGTAAAGATAGAGCAATTGAAACTATCCAAAATGAAAGCTAAGAAGTGTAAAAGATCGAGCATCAGTGAACTATGAGACAGTGTCACACTGCCATGTATAAATGTAATTCAAGTGCCTGAATGAGAAAAGGGGCACGGGCTAGAAGAAATGTTTGAATCCATATTGCCTAAAGTGTTCTAAATGGAGTGGAAGCCTATAAGCTACTAATTCATGCAGAAAAATGATTGCAAACAAAAGAAACATACAGAAGATTACACATAGACTATACGTTAATCAAATTGCACAAAACCTGTAATAGAGGTAGCAGAATTCTCATCACAAGTATCGCAAGCAAAAAAAACAGTGGAGCAACATCTTTAAAGAATTGAAAGCAGAAACCATCTGTCTGCAATTGAATAACCCCCTCCGCAAACGCTTTACATGCATTTGCATTTTAGAACTTGTTGGAAGCAAGAAGTGGAGTTACAAACAGAAAAATACAATAGTAGCAGCATTTGTAAATCCCCATATGGTTACAGTTTCTGTACGCCATTATTTCTTTATGCTCCCTTCAGTGAATTTCCTAGTGTCCTTTTCTTTCAGTCTGAAGAACTCCTGTCAGTATTGCTTGTAGGGTAGGACTAGTAGTGAGAAACAACCGGGGCTGTTGTTTTCCTGGGACTGAGTTCGTGTCTTCTCAGTTTGTTTGTTTTTTTTTTCTTCATGAAACACAAATTCTTCTGCTGGGTTTCAGAACAGTAATGGCATTCTTTTTTTTAAATTTTAATATTTTATTATAAAAAGTTAACATACAGACATGTATTACTAACATAAAACATTTCAAACATGGTATACAGTCAGTGCTTCACAATATCATCGCATAGTTGTGTATTCATCACCATGATCATTTTTTGAACATTTGCATCACTCCTGTAAAAGAAATAAAAGGAAAAAACTCATACATAACCATACCCCTCACTGCTCCCTCTCAGTGGCCCCTAGTGTTTCCATCTACCCAATTTATTTTACCCTTTGTCTCTCCTATTATTTATTTATTTATATCCATATTTTTTATTCATCTGTCCATACCCTGGATATAAGGAGCATGAGACACAAGGTTCTCATAGTCACACCGTCACATTGTAGATGTTATATCTTGACAGAAGTGTTTTCAGTAATCAAGACTACTGGAACAGAGCTCAACAGTTTCAGGTACTTCTCTCCAGCCACCCCAATATGTATGGTATATAAAGGGATATCTATATAGTGCATAAGAACAACCTCCAGGATAACCTCTCAACTCTGAAATCTCTCAGCCAGTGAAACTTTATTTTGTCTCATTTCTCTTTTCCCCCTTTTGGTCAAGAATGCTTTCTCAATCTCCTGATGCCAGGTCGTGCTTTATCCCAGGCTTTCTGTCCCACGTAGCCAGGGAGGTTTAGATCCCTGGGAGTCATTTCCCACGTAGGGGGAAGGCACTGAGTTCACATGCTGAGTTGGCTTAGAGAGAGAGGCCACATCTGAGCAACAAAAGAGGGTCTCTGGGGGTGAGTCTTTGGCCTAATTTTTGGTAGGCTTAGCCTGTCCTTTGCAGGAGTAAGTTTCATAGGGGCACGGCCTATTGATTTGGTTGTCCCCATTGCTTGCGAGAACATCAGGAATTCTCCAAATGGGAAACTTGAATTGTCCCTCTTCTCCCCATTTCCCCCAGGGGACTTTGCAGAATACTTCTTTATTCACTGTTCAAATCACTCTGGGATTTATCGGGGCATCACACTAACATATAAGATAATGTTATATTGTGGAATAGAAAAGAGTCTAGAAATAGGCCCAAGCATATTGGACCAAATCATTTGTGACAAAGGTGCAAAGGCAATTCAACGCAGAAAGTTCTATCTTTTCAAGAAATGGTGTGGAATCATTTGGAAAATCATATGCAATTAAAAAAAATGAACATGACTAACTGTAACTATGATACATAGCTGGTAGGATTGCACAGTGCTACAGCCTCTCTGGAAATTGATTTGTCCCCTTCCTAGAAATTTAACATACACTTACCAAATGACTCAACAACCACACAGCTCGGTACTTATCCTAGAGAAATGAAAAGTCATGTTCACACAAAACCCAGTACCTGAGTACTCAACTCCACTGACACTGGGCCAAAAACTGGAAACAAGCCACATGGCCTTCCATACTGTCAGAAAAAGTTATCAGACAATGTTAGACAAGGATGGATTTGTTCTGGAATGTTGCAGCAGGAAAGAAAGACTAGAACTCAACTTCATCCAGACAAAGGACAGCAAGATTTTTAAGGGCAGAGTAGGCTGCCAGAGCAGTCCTTAAACAATGTTAAGGGGTTGGTTGATTGCTGGGAAGGGTGAGTGATTTTCTGAAATTGCTATCCGGGCCATTTGGTTTGGAATTTGTTTCCTTTTGCTGTGATTGAGTCACCTGTAGCTCCTAAGAAAGGCCAAAGAGAGGAGGAGGGAGATGAGGAACTACCTAGTTTGGTGCCTCTCAGATGCCTGGAGAGCTGAAGGACCTGTGAGATGAGGGCAGGTGTCAGGATCCCTGAGAAGTCTGCCTGAAGTTCAGACAAGCTAAAGGGAAGCTAAGGGAGTCTTGGTCAGCAGTATAATGGGTAAAGGATTGTGGGAACTAAATATAATGGAAGATCATTTAGCAATAAAAGGAATAAACTATTGACATGGGAAACGAATTGCAAGAATCCCTTTATCACGACAATGTGCCAAATGGAAAAATTTTAAAGCCATGTAAGAAAATTTTTGTAATAGTTTGATTCCAGTAGTACTAAAAGGTACAATATATTTATAAAGAGAGACAAGGGAAAGAAAGCAAATAGGGTTCATTTATTAAACAAATGTATATTGGGCACATGCTGCGGGCCAGCGCTGTCCGGTTCTTGTGCTGACAGGAGCACTGGGGAGCAAAAAGGAAGCAAAAAAAGCACAGCTCTTTCCTCAGGAAGGCTACACTATATATGATATTTTAGACAGGAGGAGGGCGGGGCAACTTCTCCGTTCATCTCGCTTACAATTAATTTTTAAGACTTACAGACTACGCTTTAAGAAGAAAAGTTAATAAAAATATGCGAAAGTCACTGTCCAGCGATTTTTATCGTGGGGGTCCTCTTATGTTGTAAATGGGAGTTTAAAAAGCGGGAAATTGAAGTCCCGATGCAGTGTGACCCTCATTGTGTTTAACCTGCACCTTATAAATGAAAAACCTCCCAGGAAACATGTCACAAAAGATTATTCATGGTCACCCCTGGGTGGTGGGATTGTGGATAAGAGGAGCTTTGTTATGATATAGTGATCTTACAAATTTTCTGAGTTGAATGACGTCTATACTGAAAGAATATATTGCTTTGGGTCCATAAACCCCAGCACAAACTGGGGGAAAGAAAATGACAGGAGCAAGTAGAGAAGCAGAAATACAACGGGCTCACGCAGTGCTCCAGGAGGGAATGCCAATTGGAGAGCAAAGCCCTCTTGTCTTGGCAGTGAGGGATCCACCCCCTTCTTAGAAACTGGCAAGGTGCTGAGTTTAGAACCAGCAGGAAATGGTTTCGGTTCCCTGAAATTCTGTACAGTTTTTTGGAGTGCAAAAGGAGGGGCAGGAGCGAGGTGGGCGCAGTGCACGGGGAGCCATCGCCATCTAGCGGCCAAAGAGTCAGAGCGCGGACGTTGTCGCAGAGCAATATCCTTTTCCGCTGGTTTCCTGGTCACAAGCCTCAGGATCTTGGCTGAGGACGTGCAGCCAGGAAAGCGAGGACCAGACACTGGACTGGGACTGGTCGAATAACCCCGCCTCAAAGCCCCAACTAGCAGGAAGCCCCCTCCCCGCGGCCCCGGAGCCATGGTAACAGCCTCCGGCGGGCCCTCCGCCCTTCGCAGGACCTGGCCTGGAGGGCGGGGCGGGCCCGGGAGTGGCCGGTTCTGCGCCTGCGCGCGGGCGGCCCCTGCGGTCCTGGCGCGTCTTCCTCCTGGAGTCCCCTGGGAGGGATGCTGCTCGGCCCGTGGGCTCTGCCGCTCCACGAGCGGGACTCTGCCGATGTCCTGGCCATTCCCACCCTCCCCCCGCCCCCCCTCGAACACGCTCGTCCCGGTCTGTGTCGTTGTCTGCACCCTCACTCCGCGCACCCCGCTTGGCCACCTCAGCGTCCCCCAGCTCTGGAAGGGGCCGAGGAGGGGAGGGTCTCAGGGTAAGTGGAGGCAGTTTTGCTTTGAAGGGCAACAGATAAATGTGCAGTAGCTGAGGAAGCACAGATGGGAAAGGGTGGGGTTTATTTCCCCTTTAGCTTATGGATCTAAGTTACAATGACTAACTGATGATTTAGGAGAGAGGACAATGGCAGGACAAAGCCCTTGAGATGGAAGGTCTGGGACCCTGAGCATGGGTGGGAGGGCTGGTTTCAGTCAGGAGCACTGTAAGCAGAGAGGTGGCAGAGAATACCAGAACCAGGAAAGGTAGATTGGGTTTGCGGAGCTGTCAGTATTCCCGTCCTGGTTGCCACTGCCTCCTCCATGAATAATCAGGGGAGGTCATTATAATGAAGGAGGGTTGCTAGCGACTGTGCTGGAATATTGTTGTGTAGTTAGGATGAGAGGCCCATTTTCTCACGGTCATTACTTCAAGGTCAAATAATTCGGTAACGTTTGGAGGTTTTGTCACACACGCTCAGGTGCTCAGATACACACCCGGGGTTTATTCATTCATTCAGATATGAATGTGATTCATAGAAGCCAACTATTATGAGCAATTAGCATCTCTAACACTGTTTCACGTTTCCCACATTATTTGTAGCATGGTTCATAAATCCTTGACATCCTTATAAATTAGAAATCTTCCTTATTATTATAGCTACATGGAACTGTGATATATGGTTCTATCATATTTTATTCAACTATGTATCTTCTATTCTTGGCATTCAAATGTTTTGCAATTGCAAATAATGCCAAAACGTTTTTCCTTATTGATGGCCTAGTATGTTCAGGATAAATTCCTACATGGCCCATTGATGGGAGAAAGAGGAGATGTATTACATGTTGCTAAATTCCTCTTTTTAGAGGTTGCATGTTTTATATTCTGATCAGTAATATAAAAGTGTGTTTTCTTCCCAACCGCATCATCAATAGGGTATATAGTTCACGTTTTCAATTCTCCTAATCTGATGATTGAAAAATTGTTTCACATTATAGTATTTTTTTATTAAGAAAAAATTTTTTATTCTGGAAATTTTGGTTTTACAAAGCTCTCCTTTTAAACTTTCTCTCATAAAATAAATTTCTGTGCATAAGGTTATAAACCACAAATATACTGATGGTTCACAGGTTTTAATAGGGATTTATTCTACTAGCACTTTACTCTTGTGAATTGCAGAACATTTCTTCCACTATTTGTTGCATAGAGAATTATGCTGTGCTGAATATGATTTAAATAGTAAAAATCTGAGGTAGAATTTTTATCTTAAAAAGAAACGAAAAAGAAAAAAAAATCGAACAGGGTCTCGTAATTGGGACTCGAAGTGATTAATTTTTTTCAAAATCCTTCTAATAAGCAGAAGCTTAAAGTGTTGGACTATTTTTCCATTTCCCTATCCTTCCTCATTTACAACTTAATACAATTCTTGGATTGAAATTATTTTTTACAAATCAAACTTACTGGTTGCTGTCTTTGGTATATTATTGACACGTGGACAGGAAAATTTTAACAATAGTTAAAGTTAATAGAAACATGGAGGTTGGATTCATACCTAAATTTTTTCTGAAGGGTCTTGTTTATGTTATTAAACTTCGATTTTCAAAATTAAAAAAGAACTCATGCAGAAAATACAGGATTTCTTTAAACCACGCCACCACCATCAATTCCATTGGTATGGAAGATATGTTACAATTGATGGTAACAGTTTTTTGGTAATTCTATTCTTTTTTAAAGTAGTTATAGTTGTTACAGTTGTTGAAGGATTATTAAAGAAATACTATATCCTATCTTCACTTATTTATAGTGTATTATTTCCAGTAGTGTTCTAGTTTGCTAGCTGCCGGAATGCAACACACCAGAGACGAATGATTGGCTTTTAAATAAAAGGGAATTTATTTTGTTAGTTCTTCAGAGGAAAGGCAGCTAACTTTCCACAAAGGTTCTTTCTTACGTGGGAAGGCACAGGGTGGTCTCTGCTGGCCTTCTCTCCAGGCCTCCGGGTTCCAACTGTTGTGGGGTGCACCGAAAGAGAGGCCACATAATTTAAAACTGCAAGCCAATTTGGAGTCTTTATTAGCCGGCCAGCGACTGCCTCGGAAACCTCCAAGAAGGAAGATTCAGAGAGCAGCAGCCAGAGGTTTTCAAGGTGTGCTTATAAAGGCTAAAATCATGTTGTGGTTTTGCAGTTGCTAGCAAGCAAGCATATCATAGAAGCAGAAAAATGCCCTTAGCTGTTGCCAAAACACATCCGGTTCCCTCAGTTCCCTAACATTGGTTATTGTTTAACTCTTGGGGACATTCCGCCCCAATGTTGTGGGGACTTTCCCTGCTCAGGCTTGATTAATTGCTCCTGACCCTACACACCAGCAACTTTCCCTAGGGTGACTTCTTTCTGCATCTCCAAAAGCTGAGCTGCGAGTGCTGAGATGAGGGATGCTGAGCTGCTTGGGCTGTTCTACGTTGAGCTCTCTCATTTAAGCACCAGCCAATTAAGTCAAACGTCATTCATTGCAGCAGGCACGCCTCCTAGCTGAGTGCAGATGTAATCGGCGACAGATGCGGTTCTCGTACCATTGGCTCATGTCCACAGCAACGGAACTAGGTGCCTTCATCTAGCCAACTTGACAACTGAATCTACCACAAATTGCATCAGACCTTTTTACTGTAAATTTTTTCTTGCCATGCACCTTAGCCAGCCCGTTTTCTTGTGTTTGTATTGCACCCACAATAATAAGAATGGATAATGCAGTTATCTCTGAATGCTTAGACAATGCCCAGAGAAAGCTTAAATACTGTATTTCTCCACTTAAAAATGTGCTAATAGGAGCAAAAAGGAAGCAAAACAAGCACAGCTCTTTTCCTCAGGAAGGCTACACTATGAGGTTTGAGACAGGAGGAGAGCGGCTTACAATCTCGCTTACAATTAATTTTTAACACTTCCAGACTACGCTTTGTTTTATGAAGAAAAATGAATAAAAATATTTGAAAGTTACTGTACAGCAATTTTTATCGTGGGGGTCCTCTTATGTTGTAAATAGGAGTTTAAAAAGCGGGAAATTGAAGTCCCGATGCAGTGTGACCCTCATCATATTTAAAATGCATCTTATAAATGGAAAACCTCCCTGGGACACAAGTCACAAATGATTGTTAATGGTCATTCCTGGGTGATGGGATTGTGGATAAGAGATGCTTTGTTATAATTTATCGGTCTTCCACATTCTGTATGTTGAATGACATCTATACTGAAAGAATAGCTAAGGGTCCATAAACCCAGCACAAAGTTGGGGAAGGATTCTGACAAAAGTAAGTAGAGAAGCAGAAATACAAGGGGCCCAGGCAGTGCCCCAGGAGGAAATGCCAATCAGGGAGAAAGCAGTTTTGTCTGTGGCTTTGAGGGATCCACCCACCTCGCAGATGCTGACAGGGTAGTGAGCATAGAATTTACGGAATTGGTTTCCTGGCCCTGAAATTCGGTACAGTTTTTTTTCGAGCACCAAAGGCGGGGCAGGAGCGATGCGGGCGATCTCCGCGGCGCACTATCGCCATCTAGTGGCCAAAGAGACAGGACGCGGACGTCGGTACAAGAATCACTTTTTCCGCTGGTTGCTTGTTTACAAATCTCGGGATTTTGGCTTAAGAAGCGCAACCGGGAAAGCAAGGACCAGACGCTGGACTGGAAATGGCCAAACTGCCCCTGCAACGCCCCAACTAGCAGGAAGTCCCCCTCCCGGCGGACCCGGAGCCATAGCAACGGCCTCAGGCGGGCCCTCCGCCCTCCGGGGAACCGGCCTGGATGGGCGGGGCGGACCCAGGAGTGGCCGGTTTTGCGCCTGCGCGGGGGCGAACTCTGCGGTCCTGGCTCATCTTCCTCCTGGGGTCCCCCGGGCGGTGACCTTCCCGAGGCTGTGGGGAGAGGTCGGGGAGGGATGCGACTCGGCCCGTGGGCTCTGCCGCTCCACGAGCGGGACCTCTGCCAATGCCCTGGCCATTCCCACCGGCCCCCCTTGAACACGCTCGTCCCGGGCCGTGTCGTCGTCTGCACCCTCACTCCGCGCATCCCGCTTGGCCACCTCAGCGCCCCCAGCTCAGTGGAAGGGGCCGAGCTGAGGCAGGTTTGCTTTGAAGGGCAACAAATAAATCTGCAGTAGCTGCGAAAGCATAGATGGGAAATGGTGGGTTTTATTTCCCGTTTAGCTTATGGATCATTCTAATATACAGTGACTAATTGATGATTCAGGAGAGAGGACAATGGCCGGAGAAAGCCCTTGAGGTGGAAGGTCTGGGACCCTGAGCAGGGGTGGGAGGGCTGATTTTCAGTCAGGAGCACTGTAAGCAGAGAGGTGGCAGAGAATACCAGAACCAGGAAAGGTAGATGGGGTTTGCGGAGCTGTCAGTATTCCCGTCCACATTGCCTCTGTCTTCTCCATGAATAATGAAGGGAAGTCGTTACAATGAAGGAGGGTTGCTAGTGACTGTGCTCGAATACTGTAGTAGTTGGAATGAGAGGTCCGTTTTCTCATGGTCAAGACCTTAAGGTCACATAATTCGGTAAGTTTTGGAGGTGTTGTCACACATGCTCAGGTTCTCAGATACAGGCCCCGAGTTTATTCATTCATTTAAATATGAATGTGATTCATAGAAGTCAACCATTATGAGCAATTAGCATCTCTAACACAGTGTTTCTGGTTTCCCACATTTGTTTGTAGCATGGTTCATAAATCCTTCACATCCTTATAAATTAGAAATCTTCCTTATTCTTATTACAGCTATGTGGAACTTTCATATATGGTTGTATCATATTTTATTCAACCATGTATCTTCTATACTTTGCATGCAAATGTTTTGCAATTGCAAATAAAGCCAAAACGTATTTCCTTATTGATGGCCTAGTATGTTAAGGGTAAATTCCCAGAAGTCCATTGATGGGAGAAAGGGGAAATATGTCAGATGTTGCTAAATTCCCCTAGGTTGCATGTTTTACATACTCACTAGCAATATAAAAGTGTGTCTTCTTCCCAACCACATCAACAACAGAATATATGGTTCACGTTTTGAATTTTCCCAATCTGAAGGTTGAAGAATTGTTTCTCATTATAGCTACCTTTTAAGTAAGAAAAATTATTTGGCAAATTTCGGTTTTACAAAACTTTCTTTTAAAACTTTCTCTCTGTTAAATAAATCTCTGTGCATAAGATTATAAGCCACAAATATACTTACTCATGGTTCACAGGTTTTAATAAGGATTTACTGTACTAGCACTTTATTTTTGGGAATTGCAGAACTTTTCTCCCCATCTAAAAGGGTTATGTTGTACATAGAGTTATACTGTGCTGAATATGATTTAATTGGTAAAAATCTGTAGTAGAATTTTTATCTTAAAAAGTGAATGGGGTTCTGTAATTGGAACTCAAAGTGATTCATTTTTTTTCAAACTCCTAATAAGCAGAAGCTTAAAGTGTTGGAATATTTTTACATTTCCCTATCCTTCCTCATTTGCAACTTAATAAAATTCTGGGATTGAAATTATTTTTTACAAGTCAAAAGTTACTGGTTGCTCTCTTTGGTATAATATTGCAACTTGGAAAGGATAATTTGAAACAACAGCTAATGTTAACTGAAATATGGAGGTTGGATTCATACCTAAATTTTTTGTGAAAGGTCTTGTTTATCTTACTAAAGTTTGATTTTCAAAATTAAAAAAACCTCTCCTGCATAAAATACAGGATTCCCTTAAACCACCCCACTCCAAGACTTCCGTTGGTGTGGAAAATCCATTACAGTTGATGATAGCATTTTTTTTTTTCCTTTTCTTTTTTACATGGGCAGGGACCAGGAATCGAACCCTGGTCCTCTGGCATGGCAGGTGAGAACTCTGCCTGCTGAGCCACCGTGGCCCACCCAATTCTGTTCTTTTTAAACTAGTTATATTTGCTACAATTATTGAAGGATTGTTAAAATAATACTATAACAGTTGTCCATAGCTGTCCGTAGGCTGTTTCCATCTACTGGCAATTGTTAATAATTCCTCTATAAACATCAGTGTGCAGATGTCTGTCCGTGTCCCTGCTTTCAGTTCTTTTGAGTATGTACCTAGTAATGGGATTGCTGGATCATACGGCAAATCTATACTTAGGTTCCCGAGGAACCACCCACCTGCCTTCCAGAGCAGCTGCACCTTTCCACATTCCCACCAACAGTGGATAAGTCTTCCTCCACATCCTCTCCAGCACCTGAGGTTCTCTGGTTTTTCGTTAACAGCCATTCAAGTAGGTATGAGGTGATATCTCATTGTGGTTTTCACTTGCATTTCCCTCATAGCTACTGAAATTGAGCATCTTTTCATATGCTTTTTTTCCCTCTTTACAAAAGCCATTTCATGTGCTAGAAAATGTAGAGACATAATCATATCAGTATTTTTACTTACAAAATATACTGTGGACTGACCGCACAATTCTGTCTAGTGATAGTATGGTTTAGTCCATTCAACTTTCACCTTGGAGTATATGATGCTTGAGCTTATCAGTTGTTTCCTGGAGTGCCTCCATTTCCATTAGAAACCAGTCTGGAGCAGTAGGCTTTTTTTTTTTTTTTTTTTTAACATAACACCATACAAACACGAACATTCTTAACCATAGGATCATTCCGTTCTTGGTATACAAACAATAACTCACAGTATCATCACATAGTTGTAAATTCATCATCATGATCACCTCTCAGAACATTTGCCTCAATCCAGAAAAAGAAATAAAAAGAAAAAAGAAAAAAATTCATACATACCATACCCCCCCTCCCCCTCACCGATCAACATTTCAGTCTACTAAATTGATTTTACCACTTGTTCGCCCTTTTATTTATTTATTTTTAATCCATATGTTTTACTCATCTGTCGATAAGGTAGACAACAGGAACATCAGACACAAGGTTTTCACAATCACACAATCACACTATGAAAGCTATGTCATTATACAATCATCTTGAAGAAACATGGCTACTGGAACACAGTTGTACTGTTTCAGGCAGTTCCCTCCAGCCTTGGAGTAGTAGACTTTTGGAATAATAACTTCATTGCATCCAAAGCACCTTTTGCTGTTGGTAATGCTGACTTGTATTCTTCTTCCAAGGGGAACTCATGATGGGCTGTTTTCGTACAAGGTTGTACAGATGACCACCCTGCTTCTTCTATAGTCACTTTAGCAAACAGTGCCCAGAAAATATCTTTTTCCTGTTTTACACGTTCCACTCTGGCAGCTTCTGTTTCATCTACAAACCCAGTCTTCTCCCGAAAGGATACAACTTTGTTCTTAATTTCTTCAGAACTGAGTTGAGACACTGTGCGATTATCTCTTCATGATTTGTTCCCTCAGCAAACTGTGTAAATGCCTCTCAAGTATGCTGCTCTAGCAACCAATTTCTGTCAGCCAGCAGTAAGGCAAAAATACGAGACAGATTGGACAGAATTTTGTCCTGGATAGGCCGAGGTACAAAAAGTTTTCCTAGAGGAGATAAAAAAATCCAGCATTGTCAAACGAACATGGTCAGGAGGCTTTAATTTAAATAGTGGGGTGAGCAAAGTTAGCACTTGATTTATCGTCAGCTGAGGATCTAGAGTTTGCATGAAAAATCCCAGTAGTGGAAGTAAAAGGCTGAGTGTCTGTTGTACATAAAGTTGAGCAGATACCCTGCCTGAAAATGTAGAGCTGTGTTCCAGTAGCCATGTTTCTTGATGATGATTGTATAATGATAAAGCTTTCACAATGTGACTGTGTGATTGTGAAAGCCTTGTGTCTGATGCTCCTTTTATCTACCTTATCAACAGATGAATAAAACATGGAATAAAAATAAATAATGGGGGGAACAAATGTTAAAATAAATTTAGATTGAAATACTAGTGATCAGTGAAAGGAAGGGTAAGGGGTATGGTATGTATAATCTTTTTTTTTTATGTTTTCGTTTTATTTCTTTTTCTGTTGTCTTTTTATTTCTTTTTCTGAATTGATGCAAATGTTCTAAGAAATGATCATGATGATGAATATGCAACTATGTGATGATATTGTGAATTACTGATTATATATGTAGAACAGAATGATCATATGTTAAGAATGTTTGTGTTTATTTCTTGTAATATATTTTTTAATTTAAAAATTAATAATAAAAAAAGTTGAGCCGTTACCTGTTCAGTATTTTTAAAAGCCCAGAGCTGACTCCCAACTTCCATCACTCCAGTTTGTTGTTCAATATCCAAAGCCTCACAAGAAGACTTACGTACAGCAAGCAAAGCAGAAAGTGCTCCAGTTCAGAGACTCGAGTTCTCCCCAAGTATGACTGCTACTCAGGCGTTTCCTGCAAAGTGCAGTGCCCATTCTTGTGGACCTCGCTTGCAGTTTGTCTCCTAAGGTCAACAGATAAAGCCTGGAAGGAAATACATTGCCACAGAGGCAGATTTTTTTCTTCCTTTGGGGAAAATTTCTGAATAAACTCTACCTGATGGGGTGGGGCATGAAGAACAGACGCCTCCACAGTGTTGGTAGTTTAGTGTGTTGATAACATTCTCCCGGGCAAGATTTTATCAAATGAGCTACAATGGTGACATGGTGAGCACAGAGGTCAGCAGTCCCATATCGAGCATGGAAACACCATGCAACCATGGCTACCAAAGAGGCGATCATTTTAGAACTAGCAGCATCCAGTTGAGGAAACAGTGAAGGATGAAAGGAAGCAATAAATGTCTGCAAATGAGTACAAATATGCTCATACAAGGTGACCGCAACCTCAACTTGCCCTTTACTCTTTACCCCCTGTAGATGAACAGGTAGAGAGAGTTTCACCCGAACGCTGCTCAAAACTGTAGCAAATGGCATTGAGTAGGGAGACCCTGGCTACGGCTTCTGCGACCTGGCTTTCTGCACACCATAGAGTCTGTACATCTGAAGACTGAGAAGGCAGTTTATCCAAGATGACAACCAAAAGTAGACATTGTGGAAACTGTAGTTCACATGGCAAGTCTAACACACTGTCCCAAACCACCTGCACAAAAGGTTGGAATGTGAGAAGCTGAGTGACGAGTAGCCTCCTGCTGTGTTTTAGAAACCATGGCACCATGCAGGCTCCGAGGGAACTCACTGTGTGTCTGAAGATAAAGTTGGTGCAATGTGCAGCAAGAATCAAAGGGGAAAGGAAGAAATTCCCTAGCGTAGTGCAAAAGGGAGTTGGCAAAGAAATGACACAATTTGAGTGTTTCTGCTCAGCTAACTATAAACAATAATGGAAGGAGAAAAGAATGCTTTCACACAAATTAGTAACTATATCTTCATGCTTCAAATGGCTCTTTATAACTGAATGGTGCGTAAGGCTCTGCATGATTATAAACTTCCAAGTATTGGCATGAAATGCATGGTCCATACCGGAAATAACACAGCAGATATCCGGCAATGAATGAACCACTATTGCCATATCCAAAACATTATCATTCTCATCCACGAAAGGGTCCATTGAATCCATATCCAGCAATTCCATTAGCTGCTTTTGAAGAGAACAGGCCTCCTTGAAAACAGCCTGAAGAAGTTCTGAAACTAGGTGTAAATGCCCAGAAGAGATAGATTCACTGTTCTTACAATGTACAGGCATACTTTTAATTACATGAAGGACTGAGGAGGGAAGACTGTGAATATTTCCTAGAATGGCAGATTCCTGTGTGGTACAGACATGCTGGACACATCCTGTAAGAGCTCCTAAGACTTGCACCATTGTTTTAAAAATATTCCTTAGTGTGTTCTGGATTTCTGAATTTTGGCTGGATAGTTCTCTCGTTTGACTGGTTAATTCATAAATCGTGCCATCAAATAATTTCACAGTCTTTGGCAGTACTTTAGAAAAGAAAGTCTGTTCCAGTGTCAGGTGGTTCATATGAGGTAGAAACATTTCTACAATAATTTTCAGAATTCGAATATGCTCAATCCAGTTGTCAGAATGTTGATACATAGAAAGGAGCCGGGACAGGACGGATGGCAGTTCTTGGTGGCATAGCTCCTCCAGGCAGCTACTTAATTCTTCAAGGGAAACCTCGTTCACTGGAGCCGCACGACCCTGAGACATGTTTTCGCTGAAGAACACGGCTTCAAATCCATCCCGCCACAGCTGAGGTTGGACTTTTCACATGCTTTTGAGCCATTTGGAGTTCCTCTTTGGAAAAGGTCTCTTCATGTCTTTCGCCCATTTTTAGTGTTGGGTTGTCTTTTTGTTGTTGTTGAATTGTAGCATGTCTTTATATATTCTGGATATTAAACCCCTATCAGATACATGGTTCCAAATATTGTCTCCCATTGAAGAGCTGCCTTTGTACTTTCCTGACAAAGTCGTTTCACGCACCAAGTATTAAATTTTGAGAACATCCCATTTAGCTATTTCTTCATTACTGCAAATAATAAAGTGTGGTTTAGGAAACTAACTACTGTAACAGAAATTACAGATCTTTCCTTACATTTGCTTCTAAATGTTTTTAATTAGCTCTAATGTTAGGTATTTGATCCATTATCAGGTCATTTTTGTATAAGGTATGAAATAGGGGTCCTCTTTCATTCATTTATATGTGGATATCTAGTTCTCCAAAAACTCTGTGCTCTGTCCCGGTTGAGTGGGCTTGGCTGCCTTAATAAACATCCATTATCTGTAGATGAGATGGTGTATTTCTGAACACTCAGTTCCTTTCCATTGGGAGATTAACTTTTTCCCGAGGAAGTAACCGTACTTCGACAGCACTATATGGTTTTCAAAAGGTAAAAATTTTGTGGTCTAAATGAAGGATGTAAAAATGAGGAATTACCCCCAGAATACTTATAATCATCATCATTTTACAGATAAGAAAACTGAGCCACAGAGAGATGAACCTGGCCAAAATCACACAGGGAATAAGTGGTGGATCCTTGATTTGCATCCAGAATCCTGGTTTATCCCCCCCCCCCCCCCACTATGCGGCCATGTACTGATGATTTCCAGATCCATATATCCAGCTCAGTCATCTCTCTTAAACTACAGACCTCTTGGTGTAACTGACCGTCCCACAGGCAGACTGCACTGAACAAGTCCAAGGTACCCTCCCGGGAAGGGGAGATGACTTCACAGAGAAGGGAAGCGTTAGAGAAGCTGAGTTCCAAAGGCCCTACCCCCACCCCATGGAGGGACAGAGGGGCTACAGGATGGAGGGTGTGGAGAACGTGAAAGGGGTGGTGGTAGTGCCAGTTTGAAGCTATTATGTACCCCAGGGGAGCCATGTCCTTTAATCTTCCTTCAATATTGCTGGGTGTGACCGTTCAGATTGTGTCCATGGAGATGTGACCCACCCAATTTTCGGGGGTAACTTTTCATTGGATGGTTTCCATGGAGATGCGTGTCCACCCATTCCTGGTGGAGTTGCTTACTGGAGTCCTTTAAGAGGGAACCATTTTGGAAAAAGCTTTTTAGCCAACAGGGTCCACACAGCCAGAAACCTTTGGAGATGTAGGAAGAAAACAGCCCAGGGAAGCCCTTGAAGAAGCTTGCAGAGTAAGCTGGCAGACATCACCATGTGCCTTTACAGCTGAGAGACAAACCCCAAACGTCATCGGTCTTCTTGAACCAAGGGATCTTTTCATGACCATCTTAGTTTCGATAAGCCTGTCTTAGAACTGTAAACTTGCTACTTAATAAATTCCCCTTTTTAAAAGCCATTCTGTTTCTCGTATATTGCATTCCGGCAGCTTTTGCAAACTAAAACAGTGGTGATGTGGGAAGATGGGTTTCTCAGCTGAACAGGATTTTGATTTTATTCTTATTAGGGGCCACACACATGATCATAAACACCTGTTACCTTGAGTTTATTTCTTCAATTTTATTAGCATTGGGAGTACATGCTGCTTCAGGAAAATACACTAAGGAGATACATGCTTAGTAGAGAAAATCCTATTTTACCTAAGGAGTACCTGGCAGTAAACCAGCACTCTGCTGTATACGATGAGAACATGCTCCTAGACTGAATGAATGAAACCAAAATTAGTCATTTTTATCAATTATCATTCTTATATTACCGATGAGGCACTGAGGCATGGAGAAGTTAAGGTAGCTCCCCAAACTCAAATGCACAGAAAGTGGTAGAGTCCAACAGACAACTAAGACTAAATGCATCCACAGCTGAGCTCATCCACCCCCACTTCGCACACACCTGCACCTCCTCTGTGGCCCCTAACCCAGCTGCTTAGGCCAGAGGACTTTAAAGCCATCCCTGATTCCTCCCTCTGCCTCCCCAGACCTCGCCATCACCGTGCCTACTTCCTAATATTTGTAATAAAATAATTGAGCTGATTTCTCTTCCTCACACAGTCGGTTCTCTAGTCCAGGTCACCCTCTCTCTCTTGGACAACCACGACTTCAAAGCTGGTCCTGCTGCCACCAGCCTTGACCTGTCCCCCCCATACTCCATTCCACGGCCTGAGGCACCTTTCTTAAATCCTCATCCACTGGGTCATGTCCCTCCTGCCCCAAACTCTGCCAGGGCTGCCTGCTGCTCTTAGGGTAACATCCGGGCCCCTGGACTAGGGCCTTGAGGCCTGCTCACCCTAAAGCACCTCATCTGGAGCAGGCCCCTCCTTCTGTCTGACCCACACTCTGTGTTCCAGCCCATCTAAAGCCCCTCTGTTCCTTAGCCACCTTCCTCTCTCTCATTTCCACACCTCACAGGGCTTCTCGCTCTGTCTGGTGCACTTCTCCTCCCCTTCTTCTGCCTCATTCCTGCTTCCCTTCAGCTCTCAGGTTAAGCAGAACAATTTAACTGGGACCTCCTAGGGATGAAAAAGCTCTTTTCCACCGCAGACACTTGACAGAGCCCCTGGAAGGAATGCAGGATGCCACCTGGTGAGACAGGGGCCCTGGTCTGGGGCAGACAGGATGGAGCCCTGGCTTTCCTTTCATCTGCAGTCACGGCCTGCCTGTCTGCTGACATCCTCTCTTCCCGCTGGGCCCCTGGTCTCCAGGGAGACCCGCCTGTCACCAGGGCTGATGGCACTGAGCCCCGCACCCCGAGGCACCTGTAGATGGGGAGGAGAAGGCTGCTCCTGCCCACACAGGGCAGCTGGTGCTTTGAGAAGCCCCAACTTTTTTTTCAAGTTTTTAATTGTTAACATATATACAAAGAAAAGAAAGAAAAAGCAATGATTTTCAAAGTACACCCCAACAAATAGATACACAGCAGATGTCAGAGTCTGTCATGGGTTACAAATACTCACTTTAGGTTTTTACTTCTAGCTGCTCTAAGATACTGGAGACTAAAAGAAATATCAGTATAATGATTCAGCAATCATACTCATTTTTTAAACCCCACCTTCTCTGTATAACCCCACCATCATTTTGATCTTTCTATCCCACACTTTAGGGGTATTTGGGCTATGCCCATTCTAACTTTATCATGTTGGAAGGAGCTGTCTATAAAACGATAGGGGGATGGAAGTAAAGTAGCTGATGTTCTGGAGAGGCTGGCTCCTCTGCATTTAATGACTTAGACGCATCTGGAGGATGAAGGTTTCTGGAAAGAAACCTAGTGCATGGAACCTTTGTAAAATCTTATATAACACCCTAGGTGTTCTTTAGGATTGGCAGGAATGGTTTTGGTTGGGGTTTGGCAAGTTATAATAGGTAGCAAGGTCTAACTGAAGCTTGTGTAAGAGTGACGACCAGAGTAGCCTCTCGACTCTCTCAGAACTCTCTCAGCCATTGATAGCTTGTTACTCTTCTTTTCCTGCTTTTGATCAGGATGGCATTGCTGATCCCACGGTGCCAGAGCTGGATTCATCCCTGGGAGTCTTCTCACACAGCACCAGAGAGACTTTCATCCCTCGATATCATGTCCTACATAGAGGGGAGAGCAATGATTTCATTGCAGAGTTGGTCTTAAAGAGAGAGAGGCCACATCTCAGCAACAAAAATAGTCCTCCGGAAGTAACTCTTAGGCATGCCTATAGATAGGCTAAGCTTCTCCACTCTACACATAACCTTCACAAGAGCAAGCCTCAAGATCAAGGGCTTGGCCTATTGATTTGGGTGTCCCTAATGTTTGACATAGTATCAGGGTTTTCCTGGTGATAAAGTTTAATAGTTCCATATTTTTTCTCCCACTCTTAAGGGATTTTGCCAATATTTGTTCATTATGTGCTTAATAAACTCTGGGATATATCCACGCATTACATGAAGCTATACAGGATTAAAGGCCCTCATTCTATTCTCGACTCCCCGTGTTTGGATTGTTTAAATGATCTATCCAGACAGGTTTTGTTAGATTATGTGCTACAGCACATTTAGGTTCTGTACGATATAAACCTTTCTTCCATGGGTCTCAAAAAGTGAAGAGGTTCTAAAATACAGACAATGTCTTCCTGGCCCCTGTATTCTGAATTACCTTAATCCAAACCTAATTGGCTTCATTCTAATCTCTAAATACCAGATTATAAAAACAGTCTCTCAAAATCCAGAAATAACAATTACTGTTCCGGACTAAATGTGACTGCTATAAAAGTTTACAAACTAGGCCCCTATTTTCTTATAAGTATTTTCAAAATGATACCATAAATAATTGCTGTTTTGTTTCTGGTTTATTTTGCCTCAATAAATGTCCCACAGGTTCATTCACAATATTGCATGACTCACAACTTAGTTTTTTTAAGGGATGATTTTGATTACTGAATCACTATATAGTTATTCCTTTTTGTATTTTGATATATTGGAGTAGACCGAGGGAAATACCTGAAATCTCTCAATTGTGAACCAGCTGCCCTGATCTAGATCTCATGATTGTATTGCCTTTATTGTCTGCCCCTGTGTTTCTGAAAACCTGTGACTAACTAACCTTCATTTGTATCCAGTTACCCAGTTTTTCAGCTTCAGTCTTGTAATCACTAAAGACAGCCCCTAATGTTTATTAAGGAAGGTTCTTGGTCAATCTAGAACCAAACCCCCCCCAAGTCCAAAGTTATCCTGGTAACCGAGACCGGATCTAACCAAAACGTGCCCTTCTGACATGCGCAGTAGCTTAGACTTGAACATACCAGTCACCTATTCCTCATTATACTATTCTGCCACTTCCTTACCTGTGCCTAAGCGTGGAATCCATCTGCGCATGCTCAGTAATCAGATCACCTCTCATTACGTCATTTGGGGCCACTCTGCTCATTACCCTAAATGCTGCCCATGTTTTTCTCTAATAAAACTATTAGCATTCCTGCAGATTTGAGCCGCTGGGCCATCTGCTCTCCTACTACCTGCCTAGTAATAAACTCTTTCTCTCTGTGAAACCCCAGGGTCTCAGGAATCGGTTATTGAGCACGTCAGGCAAAAGAGCCCAGGGCCTCTGTCCGGTAAGAACACCCCTGTCCTTCCATGGATGAATGGATACACACACTGTGGGGCCCACAACAGCAGACTGCTCAGCCTTCATCAGTAAGGAACTACTGACATATGCACTTGCGATTCACTCAGGTGTCTCATTATGCTTGATGAAAGAAGCCCATCCTAGAAGGCTTAAGCACTGTGGGATTAATTCACATGACACTCTCCAACAGACAAAACTGTAGTGAGGGGGAACAGATCAGGGTTTCCCAGGGATTAGGGGTGAGGGACGTGTAACTACAAAGACGTAGATCCGGGTGGTTTGTTTTTGGGGGATGGAACTGTCCTGTATTCTGATTGTGGCAGTGGTGACACAAATCTGTACATGTGATTAAATTCAGAAATGTGCAAGAAAGAAAAAGAAAGTAAACTTAGCATTATGCTAATTGAAATAATAGTAGATTTGAAGCAGGGGCTCTTTCTCTATTCCTTCAAAAAAAAATACATTGAATGCTATATTAAAGTTTAGATCAGCTGCCCAGGCTGTGGTCTATTCCAGCCAAAGTGGAGACCAGAGAGCCACTCATTTTCTTCATAGTACACTGGTACCTAGGAATTTGTATTAACTAACTTGTGGCTACCAGCACATACTGGAGAAAGAAATGCGGAACATATGACAAATATTTTAAATTCTGGGCCTGGCTACAAACACATACAAACATACATCCTAGAAGGAGAGTCTCTTAGTGCTTTAGCAAATGAAATCTATGTGTCCAATTAACTAGACCATTTATATCCTTTGGGCCATCACTATCCCCAGCAAACACTTATGTGTGGAACGTTTGAAAATGTTATGTCCTCCCTTCATCATCTCACCCCACTCCATTCCTTCATCATCACTCACCCCAGTCGGGTAACGATCTTGTATCAAATCTCCACTTAAATCAGCTCAGTTCCCATGGGAGACACCCAGAGGAGGGAAGCCAGGATTCGGGGCGGGGTCCTTGATGCATGAGGGAAAAGCTGAGAAGACTGTAGGAAGAAAGAATGGGGCTCTTATTGACCCTTCAGGACTCAGCTTACACATCACTTCCTCCAGGAAGCCTTCTCTGGTCTCTTCCCCACGTCCTGCACAGGTAACCTTCCTCTGAGACATCACAACACCCTGAATTTTCCCTATTACAACCCAGCCCAATGCTGCTGACAACAGATGATTATTTGTCTGTCTGACGCAGTGGTCTGGGCGCTGACAGAGGCCAGGGACTCTGTCCTGCTCACCCAGCAGGAAGGCTTCACTCAGTAGGTGCATCACAAATATGTACAGAATGGAAAGAGGAGAATGTGGGCCCTTCATAAATATAGTGAGGATATCTACCCCGTGCAGTATCCATATTTTTCTATGTAACAGAGGAGCAGATTCCTGCTGTGAGAAGTCAGGTAACATCGCCAGGGCCACACAACCAGCAGGGAAGGAATCCCATCCCAGGTTTGCCTGACTCCAGATGCATGCAGCCTTGGTAGTTCCTGCCTGGATTCTCAGCTTCCCGAAAGCCTAACTTGCAGAGTAATCACGTGGGAGAGAGTTCAGGCAGGGAAGTCCTGTTGGCTCATCCATGTGTCCAGAGCTGCTCCAGGGATCAGGTTATTCACGTGCAAATATTATCACATAACTGGTGTCAGCTCTGTTGTAAGTGCTGGGAGTACTGCACTGGTCAGAACATGCGAAGTCCTGCTGTCGTGAAGCTTGCATTCTAGAGTAGGGGGGAGACAGTAAACAATGGAACAAAGAATTGCATCCCATGCCAGACGTGATAAGGGCTGTGAAAACAGGTGAGATTATTTTGACAATTAAACCGGTGACAGGTAGTAATTTGTCATGTCAATAATATCAGATATCCACCTAAAATTAATGACTGGCATACAGAGACAGATATAATTTAATAATATTAATTAAATAATAGTTTGATTTTGGGGGCCAGAAATGGCAAAATCCTAAGGTCAAATGAATCTGTCAAATGCCTCCCCAACATGTGCTGGGTTCTGAAAACTGTGCCACTGTGTCTTGTGCAATGCCAGGGAAAAGGGAATCCGAGTTCTAGCCGTGCACAGCACACAGATTAATTAAAGAGTTTGTCCAGCACCTGGAACAGAGGCGTTCTACATTGTTGACACCTACATAAATTACCTCTATGGTATCAACTCCAGAATGGAGGGGATGCTCTTCTTAGCAGGGTCATTAGAAAAGGATGTTTAAATCAGAAAACATCCAGTGATGCCCACCTCTGAGTGTGAGGGAAGAAATGAAGAGACTAATGACACATGGTCCTTGCCCTGGGGAATAAACTGGCCATAGACAGTTCCAGACAGGGTGGAGAGAGAACACACAATGCCCTCTCCCTCCATTTAACTAGCAGAAATCTGAGCACAGAGATTTCCTATCTTCACTTATTTATACTGTATTGTTTCCACTAGACACACAGCTCATATAATAATATCTGTTCACTATGAAGGGAAAAGGTGGGTATTACACTGGTATGATAAGGTTCTAGATGAAACATGCAGGTAAATGACACCAACAGCCCTTGAGTGAACAGAAAAATGAGCAGAGGAATTTCCTCTATCCATTCACTTACAATACATACTTTCCACTAAACAAGATCATGTATAACACTAGCTCCACTGCATGGAGGGGGCAGCACGTGTCATCAGCACTAGTACAATAAACATGTCCTGAGCACCTGCTGGGGTCCAGGCTCCGGGATCTGAGATTTGGTGACGTGGTGCACACAGGCTCGGTTCACGCAGGATAACAGTCGGCAAACAGCTCACGTATTACGCAACAAGCAGGAAGAACGACAGGACAGGAGTGAACCAGCAGGGGACGCTCGGAACACAGAAGAGACATCTGTATCTCAGGTGGTCAGGAGCGACTTCTGACAAGGGGTGGTATACTATTACACAATATTATTACCCCCATATGCAGATGTCCTAACTGACAAAGAGGTTAAGCAACTAACTCGAGGTCACACCCCTCCTTGTTGGTGGTGACCATTTTCCACGTTAGGTCTGTTGCCATACAGAGGTCTCTGCATTGTACAATTCAAGAGTCTCTCCTTCTAAATATTGTCACCTGTTTTGATACACTGTGCACCCTTGGGTTCCCTCCCTTGGCTCTCCTTGCCCTTTAAATTTTATAATATGGTATATACAGTGCAGATTTTTGTTGAATCGCATCAGACCTCTTGACTTTACACAAGTAAATTTTTTTTTGCTGTGCACCTTAGCCAGCCCGTTTTCTTGAGTTTCTCTTGCACCCACAATAATGAGAATGGATGACTGCACTCAACTGGGTGCCTCTATCACTCAATCTTAAATAAATTTGAAACCTGATCAATATGCAACTAAAACCTGTAAAACCAGTGAGTCAGAAGAAAACTATTCACTGAACATTGTATGAAATGCCAAGGCATCATATCAAAGACACCACCTTTTTCACAGGGACTTGGTGAAATTCTGCTAGTTCCCATATAGAAATTCTTTTTTGTTGTTGTTCCTTTCTCTCGACTGCTAGTACTCTGAGAGGCTCGTTCAAGCAAGGCCAGTAACGTTTCGTTTTTGACAAAACCAACAAGCAAAAGAAGTACTTAAAAGACCCATGCAATGCATGAGATTTTGTAAGTTTGTCCACAGTGATGCCTCGATAAATCCCATAGTGAAAAAAAAAATCCCATAGTGATTTGAACAGTTAATAAAAAAAGTATTTGCAAAGCTCCTTTGGGGGAATGGTGAGAAAGGGGAAAAACTCAATTTCCCTAAGTGGAGAATTCTTGATATTCTCATAAGCAGTGGGGACAACCAAAGCAATAAGCTGAGCCCTCAATCTTGGGGTTTGTTCATATGAAACTTAGCCCCGCAAAGGATAGGCTAAACCTACTTAAAATTAGGTCTAAGAGTCACCCCCAAGATAACTTCTTTTGTTGCTCAGATGTGGCCTCTCTCTCAGCCAACACAAAAAGCAACCTCACTGTCCTCCCCCTGTCTACGTGGGACATGACTCCCAGGGGTGTGGACCTTCCTGGCAATGTGGGACAGAAATCCTAGAATGAGCTGAGACTCAGCATCAAGGGATTGAGAAAAACTTCTCCACCAAAAGGGAGAAGAGCAAAATGAGACAAAATAAAGTGTCAATGGCTGAGAGATTCCAAACAGAGTCGAGTGGTTATCCTGAAGGTTATTCTTACGCATTAAATAGATATCACCTATTGAGTTAAAGTGTAATGGAGAGGCTGGAGGGAACTGCCTGAAAATGTAGCGCTGTGTTCCAGTAGCCGTGTTTCTTGAAGATGATTGTATAATGATATAGCTTTTGCAGTGTGACTGTGTGATTGTGAAAACCTTGTGTCTGATGCTCCTTTTATCTACCTTATCGACAGACAAGTAAAACATATGGATTGAAAATAGATAAGTAGTAGGGGAACAAATGTTAAATACATTTAGTAGATTGAAATGCTAATGATCAATGAAAGGGAGGGATAAGGGGTAGGGTATGTATGGACTTTTTTCTGTTTTCTTTGTATTTTTTTCTGAATTAATGTAAATGTTCTAAGAAATGATCATTTGATGAATCTACAACTATCTATGATATTGGGAGTTATTGATTATATATCAAAAATGGAATGATCATATCGTAAGAATATTTGTGTTTGTATGTTGTTATGTTGAAAATATATATATATATAAACGAGCACAGATCCTATCCACCTATAGGTGTCTGTATATATAGTGAAACTGTATCGAGAATGTTAATGTAAATCAAGGAGTAATCATGAAACCAAATTTCTGATCACAGTAGAGTTCTACTGCCCAGGATCTGCCCTACTCTAGCAAACTAGGCAAGGGAAGACGCCCTCCTGCTCTCTAAACATGTTACCCCGACCCTTGTATTTGACAACACCGTCTAAATGACTGCATACCAACCAGGAATCACACAGTGTATTAAAGCATGTCTTTTCATAGATCATGTCACCATCAGCCTTACATTCACAAACGTTCTAGAAAGAGGCTCTCTGACGATTTCAATATATGATATGGGGTCTCCTGGAAAACACCTGAATTCTTTTTCTTTGTCTTGCCGGGGTACGGTGGGGAGGGGTAGGGAGGGGTTGAGGCACCTCTGAAGCTCTTGAATACTGATTCTAATGCAGTTATCTCCCTAGTGTTTAAACAATGCCAGGACGAAGTTTAAATATCGTATTTCTTCACTTAAAAATGTCTATCTCCAAATGGAAGAAGAGACTATTCCATATACACATTTTAAAATTGCAGTGCTGACACTGAAGGTATAGAGCGCCTGAGAAATAGACTGCTCACTTAGAAAGTGCCACTATGGTTCCCAAAGAAAAGGACACTGTTCCCACCGCCCAAAGGCGCACTGGCCTGTTCCAAGGGAGACCTGGCTCTCGACCTCTTGGGGGTGCTTTCTTTCCTGGGATCAAGTCCACACCGCGCAGACGCCAGCGCGCTGCCACTTCTCCTCGGCCCGCGAAACTAAGACGCCCCTGGGAAGCGAAGGGTTAAGACCACCGAGAGGAGCAGTCCTCCAGGGCGCCTAGAGAAGCCACACCCAGGAAGGAGCTTGGTGATCTGATCTGTGGTTGCCTGTGTGTGTTTACTTTGTGCTATATGGTTGGGCTGTGCCCTTTTCTGCTTGTATATTTTAAATAAAAATATGTTACTATATTTTTATTTTAATAAGTTACCATCACCTCAAACGGAAACTATACGCACTAAGCATCAACTTGCTACTCACCAACCTACCATCCATCCCCACACGTCTGACCCTGGTAACCTGTAGTATTTCTATCTCTATGAATTTGCATATTCCAGTTTATTCATGTAAGGGAGATCATACAGTATCGGTATTGTCCTTTTATATTTGGCTTATTTTGCTCAACATGATGTCTTCATGGTTCATCCATGTTGCAGTATATGGCAGACCTGCATTCCTTTTCATGACTGAGTAATATTCCATCGCGTGTATACCACTTTCTCTTTATCCACTCGTCTATTAAGGACCACTTGCCTTGCTTCCACCTTTTGGTTTTTGGATAATGCTGCTATAAACATCAGCATACAGATATCTGTCTGAATCCGGGCTTTCAATGCTTTGCTTACATACATAGAAGTAGTGTTGCCAGGTCATATGTTAATACTATATGACGAAGAGCCAGTTTTCAACAGTGGCTACATCATTCTACTGTTTGACAATGTTTGTTTCTATTTTTGTATTTTAGTTTGCATAGGCAGCTGGATACACAATATAAGCACATAAACCTACCAATCCGGTAATTGATTTTATTCAGGATGTTGCAATCGGGAGCACACCCTAGGTCTGAAGATCGGAGCGTCTGGGCGGGATGGTTTTGCCTTATACTTCCCTAGCGAGGAGACACGTCAGAGGTGGTGTGACGTGCAGTTGGGATTACTTTTGCAATCCGGAGCAGTCTCAGTGAAGTGAACAGGAAATGTTTGTGTCCAGCTAGTTTGAGGGGGACAAACGTGTAAGGTGAGCTAATCATTCATGAAACAGAATGGGGAGTTCCTTGTTCACAGGTAAATGAGTGTTAGCAGATGAGATTTGTCATAGGAGGAAGTAGCTCAAACGGTAAACACTTGGTTAGTATGTGAGAAGTAGCGGGTTCAGTACCTGCATTCTCCATTACTCACACAATAATTCACACTTTAGGCTCTTGCTATTGTCAATGATAGATGGGGATGTTGTTGGGTTTCTTTTTCTTTAATTTCCTATCTGGAGTTATGAAAATATTGCAAAATTGATCATGGGTTTGTGTGCACAACTATGCGATACTGTGAGTTAGTGATTATATATTTCGAATGCTTTGTATTGTGTGTGAACATATTTGAATACAACTGCATTTATTTCTTAACAACAGCAACGAAAAGAAACCTTTGTGGCCATCCCCTGACATGTCTAACCAGCCCTATCCTTCCTCCTACTCTTTCGGCCATCACCTATTAACGTCTCCGATCTGGGAAGTTCTCTTTTCAATGGGGAGCGCAGCGTGTGGCTTAAACCTAAGCTCAGTGGATTGCCATTTCCTACCTTTATACCAAGGACTGCGGCCTAAACCCTCCAGCAGTCCTTGGAGAGCATGAGGACACCATTTCTGGAAATTAGTTTATCCCCTAGGGACTGAAACCCAGAGCGGTTGGATGACTCCCCACACCTGAAGGCCATCCAATGGCCTCCCATATGTTTCAGCCACAACAAAATAGCCCCCCACGGTCAGGCCAAGCCCAGGTCCCCAGGCTCAGGCCTGGACTTCCTTTGGCAGGGAGGGTGGTGGGTGTTAAGGGCTGGGGCACAGATGGAGGCCTTGCCTTGGACAACACTTTGGGGAGCTCAGGCGTGATGCTGCAGCCCCCTAAGTCTGGACCCCCAGCAGCTTTAGCCAACACCTCTCCAGGCTCCTGGGGTCCAAGGCTGTCCAGGCGTGCTGAGAGCCTCTTCAGGGCTGGGAGGAGAGCGCCAGACCCATCCAGAGCATTGACCATGCTGCATCCAGAGCCCATTGCTGTGTCGGGGCAAAAGAGGACACCAGACTGGAAAACAAACCTTTTCTCCAGTCCTTGAGGAGTCTGAAGTCAAGGGTTTTAGCACATCCAAAGCCTGTTTCTGTGGGTCTGTGTGCGTGTGTGTATTAATAGAATGCATGATTCTTATTAACGATATGTAGGCTTATTTTTTATAAGGCGTGGACAGCAAGCATTATCCTAGTGCTACAGAGAAAGGGTATAGTTCTTCAGGGATAAGTCATTTCCCAGAAAACTGAATGGTGGAGAGATTTCATCACCATTGCTCTTTGTAGAGCTCAGGTGAAATTCCACATTGTCGACGTCATATAAAGAAGCAAGGCATCTTTCATGCCTGGCCAAGCAGGCATATGGATAAATAGGGAAATTACCCTTAATATTCATATAGATATTTAGAAAATGTCTGAGGCATTTTTTTTAAACCCCTGCAGAGAGATGATAAGTTACGGTTAAACGCCACAAACCGCCCCAAGGATTTTTATAGTGTGTAAGATGAAATAACTAACAATAAATGGAATAAAATTTGGTAAAACCCATTGAATTTTAAATTTGTTTACATATGAATTTGATTAATGGTAGCTAGATTGTATGAGCAATAGGCATCTCTAAAACTAACACTTTTTCACATTTCCCACAATTATTTGAAGTATGATTCACAAATCCTTGACATCCTTAAAAAGTAGAAATCTTCCTTATTTATTTTACAGCTACATGGAATGTTGATATATGGTCCTATCATAGTTTATTCAACATTACATCTTCTATACTTGGCATTCAAATGCTCTGCGATTACAAATAATGCTGAAATGCATTTCTTTTTGTTGGTCTAGTATGTTCAGAATAAATTCTTGTAAGTCAAATAATGGGAGAAAGGGGAAATGTATATATACTTGCACTAGATGTCACTAAGTTCTCCTAGGTAGAGGTTGTACTGTTTTGCATTTTAACCAGCAATATAAATGTTTGCCTCTTTCGCAACAGCATCACCAACAGAGTATGTTGTCTAGGTTTTGAATTTTCCTAATCTGATACTTGAACAATTGTTTCTCCTTGCAGTTTTTTTCAAATTAAGGAAAACTTTTCTTAGAGAAGTTCTGGGTTTATGAAACTCTAATGCATATAATACAGGATTCCTATACACCACAAAAATTCCATTGGTGTGGAAAAGCTGTCACAATTCTTGATCACGCTTATTATTTTTGTAATTCTATTTTTAACAGTAGTAACGTGTTACAATTGATAAAAAATATTAAAGTAATACTATAACTATTCTCCATAGTTTTCCATAGTCTGTTTCCATCTATTGGCAACCATGAATAATGCCGCTATAAACATCGGTGTGCAGATGTCTGTTCGTGTCCCTGCCTTCAGTTCTTTCGAGTATGTACCTAGTACTGGGATTGCTGGATCATATGGCAATTCCATACTTACATTCCTGAGGAACCACCAACTGCCTTCCAGAGCGGCTGCACCAGTGTCCATTCCCACGCACAGTGGATAAGTGTGCCTATTTCTCCACGTCCTCTCCAGCATTTTTGTTGTTCTGACTTTTTTGCTAATGGCCATTCTAGTAGGTGTGAGATGATATCTCATTGTGGTTTTGATTGGCATTTCTGTAATAGCTACTGAAGTTGAGCATCTTTTCATATGTTTTGGAGCCAGTTGTGTGACATCCGAGGAAAACTGTCTAACTATGTTTATGCCCATTTTGATAACTGGGTTGTATGTCTTTCTTTTGTTGAGTTGTAAGATCTTTATATTTTCTGGATATTAAAACCTTATCTGATAATGGTTTCCAAATATTGTTTCCCATTGAGTAGCTGCCTTGTACTTTCCTGACAAAGTCCTTTGACGTGCACAAGTATTCAATCTGAGGACATCCCATTTAGCTATTTCTAATTCTATTGCTTGTAGTCTGGGTATAAGGTTTAGGAATCCAATTCCTATGACAGCAAGAAATGAAAGATCTTTCACTATATTTTCTTCTAAAAGTTTTATGTTCTTAGCTCCAATGTTTAGGTCTTTGATCCATTTGCAGATAATTTGTGCCTGGCAGCAGCTGTGGATGAAATGGATGCTGCTGTGGACAGACAGGCCTCGTCCTGAGCTGAGCGAGGCCCCATCCTTCATTCCACAGAGGAGAAAACGGGAGCCTCGGGGCCTCACACCCCAGTCGGAGAGGCAGACCCGTTCCTCCCACCTTCATATGAATATTGATCGCCCGCTGTGTGCAAGGCAGTTTGTTAGGTATTTGGTATCCACCAATGAACCAAACCGTGCAAATTCCTGCCCTGGATTTCACGTTCTCTGAAGGGGAAGTGATAGGTGACAGGCAGTAGACCGTCAAGGATTTTTTAGTCAACTGCACAGTATGTTAGAAGGTGATAGTTGTTGTGATGAACAATATATAGATCAGGGCAATGAGATGAGAAACTTGGGCAGCAAGTGGGTGAGGTGCATGCTACAATATTCCAGTCACCAGGGAAGGTTTAATTGAGAAGGTGACCTTTCAACAAAGAATTGAAGGGGTGGAGGGACTCATCCAGGTAGATATCTGGGCTTAGGACTTTCCTGACCAAGGTTAGCAGCTGGGGAAATGTGTTTGACACAGAGGCTTCCAGACACAGTACAGACACTGCAAGGAGGCCAGTACAGCTGGAGAGCAGAGAGGGAGAGGTGAATGGAAGGAGGTGAGGTCAGGGGCTACTCGGTGCTGGATCCTATTGGCTGGGGAAGCTTCGATTCTGCTAGCTACACAGAAAGGCCACCGAGGGTTACCGGGACCAAATGATCAGCTGTGGAAGGCTGTAGCGTTATCGCAAAGGGGGAACACAAGGGAGCAAAAGTCAGAGAAGAGGGTTTGGGCAAAATGCTGGGAGGAAAGCAAGGAGGAGCGTCTCCTTGTGAAGGTGAAAGAGCTCAGCTGGACGGGACATACCCAGTCATCAGTGGGTTCGCAGCCTTGTCTCTGTGGACGTGAGAATCACACCCACCAATTTGCAGGTCTGTACACAAATCTTGGATAAAATCCTGCTAAGCAGTAATCTCTGAGGCAAGCCTTACTTTCAAGAGGAAGGACTCCAAGTCCGCTGGCTTCTGGCACCTGTTCTGAAGTCAGACACAGATTTTCTCAGAAGCCTTGAGCATTGCTTTGCTCTGCTGGATGCCTGTGCTTCACAGGTGGACATGATGTTGGGACCAAGATGCCCATCTCATCCTGGAACAAAATCTGCATCTCAGCAACTGTAACGTAAACAAAGTGTCTCCTAGTGAGTGGAGAGAGGACCAGCATTGGAGTCAGGCCGGGTTGTGACTCCCAGATTCATCCCTTTTTGTCTATTAATGATTGTCGAAGAAAAATTTGTGCCAAGAAATGTAACACAGACAAGGATAACTTTATTCAAAGCTTGCACTCACTGTAGAGGAGGAGAGAAATCAGAAGCCTATCGTGGTAGAGACAGACGAGAAAGCTATCACAACAGGGGAGAGAAAGTGGGCTCAACTCCCCTGAAGCAGAGGGCAGGAGAGTTAAAGTCTGGGAAGAGCTAATGGAAGAGTACTGCAGAGGGGCGGCCAGCGATGGGTGTGTCCCTTACAGGATGTTATCTCCTGAGGTCGCTGTGGAGGCCAGGCCGAGCAGGTTCTAAATGGATTCTGTGAGGGTGAAGGTCAGGGCGGTCAGGAGCACAGAGCCAGGAAGGAGCCTGTCTGAAGATTAGTCAAGATAATGGAAGTTAAGGCTGCGTGATCCATAACACACAGGATGGGGGATTTATTAACTTACAGTTTTCCAGGATTGCAAAGTTCAGGTAAAATTCAACCCTCTCATGAGCTAACCTAATTTTTTCCCCCATATCTGTAGACGTAGGGATTTGATACTCATGTCTGAGGGAGTATGGGAAATAAAACCTGCATATGCCTAGAACACATTAGATTCTCAATTCCTAGGGTCCAGGAAGATTCATTCACACTCTACCTTGTGTTAGCCAAACATCAACGTGTAGCTAAGCAGGCCAGATTTCCCTGGGAGTCTCCTCTACCCCTCAAGCCAAGGATGGGGGTTTGGAACAGTGGTGGCGGAATTGTTGCCATTTCCAACATTTGTTTTTGTTGTCACAGGTTCAAGGCACACACTTCATTTCTTACTTAGGTGTGCCGTGCTGTGAGGGGTTAAAATAAGATGCTGCAGTGAATGAACTTAAACCTTGCAGATCGGTCTCTAGCAGGGATTACCAGTGATAAGTCCACTTTCTCCATTAGATGTTGTAGGAACTAACATAGTTTGTACTAGGGGTCATGGCAGTTGTTGGGTACACCAAAGGAATGGGTGAAGGTGCCTTCAGATTCTCAGGGAGGGTCCATGTCTCGGTTTGCTAAAGGTGCCAGGACGCACTGGTCTTTGTTTTAAGCCACACGCTGCTTTATCCATTGAAAAGAGACCCTTCCAGCCCAGAGACATTGCTGTGCAGGGGCTGAGAGAGTAGGGGGAAGATTAGGGCTGGTTAGATGTGTCAGAGACTAGCTGCAAATATTTTTAAATAAATAAATGCAGTTTTATTCAAATATATGCACACACCATATGAAGCATCCTAAGTATACAATCACTAGCTCCCAGTATCACCAATAGTTGTGCATAGAAACCCATGGTCAAACTTACGGTATTTTCATTACTCCAGATATATAAAAATAAAAAAGAAACCCCACATCCTCCCATACCCCTTATCCCATTCTATTACTGACATTGGTAAGAGCCTATCTTGAGCTTCAAGGTGTCAAGTACTGCTTAAAGATGGAGTATGCAGACATCAATCCCACTACGTCTCGCATGCTAAGCAACATTTTACCATTTGGGTTCATTCTCTTTACTGCAAGAAAACCCCATGAATAGTAATTTTTACCTGTGACCCGCCAGCTCCCCATTCTGCCTCATGAATGATCAGCTCAGATTACAAGTTTGTCCCCCTTAAACTAGCTAGACACATGAGTAACTGCTGTTTAGTTCACTGACTGAGACTGCTCTCGATTGCAAAATAATCCTAAATGTACGTCACAGCACCTCTAACTTATCTACTCCTCGCTGGAGAAGCCGAAGGCAAAACCATCCTGCCAAGACACTCTGATCTTCAGATCTGGGGTGCTCTCCTGATTGCAATATCCTGAATAAAATCTAGGTCGGTTTGTGTGCTTATGTTGTGCATCCAATTGCCTATGCAAACTAAAATACAAAATAGAAATAAACATTATCAAATAGCAGAATGATGTAGCCACCTTTGAAAACTGTTTGGCGCTTCCTCAGAAATTTAAATATAGTATTAACATACGACCCACAATCCTACTTCTATGTATACACCCGAAAGTATTGAAAGCAGGGACTCAGACGGATATCTGTATGCTAATATTTAAGCAGCAGCATCCAAAATAGCCAAACGATGGAAGCAAGGCAAGTGGTCCTTAATAGACGAGTGGATGAAGAAAATGGGATATACATGCAATGGAATATTATTCAGTCCTGCAAAGGAATGAAGGTCTGATATACACTGCAACATGGACGAATCATGAAGAAATCATGTTGAGCAAAATAAGCCAGATATAAGAGGACAAACACTGATACTGTAGGATCCCACTTATATGAATAAACTGGAAAATGCAAATTCATAGAGACAGAAATCTTACAGGTTGCCAGGGTCGGGACATGTGGGATGGGTGGTAGGTTGGTGAGTAGCAAGGTAGTGCTTACTGGGTACAGACTTTCTGTTTGAGGTGGTGGTAACTTTTTAAAAAATAATAATATAGTGACATATTTTTATTTAAATATACACCCAGAAAGGGGTACAGCCCAATCATATAGCACAAAGTGAACACACTAAGGTAACCACAGACCATATCAAGAATTAGAATGTTAGCAGCACCCAGAAACCTCCCTTGTACACCCAAATAGTACCCCCAAAAGTTTAAACTTTCTTTTGTTATATTATATGGGTCAGATTAAATTATTTTAAATAATGGGTGACTTTCTTTGTTAATCACCTTAGTTTTATTTTCAAAAATGTATTTAAAAATATTTTACTTGAGGAATCTCCACATAGATACAGTCCATATATGGTATACAATCAATAGTTCACAATATCATCACGTAGTTGTGTACTCATCATCCTGATCATTTTTAGAATGTTTGAATCACACATTTCTAAATCCAGAAAAACAAAGAAAAAAATTCATACATCCCATACCCCTTACATCTCCCTCTCACTGACCACTAGTATTTCAATCCACGCAATTTTTTACCCTTCATCTTCCCTCCTTATTTATTTTTTATCCATATTTTTTTACTCATCTGTCTCACCCTCGATAAAGGGTGCATCTGCCACAAGGTTTTCACAATCAGTCACACTGTAAAAGCTATATCATTCCACAATCGTCTTCAAGAACCAAGGCTATCTCTCTCCAGCCAACACAAGCAAACTCACCACCCTCCCCCTGTCTACGTGGGACATGACTCCCAGGGGTGTGGACCTTCCTGGCAACGTGGGGCAGAAATCCTGGAATAAGCTGAGACTCAGCATCAGGGGATTGGGAAAACCTTCTCGACCAAATGGGGGGAAGAGTGAAATGAGACAAAATAAGTGTCAATGGCTGACAGATTCCAGAGTCGCGAGGTTATCCTGGAGGTTATTCTTACACATTAAAGAGATATCACCTTGTTAGTCAAGATGTAGTGGAGAGGCTGGAGGAACTGCCTGAAAATGTGGAGCTGTGTTCCAGTAGCCATGTTTCTTGAAGATGATTGTATAATGATATAACTTTTACAATGTGACTGTGTGATTGTGAAAACCTTGCTTCTGATGCTCCTTTTATCTACCTTATCAACAGATGGGTAAAACATATGGAGTAAAGATGAATAATAGGGGGGACAAATGTTAAAATAAAATTAGAATGAAATGCTGGGGATTGGTGAGAGGGAGAGGTGGGGGTATGATATATATGAATTTTTTTGTTTTCTTTTTATTTCTTTTTCTAAATAGATGCAAGTATTCCAACAAATGATCATGATGATGAATATGCAACAATGTTATGATATTGTGAATTACTGATTATATATGTAGAACGGAATGATCAAATATTACGAATGTTTGCGGGTTTTTTTGGTGTTCTTTGGTATTTAAAAAAAATTTAATTAAAAAAAAAACTAAGGCTACTGGAACACTTACCTCCAGCTATTCCAATATCCCATAAACTAAAAAGGGATATCTATGTAATGCATTAAGAATAACCTCTAGGATAACCTCTGGACTCTGTCTGAAATCTCTCAGCCAATGAAACTTTATCTTGTTTCATTTCTCTCCTACCCCTTTTGGTCAAGAAAGGTTTTTCAGGAGGTGATGGTAACTTTTGGCAATGGATGGTGGTGATGTTAGCATAACACTTGGCTTGTGACTACCACCAATAAATTGTTTACATGTAAGTGGTTGAAATGGGAAATACGTTGAATATATGGCTATAAAAATTTTTGTTTAATCAAACGGCTAATATTTCTCATCTGTGCACGCTATAACACAAACAGCATAATGAGCCAGTCACAGAAGCCCCTCCTTTCAACGCCTTGAGCCCCGCACCCACGACCCTTCTCTAGGAAGCCCCCACTGACCCGGAAACTCTTCCTCTGGGCTCCCGGAACCTTCATTCGCCATCAACACGCTCCTGGGGAGGAGCGCCTTGGGGCCGCCAAGGGACTTTGTCCGGAGGACTCATCTCAGCTCCTTCTCTACATGGAGCAGAGCTTTACTCCGCGTGTTCGCACAACCCAACCCGTCTCTCACACACTAAACCGACTTTGCCCGATCCCCCTGCCCCGCTCGGCGATGACGGCGGGAACTTAGGCCTCAGTTTCTCTAGTGGGTCGCGTCCCTGTGACGTCACGGCCAGCGCCCACACTGTGCTCTTTTCCTGGGTGCAGCTTCTGTAGGCGCTTGGGAGGATTGCTCCTCTGGGTGGTCTTAACCCTTCGCTTCCCAAGGAGGCGGTCTTCGTTTTGTGGACCGAGAGGAATCAGCAGCGCGCTGGCATTTGCGCGGCGTGGACCTGATCCCAGGAGAGGAGGCGCCCCCGGGAGCTCGAGAGCCAGGTCTCCCTTGGAACAGGCCAGTGCGCCTTCTGGCGCTGGGAACAGTGTCCTCTTTGGGGAATCATAGTGGTGCTTTCTAAGTGGGCAGTATATTTATCGCGCGCTCTATGCCTTCACTGTCGGCATTGCGATTTTAAAATGTGTGTATGAAATATTATCTTCTTCCATTTGGGGATGGACATTTTTAAGTGGAGAAATAGGGTATTTAAACTTCGTCCTGGCATTGTGTAAGCACTCGGGAGATAACTGCGTTAGAATCAGTGTTAAAGAGCTTCAGAGGAGCCTCAATCCCACCCCACCTCACCCCACCCTGACAAAACAACGAACAAGAATTCAGGTGTTTTCCAGGAGACAACATATCCAATATTGAAGTCGTCAGAGAACCTCTCTCTAGAAAGTTTGTGAGTGTACGGCCGACTGTGACATGATCTGTGAATAGTCATGCATTAATATGCTGTGTGATTCCTGGTTGGCATGCAGTCATTTAGATGGTGTTGTCAAATACAAGGGTCGGGGTAACATATTTAGAGCAGGAGGGCGTCTTCCCTTGTCTAGTTGGGTGGAGTAGGGCACATCCTGGGCAGTAGAACTCTACTGTGATCAGAAATTTGGTTTCATGATTACTCTTTGATTTCCATTTTCATTCCTGATACAATTTCCCCATATATGTCCTGTTTATACGTGGGATGTGTGCTGGATCATAATTGTGCATGTATGTTTTAGAATCCTTTTGCTTGTTGTTTTTCTCAAGCAGTAATTGTTAAAGGCCTTTCTTGACTGAGCCTCCCAGCATACCAGCAATGGAGAGAAAGGAACAAACAGAAAGGATTTCCATATGGAAACTAGCAGAATTTCAGCACCTCCCTATCAGCGAGGCGGTATCTTTGATGTGATGTCTTGGCATTTCATACAAAATTTAGTGAATACTTTTCTCTCGAAGCACTGGTATTACTGTTTCTAATGCATATTGATCACGTTTTGAATTTATTTAAGATTGAGTGATACAGACACAGTGAAGTGCAGTCATCAATTCTCATTATTGTGGGTGCAATAGAAACTCAAGAAAACGGAATGCCTGAGGCACATGGGAAGAAAGATTTACAGTCAAAAGGTCTGATGTGATTCAACAAAATCTCTACTGTATTTACCAGACTATAAGAAATTAAAGGGCAAGGAGAACCAAGCGTAGTGAAGCCAAGGTTGCGGGGTGTTCTAGTTTGCTAGCTGCCAGAATGCAATATACCAGAAATGGAATGACTTTTAAAAAGGGAAATTTAATAAGTTGCTACTTTACAGTTCTAGGCCGAGAAAATGTCCCAATTAAAACAAGTCTATAGAAATGTCCAATCTAAGGCATCCAGGGAAAGATACCTTGGTTCAAGAAGGCCGATGAAGTTCAGGGTTTCTCTTTCAAGTGAGAAGGCAAATGGTGAACACAGTCAGGGCTTCTCTGTCAGCTGGAAGGGCACATGGTGAGCATGGCATCATCTGCTAGCTTCTTCTCCTGGCTTCCTGTTTCATGAAGCTCCCCTGGAGGCGTTTTCCTTCTTCATCTCCAAAGTGCTGGCTAGTGGATTCTCTGCTTTGTGGTGCCGCAGCATTCTCTGGTCTCACTGAATCTCCTTCATTCTCCAAAATGTTTCCTCTTTTATAGGACTCCAAAAACTTATCAAAACCCACCCAAATGGGTGGAGACATGTTGTCACCTAATCCAACTTAACAACCACTCTTGATGAAATCACATCTCCAAGGAGATGATCTAATTACAGTTTCAAACATACAATAATGAACAGGGATTAGAAGAAATTACTGCCTTTACAAAATGGGATTAGGATTAAAACATGGCTTTTCTAGGGTACATACATCATTTCAAACCAGCACACAGGGTGTATCTAAACAGGCATTAACATTAAGAGAGATTGGTGTAATGAACAATACAGAGACCTCTGTATGAGACCAGACCTACGTGGAAATGGTCACCACCAGTAACGAGGGGTGTGACCTTAAGTTAGTTGCTTCACCTCTTTCATCAGTTACCACATGTGCATGTGGGGATAATAACATTGTGTAATATTATACCACCCCTTGCTAGAAGTCACTCCTGATCACCTGGGATACAAATCTCTCTCTGTGTTCTGAGTGTCCCCTGCTAGCTCACCCCTCTCTTGGCTTTCTTCATGCTTGTTTCACAATGAGCTAATAGCCGACTGTTACCCTGCATGAAACGGGCCTGTGTGCACCACGTCACTAAAGCCCAGATCCTGCAGCCTGGACCCCAGCACGTGTGAAGGACGCGTTTGTTATGCTAGTGCTGATGACACGTGCTACTCCCTCCATGCAGTGGAGCTATTGTTATACATGAGCTTGTTTAGTGGAAAGTGTGTATTGTAAGTGAATGGATAGAGGAAATGCCTCTGCTCATTTTTCTGTTCTCTCAGAGACTGTTGGTGTCATTTACCTTCACGTTTCCTCTAGAACCTTATCATACCAGTGTAATACCCACCTTTCCCCCTTCATAGTGAATACATATTATTATATGAGCTGTGTGTCTAGTGGAAATGATACGTATAAATGAGTGAACATAGGAAATCTCTCTGCTCAGATTTCTGCTCATTAAAGGGAGGGAGAGGGCGTTGTGTGTTCTCTCTCCACCCTGTCTGAAACCGTCTGTGGCCAGTTTATTCCCCATGGCAAGGACCATGTGCCATTAGTCTCTTCATGTCTTCTCTCACACTCAGAGGTGGGCATCACTGTATGTTTTCTGATTTAAACATCCTTTTCTAATGACCCTGCTAAGAAGAGCATCTCCTCCATTCTGGAGTCGATACCATAGAGGTAATTTGTGTAGGCGACAAAAATGTAGAACGCCTCTGTTCCAGGTGCTGGACAAACTCTTTACTTCATCTGTGTGCTGTGCACGGCTAGAACTCGGATTCCCTTTTCCAATGGTATTGCACAAGGCATGGCGGCACAGTTTTCAGAACCCTGTATGGGTTGGGGAGGCATTTGACAGATGTCGGTCATTTGGCCTTAGGATTTTGCCATTTCTGGCTCCCCAAATCAATCTATTATTTAATGTTATTAAATTATACCTGTTTCTTAGTATGCAGATGATTAATTTTATGTGGATATCTGGAATCATTGACATGCCACACACTACATATCACTGGTTTAATTGTCAAAATAATCTTATCAAAATAGCCTTATCACGTCTGACATTGGATGCAATTCTTTGTTCCATTCTTTACTGTCTCCCTCCCTACTCTAGAATGCAAGCTTCAGAAGAGCAGGACTTCGCATGTTCTGACCAGTGCAGTACTCCCAGCACTTACAACAGAGCTGACACTAGTTATGTGATAATATTTGCACATGAGTTACCTGATCCCTGGGACAGCTCTGGACACATGGATGAGCCAACATGACTTCCCTCCCTGAATTCTCTCCCACGTGTTTACTCAGGATATTAATCTTTGCAGGACACTGAGAATCCAGACAGAAAATACCAAGGCTGCATGCATCTGGAGTCAACTGGGATGGGATTCCTCCCCTGCTGGTTGTGTGGCCCTGGGGATGTTACCTGACTTCTCACAGCAGGACTCTGCTCCTCTGTTACATAGGAAAATAACAGATACTGCAGGGGGTTGATGTCCTCAATATATTTATTAAGGGCCCCACATTCTCCTCTTTCCAGTCTGTACATACTTGTGACACACCTACTGGGTGAAGCCTTCCTTCTGGGTGAACAGGACAGAGTCTCTGGCCTCTGTCAGTGTCCAGACCACTAGGTGAGACAGACACATAATCATTTGTTGCCAGCAGCATTGGGCTGGGCTGTAATAGGAAAAATTAAGGTTGATGTGGTGCCTCAGAGGAAGTTACCTGTGCAGGACCTGGGGAAGAGACCAGAGAAGGCTTCCTGGAGGAAGTGATATGTAAGCTGAGTACTGAAGCATCAATAAGAACCCCATTCTCTCTCTGCTAGTCTTCTCAGCTTTTCCCTCATGCATCAAGGACCCTGCCCCGAATCCTGCTGTTCCCCTCTGGTGTCTCCCCCTGGGAACCAAACATCTCGCATTGTTTGGATTAATTCCGTTCAGCTCCAGCCCAGGAAAGTTGGGGCCCTTGGGGTTTGGGGTAATGTTGCTTCCTGTAGAAACAGAGCTCGAAGGATATTAAGGAATGATGAGAAAAAGAAAGAAAGAAAGAAAGAAAGACACAGACGGGCTCGGGGTCTGAAGCTTGAGTTTACTTCAGACAGACTTCAGACAACTTTATTTTCAACCAGATCTTAGTTATATACCACAGGATGTCAATAGATATGCAGGCATTTCCTGAGGGAGCAAGATTCTTATCTCACAGTGTTCGTCATACTTAACATAACTGTTTTGGGTAAACATTCTCTTCCTCCCAGACTGCTCTACATAACAATCGCCACAGTTTACCACTGCCATCCCGAGGCCAGCAGCTTGCAACAAATTCTGTAGGTCTTGCTTTAAACTCTTGGCTTCTACAGGGTAAGCCTCAGTACAGGCAGCAAAATATGTGATTTTTGTTGTTGCTCCACCATGTTATTTGAGGCTCTCCTTGTCCTGCAACCCGCTTAACTCCAAGCTCATTGCCCTCTACTCCAGCATTCACAGTTTACACTCAGCGGATTCTAGTGTAGACCCTGCCAGTGCTGTCAGTCTCGCTGACTAAGTCTCCAATTCCTCATTTGTGAATTAACAATAAGGCTGCGGAGTTTAAGTTTGTTGGGAAACCTAAATGGGATAATGGATGTACCCCCCTAGCTCACATGACCAGGCACACAGAAGGCACTACACAAATGGTAGCTGTCATCTAGCACACATCTTTTTGTCTACATCATCTGGTATGTGAAGACACGATAACTCAGTAAATGCTTTTGGATTGAATGCAGAGAGATGAGGGATATGTGGGTTACCAGTGTACTATGAAGAAAATGAGTGGATCTCTGGTCGCCAAGTTGTCTGGAATAGACCACAGCCTGGGCAGCTGAGCTAATGTTTTTTTTTTTTAATTAAAAAAAATTAACAAAACATTAAGATATCATTCCATTCTACATATACAATCAGTAATTCTTTTTTTTTTTTTAAGCAGAAATGGATTTATTAGGGGACTCAGAGCCCCAGGCTGACTCCCCAGGAGTACTGCCCCCCAGCCACCACCCAGACAGGGCCACCAGGGGACAGGCACCCCCACGTGATCCGGGGACTGCTGAGCCCCCGGGCTGCCTCTCTACAATCAGTAATTCTTAATATCATCACATAGTCTAATGTTTTAATATAGCATTCAATGTGTTTTTTTTTTTGAAGGAATAGAAAAAGAGCCCCTGCTTCAAATCTACTATTTAATTCTTTTCATTGGCATAATACTAAATTTCCTTTGTTTTCATTGCATGCATATTTCAGAACTTAAATACGTGTACAGATTTGTGTCAACACTGCCACAATCAGAATACAGGACAGTTCCATCCCGGTAAAACAAACTACCTGGATTTACGTCTTTGTAGTTACACGTCCCTCACCCCTAATCCCTGGGAAACCCTGATCTGTTCCCCCTCACTATAGTTTTGTCTGTTGGAGAGTGTCATTGTCATATGAATTAATCCCACAGTGCTTAAGCCTTCTAGGATGGGCTTCTTTCATCGAGCATAATGAGACACCTGAGTGAATCGCAAGTGCATATGTCAGTAGTTCCTTACTGATGAAGGCTGAGCAGTCTGCTGTTGTGGGCCCCACAGTGTGTGTATCCATTCATCCATGGAAGGACAGGGGTATTCTTACCGGACAGAGGCCCTGGGCTCTTTTGCCTGACGTGCTCAATAACCGATTCCTGAGACCCTGGGGTTTCACAGAGAGAAAGAGTTTATTACTAGGCAGGTAGTAGGAGAGCAGATGGCCCAGCGGCCCAAATCTGTCTCCCCGAACTGCAGGAATTCTGATAGTTTTATTAGAGAAACACATGGGCAGGGTTTAGGGTAATGAGCAGAGTGGCCCCAGATGACGTAATGAGAGGTGATCTGATTACTGAGCATGCGCAGATGGATTCCATGCTTAGGCACAGGTAAGAAGTGGCAGAATAGTGTAATGAGGAATAGGTGACTGGTATGTTCAAGTCTAAGCTACTGTGCATGTCAGGAGGACACATTTTGGTTAGATCTGGTCTCGGTTATCAGGATAACTTTGGACTTGGGGGGGGGGTTGGTTGGTTCCAGATTGACCCAAGAACCTTCCTTAATAAACATAAGGGGCTATCTTTAGTGATTACAAGACTCTAATGTTGAAAAACTGGGCGACTGAATACAAATACAGGTTAGTACAAGGTTTTTACAATCACAGGGGCAGACGATAAAGGCAATACAATCGTGAGAGATGAGGGCAGGGGGATCACAATTGAGAGATTTCAGGTATTTCCCTCTGTCTACTCCAATATATCAGAATACAAAAAGGAATAACTATATAATGATTCAGTAATCAAAATCATCCCTTAAAAAAACTAAGTTGTGAGTCATGCAATAATGTGAATGAACCTGTGGGACATTTGGTGAGGAAGAATAAGCCAGAAACAAAAGAGCAAAACATGGTCTCATTTAGAAAATGCGTATAAGAAAAAAAAAAAAGCTTAGATTATAAGGTTTTATAGCAGTCACCTTTAGTCCGGAGCAGTTATTGTTATTATTGGGTTTTGAGAGACTCTCTTTACAACCTGTTATTTAGAGATTAGAATGAAGCCTATCAGTTTTGGATTAAGGTACTTCAGAATACAGGGGTAAGGGTCTGTATTTTAGAACCTTATCTACTCCTTGAGACCAAATGAAGAAAGGTTTCTTTTGTACAGAACCGAAACTTTCTGAGGCACATAATCTAACTCAACCTGTCTGGGTAGATCATTTAAACAATCCAAACACAGGGAGCCCAGAATAAAAATGAGGGCCTTTAATCCTGTATAGCATACTGTAATGCCTAGATAAATCCCAGAGTATATTAAGCAGATAATCAAAAAGCATTGGCAAAGTCCCTTGAGGGATGGGAGAAATAATATTGAACTATTAAACTTTATGACTGGGGAAACCCCTGATACCTTTTCAAACATAAGGGACACCCAAATCAATAGATCAAGCCTTTGATCTTGAGGCTTGCTTTAGTGAAGCTTATGTAGGTAGCAGAAAGGCTTAGCCTACCTATAAGTGTGCCTAAGAGTTACTTCTGGAGGACCTCTTTTCTTGCTCAGATGTGGCCTCTCTCTAAGTCCAATTCTTCAAGTGAAATCATTGCCCTCCCCCCTACATAAGACATGTCATCCAGGGGTGAAAGTGTCCCTGGAAGCGTGGGAGATGACTCCCAGGGATGAGCCTGGCTCTGGCACTGTGGGGTTAACAATTCCATCCTGACCAAAAGGGGGGAAAGAATTGTAATAATAAAGTATCAGTGGCTGAGAGAGTTCAAATAGAGTTGAGAGGCTACTCTTGTGGTCACTCTTTCACAATTCTCAGTTAGAAATTGTTACTTGTGCTAGTTTGAAATGATGTACGTACCCTAGAAAAGCCATGTTTTAATCCTAATCCCATTTTGGAAAGGCAGTCATTTCTTCTAATCCCTGTTCAGTGCTGTATGTTTAAGACTGTAATTAGATCATGTCCCTGTAGATGTGATTTGATCAAGACTGGTTGTTAAGGTGGAGTAGGTGACTACATGTCTCCACCCATTTGGGTGGGTCTTGATTAGTTTCTCATGTCCTATAAAAGAGGAAACATTTTGGAGAATGAAGGAGATTCAGAGAGCAAAGCAGAATGACATAGCCACTAAAAGCAGAGTCCACCAACCCATGACCTTTGGAAATGAGGAAGGAAAATGCCTCCCAGGGAGTTTCATGAAACCGGAAGCCAGGAGAGAAAGCTAGCAGATTTCACTGTGTTCACCATGTGCCCTTCCAGCTGAGAGAGAAGCCCTGACTGAGTTCACCATGTACCTTCTTGAGAGAGAAACCCTGAACTTCATCAGCCTTCTTGAGCCAAGGTATCATTCCCTGGATGCCTTAGATTGGACATTTCTATACACTTATTTTAAATGGGATGTTTTCTCAGCCTTAGAACTGTAAACTAGCAATTTATTAAATCCCCCCTTTTAAAAGCCATTCTGTTTCTGGTATATTGCATTCCGGCAGCTAGCAAACTAGAACAGATTTGGTACCGGAGAGTGGGGTGCTTCTGCTGTTTTCAAATACCAAACATGTTGGAACAGCTTTTTAAATGGATAATGGGAGGATTTTGGAGGTACTGAGAAGGAATAATGGAGAAGTCCTGGAGTGCTTGAAGAGACTGTTGGTATAAATGAAACCACTGCCAGTCTGGGCAAAGGGGGACACAAAAAGAAAAAATTGGAGTTTGCAGAGTGAGAACCATGGAAGCTCGGGTCTGAAGTCAAGAAAGGGCGAGGATGAGTTTCCCACCTCGTTGCAGTGGAAGAGTTGTGCTGCCTCAGGCCTTGGAGAAGGTAGAGCACTCTCCTTGGAGACTGGGGAGAGCCTGGCTGACCCCACATGGAGGGGTTGAGCATGTGCCCCGGAAATAGCAGAGAGCCCAGGGGTGGCCCCAATGCCTGGAGAGAGTGGAGCCGAGAAAAAGGTGGTCTCGATGTTTCCCGAGGTTGATTTGGAAAGAGGCGGGCCACTGCATAGGCCCTGGGAAAGGGTGGGACCACCACTTTCTAGAGCTGAAGGATAAATGACTTTCAGACTTTGAAATCCAATGGCGTTTGCCCTGCAGGTTTTACATCTGTGTTCCTTCCAGTTTCTCCCTATGGAAATGAAAACCTGTATCCTGTGAATATCCTCCTTTGCATATTGGCACCAGATAACTTGTTTTAAGATTCATAGGTCACAGCTAGAAGAGAATTTTTTGCACTTTAATATTGTTTAAGGTGATGAGTGTAATTGCCAAGTTGACAAGGGGTGGACATGTGGTAGTTAGATTCAGGTGTCAACTTGGCCAGGTGAAGGTGCTTAGTTCTATTGCTGTGGACATGAGCCAATGACATGTGAACCTCATCTGTTATTGATTACATCTGCAGTCAGCTAGGAGGCGTGCCTGCTGCAATGAATGATGTTTGATTTAATCAACTGGTGCTTAAATGAGAGACTCAACATAGCACAGCCGAAGCAGCTCAGCATACCTCATCTCAGCACTCGCAGCTCAGCCCAGCCCTTTGGAGATGCAGAAAGAAATCACCCTGGGGAAAGTTGTTGAAACCCAGAGGCCTGGAGAGAAGGCCAGCAGAGATCGCCCTGTGCCTTCCCATGTAAGAAAGAACCTCAGTTGAAAGTTAGCTGTCTTTCCTCTGAAGAACTATACGTTAACTGAATAAATCCCCTTTTATTGAAAGCCAATCCATCTCTGGTGTGTTGCATTCCAGCAGCTGGCAAACTAGAACACTACCTATTATAGCTTGCCAAATCCCAACCAAAACAATTTCTACTAATCCTAAAGAACACCTAGGGCGATATATAAGATTGTACAAAGGTTCCATGCACTAGGGTAAATTTCCAGAAACCTACAACCTCCAGATGTGTTCCTGGACTAGATAAGTCCTGAAATACAGAGGGCCCAGCCTCTCCAGAACATCAACTGGTCCTATCTCCCTAACCCGTACTATCGACAGCCCTTTCCAACATGAAAAATTCAGAATGGCTGTAGCCCAAATACCCCTAAAGAGAGGGATAGAAAGATTAAAGGTGATGGTGGAGTTATACAGAGAAGGTCGGTTTTAACAAAGGAGTATGATTGCTGAATCATTATATTAATATTTGTTTTAGTCTGTAGTGTCTTTGAGCAGCCAGAAGTAAAAACCTAAAATTGTGGAATAGTAGCCCATACCTAACTCTGTTCTACAGCTAATTATTGCAATGTGCTTTCAAATTTATTGCTTTTTTTAATGTTATCTTTTGGAAAAAAGAAAAAAAGGTTGATTGTGATGAAAAATGCACAGCTGTATGATGATGTTATACATATTGGATGCTTACATGGTGTGTTAGTTAGATTCAGTTGTCAACTTGGCCAGGTGAGCATACCTAGTTCTGTTGCTGCGGACACAAGCCAATGGTACGTGAACCTCATCTGTTGCTAATTACATCTGCAGTTAGCTAGGGGGCGTGTCTGCTGCAATGAATGATGTTTGACTTAATTGGCTGGTGCTTAAATGAGAGATCACAACATAGCACAGCTAAGCAGCTCAGCATTCCTCATCTCAGCACTAGCAGCTCAGCCCAGGCCTTTGGCGATGCAGAAAGAAGTCACCCCGGGGAAAGTTGTTGGAACCCAGGGGCCTGGAGAGAAGACCAGCAGAGACCATCTTGTGCCTTCCATGTAAGAAAGAACCTCAGTGGAAAGTTAGCTACCTTTCCTCTGAAGAACCAACAAAATAAATCCCCTTTTATTAAAAGCCAATCCGTCATGTGAATCGACATTTGAGAATAAACTTGGAATATGTCATTGGTAACAGAGTCCAGCAGGAGTTAGAAACAGGGTAAGATAATGGGTAATTGGAGCTGAAGGGATACAGACTGTGCAACAGGACTAGATACAAAAACTCAAAAATGGACAGCACAATAATACCTAATTGTAAAGTAATCATGTTAAAACACTGAATGAAGCTGCATCCAAGCTATAGGTTTTTGTTTTGTTTTGTTTTTACTATTATTACTTTTATTTTTTTCTCTATATTAACATTCTATATCTTTTTCGGTTGTGTTGCTAGTTCTTCTAAACCGATGCAAATGCACTAAGAAACGATGATCATGCATCTATGTGATGATGTTAAGAATTACTGCTTGCATATGTAGAATGGTATGATTTCTAAATGTTGGGTTAAATTTCTTTTTTTCTGTTAATTAATAAAAAAAAAAAAAAGCCAATCCGCCTCTGCTGTGTTGCATTCCGGCAGCTAGCAAACTAGAACACATGGTATGTGAATATGTGTCAATTTAAAATTTTTTTAATTAAAAAATTTTTAAATTTAAGTTGTGAGATTAGCCAGAAACAAAAGGACAGATACCGTATGGTCTCACTGATATGAACTAACATTTACGAATGAACTTGGAGAATTTCGGTTAAGAACAGAGACAAACAGGAGATAGAAATAGTGTAGATATTGGGTGATTGGAGCTGAAGGGATATAGATTGTGCAATGGAACTGATTGTAAAAACTCAAAAATGGACAGAACAATACTACCTAACTGTAATACAATTATGTTAAAACACTGTATGAAGCTGCATGTGAGAGTGATAGAAGGAGGAGGGCTGGGGGCACACAGGAAATCAGAAGGAAAGATAGACAATAAAGACTGAGATGGTATATTCTAGGAGTGCCTAGAGTGTATAATGATAGTGACTAAATGTACAAATTTTAAAATGTTTTTGCATGAGGAAGAACAAAGGAATGTCATTACTGCAGGGTGTTGAAAATAGATGGTAATTCATATTTTAAAACTTTAACTTATGTGTGAGACCAAAGCAAAAAATGTTTATTTGGTACCAAATTTATATTTCAACTAGTGCATTTCCTAATATAACTTATGTGGACAGCTTAATTGAACACCGTAAGTACATGGAACCTTGCGCAGGGCATGAGGTTTTGTAGATTTGTCCAGAGTGATGCCCCTATAAATCCCACAAGGATTTGAACAGTGAATAAAAAGGTATTTGCAAAGTCCCCTTGGGGGAATGGTGAGAAAGGGGAAAAATTCAGCTTCCCCAAGTGGAGAATTCTTGATATTCTCACAGGTAGTGGGGACAGCCAAAGCAATAGGCAGAGCCTCCAATCTTGGGCTTTGTTCATATGAAACTTAATCCCGCAAAAGAAAGGCTAAGCCTACTTAAAATTAGGCCTAAGAGTCACCCCCAAGAGAACCTCTTTTGTTGCTTGGATGTGACCTTGATCCCTCGGCCAACACGACAAGCAAACCACTGCCCTCCCCCTGTCTACGTGGAACATGACTCCCAGGGGTATGGACTTTCCTGGCAACATGGGACAGAATCCTAGAATGAGCTGAGACTCAGCATCAAAGGATTGAGAAAACCTTCTCCACCAAAAGGGGAAAGAGTGAAATGAGACAAAATAAAGTGTCAATGGCTGAGAGATTCCAAACAGACTCGAGTGGTTATCCTGGAAGTTATTCTTATGCATTAAATATCACCTTGTTAGTTAAGGCATAATGGAGAGGCTGGAGAGAAGTGCCTGAAAATGTGGAGCTGTGTTCCAGTAGCCATGTTTCTTGATGATGATTGTATAATGATATAGCTTTCACAGTGTGACTGTGTGATTGTGAAAACCTTGTGTCTGATGCTTCTTTTATCTACCTTATGGACAGATGAGTAAAACATACGGATTAAAAATAAATAATAGGGGGAACAAACGTTAAAATAAATTTAGCAGATTGAAATGCTAGTGGTCAATGAAAGGGAGAGGTAAGGGGTATGGTATGTATGAATTTTTTTCTGTTTTCTTTTTCTTTTTCTGAATCGATTCAAATGTTCTAGGAAGTGGTCATGATGATGAATATACAACTATGTGATGATATTGTGAATTACTGATTATATATGTAGAATGAAATGATCATATGGTAAGAATGTGTTTATGTTTAAAAAAAATTTTTAATTAATAAAAAAGTAAATTAAAAATTCAAGCCTATGGAAACATTGAAAGAATTGTACAGTGAATCCTTGTTACTCTTCACATAGGTTCACGAAAAATTAATATTTTACCACATTCTCTCTCTCTCTCTCTCTCTCTCTCTCTCACACACACACACACACACACACACACCACAGGCACACACCCCTGCCTCCCTCCCTCTCTCTCTGTCTGTTTGTATACACTTCTGTTTTATTTTGTTTTTTGTTTTTCATTTTGAAAATAATTTGCAGGCACCATGACACTTTAATCCTAAATACTTCAGACGGCGTCTGCTAAGAATCAGTATCTTCTTTTATGTAACTGCAATACCATTATCCCTCAGGAAATTTGGCATTGATACAATATATTGTAATTAAATTGATACGAAAATATTGCAGTCTATACTCGGCTTTCCCAGTTGGCTCTTTTATAACTATCTTTCTTTTTTAATATATCTGGGCTCAAATCAAGGCTCACACCTTGCATTTGAGAGTTGTGTCTCTTTAGTGCCCTTTAAATCTAGAACAATCGCCTCACATTTTTTATTGTTTCGTACTTATTCTTATATGACAAGGTGCCTCAGACTCATCCTATTCATTTCCTGCCCCAAGTCTAGAATCAGCCCTTTCTTCCATGAGCCCTAGTTTCTTTTAATGAGAAAGATATTTAGAGACCACGTTCTGGACACTAGGGGTGCTCGTTGCTATTAGACCTATTTCTTCTAGATCTTTTCAGTGAACAACATTGACATGTATTAAAAGAAGAAAAAACGATGACTTCATATTTAAATTTCAGGGGGTCCAAATAATGCTAATAAAATTTGTTTTATCACACAATACGCAGTTTTAAAATAACAAAATCAAATCTTATTGCTGACAATTTTCTTGAATGAATTTTTAAATTTTCTTTGTTCTTACTGTCCTTTAAGAATATCCCCCTACTCCTGCCCCTCCAAGAATGTACAGTCAGAATGCTGTTTGTAGGGTCTGCTGTAATTATTCTCCCTAGGTGGTTATGTCACCAAGAAGATAAATAGTTAGGTTCCTTTGCTTCTATATTTTTTTTATTTTAAGGAATTTTAAAAACTGAATTTTGGTTTTTGGTTGTATGAACCCTTTTTTACAAGATGTCCAAATTAAAAATAAAGGTTTATTCAGGGGAAAAAATTGTTTTTAATAAATTAAATTTTAAAAATAATCCCTTATATCCTGATTTCTTGGTTACAACGTGGTTTCCAGGTTTGAGCTATTATGAATAAAGCTGATCATGTACAGGCTTCTGTCTCAACAAAAGTTTTCATTTCTCTGTGTTAAATACACAGTCGCTACATTGTTTGTAAGGTACTGGACTGCAATATACCAAAAATGGAACGGCTTTAATAAAGGTGTGCTGGTTTGAAAGGATATATGCCCCCTAAGAAAGCCATGTTTTAGTATAAATCCCATTTCGTAAAGGTAGAATAATCTCTATTCAATACTGTATGTTTGAAACGGTAATGAGATCATCTCCCTGGTTGATGTGATTTAGTTAAGAATGGTTGTTGAACTGGATTAGGGGATGACATGTCTCCACCCATTTGAGTGGGTCTTGAGTAGTTTCTGAGGTCCTATAAAAGAGGAAACATTTTGGAGAATGAGAGATTGAGAGAGAGCAGAGAATGCTGCAGCACCATGAAGCAGAGAGTCCACCAGCCAGTGACCTTTGGAGATGAAGAAGGAAGACACCTCCCGGGGAGCTTCATGAAATAGGAAGCCAGGAGAGAAAGCTAGCAGATGATGCCGTATTTGCCATGTGCCCTTCCAGCTGAGAGAGAAACCCTGACTGTGTTCGCCATGTGCCTTCTCACTTGAGAGAGAAAGCCTGAACTTCATCGGCCTTCTTGAACCAAGGTATCTTTCCCTAGATGCCTTTGATGGGACATTTCTTTAGACTTGTTTTAATTGGGACATTTTCTTGGCCTTAGAACTGTAAACTAGCAACTCATTAAATTCCCCTTTTTAAAAGCCATTCCATTTCTGGTATATTGCATCCCAGCAGCTAGCAAACTAGAACAAAAGGGAATTTAATAAGTTGCAAGTTTATATTTCTAAGTCTATAAAAATGTCCAAACCAAGGCCTCTAGGGAAAGACACATTGAATCAAGAAAGGCCAATGGGTCTACAACCCTTCTGTCAGCCGGTTAGTCACGTGGCTGGCGTCTGGCTGGTCCCTTGCTCCTGGGCTCCGTTGCTTTCAGCCTCTGTTCCTGTGGGGGTTCCTCACTTTGGTTCTCCAGGGCTGGCTTTCACCTCTTGGCCTCCCCAGGTTCTCTCCAGGTTCTGGTTTGCTTAGCACCTCATGGCAACTCCATGAGCTCCAAGCATCTCCACACATCCATGTCTCGGTGTTGGCATCTGTGTCAGCTCTGCTCTGAAGTTTCTATCACTTCTGTCATTGTTGAGTTTTCTCAAAAATGTTTCCTCTTTTAAAGGATTCCAGTGAATTAATCAAGACACACTCTGAATGGGCAGAGTTACATCTTCAAATAATCAAAAGGTCACACCCACAATTGGACGTGTCTCATCTCCGTGGAGATAAATTAATAACAAGTTTCTGCCCTACAATACTGAATTAGGATTAGAAGAAATGGTTGTCCCTACAAGATTGGCTCAGGATTAAAATATTACTTTTTGGGGTACATAATACTTTCAAACCGGCACACTGGCAGATTAGAATCTTGCAGAAGAAAAGGCTGGAGAACGTAAAGATAGAGCAATGAAACTATCTCAAATGAAAGCTAGGAAGTGTAAAAGATCGAGCATCAGTGAACTATGAGACAGTTTCAAACTGCCATGTATAAATGTAATTCAAGTCCCTGAATGAGAAAAGGGGCAGGAACTAGAAAAAATGTTTGAATACATATTGCCTAAGGTTTTCTAAATGTAGTGGAAGCCTATAAGCTCTAATTCATGCAGATAAATGAATTGCAGACACAAGACACATGAAGAAGACTACACCTAGACTATATGTCAATCAAATTACACAAAGCCTGTAATAGAGGTAGCAGAATTCTCAGCAGAAGTATCGCAAGCTAAAAAACAGGGGAGCAACATCTTTAAAGAATTGAAAGCAGAAACCATCTGCCTGCGATTGAATAACCCCCTCCCCTGATGTTTTATATTCATTTGCATTTTAGAACCTGTTGGAAGTAAGAAGTGGAGTTACAAAAGGAAAGATACAATACAATAGTAGCAGCATTTATAAATCCCCATATGGTTACAGTTTCTGTACACCATTATTTCTTTACGCTCACTTTGATGAACTTCCTAGTGTCCTTTTCTTTCAGTCTGAAGGACTCCTGTCATTACTACTGTCAGTACTACTTGTAGAGTAGGACGAGTAGTGAGAAACAACCTGAGCTGTGTTTACCTGGGATTGACTTCATCTGTCCTCGTTTTTTTTTTTCTCATGAAACACAAATTCTTCTGCTGGGCTACAGAACAGTAATGGGATTCTTTTTTAAATTATTTTAAATATTTTATTGTAGAAACAACATACAAACATATATTACTGATATAAAACATTTCATGCATGGTGTACAATCCATGCCTCACAATATCATCACATAGTTGTATATGCATTGCCATGATCATTTTTTGAACGTTTGCATGACTCCAGCAAAAGAAATCAAAAGAAAAGCACATACATAACCATACCCCTCACCGCTCCCTCTCACTGACCACTAGTGTTTCCATCTACCCAATTTACTTTACCCTTTGTCTCTCCTATCATTTATTTATTAATATCCATAGTTTTTATTCATCTGTCCATACACGAGAAACAAGGTTCTCATAGTCACACTGTCACATTGTAAACGTTATATCTTTATAGAGGTATTTTCAAGAATCTAGGCTACTGGAACACAGCTCAACAGTTTCAGGTACTTCCCTCCAACCACTCCAACACACCATAAATAACAAGGGATATCTATGTAGTGCATAAGAATAACCTCTAGGATAACCTCTTGTTTCTGTTTGAAATCTCTCAGCCAGTGAAACTTTATTTTGTCTCATTTCTCTCTTCCCCCTTTTGGTCAAGAAGACTTTCTTAATCTCTTGGTGCCAGGTCATGCTCTATCCCAGGCTTTCTGTCTCGCGTTGCCAGGGAGGTTTACATCTCTGGGACTCATGCCCCATGTAGGGGGAAGGCAGTGCATTCACATACTGACTTGGCTTAGAGAGAGAGGCCACATCTGAGCAACAAAAGAGATTCTCTGGGCGGGCCACTGTGGCTCAGCAGGCAGAGTTCTCATGTGCTATGCCTGGGACCAGGGTTCGCTTCCTGGTGCCTGCCCATGCAAAAAAAAAAAAAAAAAAGAGAGAGCTTCCCTTGGGGGTAAGTCTTCGGCCTGATTTTTAGTAGGCTTAGCCTGTCTTTACAGGAATAAGTTTCATAGGGGCAAACCCCAAAATTGAGTGCCCAGTCTATTGATTTGGTTGTCCCCACTGCTCGCGAGTATATCAGGAATTTACCAAAGGGGAAGTTGAATTTTCCCCCTTTCTCCCCATTTCCCCCAGGGGACTTTGCAGAATACTTCTTTATTCACTGTTCAAATCACTCTGGGATTTATCAGGGCATCAGACTAACATGTAAGATAATGTGGAATAGAAGAGAGTCTAGAAATAGGTCTAGGCATATTGGACCAATTCGCTTGTGACAAAGGTGCAAAGGCAATTCAATGGAGAAAGTTCTGTTTTTTCAACAAATGGTGCGGAATCATTTGGAAAACCATATGTAATAATAATAATTTAAAAAGAATGAATGTGACCAACTGTAAGTATCATTCATGGCTGGTGGGACTGCACACTGGTACAGCCTCTCTGGAAATTGGTTTGTCGGGTTCCTATAAAGTTAACACACACTTACCAAATGACTCAGCAACCACACAGCTGGGTACTTATCCTAGAGAAACGAAAAGTCATGTTCACACATAACCCAGTACCTGAATACTCAGCTCCACTGAAACTGGACCCAAAATTAGAAGCAAGCCACATGGGCTTCCACACTTTCAAAGAAAAAGTTGGATCAGAGAACATTAAACAGACAAGGGTGACTTTATTCAAGGGCTGCTGCAGCAGGGAAGAGAGACTAGAACTCAACTTCACCCAGACAGAGGACAGCAGGATTTTTAGGGGCAGAGTAGGCTGCCAAAACAGTCTGTAAACAATGTTAAGGGGGTTGGTTGATTTTTACCTATCCCAGAATTTTCATCTCCTCTAAAAAAAAGGTGGTTTAATTCAATTATTATGTGAACACTTACATAACACAATCTGCATCTTGATACAACAATTCAGAGGGAGAAAAAAAATGTTTTCCATTTCTGAAAAATTTGAACCTGGTGTGACAGGTTTTAACTTTACTCAGTATTCCTGCTCAGTGCACACACTGGGATCACAGTCAGATGGTGAGCTTCTCTATAACTGGGGTAAATTTTTCTGCAAAACCTCAATACACCAGGACCTTTTGCCCTCCTTACTGAGAGATATTTCCAGTATCACCCTCCATCTGACACAAAGCCACACTCTATACATGGTCATGGATTCCCCAACCTGCAAAGTATCAATACCCTTACAGGAAAGCAGTAGAGAACAGCACCACTGTACCCAGTGCTGGGAAAAATTCCTCCTCATTGACAGGTCAGGTTGTCAGAAACTGGCCTTCCTGCCTCAGCCCTGCTCACTGTCGCTGTCCCCAATGCTCCCAGTCGCAGGCAGCCCTGACAAAGCGACATGACTACGGAGTACTGGAACGCGGTGGTGCTGCTGCCCAACCCGGAGCAGATGCGGGTGGCCCGGTGGTGAATGCCGCTGGTGCGAGCTTTTCCAGCAAGTGTGCGATTAGAAAAGTATTAGACACCCACTTCTTCGGCCTCTTTCCTCAGTAACCTGCCAGAATCTCAAGGGTCAGACTCCAGGATCTTTTATGCCTGGCTATGTAACTCTGTCTCGGTTAAGGCAACTTGGTGCTCTTCTCATTTGATACTGAAACAAAGTAGCCTGAGGCATACACTGAGTATATATTTATGGACTTGAATGAGAAGCTCAGCAAATACTCACACGGGGCCAGAAATTGGAAACGAGCCTAATGACCGTCAAACAAGAAGTTGCACGGGAGAATGTTAAAAAAGCAAGGGCAACTTTATTCATGGACTGCTGCAGCACGGAAGAGAGACTAGGACTCAACTTTATCCAGACGAAGGACAGCAGGACTTTTAAGAGTGGTGGTAGGCTAGTGGAAAGTCCTTCCATAATGTTAAAGGGAGTTTCCTTTCTCGCTGGGTAGGGTGAGTGGCTTACTGAAATTGCAATTAGGGCCATTTGGTTTGGAATTTGTTTCCTTTTGCTGTGATTATGCAGTCTGTAACTTGTAAGAAAAGCCAAGAAAGGAAGAAGGAGTAAGGAACTACCTAGTTAGCTGCCTGGAGAGCTTAAAATCCTGGCGAGATGAGGGCAGGTGTCAAGAGTCCCTGAGAAGCCTGCCAGAAATATAGACAAGCTAAAGGGAATTGAAGGGAGTCTTAGTCAGCAGTATAATGGGTAAAGAGATTGTGGTAACTACATATGATGAATGGAAGATTATTTAGCAGTAAAAGGAATGGAGTATTGGCTTGGTCAATAAATTGGAAGAATCACTTTATCATGATAACGTGCTAAATGGAAAAATTTCAAAGCCAGGTAGGAAATTTTTCATAATACTAATATTATGAATATTTTCATAATACTAGGACCAGTAGTCCTAGAAGGCACATTATATTTACAAAGAGAGGCAACCGACAGAAGGCAGATAGGGTTCATTTATTAAGTAAATGTATATTCAGCTCATGCTACAGGCCGGTACTCTCCGGTTCTTGTGCTAAGAACACTGGTGAGCAAAAAGGAAGCAAAACAAGCATAGTTCTTTTCCTCAGGAAGGTTATACTATGATGTTTGAGACAGGAGGAGGGCAGGGCAATTTCTCCGTTCATCTCGTTTACAGTTAATTTTTAACACTTCCAGATTACGCTTTGGTTTACGAAGAAAAATTAATAAAAATATTTGAAAGTCAGTGTCCAGCGATTTTTATCGTGGGGGTCCTCTTATGTTGTAAATGGGAGTTTCAAAAGCTGGAAATTGAGGTCACGATGCAGTATGACTCTCATCATGTTTACAATGCACCTTATAAATGAAAAACCTCCCAGGAAACATGTCACAAAAGATTATTTAAAGGTCATCCCTGGGTGGTGGGATTGTGGATAAGAGAAGGTTTCTTATGACTTATCGGTCTTCCAAATTTTCTAGGTTGAATGGCTTCTATACTGAAAGAATATATTGCTAAGGGACCATAAAACCCAAGCACAAAGTAGGGGAAAGATTCAGGCAAGAGCAAGTATGAAGCTGAAATATTAGGTGCTCAAGCAGTGTCCCAGGAGGAAATGCCTATTGCCCAGCAGTTTGGCCCTGGTGGTGAGGGATTCACCCCTTTTGCAGAAGTTGGAGGGATGCCGGATGTAGAACTAGCAACTAATTTCTGGTCCCTGAAATTCTGTGCAGTTTTTTTCGATCACAAAAGGCGGGGGGGGGGGGGGGGCAGGAGCGATGCGAGCATCCGCTACGGTGCACTAGCACCATCTAGCGGTCAAAGATAGGGAGCGCGGGCGTTGCTGCAGGAAGAACAACATCTTCTGTGTATTTCCTGCCCACAATCCTCGGGATCTTGACTGAGGAACTGCGGCAGGGAAAGCAAGGACCAACCACTGGTCTGGGGCAAGCTGTACGGTTCCCGCTACGCCACAGTTAACAGGAAGACCCCCTCCCCGAATCGCCGGAGCCATAGCAACGACCTCCTGAGGGCCCTCCGCCCTCCGGGGGACCCGGCCTGGAGGGCGGGGCGGGCCTAGGAGTGGCCGGTTCTGCGCGTGCGCGCGGGCGGCCCCAGCGGTCCTGGCGCGTCTTCCTCCTGGGGTCCCCCGGGAGGTGACCGTCGGGGAGGGATGCTGCTCGGCCCGTGGGCTCTGCCGCTCCACGAGCGGGACCTCTGCCGATGCCCTGGCCATTCCCACCCTCCCCCCGGCCCCCCTTGAACACGCTCGTCCCGGGCCGCGTCGTCCTCTGCACCGTCACCTCCTGGGGGACACCGGCTCCCAGAGGATATCGGGGTGGAGACTGGGTTCCTGAGGCCTCGTGGGAGGTGCATTGAAGGCCGGGAGGGCTCGAAGATGAGCGTCCTCCTTCAGCCCTCACCCTCCCTCTATCCCAGTCTGAAAAATGAGAGGTTTTTGGACTTTTCACGTCATTTGTAATCGGTGATTGCCCCACCAGTTTCCCATCAGTGGTGGAGTTTGATAGTTGAGGTGATACTGATTTCATGGGGCTCCGTGTCTCCACACGACGTGATTTCACATGGTTGCTGCATTGAGAGACTTGCTGCCCGGGAGGGCGTGTCCGCATTGTGAGTCCCCAGGCCTGAGGCTGAGTGTCCAGCCTTAGGGTCAGACTCCCACCATCAGAGTATGTGACAGCCCATCTGCTTCATCAAAACGTTAGAATGGGCATAGCCAATACCCCTAAAGTGTGGGATAGAAAGATCAAAGGTGGTGGAGTTACACAGAGAAGGTAGGGTTTAAAAAATAAGTATGATTGCTGAATCATTACATTGATATTTCTTTTAGTCTCCAGTATCTTAGAGCAGCTAGAATTAAAAACCTAAAATTGTGTATTTCTAACCCATGACAAACTCTGAAATCTGCTGTGTATCTATTTGTTGAAGTGTACGTTGAAAATCAATGCTTTTTCTTTTTCTTTTCTTTGTCTGTATGTTATGCTAACAATTAAAAACCTTAAAAAAAAAAATCTCAGGGCTTCTCAAAGCACCGGCTGCCCTGTGAGAGCAGGGGCAGCCTTCTCCTCCCCATCTCCAGGTAACTCAGGGTGCAGGAGCTCAGTGCTATCAGCCCTGGTGACGGGCAGGTCTCCCTGGAGACCAGGTGACCAGAGGGAAGAGAGGACTGTTAGCAGACAGGCAGGCCGTGACTCCAGATGAAAGGAGAGCCGGGGCTCCATCCTCTCTGCTCCAGACCAGGGGCTCGGTCTCATCAGGTGGCATCCTGCATTCCCTCCAAGGGCTCTGAATGGGGTCTGTTCTGGAAACAGAGCTTTTTCATCCCGGGAGTCCCTAGTTAAATTGTTCTACTTAACCTGAGAGCTGAAGGTAAGTAGGAATGAGGCAGATGAAAGGGGAGGAAGAGTGCACCAGACAGAGGGAACAGCTGCGTGAGGTTGTGGAAAGGAGAGAGAGGAAGTCTGTCTGAGGAACCCAGGGGCTTTAGATTGGCTGGAACACAGAGTGTGGGTGGGAGAGAAGGAGGGGCCTGCTCCAGATGTGCTTTGGGGTGAGCAGGCCTCAAGGCCCTAGTCCAGGGGCCCGGATGTTACCCTAAGAGCAGCAGGCAGCCCCTGCAGTGTCCAGCAGGACTGACAGGACCGACCGACTGGATGAGGATTTAAGAAAGGTGCCTCAGGCACTGGGATGGAGAATGGGGGGGACGGGTCAAGGCTGGTGGCAGCAGGACCAGCTGTGAAGTCATGGTTGTCCAGGAGAGAGATGAGGGTGACCTGGACCAGAGAACTGACCGTGTGAGGAAGAAAAATCAGCTCAAAAATCATGTTAGAAATACTTTGGAAGTAGGGTTGGTAATGGTGGATAGTGGTGAGACACAAGGAAGAATCAAGGATGGCTTTAAAGTCCTCTGGCCTAAGCAGCTGGGTTAGGGACCATAGAGGAGGTGCAGGTGTGTGCGAAGTGGGGGTGGATGAGCTTGCTTTTGGGCACATTTAGTCTTAGTTGTCTGTAGGCCTCTACCACTTTCTACATGTGTGAGTTGGGGAGTTACCATAAAGTCTCTGTGTCTTAGACATCTGTAATATAAGAGTGATGATAATTCATAAAAATATCTAATTTTCGTTTCATTCATTCAGTCTAGCAGCATGTTCTCATTGTATACAAGAGGGTGCTGGTTTGCTGCTAGGTACTCCTTAGGTAAAATGGGATTTTCTCTACTAAGCATATATCTCCTTGGGTTTACATATCAACGCTGTGTATTTTCCTGAAGCAGCATGTGCTCCCACTGCTAAATAAAAATGAAATAAACTCAAGGTAACCAGTGTTTATGATCACGTGTGTGGACCCTAATGAGAATAACATCAAAATCCTGTCAAGGGAGAAACCCATCTTCCCGCATCACCACTGTTTTAGTTTGCAAAAGCTGCTGGAATGCAATGTACAAGAAACAGCATGACTTTTTAAAAGGGGAATTTATTAAGTAGCAAGTTTACAGTTCTAAGACAGTGAAAATGTCCAAACTAAGGCAAGGCTTGTCGAAACTAAGATGGCCATGAAAAGATCTTGGTTCGAGAAGGCTGATGACATTTGGGGTTTGTCTCTCAGCTGGAAAGGCACATGGCGATATCTGCCAGCTTACTCTGTAAGCTTCTTCAAGGGCTTCCCTGGGCAGTTTTTTTAATGCATCTCCAAAGGTCTCTGGCTGTGTGGGCCCTGCTGGGTGTAAAGCTTTTTCAAAAATGGTTCCCTCTTAAAAACTCCAGCAAGCAACCCCACCAGGAATGGGTGGAGACGCATCTCCATGGACACCACCTAATGAAAAGTTACCACCCAAAATTGGGAGGATCACATCTCCAGGGAAACAATCAGAAAGGTCCCACCCAGCAAAACTGAATGAGGATTAAAGGATATGGCTTTTCTGGGGTACATAATTAACTTCAAACTGGCACTACCACCACCCCTTTCACGTCCTCCACACCCTCCATCCTCTAGCCCCTCTGTCCCTCCATGGGGTGGGGGTAAGCCTTTAGAACCCAGTTTCTCTAACGCTTCCCTTCTCTGTGAAGTCATCTTCCCTGCCCAGGAGGATACCTTGGACTTCTTCAGCGCAGTCTACCTGTAGGACTGTCAGACGAGGAGGTCTGTAGTTTAAGAGAAAATTGTGCTGATATACGGATCTGGAAATCATCAGTACATGGCTGCATAGTAGGCAGGGAATAAGCCAGGATTCCTGGATTCAAATCAAATCACTTATTCCCTGTGTGACTTTGGGCAGGTTAATCTCTCTGTGGCTCAGTTTTCTTATCTGTAAAATGAGAATGATTATAAATATTCTGGGGTAATTCCTCATTTTTACATCCTTTATTTAGACCACTAAAATTTTACCTTTTGAAAACTATAAAGTGCTGTTGAAGTGTGGTTACTTCCTCTGTAAGAAGTTAATCTCCCAATGGAAAAGAATTGAGTGTTCAGAAATAGCCCATCTCATCTACAGACAATGGATTTTTTTTTTAAGGCAGCCAAGTCCACTCATTGGGACAGAGCAGCCTCTTCAACAGATAGTTCTTGGAGAACTAGATATCCATATACAAATGAATGAAAGAGAACCCCTATTTCATACTTTGTACAAAAATTATCTGATAATGGGTCAAATACCTAACATTAGAGCTAATAATAAACATTTAGAAGCAAATGTAGGGAAAGATCTTTAATTTCTTGTTATTACAGGAGTTGGTTTTCTAAACTTTACACCCAGGCTGCAAACAATAGAAGAAGAAATAGCTAAAATGGGAAGGTCTCAAAATTGAATACTCTGTGCGTCAAAGGACTATGTCAGAAAAGTGCAAAGGCAGCTATTCAATGGGAGACAATATTTGGAAACCAGATATCAGATAGGGGGTTAATATCCAGATTACATAGACATGCTACAATTCAACAACAACAACAAAAAGACAACCCAATTTTACAAATGGGCAAAAGACATGGATAAACCTTTCCCAAAGAGGAACTCCAAATGGCTCTAAAGCACATGAAAACATGCTCAACTTCAGTAACTATTAGGGAAATACAAATGAAAACCACAATGAGATACCACCTCACACCTACTAGAATGGCCATTAGCAAAAAAAACAGAGAACTACAGGTGCTGGCGAGGATGTGGAGGAATAGGCACACTCATCCACTGTTGGTGGGAATGTGGAAAGGCGTAGCAGCTTTGGAAGGCAGTTGTATGGTTCCTCAGGAACCTAAGTATAGATTTGCCATATGATCCAGCAATCCCATTACCAGGTACATACTCGAAAGAACTGAAATCAGGGACACGGACAGACATCTGCACACTGATGTTTATAGAGGAATTATTAACAATTGCCAGTAGATGGAAACAGCCTATGGACAGCTATGGACAATGGTTATAATATTACTTTAATAATCCTTCAATAATTGTAACAAATATAACTAGTTTAAAAAGAATAGAATTCAAAAGAACTGTTATCAATTGTAACCGATTTTCCACACCAACGGAAGTATTGGTGGTGGGGTGGTTTAAGGGAATCCTGTATTTCATGCCTGAGAGTTTGTTCTTTTAAAAAAAAAATCTAAGTTTAATAAGATAAACATAGACCTTTCACAAAAAATTTAGGTATGAATCCAACCTCCATATTTCAGTTAACTTTAACTGTTGTTTCAAATTATCCTCTCCAAGTTAAAATAATATACCAAAGAGAGCAACCAGTAACTTCTGACTTGAAAAAAATAAATTCAATCCCAGAATTATATTAACTTGTAAATGAGGAAAGATAGGGAAATGTAAAAATATTCCAACACCGTAAGCTTCTGCTTATTAGAAGGAGTTTGAAAAAAAAAATGAATCACTTTGAGTCCCAGTTACAGAACCCCTTTTCTTTTTAAGATAAAAATTCTAGGCAGGACTTCTGGGAAGATGGCCGACTACAGAGTTTGAGATTAGCCCTGCTCCACGCAAAAGTCTGAGAAGGGACAGGACGGCGACTGAGGCGGCAAGTCAGGAGTGCGGCTGACCTGGGAGACCCTTCTGCACCATATGTGGCAGCCCTGGTTGCAGAGGCCGAGGAACCGAGAGACAGAAAGCTGGAGACAGGCGCAGAGGAGCGGAGCCAGCGGGACTGCATGGAAAGGAACACGCGACTAGAAACAGTCCCAGGCTCACGCATGCGCACAGGCCCCCAATCACGTCATTCAGCCCTGGGAACCTTACTTCACAGCAGTCCTAGAAATGCACATGCGCACAACCCTCAGCCTCACTTCCGAGCTCTGAGAAAGTGCGGACATGTGCAGCTGGGTCACATCTGCCCCTAGTCCACAAAGTCAAAATGGCGACCTGATGCCTCAGCTCTAGCATGCGCGCATAGGGCCCCAAGTGTTAGTCCAGCGCACACCAGGGTTACGCCCCCCAGATCCGTGCACCCGCACAGCTACATCCTTCCTGGCTGCTGGACGCCCACATTCACAAGCATCAGCATAACATCCCCAACCTGCGCCCACACCTGCCCTGAAACAAATCACCGTACAGAGTATTCCACTTCGTGGCCTGCTCCCTGCTGTACAACCATCCCACAAACACAAGGCCTTAGACTACTGAAAGAAATCAACTCCGAAAGTAAATCAATCAAGATATTTACATGCCACGAAGATAGCAGAAGATCACTAAGCATATCACAATGCAGACAGACATAGCCCGGCCTAATGACCAAAATAAAACACCAGAGGAGACACAGACGTTGGAATAACTCTTCAAAGATGTTCATACAACACTACTTAATAAAATAAGTGGGATAGCAAACGACATAAAGGAGACAGTAGAAGAGCACAAAGAGGAATTTGAAAGAATCAATAGAAAAAGAGCGGAAATCATAGAGATTTAAGACTCTGTTGACCAAATAAAAAACATACAAGAGGTATGCAGCACCAGATTTGAAGAGACAGAAGAAAGAATAAGTGATATAGAGGATAGGATACTTGACTTCGAAGAGTCAAAACAGCAAATGGCAAAAAAAAAAAAAAAAAAAAAGAATGGGAACTCAGGGAAACGATAGCCAAAACAAAGTGCACAAATATAAGAATCATTGGTTTTCCAGAAGGAGAAGAAAGGAGTAAAGGGCTAGGAAGAGTAGTTGAGGACATAATGGGGAAAAACTCATAAAGGACATAAATATACAAGTCAAAGAAGCCCAACAAACTCCAAACAGAATAAATCCAAATAGGCCTTCCCCAGGGCACAGACTAATCAGTTTGTCAAATGTTGAAGAAAAGCAGAAAATCCTGAAAGTGGCAGGAGAAAAACAATCTACTACATACAAGGGAAATCAAATAAGACTGAGTTCAGACTACTCAACTAGCACCCTGGAGGCGAGAAGGCAGCGGTATGATATATTCAAGATCCTGAAAGAGAAAGACAAAAATCCTGTATCCAGCCAAGCTGTCCTTCAAAACTGAGGAAGGGATTAAAGTTTTCACAGACAAAGAAGTCCTGAAAGAATTTGTCACCAAGAGATCAGCCCTACAAGAAATACTAAAAGGAGTTCTGCTGGCTAAAAAAAAAAAAAGGCAGGAGAGGGAGGTCTGGGGGAGGGCACAGAATTGAAGAGTACCACTAAGGGTAATTTCAATAATACAAAGAGAAAGAGGGAAAGGAATATCATAAAGGTATAATCAGATTCTTATAATACAGAATATAGGGGACGTAGAGATACATAGAAGCTAGAGATGGGTGAACCATTAGCTAATGAGGTTGAACTCCAATGTAAGGGAATAGATAGGAGTGAAGGTGATTCTCTAGTGGGTCTAGAAGTAATATTACCATATTGAAGATGAACAAGATTGAAAAGAAATGTATAGACCTACGTGTCCCACTGACTCACACTAGAAATATGAATGAGTTCTCACAAGAATTACTTCCAAGATATGATTCACGTATATAGAGTGTTTAGGTTCAGGATACAGGGGAAAACTGCTATTGCATGCTATGAGCTATGTTCAAAAGGAAACCATCAGCACTACTATAGCAACAGTAGAGGTAAATAATGGGGGGAGGGACAAGAGTTAAGAGGAGGTTTAGATTTCCTATTGGGCAAGGGTGTGTTTATTGGTTTACTTTCTCTTGGGAACAATGAAATTATCTAAAATTGAGAATGTTGATGGACCGTGGACTTTGGGCCTTCTATATGATGCCCGATGAATGCAGGTGGCTGAAGGATGCACTGACGGAGAAGTAGATTGGCAAACGATGGTGTATATTTATGAACGAAGATTGTGCTGCTACAAAAAGGAACAAAGTCGTGAGGCATGCAATGATGTGAATGAACATGTGGGACATTTGGTGAGACAAAATAAGCCAGAAACAAACAAACAAAAAAAAACAATGGTATGGTCACCTTTAGAAAATACTTCTAAGAAAACAGGGGCCTAGGCTGTAAGCGTTTAGAGCAGACACAGTAAGTCCAGAGTCGTGATTATCATTTCTGGATTTTGAGAGGCTATTTTAGATATATAACCTGATATTTAGGGATAAGAACGACCAAACAGGAGGGGGTGAAAGTAACTTAGAACATAAAGAAGACAGTGTCTATATTTTAGAACCACACATACTCTTTGAGACCAATGGAAGAAAGGTTTACTTGATCTGGAACTGAAATTTTCGGTAGTACATAATCTAATTCAACCTATCTGCATAGCTCATTTGAACACAGAAGCAAAGACTAACAAAGAGGTACTTGAATCCTGTATAGATTATTGTAATGCCTGGAAACATCCTAGAGTATATCAAAAAGTATTGACAAAGACTCCTGAGGGAGGGGAGAAAGACTATGGAACTATTAAACTTTACCATCAGGTAATCCCCAGATACTGTGTCAAACTTTAGGGACACCCAAATCAACAGGCCATACCCTCGATCATGAGGCTTACTCTTGTGAAGCTTACGTAGGTAGCAGAGAAGCTTAGACTACCTATAGGCATGCCTGAGAGTTACTTCTCGAGGACCTTTTTTGTTGATCAGATGTGGCTTCAGTCTCTCTAAGCCCAACTCTGCAAATGAAATCATTGTCTCCCCACTACGTGGGACATGACATCCAGGGGTGAAAGTCTCCCTGGCGATGTGGGAAAGGACTCCCAGGGATGAATCCACATCTGGCACTGTGGGATCAACAATTCCATCCTGACCAAAAAGGGGAAAAGAAGTGTAATTAATAAAGTATCAGTGGCAGAGAGAGTTCAAATAGAGTCAAGAGGCTACTCTGGAGGTTGCTCTTATGCAAGCTTCAGGTAGACCTTGCTACCTATCATAACCTGCCAATCCACAACCAGGACCATTCCAGCCAATCCTAAAGAACACCTAGAGCAATAAAAAGATTCCACAAGGTTTCCATGCACTAGAGTAACTTTCCAGATACTACAACCTCCAGCTGGATCTCTGTTCCAGATAAGCCCTGAAACCTAGCCCAGTCTCTCCAGAACATCAGATAGTTTCATCTCCCTACCCCATATTAATGAAAGACTCTTTCAATATCAAAAATTCAGAATTGCCACAGTCCAAACAACCCTAAAGAGAGGTATGGAAAGATCAAAGGTGATGGTGGAATTATACACAGAAGATAGGATATAACAAATGAATATGAATGCTGAATCATTAAATTGATACCTCTTTTAGTCTCTAGTATTTTAGAGCAGCTAGAAGTAAAACCTAAAACTGTGAAATTGTAACCCATGTCAAAGTTTGACATATGTTCTATAACTAATTGTGGTGCTGTGCTTTGAAATTTATACTTTTTTTGTATATATGTTATTGTTTACAAAAAAAGAAGGAAAAAAAGTTGATTGTGATGATAAAAAATATTTAAATCCTCTAGCCTCCTATATTCTGGAGCAGCTAGAAGGAAAAATCTGAGAGGATCGTTTGGTAGCCCATGACAAACTCTGAGATCTGTTGAAGCACTTGTTGAAGTGTGCTTTGTATATATGTTATACTATACAACAAAAAAGTTAAAGAAAATTCTCCTGCAGATTTTTACTAGTTAAATCATATTCAGCACTGTATAATTCTATTCACAACATAGCTCTATTAGATGAGGAGAATAGTGGAACAAAGTTCTGCAATTCACAAGGATAAAGTATTCGTAAATCCTTATTAAAACCTGTGAACCATGAGTATATTTATGGCTTATAACCTTATGCACAGAAATGTATTTAACAGAGAGAAAGTTTGAAAAGAGGTTTCTAAAACCAAAATTTCCCTAATAAATTATTTTCCTTAATTAAAAAATAACTATAATGAGAAACATTGTTCATCAGGTTAGGAAAATTCCAAGCGTGGAACATGCACTCTGTTGACGATGCGGTTGGGAAGAAGAAACACTTTGATATTGCTGGTGAGTATGTAAAACCTCTAAACAGGGGAATTCAGCAACATCTAAATCTCCCCTTTCTCCCATCAATAGATCATCTAGGAATTCATCCTGAACATACTAGGCCATCAATAAGGAAATACGTTTTGACATTATTTGCAATTGCGAAACATTTGAACGCCAAGCATAGAAGATACATGCTTGAATAAAATATGATAGAATCATATATCACAGTTCCATGTACCTGTAATAAGAATAAGGAAGATTTCTAATTTAAAAGGATGTCAAGGATTTATGAACCATGCTACAAATAAATGTGGGAAATGTGAAAAATTGTTAGTGTTACAATGTGATTGTGTGATTGTGAAAACCTTGTGTCTGATGCTCCTTTATCTACCTTATCAACAGATGAGTAAAACATGGAATAAAAGTAAATAATAGGGGGAACAAATGTAAAAATAAATTTAGATTGAAATGCTAGTGATCAATGAAAGGGAGGGGTAAGGTATGTATGAATTTTTTCTTTTGTTTTTTTATTTCTTTTCTGAATTAATGCAAATGTTCTAAGAAATGATCATGATGATGAATATGCAACTATGTGATGATATTGTGAATTACTGATTATATACGTAGAACGGAATGATCAAAAGTTAAGAATGTTTGCATTTGTTTGGTGTTTTTTGGTATTTTAAAAAAATTAATAAAAAATAAATAAATAGAAAAAAATTGGTGTTAGAGATGCTAATTGCTCATAAGTTTTGTCTTCTATGACTCAAATTCATATTTAAATGAATGAATAAACTACGGGCGTGTATCTGAGCACCTGGGCATGTGTGACAAAACCTCCAAACCTTACCTAATTATGTGATCTTAAGGTCATGACCATAAGAAAACGGGCCTCTCATCCTAACTACACAACAATATTCCAGCACAGTCGCTAGCAACCCTCCTTCATTATAATGACCCCCCGATTATTCATGGAGGAGGCAGAGGCAATCTGGCTGATAATACTGACCTCTCGAAACCCAATCTACCTTTCCTGGTTCTGGTATTTTCTGCCACCTCTCTGCTTACAGTGCTCCTGACTGAAACCAGCCCTCCCACCCATGCTCAGGGTCCCAGACCTTCCATCTCAAGGGCTTTGTCCTGCCATTGTCCTCTCTCCTGAATCATCAATTAGTCACTGTATATTAGAATGATCCATAAGCTAAAGGGGAAATAAAACGTCTATGCTTCCGCAGCTACTGCAGATTTATTTGTTGCCCTTCAAAGCGAAACTGCCTCAAGTTACCCTGAGACCCTCCCCTCCTCGGCCCCTTCCACTGAGCTGGGGGACGCAGAGGTGGCCAAGCCGGGTGTGCGGAGTGAGGGTGCAGAGGTCCACAGGGCCCGGGACGAGCGTGTTCAAGGGGGGCCGGAGGGAGAGTGGGAATGGCCAGGGCATTGGCAGAGGTGCCGCTCGTGGAGCGGCAGGACCCACGGGCCGAGCAGCGTCCCTCCCGGACCTCTCACCACAGCATCAGGAAGGTCACCTCCCGGGGGACCCCAGGAGGAAGACGCGCCAGGACCGCTGGGGCCGCCCGCGCGCAGGCGCAGAACCGGCCACTCGTAGCCCGCCCCGCCCTCCAGGCCAGGTCCCGCGGAGGGCGGAGGGCCCGCCTGAGGCCGTTGCTATGGCTCCGGGGCCGCGGGGAGGGGGCTTCCTGCTAGTTGGGGCGCTGTGGATCCAGTTCGGCCGGGCCCAGCCCCGCCTCTTGAGCTTGCTTTCCCTGCTGCGGTTCATGAGCCAAGATCGCAAGATTGTAAACAAGAACCAGCGGAGAAGGTTGCCATTTCAGCGGCAACAGCCGCACCCTATCTCTGTGGCCGCTAGATGGCGACGGTCGCCCGCGTTGCTCCTACCCTGCTTTTTGTTCTCGGAAAAACATGGCAGAGCCATTTCAGGGAACAGAAACCAGTTCCTGTTTCTTCTAAACCCAGCACTCGGCCGCTTCTGCTAATGGGGTGGATCCCTTACTGCCAGGGACGAAATTGGCTTGTTCTCCGATTGGCATTCCTTCTTGGGGCACTGCGTGGGCCCCTTGTATTTCTGCTTCTCTCTTTGCTCATGTCAGAATCTTTCCCCTAGTTTGTGCTGGGGATTTATGGACCCTTAGCAATATATTCTCTCAGTATAGAAGTCATTCAACGTAGACAACTTGGAAGACCGATAAATCATAACAAAACTTCTCTTATCCACAATCCCATCACCCAGGGATGACCATGAATAATCTTTTGTGACATGTTTCCTGGGAGGTTTTTCATTTATAAGGTGCATTTTTAACATGATGACGGTCATACGCCATCGTGACTTCAATTTCCCGCTTTTTAAACTCCCATTTACAACATAAGAGGACCCCGCGATAAAAATCGCTGAACACTGACTTTCAAATATTTTAATTCATTTTTCTTCGTAAACCAAAGCTTAGTCTGGAATTGTTAAAAATTAATAGTAAGCGAGATGAGCGGAGAAATTGCGCCGCCCTCCCTCTGTCTCAAACCTCATAGTGGAACCTTCCTGAGGAAAGAGCTGTGCTTGTTTTGCTTCCTTTTTGCTCCCCAGTGCTCCTGTCAGCGCAAGAACCAGACAGTGCTGGCCCGTAGCATCCGCTCAATATACAATTGTTTAATAAATTTACCCTATCTCCTTTCTTCCCGTTGCCTCTCTTTATAAACATAATGTATTTTTTATACTACTGGGATCAAACTATTACAACAATTTTCTTGCGTCTTAAAATTTTTTCCATTTAGCACATTAGCGTGATAAAGTGAATTATCCGATTTGTTGCCCATATCTAGTTTCTTTTATTGTTAAATAATCTGCCATTATATGTTGTTACACAGTTTCTTTACCCATTGCACTGCTGACCAAGACTCCCTTAGCTTCCCTTTAGCTTGTCTGAACTTCAGGCAGGCTTCTCAGGGACTCCTGACACCAGACCCTCATGTCGGGGCACCTGAGAGGCACCTAACTAGGTGGTTCCTTATCTCCTTCTTCCTCTTTCTTGGCCTTTCTTACAAGCTACAGGTGACACAATCACAGCAAAAGGAAACAAATTCCAAACTAAATGGCCAGAAATGCCGCTTCAGTAAATCACCCAACCTTCTTAACATTGTTTACGGACTGTTTTGGCAGCCTACTCTGCCCCTAAAAATCCTGCTGTCCTTTGTCTGGATGAAGTTGAATTCTAGTCTCTCTTCCCTGCTGCAGCAGTCCAACAATAAAGTCACCCCTGTCTGTTTAACATGGTCTAATACAACTTTTCTTTGACTGTGTGGAAGGCCATGTGGCTTGTTTCTAATATTTGGCCCAGTGTGAGTGGAGCTGATACAAGTATTCAGGTACTGGGTTCTATGTGAACATGACTTTTCATTTCTCTAGAATAAGTACCCAGCTGTGTGGTTGCTGAGTCATTTGGTAACTGTATGTTAATTTGATAGGAACCTGACAAACTTTTTCCAGAGAGGCGGTAACATTGTGCAATCCCATCAGCTATGTATAATAGTTACAGTTGGTCACGTTCATTCTTTATTATTATTATTATTGCATATGGTTGTCCAAATGATCCATTTCTTGAAAACACAGTCCTTTCTGCATTGAATTGTCTTTGCACCTTTGTCACAAATGAATTGATCCAATATGCGTGGTCCTATTTCTACACTGTCTTCTATTCCACGGTATAACATTATCTTGATTTCTTTAGTTATGTAAATAAATCGTAAACTCAGCCATTGTAATTACCCCAACTTTGTTCTTGTTTTTCAAAATTGGTTTTTGCTATTCTCAATACTTTGCGAATACTTTCACTTTCCAAATGAACTTCAAATCAAGCAGTCGATATCAACAATAAATCTTGCTGAGATTTGGTTGCAATTTCATTAAATGTATAAATAATTTTGGTAAGTTTACCCTGATACCAAAACCAGACAAGGGCATCACAAAAAAAGAAGCCTACAGGCCAAAATCTCCCATGAAGATAGATGTAAAATTCCCCAAGAAAATAACAACATAGTCACTCTAGCAACAGATGAAAAGAAGCATATGCCATGACTAAGTGGGGTTTACCCCAGAATTCAACATTGTTATCACATGCAAACACAGTTAATGTAATCACAATATCAATAGAAAAAGGGACAAAAATTACATGATCATCTGAAAAGATAAAAAAAACATTGTCCAAAATTCAACTACCACCCCCCCTTCATGCTAAAATTATGAGGTCAAAATTACCTATTTTTTCTCGCATATTGTCTGCTATTCTTTCTTTTTTTTTTCGCTTCGGTCATCTTAAAGGTCTTTACAATTGGGCTCCCAGCCACAGGACCAGTGGTTCGGACCTGGACATGCCTTTTATTAGGGACATGAGTCAATCTCCAGCAGTGACGAATTATAATAAAAAGGAAAAAATGCATCTTGACAAGTTTTAAAAATTAAGCCTAAGGGCTAATTCATCTACATCCCATAATACAAATTTGAGCCATCTTTAGTTTTAAAACAACTATCATTTTATGTCTTACTAATTATCTATGCAATGTTCTACAAACTTTGAAAGTAACGCAGGCATAAGGATCTTCACAAGAAAGAAAAAGTAACACGTTTCTTTGTCAGATGAGGAGTTTCACCTTTAAAATCTTTATTTTGTGCAATGGTGGCTCAGCGGCAGAGTTCTCGCCGAGCATGCCAGAGACCCGGGTTCGATTTGCGGTGCCTGCCCTTGTTAAAAGAAAAAAAAATCTTTGCCTCATTTTTACAATCTTTGATTTCAGGAATATAGAGCACAGCAAGTTCAATGAAAGTTTAAAAACATACATTTATTTCTCTTCTTGGCCTAACAAATCTCTCTAGCACAGCACTTAATGATTAAAACCTGGATTCCTTTCTTAAAGTGGAGCTTCAAGTCTCTGATTTTGGATTTCCCTCTACAAGGAGAGTTCTGGTTACATCAGTTCAATCTAGACTTTTATTCGAGGAATTCTGGAATAATGTTCATGCAGGGGCCACATTCCAGACCTAGTAAGTCACAACCTCAGGGACTGCGCCTGCCCCTCCTCCCTGCCCTCACATCTGCTCCCTGAAAAACCCTTCTTGGGAGACTGGATGCACAGCTGAGGCTGAGAAGCGTACGCTCACACTCCATTTCACCTGTCCTGTTTTTAAATGCAATCTTCACCTTTACAGCAATTTTTTATATTACTGAAATTTTAAAAACCATTGTCATTATACCATCTCTTTTGAGAGCCATTCTTGGCCTATTTACTTCATTTTACAGCCATATTTAGAGCAATTACAAGGACTCTCGAGTGTGTTTATACCGCAAACTCCCCTTTCTTACTCGAGGGGGGGGGCAGGGCACGGCCGGTGGAAAGGGGCCCCGGGCTCCACTGTCCTGGTCGCTGTTCTCTTGCTCATCCCCACCCAGTCCTCAGCTCAGGTATGGAGCCCTTGTGGGTGGGACAAAACCACACACCGCCCCAGCCTCACCCTCTACATGTCTCCCTGTGACCAGACCCTGAAGCTCAGGGTAAGCTTGGGTACCAGGGAAACTGCAGCCGAGTTTGCCAGATTCCTAAGGAATAGAAAAATAAGTAGAAATTTAAGACATGGAAGGGAATTCGGGTGTCTGCACACAGGTACAGAATTGTGAGTCCCAAGAGGTATCTTCATGCAAAGGGTTCTTGCATACACACACACACACGTGTACACGTGTGCTCTCACAAGCATTCCCTGAGCCCAGAAATACACATTAATTCCATCTGGTTTAGATCATCAAGGACACGTGGAGAAGGCAGGCAATGGGCCTGGCATTATAGGCAGGACCCAGAATACGAAAAAGGGGATGGGAGATTCCTGTTACCAAGAAACAAACAAAAAACGTACCGCATACCTTTTCCTCCATGGCTTAATTTGATATTTGCATTACACATTTTTCTTTCCTTAATTTTGTTATTTTTAACTTGTTTTATTGTATAGTATAACATATATATAAAGCAAAGAAAGAAAAAAGAAATAGTTTTCAAAGCACTCTTCAACAAGTAGTTACAGGACAGATCCCAGAGTTTGTCATGGGCTACCACACCATCCTCTCAGATTTTTTTTCCTTCTAGCTGCTCCAGAATATGAGAGGCTAGAGGGCTTAAATGTTTTTTCATCATCACAATCGACTTTTTTCCTTCTTTTTTTTTTATAAAAAATAACATATATACAGAAAAGCTACAAATTTCAAAGCACAGTACCACAATTAGTTGTAGAATATATTTCCCATTTGACATGGGTTACAATTTTAGGTTTTTACTTCTAGTGGCTCTAAAATACTGGAGACTAAAAGAGATATCAATTTAATGACTCAGCATTCATATTCATTTATTAAATCTGTTCTTCTCTGTATAGTTCCACCATCACCTTTGATCTTTCCTTCCCTCACTTTAGGGGTGTTTGGGCTATGGCAATTCTAAATTTTTGATATTGGAAGGGTCTGCCCCTAATATGGGGTAGGGAGATGGAACTATCTGATGTTCTGGGGAGGCTGGGCTAGGTTTCAGGACTTACCTGAAGTCATCTGGAGGTTGTAGGTTTTGGAAAGTTACTCTAGTGCATGGAACACTTGGGGGAATTTATAAACTGCACTAGGTGTTCTTTAGGATTGGCTGGAATGGTCCTGGTTGGGGGTTGGCAGGTTATGATAGGTAGCAAGGTCAACCTGAAGCTTGCGTAAGAGCAACCTCCAGAGTAACCTCTCAACTCTATTTGAACTCTCTCTGCCACTGATACTTTATTAATTACACTTCTTTCCCCCCTTTTCGTCAGGATGGAATTGTTGATCCCACAGTGCCAGGTGTGGACTCATCCCTGGAAGTCCTCCCCCACGTCACCAGGGAGACTTTCACCCCTGGATGTCATGTCCCACATAGCGGGGAAGGCAATGATTTGACTTGCAGAGTTGGGCTTAGAGAGACTGAGGCTACATCTGAGCAACAAAAAAGGTCCTCCAGAAGTAACTCTTAGGCATGCCTATAGGTAGTCTAAGCTTCTCTGCTACCTACGTAAGCTTCACAAGAGTAAGCCTCATGATCGAGGGTATGGCCTATTGATTTGGGTGTCCCTAAAGTTTGACACAGTATCAGGGAATTCCCTTATGTATGGTTAAACAGTTCCATATTGTTTCTCCCATGCCTCAGGGGACTTTGCCAATACTTTTCTATTATCTGCTTAATATTCTCCAGGATGTATCCAGGCACTACAATCATCTATACAGGACTAAAGGACCTCCTTCTTATTCTGGGCTCTCTGTGTTTGAATTGTTCAAATGAGCTATATAGATAGGTTGAATTAGATTATGTACTACCGAAAATTTCAGTTCCAGATCAAATAAACCTTTCTTCCATTGGTCCCAAAGAGTATGTGTGGTTCTAAAATATAGATGCTGTCTTCCTTACCCCTATGTTCTGAATTATTTTAACCCCACCCTGTTTGGCTTCGTTCTTAAATCGAAATATCAGGTTATATATACAAAACAGCCTCTCAAAATCCAGAAATAATAATCACCACTCGGACTTAATGTGTCTGCTGTAAAAGCTTACAATCTAGGTCCCTTTTTTCTTATAAGCATTTTCTAAAGGTGACCATACCATTGTTTTTTGTTTGTTTGTTTCTGGCTTATTTTGTCTCACCAAATGTCCCACATGTTCATTCACATCATTGCATGCCTCACGACTTTGTTCCTTTTAGTAGCAGCACAACATTCGTTCATAAGTATACACCAACGTTCGCCAATCTACTTCTCCATCAGTGCATCCTTCAGCCACCTGCACACATCGGGCATCATGTAGAGGGCCCAAAGTCCACAGTCCATCAGCATTCTCAATTTTAGATAATTTCATTGTTCCCAAGAGACAGAAAACCAATAAACACATCCTTGCCGAATAGGAAATCTATTCGCCAAATTGGAAATCTAAACCTCCTCTTAACTCTTGTCCATCACCCCATTATTTACCTCTGCTGTTGCTGTGGTAGTGCTGATGGTTTCCTTTGAACATAGCTCATAGCATGCAACAGCAGCTTTTCCCTGTACCCTGGATTTAAACACTCTTTGTACAAGAGTCATATCTTTGAAGTAATTCTTGTGAGAACTAATTCATATTTCTACTGTTAATCAGCCGGACACGTAGGTCTATTTCCTTTCGATCTTGTTCATTTTCAATATGGTAGTATTACCTATAGACCCACTAGAGAACCACCTTCACTCCTATCTAGTCCCTTACATTGGAATTTATTTTTGACTTTTTTATTAATTTTTTAATTTTTAAAAAACATAAAAACAAACAAACTCAAACATTCTTAACATATGCTCATTCTATTCTACATATATAATCAGTAATTTACAATATCATCACATAGTTGCATATTCATCATCATAATCATTTCTTGGAACATTTGCATGTATTCAGAAAAAGAAATAAAATGAAAACAGAAAAAAAAAGTTATACATACCATATCCCTTACCCCTCTCTTCAATTGATCACTAGCATTTCAAACTAAATTTATTTTAACATTTGTCCCCCCTATTATTTATTTTTATTCCGTATGTTCTACTCGTTTGTTGACAAGGTAGATAAAAGGAGCATCAGACACAAGGTTTTCACAATCACACAGTCACATTGTGAAAGCTGTATCATTATTCAATCATCATCAAGAAACATGGCTACTGGAACACAGCTCTACATTTTGAGGCAGTTCCCTCCATCCTCTCCATTACATCTTGAATAAAAAGGTGATATCTACTCAATGCGTAAGAATAACCTCCAGGAAAACCTCTCGACTCTGTTTGGAATCTGTCAGCCATTGACACTTTGTCTCATTTCTCTCTTCCCACTTTTGGTCCAGAAGTTTTTCTCAATCCCTTGATGCTGAGTCCCAGCTCATTCTAGGATTTCTATACCATGTTGCCAGGAAGGTCCGCACCCCTGGGAGTCATGACCCACATAGAGAGAGGGATAGGGTGGTAAGTTTGCTTGTTGTGTTGGCTGGAGAGAGAGGCCACATCTAAGCAACAGAAGAGGTTGTCTTGGGGGTGACTCTTAGGCCTAATTTTAAGTAGGCTTAGCCTATCCTTTGCAGGGTTAAGTTTCATATGAACAAAACCCAGGATTGGGAGCTCAGCCTATTGCTTTGATTGTCCCCACTGCTTGTGAGAATATAAAGAATTCTCTACTCGGGAAAGTTGAATTTTCCCCCTTTCTCACCATTCCCCCAAGGGGACTTTGCAAATACTTTTTTATTCACTGTGCAAATCACTCTGGGATTTATCGGGGCATCATTCTGGACAAACCCACAAAATCTTATGCCCTACTCAAGGTTCCATGTACTTATGGTGTTCAATTAAGCTGTCCACATAAGTTATATTAGGAACTGCTCTAGTCAAAATATAAACTTGGCACCAAATAAACATTTTTTGCTTTAGTCTCACACATAAGTTAAAATTTTTAAATATTAGTTACCATCTATTTTCAACCCTTACATTGGAATTCAACCTCATTAGCTAACGGTTCACCCATCTCTAGCGTCAATATATCTCTAAGTCCCCTATATTCTGTATTGCATACCTCTGATTGTACCTTTATGTTCGTCATAAAAGTGGAATCATACAGTATCTATGCTTTTGTGTCTAGCTAATTTCACTCAGCATTATGTCCTCAAGGCTCATCCATCCTGCATTGTGCTTCAGGACGTCATTTTGTCTTATCGCTGCATAATATTCCATTGTATGTATAAGCCACATTTTGTTGATCCACTCGTCCATAATGGGCATTTGGTTTGTTTCCATCTTTTGGCGGTTGTGAATAATGCTGCTATGAACATCAGTGTGCAAGTATCTGTTTGTGTCCTTGCTTTCAGCTCTTCTGGGTATATACCAAGTAGTACTATTGCTGGGTCATAGGGCAACTTGATGTGTAGTTTCCTAAGGAACCACCAAATTGTCTTCCACAGTGGCTGCACCATTGTACATTCCCACCAGCAGTGCATAAGTGTCCCAGGTTCTCCACATCCTCTCCAACATTTATAGTTTCCTGTTTGTTTAATAGCAGCTATTCTTATAGGTGTGAGGTGGTATCTCATTGTAGTCTTGATAGGCATTTCCCTTATAGCCCATGAAAATGAGCATCTCTTCCTGTGCTTTTGAGCCATCTGTATTTGCTCTTCAGAAAAATGCCTATTCCTATCTTTAGCCCATTTTATAAATTTGTTGTTTGTTCTTCTGTTAAGTTGTATGATTTTTTTGTATATACAGGAAATCAAACCTTTGTCTGATATGTGATTTCCAAATATTTTCTCCCATTGAGTTCACCAACTCTTCATCTTTTTGACAACGTCTTTTGAGGTGCAGAAGCATTTGATTTTGAGGAGTTCCCATTTATCTATTTTTTCTTTCGTTGCTTGTGCTTTGAGTGTAAAGTTTCGGAAGCTACCTCCTATTACTAGGTCTTGAAGATGTTTCCCTGCATTTTCTTCTAGAAGCTTTATGGTGCTAATTCTTATATTTAGGTGTTAGATGCACTTTGAGTTTATTTTTGTATAGGGTTTAAGATGGGGTCCTCTTTCATTCTCTTGGCTATTGATATCCAGTTGCTCCATGCCTAATTATTGAAAGGACTATTTTGTCCCAGTTGAGAGGATTTGGGGGCCTTGTCAAAAATCAGTTGACCATAGATTTGGCAGTCTATTTTTGCACTCTCAATTCGATTCCACGAGTCAATGCTTTTATCTTTGTGCCAGTCCCATGCTATTTTGACCACTGTGGCTTTATAATAGGTTTTCAAGTCAGGGAGTGTTAATCCTCTCACTTTTTTGGGGGGTGCTCTTAGCTATTCGGCGTCTCTTTCCCTTCCAGATGGATTTGGTAGTTAGCTTTTCCAAATCTTCAAAGTAAGTTGTTGGAATTTTGATTGGTACTGTGTTGAATCTGTAGATCAATTTGGGGAGAACTGACATCTTAACTATGTTTAGCCTTCCTATTCATGAGCAGGGAATGTCTTTCCATCTATTGAGATCTCCGTTGATTTTTTTTTAGCAATGTTATGGAGTTTTCTGTGTACAAGTCCTTTATGTCCCTAGTTAAGTTTATTCCCAAGTACTTGATTCTTTTAATTGCTATTTTGAATGGAATTTTTTCCTTAACTAGCTCCTCAGCTAGGTCATTGCTTGTGTATAGAAATGTTACTGATTTTTGCACATTAATTTTATATCCTGCCACCTTGCTCAATTTGTTTATTAGCTCAAGTAACTTTGCTGTGGATTTCTCAGGATCTTCCAAGTATATCATGTCATCTGCAAATAATGAGAGTTTTACTTCTTCTTTCCAATTTGGATGCCTTTTATTTCTTTGTCCTGCCTGATTGCTTAGCTAGAACTACTAGCACAATGTTGAATAATAGTGGTGACAGTGGGCATCCTTGTCTTGTTCCTGATCTTAGGGGGAAAGCTTTTTGTCTCTCTCCATTCAGTACGATGCTGGCTATTGGTTTTTCATATATTCCCTTTATCATATTGAGGTAGTTACATTTGATTCCTATCTTTTGGAGTGTTTTTATTGGAAAAGGCTGGTGAATTTTGTCGAATGCCTTTTCAGCATCAATCCAGATGATCATGTGATTTTTCCCTTTTGATTAGTTAATGTACTGTATTACATTTATTGATTTTCTTGGGTTGATCATCCTTGCATTCCTGGTATAAACCTCACTTGGTCATGGTGTATAATTCTTTTAATGTATTGTTCGATTCAATTAGCTAATATCTTATTGTGAATTTTTGCATTTATGTTCATTAGAGAGATTGACCTGTAGTTTTCCTTTCTTATAGACCTTTACCCCGTTTTGATATTAAAATAATATCAGCTTCATAAAATGTGTTAGGTAGAGTTCCTTTTTCCTCAATTTTTTGGAAAAGTTTGAGCAGGATAGTTCTTTTTGGAATGTTTGATAAAATTCTCCTACGAAGCCATCTGGCCCTGGGCTTTTCTTTCTAGGAAGATTTTTGATGACTGATTGAATCTCTTTACTTGTGATTCATTTGTTGAGATCTTCTATTTCATCCTGAGTCAGTGTAGCTTGTTTGTGTGTCTCCAGGAATTTGTCCATTTCATCTAAATTGTATGGTTTGTTGGCATATAGTTGTTCATAGTATCCTCTTATGATTTCTTTTATTTCTCCAGGGTCTGTGGTAATGCACCCCTTCTCATTTCTGATTTTGTTTATTTGCATCCTCTCTCTTTTTTTCTATGTCAGTCTTGCTAGTGGCCCATCAATTTTATTGACTTTCTCAGTGAACCAACTTTTGGTTTTATTGATTCTTTCTTTTGTTGTTTTGTTCTCCCATTCATTGATTTCTGCTTTAGTCTTTGTTATTTCTCTTCTTCTATTAGCTTTGGGGTTAGTTTGCTGTTGCTTCTCAGGTTCCTCTAGGTGAGCAGTTAAGTCCTCGATTTTTGCTCTTTCTTGTTTTTTACTATAGGCATTTCGGGCAATAAATTTCCCTCTCAGCACAGCCCTTTGCCACATCCCATAAGTTCAGATAACTTGTATTCTCATTTTCATTCATCTCCTGATAGCTACTGATTTCTCTAGCAATTTCTTGCTTGACCCACTGGTTGTTTAAGAGTGTGTTCTTTTGTTTTTGTTTTTGTTTTTTGTTTTTTGCATGGGCCGGCACCGGGAAACGAAGAGTGTGTTCTTAAATCTTCATATATCTGTGAATGTTCTCGTTCTTTGGTGGTTATTGAAATCCAGCTTCATCCCATTGTGATCAGAGATAGTGCTTTGAATAATGTCAATGTTTTTAAATTTATAAAGATCTGTTTTATGCCCCAGCATATGATCTGTCCTGGAGAATGTTCCTTGAGCACTAGAGAAGAATGTATATCCTGGTGTTTAGGGGTGCAATGACCTATATATATGTCTATTAAGTCTAATTCATTTATCAAGTTATTTGACTTCTCTGTTTCCTTATTGATCTTGTGTCTGGTTTTTCTATCTCTAGAGGAGAGTGGTGTATTGAAGTCTCTTACTATTATTGTTGAAACATCTATCACTCCCTTCAGTTTTGCCTATGTCTGTCTCAGGTAATTTGGAACTCCTTGATTGGGAGCATAAACATTTATGATTGTTATATCTTTAATTAGTATATAGTGTCCTTCTTTGTCTCTTATGATGTCTTTATATTTAAAGTCTATTTTGTCTGATATTAGTATAGCTATTCCTGCTGTCTTTTGGTTACAACTTGCGTGGAACATCTTTTTCCATCCTTTCACTTTCAATCTATTTGTATCCTGTGTCTAAGATGAGTCTTTTGTAAGCAGCATATAGCTGGATTATGTTTGTCAATTCATTCTGCCAATCTGTATCTTTTAATTGGTAAGTTTAGTCCATTAACATTCTGCTATTAATAAAAAAGCATTTTTTAATCCACCATCATATCTTTTTTTTTTTTGGAACCTCATTTTTTAAAAATTTTTTATTAATTAACGGAAAAAAAAAAGAAATTAACCCAACATTTAGAAATCATACCATTCTACATACGCAATCAGTAATTCTTAACATCATCACGTAGATGCATGATCATCGTTTCTTAGTACATTTGCATCGGTTTAGAAGAACTAGCGACACACCAGACAAAGATATAGAATGTTAATATAGAGAAAAGAAATAAAAGTAATAATAATAGTAAAAAAGAAAAAAAACAAAAAACAAAATACAAACAAACAAAAACAAACAAACAAAACCTATAGCTCAGATGCAGCTTCATTCAGTGTTTTAACATGATTACTTTACAATTAGGTATTATTGTGCTGTCCATTTTTGAGTTTTTGTATCTAGTCCTGTTGCACAGTCTGTATCTCTTCAGCTCCAATTACCCATTATTTTACCCTGTTTCTACCTCCTGCTGGACTCTGTTACCAATGACATATTCCAAGTTTATTCTCGAATGTCCGTTCACATCAGTGGGACCATACAGTATTTGTCCTTTAGTTTTTGGCTAGACTCACTCAGCATAATGTTCTCTAGGTCCATCCATGTTATTACATGCTTCATAAGTTTATCCTGTCTTAAAGCTGCATAATATTCCATCGTATGTATATACCACAGTTGGTTTAGCCACTCGTCTGTTGATGGACATTTTGGCTGTTTCCATCTCTTTGCAATTGTAAATAACGCTGCTATAAACATTGGTGTGCAAATGTCCGTTTGAGTTTTTGCCCTTAAGTCCTTTGAGTAGATTCCCAGCAATGGTATTGCTGGGTCGTATGGCAATTCTATATTCAGCTTTTTGAGGAACCGCCAAACTGCCTTCCACAGTGGTTGCACCATTTGACATTCCCACCAACAGTGGATAAGTGTGCCTCTTTCTCCACATCCTCTCCAACACTTGTCATTTTCTGTTTTGTTGATAATGGCCATTCTGGTGGGTGTGAGATGATATCTCATTGTGGTTTTGATTTGCATTTCTCTGATGGCCAGGGACATTGAGCATCTCTTCATGTGCCTTTTGGCCATTTGTATTTCCTCTTCTGAGAGGTGTCTGTTCAAGTCTTTTTCCCATTTTGTAATTGGGTTGGCTGTCTTTTTGTTGTTGAGTTGAACAATCTCTTTACAATTAGGTATTATTGTGCTGTCCATTTTTGAGTTTTGTATCTAGTCCTGTTGCACAGTCTGTATCCCATCAGCTCCAATTACCCATTATCTTACCCTGTTTCTAACTCCTGCTGGACTCTGTTACCAACATTTAGAAATCATACCATTCTACATATGCAATCAGTAATTCTTAACATCATCACATAGATGCATGATCATCGTTTCTTAGTACATTTGCATCGGTTTAGAAGAACTAGCAACACAACCGAAAAAGATATAGAATGTTAATATAGAGAAAAAAATAAGTTGTTGGGATTTTGATTGGTATTGCATTGAATCTGTAAATCAATTTAGGTAGGATTGACATCTTAACTATATTTAGTCTTCCAATCCATGAACACGGTATGCCCTTCCATCTATTTAGGTCTTCTGTGATTTCTTTTAGCAGTTTTTTGTAGTTTTCTTTATATAGGTTTCATCATATCTTTTTTATTTTATTTGTCAGATCTATATATTCTTTTCCCTTGCATTACATTTTTACAAACGCTTTCTTGAGGTATAATTTACATACCACAACATTCAGGCATTTAAAGTGTGCAATGCAGTGACTTTTAGTAAATTAACAGACTTGGGCACCATCACCGCAAGCTGGTTCTAGGATGTTTCTATCACCCCTGACAGATCCTTTCGGCCATCAGCAGTCAGTCCCCGTTATCACCCTGGGCCCAGGCAAGGACTGATCCTCTCCCCATCTCTGTGGATTTGCCTTCCCGGGCCTTTCCTATCCACTGACTCAAGCTCCATGCGGTCTTCTTCTGAGCGCCTCCTTTCACTTAACATGAAGGCTTCGAGGGTCATCCATGTTGCAGCAAATGTCACACTCCTGCTCAACTGCACGGCTAGACCATATTCTCTCAACCCATTCATTATCTCACCAACAACTGGAGAGCGTCCACTTTTTGCCTTTTGTGAACAGTGCTGCTATGGAGATCTGAGTACAAGTCCTGGGTGGACATATGCTTTCATCTCTCTTTTCCTTGTGCTCCCTTTCTTTTCTGGCATGATTGCAGTGGCTAGAACTTCCACTACGATGTGGAATAGAAGTGGGGAGAGCAGACATCCTTGCCTTCTTCCCGATCTTAGGGAAACGCATTCAGTCTTTTGCCACTGCCTAGGATGTGAGTTGTGGGGTTATCACGTTGGGGCCTGTTCTACTTTGCTAGCTGCTGGAATGCAATATACCACAAACGGAATGGCTTTTTAAAGGGGGAATTTAATAAGTTGCTAGTTTACAGTTCTAAGGCTGAGAAAATGTCCCAATTACAACAAGTCTATAGAAATGTCCAATCAAAGGCATCCAGGGAAAGATACCTTGGTTCAGGAAGGCCATTGAAGTTCAGGGTTTCTCTCTCAAGTGAGAAGGCACATGGCGAACACAGTCAGGGCTTCTCTCTCGGCTGGAAGGGCACATGGCGAGCACGGTGTCATCTGCTAGCTTTCTCTCCTGGCTTCCGGTTTCATGAAGCTCCCCGGGAGGCGTTTTCCTTCTTCATCCCCAAAGGTCACTGGCTGGTGGACTCTCCGCTTCATGGTGCTGCAGCATTTTCTGCTCTCTCTGAATCTCTCTCTCCAAAATGTTTCCTCTTTTATAGGACTTCAGAAACTAATCAAGACCCACCCAAATGGGTGGAGACATGTCGTCACCTAATCCAGCTTAACAACCACTCTTGACTAAATCCATCAACCAGGGAGATGATCTCATTATAGTTTCAAATATACAGTATTGAATAGGGATTATTCTACCTTTATGAAATGGGGTTTATATTAAAACATGGCTTTTCTAGGGGGCATACTTCCTTTCAAACCAGCACGGGGCCAATTCCCTTTATCCCTAGTTGTTTGAGAGTTTTTATCCTAAATGGGCGTGGACATTATGCAAATGCTTTTACCACATATATGGAGCTGATCATTTGGGTTTTCACCTTTGTTATGTTAATGTGGTATACTGATTTACATGAGTTTTGAATGAAAGTTTAACAATCTTTCAACCTTGGGATAAATCACACTTGGTCATGGATGTAATTTTTCCTACATGTTTTTAGATTCAGTTTGCTAACATTTTGTGGAGCATTTTTGCCTCTATATTCTTGAAGGATATTGGTCTATTTGTTGTGACATCTTTGTCTGGTTTAGGGATCAGGCTATCACTGTTCTCATAGAATGAGTTGGGAAAAGGTCCCTTCTCCTCTATATTCCAGAAGGATTGGCATTATTTCTTCTTTCAATGTTTGATAGAATTCACCAGTGAAGTCATAAAGTCACTTGGGCCTGGGCTTTTCCATGTGGGAAAGTTCTAAATTTACTGACTCCATTTCTTTTCTCCTTAAAGGTCTATTCGGATTTTTTATTTCTGTCTTACATTTTAACCTCAGATTTCTTATTTGTCTCTGCCACTTTAACTCAGTCTTGTTCCTGTATTTTCCCCCCTCCTGGTCCCTGTGCTGTGTGGTCTCTGGTCTGCACTAGACATGCTGGACCTCTCTGCACACCAGGATTTCTGCTGCTAATCTGTATCTCTGGACAGCGAGCTGTCTCAGGGATGACCCCGGATCCCCACACATGGGTGTGGGGAACACAGACTTGTGTTCACAGTGGGCACGTGGATGGGATGCCGACTCCCCCATTACACCAGGTGAGGGTGACACTCACCCCTTCTCCAAGTGCCCTCAACCATGGCTGTCCCTGCCACTTCCCCCAGCAAGTCCCCCCTTCCCCTGACCTTATGTGGTTCAACCCTGATCCTTCTCACTCCTCTCCCCCATTGCTGGCCGTGACACACAGGGGATCAGTTATATGCAGTCTAAGGCATCCTCGGTTGTCAGGTCACTCTCCCTGATGAAATGCACATTACCCAAGAGCAGGCGCTGTGTGTGCAATTGCTCGTCCTTTCCCCATCATAGAGTGGGGAAGAGGTAAGGGGAAAAACAACCTCAATGATTATTTGAATGACTCATTTGTCTTTGGAAGGATTGGGCTGGTGTGGCTGCAGCACTGACTAGTAGAGTCTTGAGAGAACATTTCGGTGTTTGGGAAGTCAGAAAAATATGGGTGTCTCAGTGCATGCCATCACGATGTCTGTGAACTGTACAAACTGCGGATAATTATACTGGCCCTAGTGCACCGTGATGAGGACCCAATGAGGTATCTTACCAAGACTGGGTGCTACCAGCTGGGAAGTTTCCACTGAGTCACTAGCTCTTTGGACTTCACCACCACCCTTCACAGAGGTTATAGTCTAGTGAACTGGTTAGAGTGTGAGTTCTGAATCCAGACTGTCCAGATTCCTACGGCACCTTCCCCTCTTACTACCTGTGTGACCTAGGTCAGATTACCTAACCTCTCTGTTCTCAACTTTCCCAATTCAAAAATTGGGATTGAAAGTGTTGCTAAATGATGGGTCTATGGAAGAGAATTAAATGATCTAACACAGAGAAACACTTAGAACATTTTCTAACACCTAATAAATAATCAATGAGAGGGAATTGTCATTTTACCCCTTCTAAACACACCCCAAGTCCCCAGTCTAGATGCAGGCCTTTGAGTTTCAGGTAAAGAAAGCCCTGCTTTTTCTAACTTTTTCCTCTGAACTGTGAGACAAGCCTCTATTTAATTCTCAAGTTCTCTGGTGAGATTATATGGTCAGAATCTAATAAGCTTACCTGGTCTCCAGCCACATCTGCAGACAGAAGGATTGTAGATTTTGACTTCATAACAGCTCTGGGGTAGTTTTATACCACAACTGGTAAGTAAGTCCCTGGGTCTGGACAGGAAGGTGTAGCTTCAGGTTCTCAATTGCTAGAAGGTACTAAGGTTCTTTTGGAGAGAAAAACCCAGCCTGCAACACATGGTGAAATCGAAAGAAAGGAAACCTATTATTATTCATCCTAAGTTTTCTGTCCCTACGTTTTCTGTCTGTAAAATAGGGATAATAATGAACCCTACCACTAGGCTACTTCTGAGGATTAAATGAGATAATATATCATGAATGCTTTGAATAATGCGTGGCATGTAATAAGGCTCTAGAACTGATAACTATTATTGTATCCGTAGGACATGTAATAACATGTGTTGCACTGTGGTAAAGAATGTTTATTGCTCTGACATAAAAAATCAGTGATTCCCGGTATAATCACAGTTATGCATTCACCACCACAGTCTATAGGAGGCCAAATCCATTTCTTCCACAAAGACAGAAGAAGAGGAAAGAAGGAAAAATTGAAGGATAAAAATTATTTTTAAAAAGGAAAAAGAAAATTAAATAAAATTTAAGAGAAACACCATATACTATCCCGTTTCACTTCTTTTATTTGATGTTTACTTCGGATGGAATGTATGGTGCATGAATCAAACTGTTTCAGAAGTGACCAGAGAGAAACAAGTGCTGAAGAAAAGGGAGAGAAAGGGAAGTACCTGTCCCTGTTGGTAGGGGAGCTGAGAGCTGCAGCCCCTCTGGAGGGCAGTGTGGCCCTTCCACAGGAGGCTAACACTGGGCTGCCCTATGATCCTGCAACCCCGTTATTAGGTACATACTTGGAAGAACTAAAAGCAGGGACACAAAGGGAAATCAGGACACTGGGGTTTATAGAGGAAGTAGTTAAGTTTTGCAATGGATGCAGATGACCTATGGGTACATCACCGACTGATGAATAGAAGGGCAAACCGCAGGGTATACATACAGTGAATATGGGTGGCCCAATGGAATCAGGGTGGATCTCAATCCTGCTAGGGAGTCCTTTACAGGCAATATGAAATTCAGACACAGTAAACTACCAGGAACAGCTAGGAGTAGGAATTCAACAGAACCGAGAAAAGAGAAGCAAAGCCAGGAGAGGCCGCCACATGCTCTGCCATGTTACAAAAACTCATGTACCCAAGAATCGTGGCCAACTAGCCCCACACGCCAAAGTTTTCAGGGAGAAAGAAGCTACTTGATGATAACTTGATTTTGGATTTCTTCTATCCTCAAAACCGGGAGCCAATAAATTAAAGCAAGTCAGGAAGAAGAGCAGAAAGAAAAGAATTCTTATAAAAGCCAACAGAATGGAACAAAGTTGTGGCACACCAGGAAACATAAAATGTATGAATGTTGAGAGTTCTAGAGGGAGAAGAAAGAGAAAGAGGGAGAAGGAATAATAAAATAAAGAAATAATGGTAGAAAAATTCCCAAATTTAATGAAGGAAATGCATATGCACGTTCAAGAATCCCAGCAATCTCCAAACAGGATAAACTCCAAGAGAGTCATACCAGACACACAATAAACAAACTGCTGAATGCCAAGGAAATGGAGAGTTCTGAAAGCTATACCGGACAAGCAGAGGCACAGAATATTTAAAGTGAAGAAAGAAACAACCTGACAATCTAGGATTTCATATCTGGTGAGTGATTCTTTCAAAAATGTGGACAGATGAAGTCAATCCCAGATAAACATAAGCTCAGGCTGTTTCTCACTACTAGTCCTACCCTACAAACAATACTAACAGGAGTTCTTCAAACTGAAAGAAAAGGACACTAGGAAGTTCATGGAAACAGCATAAAGAAATAATGGCGTACAGGAAACGTAACCATATGGGTAATTTTAAATGCTGTTACTATTGTATGTTTCTGTTTGTAACTCAACTTCTTACTTTCAACAGGTTCTAAAGTGCAAATGCATATAAAGCACTTGGGGAGGGGGGTATTCAATTGCAGGTGGGCAGGTTCTGCTTTCCATTCTTTAAAGATGTTGCTCCACTGTTTTTTTGTTTTTTGGTGTTTTTTTTGCATGGGCAGGCACAGGGAATCAAACCTGGGTCTCTGGCACGGCTGGCAAGAACTCTGCCTGCTGAGCCACCATGACCCGCCCTCCACTGTTTTTTTTTTTAGCTTCTGTTGAGAATTCTGCTATCTTTATTACAGGCTTTGTGCAATTTTATTAACATATAGTCTGGATGTAGTCTTCTTCAAGTTTCTTGAGTTTGGCATTGCTCTGCATGAATTACTAGCTTATAGGCTTCAGCTACAAACAATGCATTGTTGTTTCCTTACAAACAATGCACTGACAAGTCAACCCTCTTGACTCTATTTGAACTCTTTTAGCCACTGATACCTTATTTGTTATACTTCTTTTACCCCTTTTGGTCAGGATGGAATTGTTGATCCCACAGTGCCAGGGCCAGGCTCATCCCTGGGAGTCATCTCCCACGCTGCCAGTGAGGCTTTCACCCCTGGACGTCATGTCCCATGTAAGGGGGAGGGCAATGGTTTCACTTGCAGAGTTTGGCTTAGAGAGACTGAGGCCACATCTGAGCAACAAAAGCGGTCCTCCAGAAGTAACTCTTAGGCACACCTAAAGGTAGTCTAAGCATCTCTGCTACAAACATATGCCTCAGAAAACCAAGCGTTAAGAGCAAGCCTATTGATTTGGGTGTCCCTAATGTTTGACAAGGTATCAGGGGTTTCCTTGGTGGTAAAGTTTAATAGTTCCATATTGTTTGTCCCATCCAGCAAGGGACTTTGCCAATACTTTTTGATTATCTGCTTAATATACTTTGGGATTTATCCAGGCATTACAGTATGCTATACAGGATTAAAGGCCCTCATTTTTATTCTTGGCTCCCTGTGTTTGGATTGTTTAAATGACCTACCCAGACAGCTTGAGTTAGATTATGTGCTACAGAAAGTTTAGGTTCTGTACAAAATAAACCTTTTTCATATGGTCTCAAAGAGTAAATAAGATTCTAAAATACAGTGTCTTCCTTACTCTTATATTCTGAATTATCTTAATCTAAACCTAATTGACTTCATTCTGATCTCTGAATACCAGGCTATAAAAAGCATCTCTCAAAATCCAGAAATAACAATCACTGCTCCAGACTAAATGTGACTGCTATAAGAGCTTACAATCTAGCCCCTTGTGTTCTTATAAGTATTTTCTAAATGAGACCATACAATATTTGCTCTTTTGTTTCTGGCTTATTTTGCCTCACCAAATGTCCCACAGGTTCATTCACAATATTGCATGCCTCACAACTTCGTTCCTTTAAGGGATGGCATTGATTGCTGAATCATTAAATAGATATTCCTTTCTGCTTTCTGACAGAATGGAGTACACAGAAGGAAATACCTGAAATCTCCAAATTGTAATCCATCTGCCCTCATCTCTCACGATTGTATTGCCTTTATCGTCTGCCCCTGTGATTGCAAACACCTTGTACTAACCTGCATTTGTATCCAGTTACCCAGTTTTTCACCTTTAGAGTCTTGTAATCACTAAAGATAGCCCCTTATGTTTATTAAGGAAGGTTCTTGGTCAATCTAGAACCAAACCCCCCCCCAAGTCCAAAGTTATCCTGGTAACCGAGACCAGATCTAACCAAAATATGCCCTCCTGGCATGCGCAGTAGCTTAGACTTGAACATACGAGTTACCTATTCCTCATTACACTATTCTGCCACTTCCTTACCTGTGCCTAAGCATGGAATCCATCTGCGCATGCTCAGTAATCAGATCACCTCTAATTATGTCATCTGGGGCCACTCTGCTCATTACCCTAAACCCTGCCCATGTGTTTCTCTAATAAAACTATCAGAATTCCTGCAGTTCGGGGAGACAGATTTGGGCCGCTGGGCCATCTGCTCTCCTACTACCTGCCTAGTAATAAACTCTTTCTCTCTGTGAAACCCCAGGGTCTCAGGAATCGGTTGAGTGCCTCGGGCAAAAGAGCCCAGGGCCTCTGTCCGGTAAGAACACCCCTGTCCTTCCATGGATGAATGGATACACACACTAGGGCCCACAACAGCAGACTGCTCAGCCTTCATCAGTAAGGAACTACTGACATATGCACTTGCGATTCACTCAGGTGTCTCATTATGCTCGATGAAAGAAGCCCATCCTAGAAGGCTTAAGCACTGTGGGATTAATTCACATGACACTCTCCAACAGACAAAACTATAGTGAGGGGGAACAGATCAGGGTTTCCCAGGGATTAGGGGTGAGGGACGTGTAACTACAAAGACGTAGATCCGGGTGGTTTGTTTTTGGGGGATGGAACTGTCCTGTATTCTTACTGTGGCGGTGGTGACACAAATCTGTCCATGTGTAGCAGTGTGGAACAACCAAAGCTATAGGCTGAGCCTCCAGTCTTGGGGTTTGTTCATATGAAACTTAACCCCACAAAAGATAGGTCAAGCCTACTTAAAATTAGGCCTAAGAGTCACCCCTAAGAGAACCTCTTTTGTGGCTCAGATGTGGCCTCTATCTCTCCAGCCAACACCACAAGCAAACTCACTGCCCTCCCCCTCTCTATGTGAGACATGACTCCCAGGGGTGTGGATCTTCCTGGCAATGTGGGACAGAGATCCTGGAATGAGCTGAGACTCAGCATCAAGGGATTGAGAAAACCTTCTCGATCAAAAGGGGGAAAAGCGAAATGAGACAAAATAAAGTGTCAATGGTTGAGAGATTCCAGAGTCAAGAGGTTATCCTAGAGGTTATTCTTACACATTAAATAGATATCACCTTGTTAGTCAAGATGTAATTGATAGGCTGGAGGGAACCGCCTGAAAATGTAGAGCTATGTTCCAGTAGCCATGTTTCTTGAAGATGATTGTATAACGATAGAGCTTTCACAATGTGACTGTGTGATTGTGAAAACCTTGGGTCTGATGCCCCTATTATCTACCTTATCAACAGATGAGTAAAACATATGGAATAAAAATAAATAATACGGGGAACAAATGTTAAAATAAATTTAGATTGAAATGCTAGTGATCAATGAAAGGGATATGGTATGTATGAATTTTTTTCTGTTGTCTTTTTATTTTTTTTCTGAATAGATGCAAATATTCCAAGAAATGATCATGATGATGAATATGTAACTATGTGATGATATTGTGAATTACTGATTATATATGAAGAACGGAATGATCAAAAGTTAAGAATGTTTGCGTTTGGTGTTTTTTTTTAGTGTTTAAAAAAAATTAAAAGAATAAAGGAAGAATGTGTTTTTTGTTGTATTTTAAAAATTTTTTTAATTAATTAAAAAATTCTTTTTTAAATCTGTCCATGTGTTTAATTTCAGAAACATGCATGTGGAAAAAGAAATTATTGCCTGCCATGCTGGAGACCCGGGTTTGATTCCCCAGTGCCTGCCCATGAAAAAAAAAAAAAAAAAAGAAAGTAACTTAGCATTATGCCAATTAAAAGAACGTAATAGTAGATTTGAAGTATGGGATTCTTCACTATTTCTTAAAAAAAAAATACATTGAATACTACATTAAAACCTTAGATCAGCTGCCCGGGCTGCGGTCTATTCCAGCCAACTTGGAGACCAGAGATCCATTCATTTTCTTCATAGTACGCTGGTACCTAGGAATTTTTATTAACTAACTTGTGGCTACCAGCACATACTGGAGAAAGAAATGCGGAACATGTGGCAAATATTTTAAATTCTATGACCTGGCTGTAAACACATAAAAATGCAAACATACATCCTAGAAAGAGAGTCTCTTAATGCTTTAGTAAAAGAAATCTATGTGTACAATTAATTAGACCATTTATATCTTTGAGCCATCACTATCCCAAACACACACTTATGTGCGGAACATAAAATACCTGAAAAAGTATTTTAACCCAAATAACTCCCAACTGATTTTCACATGTCACAAGGAATCCCTCAAGGTTATTTTTCTTCATGTAGAAAGTCAGTTCTCAGTTAGAGGAAAAGAAAGATATCACAAACACCTTTTTATGAAGAAATACTGACACTTTAGAAAGAAACACCAAATCACAACTCACCCATCTTTTTGTCATTCTTTTCACTCTTTCTCCCTCCAGTCTTTCATGTGCAATGAAATAATAACCACACACATGTAGTACTCACAATCCTCTACAGAAGGCATTACAGGAGACCATTATTTAGGGGCAGGGAGGTGGCTGGGGCAATAAATGTTACATCCCTCCCTTCCTCATCTCACCCCATTGTGTTCCTTCATCAGTCACTCACCCCAGTCGGGTAATGATCTTGTATCAAATCTCTGCTTAAATCAGCTCAGCTTCAGGCTTCCTTCATCTTTCCACGCAGCTCTGAAAGAGAAGAGAACATGAGTGAACCCAAAGAATAGTTATTTGTCAGAGCTTCAGGTTGATGGGTGATGTGCTTCGGTTTACTGTTTCCCCACACATCTCTCACCTTTCTGTATCCAATCCAAAAGGTTTACTGAGTTCTTATCCTGTCTTCATGGTGACATGTAGTAATTTCACATGTCAATGATAACAGATATCCATATAAAATTAATTATTTGCATATAAAATGTCATGGTCAGGTTCCTGTGTCAACTTGGCCAAGTGGTGGTACCCCTTTGTCTGGATGGGCAAGTGCTGACCTGTCTGTTGCGATGAGGACATTTCATAGAATTAAATCATGATCACATCAGCTCCATTCACAGCTGATTCCATTTGTAATCAGCCAAGGGGCGTGTCTTCTGCAATGAGTGATGCTTAATCTAATCACTGGAAGCCTTTTAAGGAGGATTCAGCAGAGACAGGCTCTCTTACTGCTTCGGCCGGTGAGCCTCTCCTGTGGAGTTCATCCAGACCCTCCATCGGAGTCATCAGCTTCACAGCCTGCCCTGCGGACTTTGGACTCTGTGTTCCCATGGTTACATGAGCCACTTTTATAAATTTTATATCTACAGATATTTCCTGCTGATTCTGTTTCTCTAGAGAACCCTAGCTAATGCGCAAAGAAAACGATATTAATTTAATAATATTAATTAAATAATAGTTTTATTTGGGCGGCCATAAATGGCAAAATCCTAAGGCCAAATGACTGAGATCTTTCAAATGCCTCCCCAACATGTACAGGGTTCTGAAAACTGTGCCGCCATGCCTTGTGCAATGCCAGGGAAAAGGGAATCCAAGTTCTAGCCGTGCACAGCACACAGATGAAGTAAAGAGTTTGTCCAGCACCTGGAACAGAGTTGTTCTACATTGTTGACGCCTACACAAATCACCTCTATGGTATCGACTCTAGAATGGAGGGGATGCTCTTCTTAGCAGAGTCGTGAGAAAAGGATGTTTAAATCAGAAAACATCCAGTGATGCCCACCTCTGAGTGGGAGAGAAGAAATGAAGAGACTAATGACACATGGTCCTTGCCCTGGGGAATAAACTGGCCATAGACAGTTCCAGACAGGGTGGAGATAGAACACACAATGCCCTCTCCCTCCATTTAACTAGCAGAAATCTGAGCACAGAGATTTCCTATCTTCACTTATTTATACTGTATTGTTTCCACTAGACACACAGCTCATATAATAATATCTGTTCACTATGAAGGGAAAAGGTGGGTATTACACTGGTATGATAAGGTTCTAGATGAAACATGCAGGTAAATGACACCAACAGCCCTTGAGTGAACAGAAAAATGAGCAGAGGAATTTCCTCTATCCATTCACTTACAATACATACTTTCCACTAAACAAGATCATGTATAACACTAGCTCCACTGCATGGAGGGGGCAGCACGTGTCATCAGCACTAGTACAATAAACATGTCCTGAGCACCTGCTGGGGTCCAGGCTCCGGGATCTGAGATTTGGTGACGTGGTGCACACAGGCTCGGTTCACGCAGGATAACAGTCGGCAAACAGCTCACGTATTACGCAACAAGCAGGAAGAATGACAGGACAGGAGTGAACCAGCAGGGGACGCTCGGAACACAGAAGAGACATCTGTATCCCAGGTGGTCAGGAGCGACTTCAAACAAGGGGTGGTATACTATTACACAATATTATTACCCTCATATGCAGATGTGGTAACTAACGATCAAAGAGGTTAACCAACTAACTCGAGGTCACACCCTTTGGGATTGGTGGTGACCATTTTCCAGCTAGGCCTATTCTCATACCAAGGTCTCTGCACTGTTCATTACACCAATCTCTCCCTCTTAATGTTGTCACCTGTTGTGATACACTCTGCACCCTTGGTTTCCCAACCCTTGACTCTCCTTGCTCTTTAAATTCTTATAACTGGTAAATACAGTAAAGATTTTTGCTGAATAGCATCAGACCTCTTGACTTTATACAAGTAAAATTGTTTTTACCATGCACCTTAGCCAGTCTGTTTTCTTGAGTTTGTATTACACCCACAATAATGAGAATGGATGGCTGCAGTCTACCATGTGCCTGTATCACTCAATCTTAAATTTGAAACGTGATCAATATGGAACTAAAACTTATCCACTAAACATTGTATGAAATGCCAAAACATCATATAAATGATACCACCCCTTTGATGGAGAGTTGGTGAAATTTTACTAGTTACATATGGAAATCCTTTTTAGTGTTCCCTTCTCTACATGGCTGGTACTCTGAGAGGTACAGCCATGCAAGGCCATTAACGTTTAGTTTTTGGCAAAACCAACAAGCAAAAGAAGTCTTTAAAAGACCCATGCAAATATAAGCGAACACAGATCCTACCCACCCACAGCTGTCTATATGTAGGGAAACTGTATTGGGAATGCAATGCAAATCAAGGAGTAATCATGAAACCAAATTTTTTATCACAGTAGAGTTCTACTGCCCAGGATGTGCCCTACTCCACCAAATCAGACAACCGAAGATGCTTTCCTACTCTAAATATGTTACTGGGATCCTTGTATTTGACAACACCGCCTAAATGACTGCATGCCAACCAGGAATCACACAGCATATTAACGCATGTCTATTCATAGATCATATCTCCATTGGCTTTACACTCACAAACTTTCTAGAAAGATGTTATCTGACGATTTCAATATGGGATATGGAGTCTCCTTGAAAACACCTGAAGTCTTTTTCTTTGTCTTGTCGAGGTGGACTGGGGTGGGGAGGGGGTGAGGCACCTCTGAAGCTCTTTAACACTAAATCTAACGCAGTTATTGCCCGAGTGGTTAACAATGCCCGGAGGAAGTTTAAATATTGTATTTCTCCACTTAAAAATGTGCATCCCCAAATGCAAAAAGAGAATATTCCGTTCACACATTTTTAAATCTGAATGCCAACAGTGAAGGAATAGAGTGCCTGAGAATTACACTGTTCACTTAGAAAACACCACTAGAGTTCCCCAAGAAGAACACTGTTCCCACCGTGGGAAGGCGCACTAGCCTGTTCCAAGGGATACCTCGATCTCGAGCTCTTGGGTGCGCCTTCTCTCCTGGAATCTGGTCCACTTCACGCAGTCGCCAGCACGCTGCCGCTTCTCCTCAGCCCACGATACCAAGACCACCCCTGGGAAGCGAAGGGTTAAGACCACCGAGAGGAGCAGTCCTCCGGAGGGCCTAGAGAAACCACACCCAGGAAGGTAGAAAGTGATCTGGTCTATGGTTACCTGGGTGTGTTCACTTTGTTACAGCATATGGTTAGGCTGTGCCCTTTTCTACGTGTATTTTTTAAAGTAAAAATATGTAACTATATTATTACTTTTTAAAAAGTTACTATCCGCTGAGATAGAAACTCTGTACGCACTAAGCATTGACTTGCTACCCACCAGCCTAACACCCATCCCCACACGTCCCGACCCTGGTAACCTGTAATATTTCCGTTTCTATGAACTTGCATATTCCAATTTATTCATATAAATGGCATCATACAATATCATTATTTGACCTTTTGTATCTGGCTTATTTTGCTCAACATGATATCTTCATGGTCCATGTTGCAGTATATTTCAGACCTTCATTCCTTTTCATGGCTGAATAATATTCCATTGCATGTATACCACATTTTCTAAATCTGCACGTCTATTAAGGACCACTTGTCTTGCTTCCACCTTTTGGCTGTTTTGGATAATGCTGCTTTAAACATCAGCATACAGATATCTGTCTGAGGCCCTGCTTTCAATATTTTGGGGTATAGACATAGAAGTAGGATTGCCAGGTCATATGTTAATACTATATTTAACTTTGAGGAAGTGCCAGTTTTCAACAGTGGCTACATCATACCTCTATTTAATAATATTTATTTCTATTTTGTATTTTAGCTTTCATAGGTAACTGCTTCCTCTTGTTTTAGGTGCATGGTGGGAGAATCGAGCCTGGGTCTCCTACATGGAAGGCGAGCATTCTACCACTGAACCACCCATGCATCCCATAGGTAATTGGATACACAATACTAGCACATAAACCGACCTAGGAGGGAAATTGATTTTATTCAGGATCGGGAGAGGATCCAAGTGTCTCAGCAGGATGGTTTTGCCTTATACTTCCCCAGCGAGAGGTAGACAAACTAGAGGTGGTGTTATGTACAGTTGGGATTACTTTTGCAATCCGGGCCAGTCTCGGTCAGTGAACTGAACAGCAAATATTTATGTGTCTACCTAGTTTGAGCAGGTCAATCTTGTAATCTGAGCTAATCATTCATGGCACATGGGGAGTTGGCGGGTCAAGCATAAATTAGTGTTCACAAGACATACTTGTCATAGGGGGAATTAATTCAAATCGTAGAGTGCTTGCTTAGCATGTGAGATGTAGCAGGATGGATGCCTGCATTCTTCGCCATTTTCACTTTTTTTTTTTTTTTGGCATGGACAGGCACCAGGAATCGAACCCCGGCATCTGGCATGGCAGGTGAGAACTCTGCCACTGAGCCACTGTGGCCGGCAATAAAGGGAGATTTATTTTATGATTGTTGTTGTTCTTCTCCATTTTTAACCTTGAAGAATTAGATAGGCTTTTATGATAGCCAATAATAGATGGGGATAAGGGTATGTGAGGATGAGGGTTTCTTTTTTTTTTTTTAATTCTTATCTGGAGTCATGAACATATTGTAAAATTGATCATGGGTTTGTATGCACAAACGTAATGATACTGTGAGCCAGTGATTATATACTTCAAGTGCTTTGTATTGTGTGTGAATATATCTCAATAAAACTGCATCTATTTATTAACAACAGCAACAAAAAACCTTTGCGGCCATTCCCTGATACATCTAATCAGCCCTAACCTTCCCCCTACTCTCTCAGCCCCTGCACATTAACATCTCTGATCTGGAAAGGTCTCTTTACAATGGGGGAAGCAGTGTATGACTTAAACCTAAGTCCAGTGACTGCCATTTCCTGCCTTTATACAAAGGATTTTGGTACACTGCCTTCTATACCCTCGCTGCAGTCCTTGGAGAGCTTGAGGACAGCATCTCTGAAAATTAATTTAACTCCCAGGGGCTCAAACCCACAGCTGTAGGATGACTCCCCACACCCCAACGCCATCCACTGGCCTCTGGGGCAATTCAGCCACAGAAAAATATCTCCCCATGGCCAGCCAAGCCCAGGCTCCCAGGCAGGCCTGGACTTCATAACAATTGCTCTTTTTACAGCTCAGGTGAAATTCAACATTGGAGATGTGGTATAAAGAAGCAAGGCGTCTGTCATGCCTGGTCAAGCAGACGTATGGATAAATAGGGAAATTATCCTTTACATTTATATATATATTTAGAAAATGTCTGAAGCATTTTTATTAGCCCCCTGCAGGAGAGGATAAGAAATTAGATTTAACAATGGCCAACTGCCCTGAGGATTTTTATAGTGTGAAAGATGAAATAACTAACACTAAATGGAATAAAATTTGGTAAAAGCCATTGAATTCATTTTAAATTTATTTACATATGAATTTGATTAATGGTAGCTAAGTTTTATGAACGATAGGCATCTCTAACAATTTTTCACATTTCCACAATTATTTAAAGCATGATTCACAAATCCTTAACATCCTTACAAACTATAAATCTTTCTTATTCATTTTACAGCTTCATGGAATGTTGATATATAGTTCTATCATAGTTTTTTCAACTATGTATCTTCTATACTTGGCATTCAAATGCTCTGCAATAGCAAATAATGCTGAAATCTATTTCTTTATTGTTGGTTTAGCATGTTCATGATAAATTCCTAGAAGTCAGATAATGAGAGAAAGGGGAAATGTATATATACCTGTGTTAGATGTTGCTAAATTCCCCTATTTAGAGGTTGTGCCGTTTTGCATTATCACCAGCCATATAAAACTATGCTGCTTTCCTAACAGCATCACCAACACAGTATGTTGTCCAGGTTTTGAATATTTCCAATCTGATAGTTGAACAATTATCCCACATTCTAATTTTTTTTTAATTACAAAAAACTTTTATTAGAGACGTTGTAGGGTTACAAAACTCTCATGTATATAATTCAGGATTCCCATATCCACCATTACTTCCATTCGGGTGGAAAATCTGTTATAATTATTGATCACACTTGTTTTTGTAATTCTGTTTTTTAACAGCAGTTACATGTGTCACACTTGATGAAAGGTTATGATTATTCTCCATAGTTTTCCATAGTCTGTTTCCATCTATTGTCAGTCGTGATTAATACCACTATAGACGTCGGGGTGCCGATGTCTGTCCGTGTCCCTGCTTTCAGTCCTTCCGATATATACCTAGTAATGGGATTCCTGGATCATATGGCAATTCCTGAGGCACCATCCACCTGCCTTCCAGAGCAGCTGCACCAGTGTACATTCCCACCAACAGTGGATAAATGTGCCTATTTTTCCATGTCCTCTCCAGTACTTGTGATGTTCTGATTTTTTTGTAATGGCCATTTTAGTAAGTGTGAGATGATATCTCATTGTGGTTTTGATTTGCATTTCCCTAATAGCTGTCATCTTTGGCACCATTTGTATGTCCTCTTAGGAAAACATTCTAACCGTGTTTTTGCCCATTTCTGTTCATTGGTTTGTATGACTTTCTATTGTTGACTTGTAGGGTCTTTTTATATATTCTGGATATTAAACCCCTATCTGATACATGGTTACCAAATTGTGTCTCCCATTGAGTAGTTGCCTTTGAACTTCACTGACAAAATCCTTTGATGTGCACAAGTATTCCATTTTGAGGAGATCCCATTTAGCTATTTCTTCTTCCATTGCCTGAAGTCTGGGTGCAAGGTTTCAGAAATCAACTCCTATGACAGCAAGAAATTAAAGATCTTTCCCTACATTTTCTTCTAAAAGTTTTATGTTCTCAGCTCTAATGTCTTTGATCCATTTTCGGATAATTTTTGGACAAGATATGAGATAGGGGTCCTCTTTCATTCTTTTGTATGTAGATATCAAGTTCTCCAGGAATCATTTATTCAAGAGACTTCCCTGTCCCAGTTGAGTAGACTTGGCTGCTTTAAGAAAAATCAGTTGTCCATGCCTTCTCTCTCTCTAAGCCCAATGCTGCAAGTGAAGTCATTGCCCTGCTCCCTGGGACTTGACATCCAAGGTGAAAGTCTCCCGACGACGTGGGAAATGACTCCCAGGGATGAGCCTAGCCCTGGAACCGTGGGATCAACAATGCCATTCTGACCAAAATGAGGAAAAGAATTATAAGAAATAAGGTATCAGTGGCAGAGAGTTCAAATAGTGTTGAGAGGAGTACTCTGGCACATGTCAGTTAGACATTGCTACCTATCATAGCATGCCAAACACCAAGCAAAACCATTTCTGCCAGTCGTAAAGAATACCTAGGGTGTTACATAAGATTCTACAAAGGTTCCATGCACTAGGATAACTTTCCAGAAACCTATAACCTCCAGATGGTTCCCTTGACCAGATAAGGCCTGAAATGCAGAGGGGCCAGCCTCTATAGAACATCAACTAGTTCCACCCCCCTATCCCATATATCGACAGTCCCTTCCAACATGAAAAAGTTAGAATGGGCATAGCCCGAATACCCCTAAAGAGTGAGAGAAAGATCAAAGGTGATGGTAGAGTTACACAGAGAAGGTAGGTGTGGTAGTTAGATTCAGTTGTCAACTTGGCCAGGCGAAGGCGCCTAGTTCTATTGCTGTGGACATGAGGCAATGGTACATGAACCTCATCTGTTGCTGATTACATCTGCAGTCAGCTAGGAGGCGTGCCTGCTGCAATGAATGACGTTTGACTTAATTGGCTGGTGCTTAAATGAGAGCGCTCAACACAGCACAGCCGAAGCAGCTCAGGATACCTCATCTCAGCCAGCTCAGCCCAGGCCTTCAAAGATGCAAAAGGAATCACCCCAGGGAAAGATGTTGGAACCCAGAGGCCTGGAGAGAAGGCCATCAGAGACCATCCTGTGCCTTCCCACGTAAGAAAGAACCTCAGTTGAAAGTTAACTGCCTTTCCTCTGAAAAACTAACGAAATAAATCCCCTTTTATTAAAAGCCAATCCGTCTCTGGTGTGTTACATTTTGGCAGCTAGCAAACTAGAACAGTAGGGTTTAACAAACAAGCATGATCACTAAATAATTATATTAATATTTCTTTTAGTCACCAGTATCTTAGAGCAGCTAGAAGTAAAAACCTAGAATAACTGTGGAATTGTAGACCATACCAAACTCTGAAATCTGTTCTACAGCTAATTGTTGCAATATGCTTTGAAATTTATTGGGGTTTTTTTGGTATATATGTTATTTTCACAAAAAAAAAGAAAAAATGTTTCTTCTGGCTGCCAGTATTTTGGAGCACCTAGGAGAAAAATCTGGAATAGTGGAATGATAACCCATAACAAACTCTGAAATCTGTTCTATGTCTACTTGATGTAGTGACTTTTGAAAATCATTGCTTTTACTTTCTTTTCTTTGTATATATGTTATGGTTAACAATTTAAAAGATTAAAAAAAAAAGTCGGGGCTGCTTCAAAGCACCGTCTGCCCTGTGTGGGCAGGAGCAGCCTTCTCCTCCCCATCTACAGGTGCCTCGGGGTGCGGGAGCTCAGTGCCATCAGCCCTGGTGACAGGCAGGTACCCCTGGAGACTAGGAGCCAAGAGGGAAGAGAGGATGTCAGCAGACAGGCAGGCCGTGACTCCAGATGAAAGGAGAGCCGGGGCTCCATCCTGTCTGCTCCAGACCAGGGCCCCTGTCTCACCAGGTGGCATCCTGCATTCCTTCCAGGGGCTCTGAGAGGGGTCTGCTCTGGAAACAGGGGGAACTCCACCCGTAATGTTACCCTCTGTGCTCTTATACCAGACACCAGGGTGTATATGTAGGTTTTAATTTATTTGTGGCTCCTCCTTGGCTCTCTTTCCTCTGAGCACAATATCTGGCAAGAACACACATCCTCCCCTCTTTGTCTACGTTGGATTGATGTGAATTTTTACTGTTAACCTCTTTTACTCTTTTTGGAGATGAAGGGGCAGGGTTTGAGTGCACCGTGTTTTATGGCTGCTGGCCTGGACACCGGGATGAGGGCAGGTTTGTGCTCCTCTGTACTGGAATGGATCTAATTTCTTATTTATATATAACAGGCCCTGTAATAAAAAGCTTCCATGGGAAAAAACTGAAGAAGGAATATACACACTGAGATTGAAGCATCTGATCTTGGCCCAGACAAAATTAATAACAAATGTTGAATGTCCAAATGTTTCAGAAATTGGCACTGTTCTAGTTTGCTAGCTGCCAGAATGCAATATACTAGAAACGGAATGGCTTTTAAAAAGGGGAATTTAATGAGTTGCTAGTTTACAGTTCTAAGGCCGAGAAAATGTCCCAATTACAAGTCTATAGAAATGTCCAATCAAAGACATCCAGGGAAAGATACCTTGGTTCAAGAAGGCCGATGAAGTTCAGGGTCTCTCTCTCTCATCCGAGAAGTCACATGGTGAACACAGTCACGGTTTCTCTCTCAGCTGAAGGGGCACATGGCAAACGTGGCGTCATCTGCTAGCTTTCTCTCCTGGCTTCTGGTTTCACAATGCTCCCCAGTAGGTGTTTTCCTTGTTCATCTCCAAAGGGCGCTGGCTGATGGACTCTCTGCATCATGGTGCTGCATTCTCTGCTCTCTCCGAATCTCCTTCATTCTCCAAAATGTTTCCTCTTTTACAGGACTCCAGAAACTTATCATGACCTACCCCAATGGGTGGAGACATGTCGTCACGTAATCCAGCTTAACAACCACTCTTGATTAAATCACATCTCCAGGGAGATGATCTAATTATGGTTTCAAACATACAGCATTGAGTAGGGATTATTCCGCCTTTACGAAATGGGATTTTGATTAAAACATGGCTTTTCTAGGGTCCATACATCCTTTCAAACCAGCACAGCAAAGCAGGGCTCTAGGTATTTGGTATCCATCAATAAACCAAACTGACTCAAATCCCTGCCCAGAATTTCATGTTCTCTGAAGGTGAAATGATAAGTGACAGACAGTAGACGTCAAGGATTTATTAATCAACTGCACAGTACGTTAGAAGTTAATAGGTACTGTAATAAAACATATATAAATCATGGCAGCTGGGAAAATGTGTCTGAGGCAGAGCCTGCCAAATGCAGTCCAGATACTGCAAGGAGGCCAGTGCGGCTGGAGAGCAGAGAGAGAGAGGTGAATGGAGGGAGGTGAGGTTAGGGGCTACTAGGTGCTAGATCTTTTTGTGCTGGGGAAGCTTCGATTCTTCTAGTTAAACAGAAAAGCACAACTAAGGGTTATAGGGACCGAATTATAAGTCTGTGGAAGTCTGTAGCATGAATACAAAGAGGAACACAGGGGAGCAGAAGTTAGAGAAGAGGGTTTGGGCAAAATGTTGGGAGGAAAGCAAGGAGGAGCGTCTCCTTGTGAAGGTGAAAGAGCTCACCTGGACGGGACATACCCAGTCATCAGTGGGTTCACAGCCTTGTCTCTGTGGACATGAGAATCACACCCACCAATTTCCAGGTCTGCACACAAATCCTAGGTAAAGTCCTGCTCAGCAGTAATCTCTGAGGCAAGCCTTACTTTCAAGACGAAGGACTCCAAGCCCGTTGGCTTCTAGGCAGATGCTCTGAGGTCAGACACAGATTTTCTCAGAAGCTCTGAGTGTTGCTTTGCTCTGCTGGATGCCTGCATTTCACAGATGTACATGCTGTCAGGACAAAGATGCCCATCTCACCATGGAACAAAATCTGCATCTCAGCAACTGTAACATAAGCAAAGTGTCTCCTAGTGAGTGGAGAGAGGACCAGCATTGGAGTCAGGCCGGGTTGTGACTCCCAGATTTATCCCTTTTGGCTTATTAATGACTGTCAAAGAAATATTTGTACCAAGAAATGTAACACAGACAAGGATAACTTTATTCAAAGCTTGCACTCACTGTAGAGGAGGAGAGAAATCAGAAGCCTATCGTGGTAGAGACAGACGAGAAAGCTATCACAACAGGGGAGAGAAAGTGGGCACAACTCCCCTGAAGCAGAGGGCAGGAGAGTTAAGGTCTGGGAAGAGCTAATGGAAGAGTACTGCAGAGGGGCGGCCAGCGATGGGGGTGTCCCTTACAGGATGTTATCTCCTGAGGTCACTGTGGAGGCCAGGCCGAGCAGGTTCTAAATGGATTCTGTGAGGGCCAAGGTCAGGGTGGTCAGGGGCACAGAGCCAGGAAGAAGCCTGTCTAAGGATTAGTGAAGTGAGGGGGTTAAGGCTGAGTGATCCATAGCACAAGGATGGGGATTTAGTAACTTGCATTGTTTTCCAGGATTGCAAGGTTGAAGTAAATTTCACCCATGGTAAGATCTAAGCAATTTTAGTTTTTTTCCTTATCTCTAGAGTTGGGGTATTTGACACTCATCTCTGATGGTATATGTGGGAAATAAAATCTGCATATGCCTACAACACATTAGATCCTCAATAACTAGGGTCCACTCTGCCCTGTGTTACCAAACCTCAGTGTCTAGAGAAGCAGGCCAGATGCCTCTGGGAGTCTCCTTTACCCCTCACGCCAAGGATGGGGGTTTGGGACAGTGATGGCAGAATGTTGCCATTTCCAACATTTGTTTTTGTTGTCACAGGTTCACGGTGCACACTTCATTTTTTACTTAGGTGTGACATACCGAGATGGGTTAAAATAAGAGGCTGCAGTGAAAGAACTTAATCCTCGCAGGTCAGTCTCTAGCAGGGATTACCAGTGATAGGTTTATGCTCTCCCTTACATGCTGTAGGAACTAACATAGTTTGTCCCAGGGTTTATGGCATTTGTTGGGTACACCTAAGGAATGAGTGAAGGTGTCTTCAGATTCTCAGGGAGGATCCTTGTTTAGGTTTGCTAAAGGTGCCAGGATGCACAGGTCTTAGTTTTAAGCCACACGCTGCTTTACTCACTTAAAAGAGATCTTCCCAGCCCAGAGACGTTAATGTGTGGGGGCTGAGAGGGTACGGAGAAAGTTAAGGCTGGTTAGATGTGTCAGGGAATGGCCTCAAAGGTTTTTTTTTTGTTGTCGTTGTTAATAAATAAATGCAGTTTTATTCAGATATATTCGCAAACAATACAAAGCGTTCGAAGTATATAATCAGTGGCTCACAGTATCATCATGTTTGTGCATATAAACCCGTGATCAATTTCATAATATCTTCATGACTCCAGATACGAAACAAAAATAAAAAAGAAACTCAACATCCTTTCATACCTCTAACCCCATCTATCATTGGCTATGATGAAAGCCTATCATGATCTTCAAGGTGTTAATTATTGGTTAAAAACATGGAGAATGCGGGCTCAATTCCGCTATCTCTCGCATGCTAAGCAAGCGCTCTACCATTTGAACTAATTCCCCTTATGACAAGTGTGCCTATGAACACTAATTTACCCAACTCCCCATTCTGCCTCATGAATGATTAGCTCAGATTATATGTTTGTCCCCCTCAAACTAGCTAGACGCATAAGTATTTCCCATTCAGTTCACTGACTCAGATTGCTCCTGATTGCAAAAGTAATCATAAGTATACTTCATACCATCTCTAACGTGTCTACTCCTCGCTGGGAAAGGATAGGGCAGAACCATCCTGCCAAGACACTCGGATCTTCGGATTTGGGGTGCTCTCCCAACTGCAATATCCTGAATAAAATCAATTTCCCTATTAGGTCAGTTTATGTGCTCATATTGTGTATCCAATTGCCTATGCAAAATATAATATAAAATAAAAATAAACATTATCAAATAGAAGAATGATATAGCCACCCTTGAAAGCTATTTGGTACTTCCTCAAAGTTAAACATAGCATTAACATATGACCCGGCAAAACTACTTCTATGTCTATACCGCAAAGTATTAAAAGTATGGACTCAGATACCTGTATGCTGATGTTTATAGCAGCATTATCCAAAATAGCCAAAAGGTGAAGCAAAACAAGTGGTCCTTAATAGACGAGTGGATAAAGAAAATGTGGTATACATACAATGGAATATTCCTCAGTCACGAAAAGAAATGAAGGTCTGATGTATACTGCAACATGGATGAACCATGAAGACATCATGTTGACCAAAATGAGGCACATACAAAAGGACAAATATTGATACTGTATGATCCCACTTATAGAATAAACTGGAATATGCAAATTCATAGACACAGAAATATTACAGGTTACCAGGGGCGAAGGTGTGGGGATGGGCGGTAGGTTGGTGGGTAGCAAGGTAGTGTGTAATATGTACAGAGTTTCCGTTTGAGATGGTGAAAACTTGTTTAAAATAATAATATAGTTACATATTTTTATTTAAAAAATGCATGCAGAAAAGGGTACAGGCCAATCATGAAGCACAAAGTGAACACACTCAGGTAACCACAGACCAGATCAAGATTTAGAACGTTGGACAGGCCATGGTGGCTCAGCAGGCAGAGTTCTCGCCTGCCATGCCCGAGACCCGGGTTCGTTTCCCGGTGCTGGCCCATGTAAAAAGAAAAAAAAAGAGTTAGAAAGTTAGCAGCACCCAGAAACCTCCCTAGTATACCCACACAGTACCCCCCCAAAATTAAACTTCCTTTTGTTATAATACATGGGTCAGATAAATTATCTTAACTCATGGGTGATTTTCTTTTGGTAATCACCATAGTTTTATATTCAAAAATGTTTTTTAAAATATTTTTATTGAGGAATCTTCACACACATCCAGTCCATATATGGTATACAATATCATCACATAGCTGTGCACTAATCATCCTGATCATTTTTAGAACATTTGAATCACTCCAGAAAAACAAACAAAAAGAACAAAGAAAAAAACCTCATATATCCTATACCCCTTACCTCTCATTGAACACTAGTATTTCAATCTACCCAATTTTTTACACTTCAATCCCCCTTATTATATATTTATTTTTATCCATATTTTTTACTCATCTCTACCCACCCTGGATAAAAGGAGCATCAACCATAGGTTTTCACAATCAGTCATATTGTAAAAGCTGTATCGTCATACAATCGTCTTCAAGAACCAAGGCTACTTCTTAAAGATGATTGTATAATGATACAGCTTTCACAATGTGACTGTGTGATTGTGAAAATCTTGTGTTTGATGCTCCTTTTATCTAAGGTATGGACAGATGAGTAAAACATGGATTAAAAATAAATAAATAAAAGGGGGAAGAAATGTTAAAAAATAATAGATGGATACACAGGGGAATGTACTTATTGCAAACTATGGACTATGATTAACAGTAATATTTTAATATTCTTTCATTATCAGTTAACAAATGTACCACACCAAAACTATCAGTCAATGGGGGGGGGCAGATAAGGGGTATGGGAGGATTTGGGTTTTATTTTTTATTTTTATTTCCTTTCCAGAGTAATGAAAATGTTCTAATATTGATCATAGGGAAGTATGCAGACTACATGATGATACTGTGAGCCAGTGATTGTATACTCCAGATGGTCTGTATGGTGTGGGAGTGTACCTCAATAAAACTGTATTAAAAAAAAAAGAATTTAACTAAAGAGACAAAAAACCTATATAAAGAAAACTACAAAAAACTGTTAAAAGAAATCACAGAAGACCTAAATAGACGGAAGGGCATACTGTGTTCATGGATTGGAAGACTAAATATAGTTAAGATGTCAATCCTACCTAAATTGATCTACAGATTCAATGCAATACCAATCAAAATCCCAACAACTTATTTTTCAGAAATAGAAAAACCAATAAGCAAATTTATCTGGAAGGGCAGGGTGCCCCGAATTGCAAAAAACATCTTGAGGAAAAAAAATGAAGCTGGAGGTCTCGCGATGCCGGACTTTAAGGCATATTATGAAGCCACAGTGGTCAAAACAGCATGGTATTAGCATAAAGATAGATATATCGACCAATGGAATCGAATAGAGTGCTCAGATATAGACCCTCTCATCTACGGACATTTGATCTTTGATAAGGCAGTCAAGCCAACTCACCTGGGACACAGCAGTCTCTTCAATAAATGGTGCCTACAGAACTGGATATCCATATGCAAAAGAATGAAAGAGAACCCGTATCTCATACCCTATACAAAAGTTAACTCAAAATGGATCAAAGATCTAACATTAGGTCTAAGACCATAAAGCAGTTAGAGGAAAATGTAGGGAGATATCTTATGAAACTTACAATTGGAGGCGGTTTTATGGACCTTAAACCTAAAGCAAGAGCACTGAAGAAGGAAATAAATAAAATGGGAGCTCCTCAAAATTAAACACTTTTGTGCATCAAAGAACTTCATCAAGAAGGTAGAAAGACAGCCTACACAATGGGAGACAATATTTGGAAATGACATATCAGATAAAGGTCTAGTATCCAGAATTTATAAAGAGATTGTTCAACACAACAACAAAAAGACAGCCAACCCAATTACAAAATGGGAAAAAGACTTGAACAGACACCTATCAGAAGAGGAAATACAAATGGCCAAAAGGCACATGAAGAGATGCTCAATGTCCCTGGCCATTAGAGAAATGCAAATCAAAACCACAATGAGATATCATCTCACACCCACCAGAATGGCCATTATCAACAAAACAGAAAATGACAAGTGCTGGAGAGGATGCGGAGAAAGAGGCACACTTATCCACTGTTGGTGGGAATGTCAAATGGTGCAACCACTGTGGAAGGCAGTTTGGCGGTTCCTCAAAAAGCTGAATATAGAATTGCCATACGACCCAGCAATACCATTGCTGGGTATCTACTCAAAGGACTTAAGGGCAAAGACACAAACGGACATTTGCACACCAATGTTTATAGCAGCGTTATTTACAATTGCAAAGAGATGGAAACAGCCAAAATGTCCATCAACAGACGAGTGGCTAAACCAACTGTGGTATATACATACGATGGAATATTATGCAGCTTTAAGACAGGATAAACTTATGAAGCATGTAATAACATGGATGGACCTAGAGAACATTATGCTGAGTGAGTCTAGCCAAAAACTAAAAGACAAATACTGTATGGTCCCACTGATGTGAACGGACATTCGAGAATAAACTTGGAATATGTCATTGGTAACAGAGTCCAGCAGGAGTAGAAACAGGGTAAGATAATGGGTAATTGGAGCTGAAGGGATACAGACTGTGCAACAGGACTAGATACAAAAACTCAAAAATGGACAGCACAATAATACCTAATTGTAAAGTAATCATGTTAAAACACTGAATGAAGCTGCATCTGAGCTATAGGTTTTTTTTTTACTATTATTATTACTTTTATTTTTTTCTTTATATTAACATTCTATATCTTTTTCTGTTGTGTTGCTAGTTCTTCTAAACCGATGCAAATGTACTAAGAAACAATGATCATGCATCTATGTGATGATGTTAAGAATTACTGAATGCATATGTAGAATGGTATGATTTCTAAATGTTGGGTTAATTTCTTTTTTTCCGTTAATTAATAAAAAAAAAACAAAGAAAGAACCAAGGCTACTGGTACACAGCTCAACATTTTCAGGTACTTCCCTCCAGCCACTCCAATACCCCATAAATTAACAAGGGATATCTATGTAATGCATAAGAATAATCTCCTGGATACACCATGGGAGCAACAATTACATCCTGACCAAAAGGGGGAAGAGAAGTCTAACTAATAAAGTAGCAGTGGCTGAAAGAGTTCGAATAGAGTCAAGAGGCTACTCTAGAGGTTGCTCTTACACAAGCTTCAGTTAGACATTGCTACCTATCATAACCTACCAAACCCCAACCAGGACCATTCCAGCCAATCCTAAAGAACACCTAGGGCAATATATAAGATTCCACCAGGGTTCCATGCACTACAGTAACTTTTCAGAAACCTATAAACTCCAGATGGGTCCCTGGTCCAGGTAAGTCCTGAAACCTAGCCCAGCCTCTCCAGAACATCAGATAGTTCCATTTTCCTACTCCATATTAGTGTGACAGACCCTTCCAACAGGACAAAGTCTAGAATGGCTATAGCCCAAACACCCCTAAAGAGAGGAATAGAAAGATCAAAGCTGATGGTAGAGTTATACAGAGAAGATAGGATTTAACAAATGAATATGACTGCTGCATCATTAAATTGTTATCTCTTTTAGTCTCCAATATCTTAGGGCAGCTAGAAGTAAAAACCTAAAATTGTGGAATCGTAACCCATGTCAAACTCTGAAATAGGTTCTACAACTAATTGTGGTGTGGTGGTTTACAACGTAATGCTTTTTTGTATATTATGTATTTTTCACAAAAAAGAAGAAAAAGTCGATTGTGGTGATTAAAAAAAATATTTATTCCTTCTAGCCTCCTATATTCTGGAGCAGCTATAAGGAAAATTCTGAGAGGATCCCCTGGTAGCCCATGACAAATGCTGGGATCTGTCCTGTAACTACTTCTTGAAGAATGCTTTGAAAACTATTGGTTTTTTATTTCTGTGCTTTCTATATATGTGAAACTATACAATAAAAAAGTTTTAAAAAAAAGAATAATCTCTCGACACTTCTTGAAATCTCTCAGCCACTGAAACTTTATCTTCTCTCATTTCTCTCCTCCCCATTTTGATCAAGAAGGCTCTCCCTGGAGGTGATGGTAATTTTTGGCAATGGATGGTGGTGATGTTAGCACAACACTTATGTAATTACCACCAATAAATTGTATATATATGAAAGTGGTTGAAATGGGAAATATGTTGAATATATGACCAATATAAAACTTTTTGTTTAATCAAATGGCTATTACTCCTCCTCTGTGCACACTACAAGAACAGCCTAATGACCCAATCACAGAGACCCCTCCTTTCAGTGCCTCGAGCCCCGCACCCACGACCCTTCTCTAGGAACCTCCCACTGACCCGGAAACTCTTCCTCTGGGCCCCGGGAACCTTCCTGCACCATCAACACGCTCCTGGGGAGAAGCGCCTTTGGGGCCGCCAAGGGACTTTGCCCGGAGGACCCATCTCAGCCCCTTCTCTCCACAGAGCAGAGCTTTACTCCGCGGGTTCGCACAACCCAACCTGTCCTCACACACAAAGCCACCTCTGCCCCAGCTCCCTTCCCAAACAGGCGACGAAGGCGGGAACTTACGACTCAGTTTCTCTAACGGGGCGCGTCACTGTGACGTCACGGACAGTGCCCGCATTGTGCTTTCCTGGGTGTAGCTTCTCTAGGCGTTCCGGAGGACTTCTCCTCTCGGTGGTCTTAACCCTTCGCTTCCCAGGGTCTGTCTTGGTTTCGTGGGCCGAGGAGAGGCTGCAGAGTGCTGGTGTCTGCGCGACGTGCACTTGATCCCGGGAAAGAAGGCGTCCCCAAGAGCTCGCGAGCCAGGTCTCCCTTGGAACAGGCCAGTTGTCGTTCGGGGAATGGAAACAGTGTCCTTCTCTTTGGGGAACCGTAGTGGCGCTTTCTAAGTGAGTAGTGTATTTCTCAGGTGCTCTATGCCTTCAGTGTCGGCATTGCGATTTTAAATTGTATGTATGGAATATTCTCTTCTTTCATTTGGAGATGGACATTTTTAAGTGGAGAAATACGATATTTAAACTTCCTCCGGGCATGTCTTAAGCCCTCGGTAGATACAGGCGGTAGACTCAATGTTCAAGAGCTTCAGAGGTGTCTCACCCCCTCCCCACTCCGCTGCACCCCACCAGGACAAAACAAAGAGAAAGAATTCAGGTGTTTTTAAGGAGACTCCATATTCCCTATTGAAATCGTCAGAGAACCTCTTTCTAGAAGGTTTGTGAGTGTAAGATCGATGGTGACTTGATCTATGAATAGACATGTTTTAATATACTGTGTGATTCCTAGTTGGTATGCGGTCATTTAGACGGTGTTGTCAAATACAAACGTAGTTAGAACAGGAGCCCGTTCTGCGTTTTCTAGTTTGCTAGGGTAGGGCAGATCCTGGGCAGTAGAACTCTACTGTGATTAGAAATTTGGTTTTATGATTCCTCCTTGATTGCCATTTGCATCCCGGATACAATTTTCCCATATATACAGACCCCTATTTATGGGTAAGATGTGTGCTGGCTTATAAGTGTGCACGTGTGTTTTAGAATTGTTTTGCTTGTTGTTTTTGTCAAAAAGGAAACGTTAATGGCCTTTCAAGAAATAGCCTCTCAGCATACCAGCAAAGGAACAAAAAGAAAGGTTTTCCATATGGGAACTAGTAGAATTTCACAAATTCCCAATCAAAGGGGTGGTATCTTTGATATGATGTTTTGACATTTCATACAATGTTCAGTGAATACTTTTCTCCCGAAGCACAGGTTTTATGTCTTTAATTGCATATTGATCATGTTTCAAATTTATTTAAGATTGACTTTATATAGCACACAGCAGAGTGTACTCATCCATTCTCATTATTGCATGTACTGTATTTACCAGATTATAAGAATTTAAAGGGCAAGGACAGCCAAGAGTAGGGGAGCCAAAGATGCACAGTGTATCAAAACAGGTGACAACATTAAGAGAGAGATTGGTGTAATGAACAATCCAGAGACCTTTGTATGAGAACAGACTTAAGGGGAAGAGTGGTCACTACCATTACCAAGCAGTGTGACCTCGAGTTAGTTGTTTAACCTCTTTGATCGTCAGTTACCACATGTGCGTATGGGGGTGTGCTGGTTTGAAAGGATGTATGTACCCTAGAAAAGCCATGTTTTAATCCTAATCCCATTTTGTAAAGGCAGCCGTTTCTTCTAATCCCTTTTCAGTACTGTTTGTTTGAATCTGTAATCAGATCATCTCCCTGGAGATGTGACTCAATCAAGAGTGGTTGTTAAGCTGGATTAGGTGAAGATATGTCTCCATACATTTGGGTGGGTCTTGATTAGTTTACTGGAATCCCATGAAAGAGAAAACATTTTGGAGAAAGGGAGATTTGGAGAGATCAGAGAACGCTGCAGCACCACGAGAAGCAGAGAGTCCACAAGCCAGCGACTTTTGAAGATGAAGAAGGAAAACGCCTCCCGGGGAGCTTCATGAAACCGGAAGCCAGGAGAGAAAGCTAGCAGATGACGCGGTGTTCACCACGTGCCCTCCTAGCTGAGAGAGAAATACTGACTATGTTTGTCATGTGCCTTCTCACTTGAGAGAGAGACCCTGAACTTCATCAGCCTTCTTGAAACAAGGTATCTTTCTCTGGATGCCTTTGAGTGGACATTTCTCTAGACTTGCTTTAATTGGGACATTGTCTTGGCCTTAGAACTGTAAACTAGCAATTTATTAAATTCCCCCTTTAAAAAAGCCATTCTGTTCTTCGTATATTACATTCTGGCAGCTAGCAAACTAGAACAGGGGGTAATAATATTGTATAATATTATACCACCTCTTGTTAGAAGTTGCTCCTGCCCACCTGGGAAACAGATCTCTCTTTGTTCTGAGTGTCCCCTGCTGGCTCACCCCTGACCTGGCTTTCTACGTGCTTCTTTCACAATATGTGAGCTGTTTGCCAGCTCTTATCCTGCATGAAACATGCCTGTGTGCACCAAATCCCAGATCCTGGAGTCTGGACCCCAGCAGGTGCTCAGGACACGTGCTGATGACACATGCTACCCCCTCCATGCAGTGGAACTATTGTTATACATGAATTTGTTTATTGAAAGGTATGCACTGTAAGTGAATGGATAGAGAAAATCCCTCTGCTCATATTTCTGTTCACTGTTTATGTCATTTTCCTGCACATTTCATCTAGAATCTTATCATACCAGTGTAATACCCATCTTTCCCCCTTCATAGTGAATAGATGTTATATGAGCTGTGTTGTCTACTTGTGGTATTTAGGTTCAGGTGTCAACTTGTCCAGGTGAAGGTACCTAGTTAGTTCTGTTGCTGTGGACCTGAGCCAATGGTACGTGAACCTCATCTGTTGCTGATTACATCTGCAGTCGACTAGGAGGCGTGCCTGCTGCAATGAATGATGTTTGATTTAACTGGCTGGTCCTTAAATGAGAGACTCAATGTAGCACAGCCCAAGCAGCTCAGCATACCTCATCTCAGCACTCGCAGCTCAGCCCAGGCCTTTGGAGATGTAGAAAGGAATCACCCCGGGGAAAGCTGTTGGAACCCAGAGGCCTGGAGAGAAGACCAGCAGAGGCCATCCTGTGCCTTTCCATGTAAGAAAGAACCTCAGATGAAAGTTAGCTGCCTTTCCTCTGCAGAACTAATAAAATAAATCCCCTTTTATTAAAAGCCAGTCCATCTCTGGTGTGCTGCATTCCGGCAGCTAGCAAACTAGAACACTACTGGAAATAATACACTATAAATAAGTGAAGGTAGGAAATCTCTGTGCTCAGATTTCTGCTCGTTAAAGGAAGGGAGAGGGCGTTGTGTGTTCTCTCTCCACCCTGTCTGGAACTGTCTATGGCCAGTTTATTCCCCATGGCAAGGACCATGTGTCATTAGTCTCTTCATTTCTCCCCTCACACTCAGGTGGGCATCACTGGACGTTTTCTGATTTAAACATCCTTTTCTGGGAGCTGATTTAAGCAGAGCTGATGTAAGCAGAGATTTGAAATAGGATCGTTACCCGACTGGGGTGAGTGACTGATGAAGGAATGCAATGGGGTGAGATGATGAAGGGAGGACATAACATTTATTGCCCCAGCCGCCTCCCTGCCCCCAAATAGTGGTCTCTGTAATGCCTTCTGTAGAGGATTGTGAGAAATTTCATGCGTGTGGTTATTTTATTTCGCACGGAATAGTGGAGGGAGAAAGTGAAAAGAATGACAAAAAGATGGGTGAGTTGTGAGTTGGCGTTTCTTTCTCAAGTGTCAGTATTTTTTCATGAAAACGTGCTCAATAAATGAGGAGTATGATTCCTGAATCATTATATTGATATTTCTTTTAGACTCTAGTATCTTTGAGCAGCTAGAAGTGAAAACCTAAAATTATGGAATAGTAACCCATACCAGACTCTGAAATCTATTCTATAACTAATTGTTGCAATGTGCTTTGAAATTGATTGCTTTTTTGTATGTGTGTTTTTACAGAAAAACTTTTTAAAAAGTTGTGATAAAAAATGCACAGCTCTATGATGATATTGTTTACCATTGATTGTACACCTGGATGATTACATGGTATGTGAATATATTATATATCAGTTAAAATTTTTCAAAAAATAAATTAAAATTTAAAATTATCCCTTAAATCCTGATTTCACAGTTACAGTGTTGTTTCCAGGTTTGGCTATTAAAATAAAGCTGCTCACGCACAGGGTTCTGTGTGAACATAAGTTTTCATTTCTCTAGCGTAAATACCAGTCAGTGCATTGTTTGTAAGGTGCTGGATTGAAATATACCAAAAAGAGAATGGCTTTTATAGAGGAATATTAATAAGTAAAACATTTATATTCCTAGGCCTATAAAAATGTCCAAACCAAGGCCTCTAGGGAAAGATACATTGAATCAAGAAAGGCCAATGGATCTAGTCCCTTCTGTCAGCCAGTTGGTCATGTTATGGCGTCTGCTGGTCCCTGGCTCCGTTGCTTTCAGCCTCTGTTCCTGTGGAGGTTCCTCACTTTGGTTCTCCAGGGCTGGCTTTCATCTCTTGGCTTCCCTGGGATCTCTCCAGGTCCTGGCTTTCTTAGCAGCTCATGGCAATGTCTCCTGGGCTCCAAGCATCTCGACACATCCATGTCTCGGTGTTGGCATCTGTGTCAGCTCTGTCATTGTTGAGTTTTCTCGAAAATGTTCCCTCTTTTAAAGGATTCCAGTGAACTAATCAAGATTCACCCTGAATGGGCAGAGTTACATCTTCAAATAATCAAAAGGTCACACCCACAGTTGGACGAGTCTCATCTCCGTGGAGATAAATTAATAACAAGTTTCTACCCTACAATATTGAGTTAGGATTAGAAGAAATGGTTGTCCCTACAAGAAACATGGCTTCCTGGGTTACATAATACTTTCAAACGGGCACTGGCAGATTAGAATATTGCAGAAGAAAAGACTAGAGAACTTGAAGATAGAGCAATTGCAACTATCCAAAATGAAAACTAGAAAGTGTAAAAATCGAGCATCAGTGAACTATGAGACAGTGTCACACTGCCATATATAAATGTAATTCAAGTCCCTGAATGAGAAAAGGGGCAGAGGTTAGAAGAAATGTTTGAATAAACATTGCCTAAAGTTTTCTAAATGTAGTGGAAGCCTATAAGCTACTAATTCATGCAGAACAATGAGTGCCAAAAACAAAAAACCTGAAGAAGACTAGACTATATGTTAATCAGATTGCACAAAGCCTGTAATGAAGAGAGCAGAATTCTCAGCAGAAGTATCACAAGCAACAAAAGACAAGAACAAAACAAGGGAGCAACATCTTTAAAGAATTGAAAGCAGAAAACTGTCCACCTGCAATTGAATACCCCCCTCCCAAAATGCTTTATATGCATTTGCATTTCAGAACCTGTTGGAAGTCAGAAGTGGAGTTACAAAAGGAAAAGGAAAAATACAATAGTAGCAGCATTTATAATTACCCATATGGTTACCGTTCCTGTACTTCAAAATTTCTTTACCCTGCTTCGATGAACTTCCTAATGTCCTTTCCTTTCCATCTGAAGAACTCCCGTTAGTATTGCTTGTGGGTTATGCCTAGTAGTGAGAAAGAACCTGAGCTGTTGTTTATCTGGAATTGACGCCATCTCGTCTCAAATTTTTTTTTTTTTTTTTTTTTTTTTTTGCTTTATCAAATCAGAATTCTTCTGCTGGGATTCAGAACAGTAATTGCATTCCTTTTTTTTTAATTTTAACATTTTTATTGTAAAAACTTGTGTTAGTTAGATTCGGTTGTCAACTTGGCCAGGTGAGCATACCTAGTCTTGTTGCTGCGGACATAAGCCAATGGTACGTGAACCTCATCTGTTGCTAATTGCATCTGCAGTCGGCTAGGAGGCGTGTCTGCTGCAGTGAGTGACATTTGACTTAATTGGCTGGTGCTTAAATGAGAGATCTCAACGTAGCACAGCTAAGCAGCTCGGCATTCCTCATCTCAGCACTAGCAGCTCAGCCCAGGCCTTTGGAGATGCAGAAAGAAGTCACCCCAGGGAAAGTTGTTGGAACCCAGAGGCCTGGAGAGAAGGCCAGCAGAGACCATCCTGTGCCTTCCATGTAAGAAAGAACCTTAGTGGAAAGTTAGCTGCCTTTCCTCTGAAGAACCAACAAAATAAATCCCCTTTTATTAAAAGCCAATCCGTCTCTGGTGTGTTGCATTCCAGCAGCTAGCAAACTAGAACAGATTTGGTACCGAGAGTGGGGTGCTGCTGCAGTTTGCAAATACCAGATCTGTTGGAACGGTGTTTTGGATGGCTAAGGGGAAGACTTTGGAGGAACTGTGAAGAGATTGATGAAGAAGTCCTGGAGTGTTTGAAGAGACTGTTGGTGTAAATGGAACCACTACCAATCTTGATAAAGCAGGACACAAAAGAGAAAAAAATTGGAGTTTGCAGAGTGAGAACTATGGAAGCTCAGGTCTGAAGCCAAGAAACCTCAGCCAGGAGAGTGGACCCACCCATATACATGGAGAGGGTGAGTTTACCCTGAAGGGCGAGGATGAGTTTCCCCTCTCATTGCAGTGGAAGATTTGTGCAGCCTTGGGCCTTGGAAAAGGCGTAGCACGCTCCTTGGGGGACTGGGAGAGCCTGGCTGCCACCATGTGGAGGGGTTGAGTGTGCGCCCCAGAAATGGCAGAGAGCCCAGGGGTGGCCCTGATGCCTGGAGAGAGTGTAGCCCAGAGGTGGTCTCCTCGATGTTCCCCGAGGTTGATTTGGAAAGAGGCGGGCCACTGCATAGGCCCTTGGAAGGGGTGGGACTGCCACCTTCTACAGCCAAAGGATAAATGGCTTTCAGACTTTGAAATCCAATGGTGTTTGCCTGCAGCTTTTCCTTCCAGTTTTTCCCTATGGTTCCTGTGTTTATCCTCCTTTGCATATTGGCATCAGATAATTTGTTTTGAGATTCACAGGTCCACAGCAAGAAGATAATTTTTTGCACCTGTTTAAGGTGATGCTTGAAGTTGCCAAGTTGACAAGGGGTGGACATGTGTTAGTTAGATTCGGTTGTCAACTTGGCCAGGTGAGCATACCTAGTCTTGTTGCTGTGGACATAAGTCAATGGTATGTGAATCTCATCTATTGCTATTTACATCTGCAGTTGGCTAGGAGGTGTGTCTGCTGCAATGAGTGACATTTGACTTAATTGGCTGGTGCTTAAATGAGAGATCACAATGTAGCACAGCTAAGCAGCTCGGCATTCCTCATCTCAGCACTTGCAGCTCAGCCTAGGCCTTTGGAGATGCAGAAAGAAGTTAACCCGGGGAAAGTTGTTGGAACCCAGGGGCCTGGAGAGAAGACCAGCAGAGACCATCCTGTGCCTTCCACGTAAGAAAGAACCTCAGTGGAAAGTTAGCTGCCTTTCCTCTGAAGAACCAACAAAATAAATCCCCTTTTATTAAAAGCCAATCCGTCTCTGGTGTGTTGCATTCCGGCAGCTAGCAAACTAGAACAAAACTCAAAATACAAAGATATATTATTGACATAAAAACATTCCATACATGGTGTACAATCCATCCTCACAATATCATCACATAGTTGTATATTCATCACTATGATCAGTTTTTTTAACATTTGCATTACTCCAGCAGAATAAAAAGAAAAAAGAAGAAACTCATACAGAACCATGCCCCTCACCCCTCCCTCTCATTGCCCACTAGTGTTTCCATGTACCCAGTTTATTCACCCTTCCTCTCCCCTATTATTTATTTACTTATTTTTATCCACATTTTTATTCATCTGTCATATTTATATCTGGATATAAGGCGTATCAGACACAAGGTTCTTACAATCACACTGTCATATTGTAAACATATCTTTATACAATTGTTTTTCAGGAATCTACGCTATTGGAAAACAGCTCAATAGTTTCAGGTACTTCCCTACACCATAAACTACAAAGGGATATCTATATAGTGCATAAGAATAACCTCCAGGATTACCTCTTGGCTGTATTCAAAATCTCTCAGCCACTGAAGCTTTATTTTGATTCATTTCTCTTTTGGTCAAAAGGCTTTCTTGATTTCTTGATGTGAAGTCCTGGCTTATCCCAGGCTTTCTGTCCCATGTTGCCAGGGAGGTTTACACCCTTAGGAGCCATTTCCCACGTAGGGGGAAGGCAGTGAGTTCACATGCTGAGTTGGGTTAGAGAGAGGCCACATCTGAGCAACAAAAGAGGCTCTCTTGGGGGTGACTCTTAGGCCTAGATTTTAAGTACACTTGACCTATCCTTTGTGGGGTTGATTTCATATGAACAAACCCCAAGACTGGGGGCTCAGCCTATAGCTTTGGTTGTCCACACTGCTTGTGAGAACATCAAGAATTCAACTTGGGGAAGTTGAATTTTCCCCCGTTCTCACCATTCGCCAAAAGCGTCTTTGCAAACACTTTTCCACTCACTGATCAAATAACTCTGGGATTTATTAGGGCATCACCTGGACAAACCAACAAAATCTCATGTCCTACACAAGGTTCCATATACTTATGGTGTTCAACCAACTATCTACATAAGTTATATTAGGAGATGCACTAGTCAAAATGTGAATTTTGTACCAAATAAACATTTTTTGCTTTAGTCTCACACATAAGTTGAAATTTTAAAATATTAATTACCATCTATTTTCAGCACCCTGCAGTAATGACATTCCTTTGTTCTTCCTCATGCAAAAACAATTTTTAAATTTGTACATTTAGTCATTGTCATTGTACACTCTAGGCATTTCTAGATTATACCATCTCAATCTTCATCGTCTATCTTTCTTTCTAATTTCATTTGTGCCCCCAGCCCTCCTCCCTCTATCATTCTCACATTCAACTTCATTCAGTGTTTTAACATAATTGTATTACAGTTAGGTAGCATTGTGCTGTCCATTTCTGAGTTTTTACATTCAGTCCTGTTGCACAATCTGTATCCCTTCAGCTCCAGTTACCCAATATCTTACCCTATTTCTATCTCCTGATGGTCTCTGTTACCAACGAAATTCTCCAAGTTTATTCACTAATGTCGGTTCATATCAGTGAGACCATACAGTATTTGTCCTTTTGTTTCTGGCTATTCTCACTCAGCATAATGTCCTTAAGGTCCATCCATGTTGTTACATACTTCATAACTGTATTCTGTCTTACAGCTGCATAATATTCCATCGTATGTATATACCACAGTTTAGCCACCCATCCGTTGATGGATATTTTGGCTGTTTCCATCTCTTTGCATTTGTAAATAATGCTGCTATAAACATTGGTGTGCAAATGTCCGTTTGTGTCCTTGCCCTCATGTCCTTTGAGTATAGACAGCATATAGATGGGTCCCGTTCCCTAATCCATTCTGCCAGTCCATGTCCCCCTTAGCTTGTCCTTTGCAGGAATAAGTTTCATAGGGGCATACCCCAAGATAGAGGCCTTGTCCTATTGATTTGTTGTCCCTGTGGCTTGTGAGAATACCAGGAATTCTCCACATCGGAAAGTTGAATTTTCCCCATTTCCCAAGGGGACTTTGCAAATACTTCTATATTCACTGTTCATATCATTCTGGGATTTATTGGGGCATCACACTAACATATGAGATAATGTTATATTGTGGAATAGAAGAGAGTCTAGAAATAGGCCCATGCATATTGGACAAATTCATTTGTGCAAAAGGTGCAAAGGCAATTCAATGAAGAAAAGACTGTCTTTTCAACCAATGTTATTGGATCATTTGGACAACCATATGCAATTTTAAAAAAAAGAATGAACATGCCCAACTGTAAGTATCATTCATAGCTTGTGGGATTGCACAATGGTACAGCCTCTCTGGAAATTGGTTAGTCAGGTTCCTACCAAGTTAACATACAGTTACCAAATGACTCAGCAACCACACATCTGGGTATTTATCCTAGAGAAATGAAAAGTCATGTTCACACAAAACCCAATACTTGAACGCTTATCTCAGCTCCACTGAAATTGGACCCAAAATTTGAAACAAGGCACATGGCCTTCCACACTTTCAAAGAACAAGTTGGATCAGACAATGTTAAACAGACAAGGGTGACTTTATTCATAGACTGCTGCAGCAGGGAAGAGAGACTAGAACTCAACTTCATCCAGACAAAGGACAGCAGGATTTTTAGGGGCAGAGTAGGCTGCCAAAACAGTCCGTAAACAATGTTAAGAAGGTTGGGTGATTTACTGAAGCGGCATTTCTGGCCATTTAGTTTGGAATTTGTTTCCTTTTGCTGTGATTGTGTCACCTGTAGCTTGTAAGAAAGGCCAAGAAAGAGGAAGAAGGAGATAAGGAACCACCTAGTTAGGTGCCTCTCAGATGCCTGGACATGAGGGTCAGGTGTCAGGAGTCCCTGAGAAGCCTGCCTGAAGTTCAGACAAGCTCAAGGGAAGTTAAGGGAGTCTTGGTCAGAAGTGTAATGGGTAAAGAGACTGTGGTAACTTCATATAATGGTCTGCCATGTAGCAATAAAAGGAATAAACTATTGACATGGGTAACAAATTGGAAGAATCCGTTATCATGACAACGTAGTAAATGGAAAAATTTTAAAGCCATGTAAGAAAATTTTTGTAATAGTTCGATCCCAGTGGTGCTAAAACTACATTATATTTATAAAGTAAGAGGCAACGGGAAGAAAGCAGGTAGGGTTCATTTATTAAACAAATGTATATTGGGCACATGCTACGGGCCAGCGCTGTCTGGTTCTTGTGCTGACAGGAGCACTGGGGAGCAAAAAGGAAGCAAAACAAGCACAGCTCTTTCCTCAGGAAGGTTCCACTATGAGGTCTGAGACAGAGGGAGGGCGGCGCAATTTCTCCGCTCATCTCGCTTACAATTAATTTTTAACACTTCCAGACTAAGCTTTGTTTTATGAATAAAAATATTTTAATGTCACTGTTTCATGATTTTTATCGCGGGGGTCCTCTAATGTTGTAAATGGCAGTTTAAAAAGCGAGAAACTGAAGTCACGATGCAGTATGACCTCCATCATGTTAAAAATGCACCTTATAAATGAAAAACCTCCCAGGAAACGTGTCACAAAAGATTATTAATGGTCATCCTTGAGTAGTGAGATTGTGGATAAGAGATGCTTTGTTATGATTTGTCGGTCTTGCAAATTCTCGGTGTTGAATGACGTCTACACTGAAAGAATACATTGCTAAGAGTCCATAAATCCCAGTACAATATAGGGGAAAGATTCTGACCGGAGCAAGTAGGGAAGCAGAAATAGGAGGGGCCGGGCCGTGCCCCAGGCGGAAATGGCAATTGGTGAGCAAAGCAGTTTCGTTAATGACAGGGAGGGATCCACCCCCTTTGCGGAAAAGAGCCAGGCGCGGAGGCGAGAACTAGCGGGCACGGGTTTCTGTTCCTGAAATGGCTCTCCAATTTTTTTTCGAGCACAAAAGGCGGGGCAGGAGGGAAATGGGCGCCCTCCGCGGTGTATCATCGCCATCTAGCGGCGAAAGAGACGGCCCTCGGATCTTACCGCAGGAACAGCAACAAGATTTTCATTTGTTTTTCTGTCCACAATCCTCGCTATCTTGGCTAAATGACGACAGCAGGGAAAGCGAGGAACGTGGTCTGGGCTGGACCGAACTGGACCCCGCAGCGCCCCAACTAGCAGGAAGCCCCCTCCCCGCGGCCCCGGAGCCATGGTAACAGCCTCCGGCGGGCCCTCCGCCCTCCGCGGGACCCGGCCTGGAGGGCGGGGCGGGCTACGAGTGGCCGGTTCTGCGCCTGCGCGCGGGCGGCCCCAGCGGTCCTGGCGCGTCTTCCTCCTGGAGTCCCCTGGGAGGGATGCTGCTCGGCCCGTGGGCCCTGCCGCTCCACGAGCGGGACCTCTGCCAATGCCCTGGCCATTCCCATCCCCCCCACCCCCACCCCTGTCTTCCCTAGGTTTACCTTCACCATCGTACCAGGCTTGTAACGGGGCAAAAATTAGAGAGCATCGTATGGTAGCCCATGGCAAACTGTCCTGTAACTACTTGTTGAAGAGTGCTTTGAAAACTGTTGCTTTTTTATTTCTTTGTTTTGTATATATATTATACTATACAATTTAAAAGTTTAAAAAATCACAGATATGTAAAGAAACTTAATAGTGGGTATGATTCATTTTCTATTCCTTCAAAAAAATATATTGAAAGCTACATTAAAACCTTAGGTCGGCTGCCCAGGCTGTGGTCTATGCCAGCCAACTTGGAGACCAGAGATCCACTAATTTCTTCTTCATAGTATGCTGGTAACTAGGAATTTTTATTAACTAAATTGTGGCTACCAGCACATACTAGAGAAAGAAATGCGGAACAGATGGCCAGATGGCAAATATTTTAAATTCTGGACCTGGCTGTAAACACATAAACATACATTCTAGAAGGAGAGTCTCTTAACGCTTTAGCAAATGAAATCTATGTGTCCAATTAACTAGACCATTTATATCCTTTGGGCCATCACTATCCCCAGCAAACACTTATGTGTGGAACGTTTGAAAAATTATTTTAACCCACATAGCTCCCCACTAGAATTCACATCACAAGGACTCTCTTAGGGTTATTTTTCTTCTTGTAGAAAGCCAATTCTCAGAGCAAAAGAAATATTTCACAAACACCTTTGCATAAAGAAATACTGACACAAAGAAACACCAGCTCACAACTCACCCATCTTTTCTTCATTCTTTTCACTCTTTCTCCCTCCACTCTTTCATGTGAAATGAAATAATAACCGCACACACGAAATTTCTCACGATCCTTTACAGAAGGCATTACAGAGACCACTATTTGGGGGCAGGGAGGCGGCTGGGGCAATAAATGTTACGTCCTCCCTTCCTCATCTCACCCCATCGCATTCCTTCACCAGTCACTCACCCAGTCGGGTAATGATCTTGTATCAAATCTCCGCTTAAATCAGCTCGGCTTCAGAAAGAGAAGAGAACATGAGTGAACCCAAAGAATAGTTATTGGTCAGAGCTTCAGGTTGATGGGTGATGTCCTTCGGTTTACTGTTTTCCCCACACATCCCTCACCTTTCTGCATCCAACCCAAAAGGTTTACTGAGTCCTTATCCTTACTTGACCTACCAGATGACGTAGACAAAAAGATGTGTGATAGATGACAGCTGCCATCTGTGTAGTGCCTTCTCTGTGCCAGGTCACATGAGCTAGGGGTTTACATCCATTATCCCATTCAGGTCTCCCAAAAGACCTTTAAACTACGCAGGCTTACTGTCAATTTACAAATTGGGAACTGGAGGCTTAGTGAGAGAAACTGACTTCAGTGACAGGGTCTGCACTGGAATCTGCTGAGTGTAAACTGTGAATTCCGGAGTAGAGGGCAATGAGCTTGAAGTTCAGTAGGTTCCAGGCCATGGAGAGCTTCAAATACCATGCTGGAGCAACAACCAAAAATCACACATTTTCCTGCCTGCACGGAGACTTCCCCCAAACCCCAAGAGCCCCAGATTTCCTAGGCTGGAGTTGAAGTCAATTGATCCACACAGTGTAAGATGTTATGTGTTTATGGGTCCCAGGGGGAGACACCCAGAGGGGAACAGCCAGGATTCGGGGTGGGTTGCATGAGGGAAAAGCTGAGAAGACTGTCACAGAGAAAAACATGGGGCTTCTATTGACCCTTCAGGACTCAGCTTACACATCACTTCCTCCAGGAAGCCTTCTCTGATCTCTTCCCCACGTCCTGCACAGGTAACCTTCCTCTGAGGCATCACGACACCCTGAATTTTTCCTATTACAGCCCAGTCCAACACTGCTGGCAACAGATGATTATGTGCCTGTCTCACCCACTAGGCTAGGAGCTGACAGAGGCCAGGGACTCTGTCCTGTTCACCAAGCAGGAAGGCTTGACACAGTAGGTAAGTCACAAACATGTATGAGAATGGAAAAAGGAGAGTGTGGACCCCTCATAAATATACTGAGGACATCTATCCCCTGCAGTATCCATATTTTCCTATGTAACAGAGGAGCACATTCCTGCTGTGAGAAGTCAAGTAATATCCCCAGGGCCACACAACCAGCAGGAAAGGAATCCCATCCCAGGTCTGCCTGACTCCAGATGCATGCAGCCTTGGTATTTTCTGCCTGGATTCTCAGCTTCCCGGAAAGCCTAACTTGCAGAGGGATCACCTGGGAGAGAATTCGGGCAGGGAAGGCCTGTTGGTTCATCCATATGTCCAGAGCTGCTCCAGGGATCAGGTAACTCATGTGCAAATATTTTCACATAACTAGTGTCAGCTCTGTTGTAAGTGCTGGGAATACTGCACTGGTCAGAACATGCGAAATCCCTGCTCTCATGAAGTTTGGATTCTAGAGTAGGGAGGGAGACAGTGAACAACGGAACAAAGAATTGCATCTCATGTCAGAGGTGATAAGGCTGTGACGACAGGTGAGATTATTTTCACAATTAAACCGGTGACATATATTAATTTGGCATGTCAATGATACCAGATATCCACATAAAATTGATGATCTGCATTATTTGTCCTCCGGGCAAAGTCCCTTGGCGGCCCCAGGGCGCTCCTCCTCAGGAGCGTGCTGATGGTGGAGGAAGGTTCCCGAAGCCCAGAGGAAGAGTTTCCCAGTCAGTGGGGGGTTCATAGAGAAGGCTCCTGGGTGCGGGGCTCAAGGCATTGAAGGGCGGGGCTTGTTTGACTGGCTCATTATGCTGTTTGTGTTATAGCGTGCACAGATTTGGAGAAATACCCATTTGATTAAACACATTTTTGATAGTGGTCTTATATTCAACATATTTCCCATTTCAACCACCTTCATGTAAACAATTTACTGGTGGTAATTACATGCCAGGTGTTGTCACATCACCACCATCCATTGCCAAAAGTTACCAAAACCTGTTGAGAAAGCCTGCTTGACCAAAAGGGGGAAGAGAGAAATGAGACAAAATGAAGTTTCATTGAGTGAGAGATTTCAGAGTCAAGAAGTTATCGTGGAGGTTACTCTTATGCATTATAGATATCCCTTTTTATTTATGGTGTATTAGAGTGGCTAGAGGCAAGTACCTGAGACTGTGGAGCTGTGTTCCAATAGCCTTGGTTCTTGCAGACGATTGTATAACTATACAGCTTTTACAGTGTGAGCCTGTGATTGTGAAAACAGTGGGGCTGATGCTCCCTTTATCCAGAGTGGGGATAGATGAGTAAGAAAAGCAATGTTGGGGGGATAAAGAGTAAAAACTTGGGTAGATTGAAATAAACTAGTGATCAATGAGAGGGAGAGGTCGAGGGTACAGGATGTATGACTTTTTTCTTTTTATTTGTTTTTCTGAAGTGATTCAAATATTCTAAAAATGATCATGATGAATACACAACTATGGGATGATACTGTGAACTACTGATTATATACTGTTCTAGTTTGCTAGCTGCTGGAATACAACACACCAGAAATGGATTGGCTTTTAATAAAAGGGGATTTATTCCATTAGTTCTTCAGAGGAAAGGCAGCTAACTTTCCACTGAGGTTCTTTCTTATGCACAGAGTAATCTCTGCTGGCCTTCTCTCCAGGCCTTTGGGTTCCAACAACTTTCCCCAGGGTGATTCCTTTCTGCATCTCCAAAGGCCTGGGCTGGGCTGTGAGTGCTGAGATGAGGTATGCTGAGCTGCTTGTGCTGTGCTAAGTTGAGCTCTCTCATTTAAGCACCAGCCAATTAAGTCAAACGTCATTCATTGCAGCAGGCACGCCTCCTAGCTGACTGCAGATGTAATCAGCAACAGATGAGGTTCATGTACCATTGGCTCATGTCCACAGCAACAGAACTAGGCACCTTCACCTGGTCAAGTTGACAACTGAATCTAACTACCACATATACTATATATGGATTGTATCTGTGTGAACATCCTCAATAAAAATATATATTTAAAATTTTTCAAAATAAAATTGTAGTGATTAATAATAAAGAAAGTCACCAACTGATTAAGATAATTTAATCTGAACCATATATTATAACAAAACAAGGTTTAATTTTGAGCCATACCATATGGGTGTACAAGGGACGTTTCTGGGTGCTGCTAACATTCTAATTCCAGATCTGGTCTGTGCTTACCTGGGTGTGTTCACTTTGTGCTATAGGATTGGACTGTACCATTTCCTGCATGTATTTTTTTAATACAACTATGTAACTATATTATTATTAAAAATAAGTTCCCATCACCTCAAATAGAAACTCTGAACATACTAAGCATTAAGTTGCTACTCACCAACCTACCACCCATCCCCACACGTCCACCCCTGGTAACCTGTAATATTTCTGTGTCTGTGAATTTGCATATTACATTTTATTCATATAACTGATACTGTATAGTATCATTATTTGTCCTTTTGTATCTGGATTATTTTGCTCAACATGATGTCTTCATGGTTCATCCATGTTGCAGACCTTCATTCCTTTTCATGACTGAATAGTATTCCATTGCGTGTATACCACATTTTCTTTATCCACTCATCTATTAAGGACCACTTGCCTTACTTCCACCTTTTGGCTATTTTGGATAATGCTGCTATAAACATCAGCATACAGATATCTGAGTTCATGCTTTCAATACTTTGGGGTATAGACATAGAAGTAGGATTGCCGGGACATATGTTAATACTATATTTAACTTTGAGGAATCACCAAAAGGTTTTCAACAACAGCTACATTATTCTTCTATTTAACAATATTTATTTCTATTTTGTATGTTAGTTTGCATAGGCAACTAGATGCACAATATAAGCACATGAACCAACCTAGTAGGGACATTTATTTTATTCAGGATATTGCAATTGGGAGAGCACCCCAGGTCTGAAGATCCGAGTGTCTCTAAGTATAACGCTTTGCCTTATCCTTCCCCAGTCAGGAGTAGACACGTTAGGGGTGGTGTGACGTGCAGTTGGGATTACTTTTGCAATCAGGGGCAGTGTCAGTCAGTTAACTGAACAGGAAATGTTTACGTGTCTAGATAGTTAAGTAATCTGAGCTAATCATTCAAGTGACAGAATGGGGAGCCTGTGGGTCACAGGATATATCCTTGTCAGAAGGGGAATTAGCTCAAATGGCTTAGCATACAAGGGGTAGCAGGATGGATGCCCATATTCTCCGTTTTTAAACAGTAATTGACACCTTGAAAATTAAGATAGGCTTTTATCATTGTCAACAATAGATGGGGATAAGGGGTATGGAAGGATGAAGGGTTTCTTTTTTATTTTTTTTTTCTTATCTGGAGTAATGAAAATATTATAACTTTGATCATGGGTTTCTGTGCACAAATCTATGATGATTCTGTGAGCCAGTGATTGCATACTTAGGATGCTTACTATACTGTGTGAATATATCTCAATAAAACTGCATTTATTTATTTTTTAAAAATTTGCAGCCATTCCTCCCTGACACATCTAACCAACCCTAACCTTCCCCCTACTCTCTCAGCCCCCGCACATTAACGCCTCTGGGCTGGGAGGGTCTCTTTTCAATGGGTAAAGCAGCCTGTGACTTAAAACCAAGACCAGTGCATCCTGGCACCTTTATTTATTTATTATTACTTTAAAAATTTTTTTGTATGCTGTATGGTGGGGGTCACATTTCATTCTATCTCCATGTGAGTATCCCGTTATTGCAGCACCATGTGTTGAATTTGTTTGTTTGTTTGGGAAGTGCATGAGCCAGGAATCAAACCCGGGTCTTCCGCATGGCAGGCAAGAATTCTACCACTGAACTACCCTCGTAACCCCTGTTCTGGCACCGTTAGCAAATCGAAACAGGGACCCTCCCTTCTGAAAACATCTTCACCCATTCCTTAGGTGTACCCAACAAGTCCCATAAACAGTGGCACAAACGATGTTAGTTCCTACAACATCTAATGGAGACCATGAAACTATCACTGGAACTAACACCTAGTGACAGATCTGCGAGGATTAAGTTCATTCACTTCAGCCTCTTATTTTAACCCCTCTCAGCCCGGCACTCCTAAGTAAGAAATTAAGTATGTGCCTTGAACCTGTGACAGCAACAAATACAAATTATGTAAATCAGCACCAATTCTGCCAGCACCGCCCCAAACCCCCATCCTTGGCTTGAGCGGGTAGAGGAGACTCCCAGGGAAATCTGGCCTGCTTCTCTACACACTGAGGTTTGCCTAACACAAGGCAGAGTGTGAATGAATCTTTCTGGACCCTAGTTATGGGGGGTCTAATGTGTTCTAAGCATATGCAGTTTTTACTTCCCACACATCCTGAGAGATGAGTATTACATTCCCGAGTCTACAAATAAGGAAAAAACCAAAATAGGTTAGACCATGAGAGGGTTGAATTTTACCTGGAAGTTGCGATCCTGGAAAACAGTGTAAGTTATTAACTCCCCAATCCTTTGTGTTTGGATCACGCAGCCTTAACTTCCCTTAGCTTGACAGAACTTCAGACAGGCTCCTTCCTGGCTCTGTGCCCCTGACCGCCCTGACCTTTGCCCTCACAGAATCCATTTAGAACCTGCTCGGCCTGGCCTCCACAGTGACCTCAGGAGATAACATCCTGTAAGGGACACCCCCATCTCTGGCCGCCCCTCTGCAGTACTCTTCCATTAGCTCTTCCCAGACCTTAACTCTCCTGCCCTCTGCTTCAGGGGAGTTGAGCCCACTTTCTCTCCCTTCTTGTGATAGCCTTTTGGTTTCTCCTCACACAATAAACTCCTGGTTTCTCCCCTCTATAGTGAATGTAAGCTTTGAATAAACATATCCTTGCCTGTGTTACATTTCCTGGTACAATTTTTCTTTGACAGTCACTAATCCACAAAATGGGATGAATCTGGGAGTCACAACCTGGCCTGACTCCAATGCTGGTCCTCTCTCCACTCACTAGGAGACACTTTGCATATGTTACGGTTGCTGAGATGCAGATTTTGTTCCAGGATGAGATGGGCATCTGGGTCCCAACATCATGTCCACCTGTGAAGCACAGGCATCCAGCAGAGCAAAGCAATGCTCAAGGCTTCTGAGAAAATCTGTGTCTGACCTCAGAACAGGTGCCCAGAAGCCAATGGACTTGGAGTCCTTCGTCTTGAAAGTAAGGCTTGCCTCAGCAATAACAGCTGAGCAGGACTTTACCTAGGATTTGTGTACAGACCTGCAAATTGGTGGGTGTGATTCTCATGTCCACAGAGACAAGGCTGTGAACCCACTGATGACTGGGTATGTCACGTCCAGCTGAGCTCTTTCACCTTCACAAGGAGACGCTCCTCCTTGCTTTCCTCCCAACATTTTGCCCAAACCCTGTTCGCTGACTTCTGCTCCCTTGCGTTCCTCTTTGCACTCATGCTGTAGCCTTCCACAGACTTACAGTTTGGTTCCTATAACCCTTGGCTGTGCTTTTCTGTTTAACTAGAAGAATCGAAGCTTCCCCAGCCAACAGGATGTAGCACCTAGTAGCCCCTGACCTCACCTCCCTCCGTTCACCTCTCCCTCTCTGCTCTCCAGCTGCACTGGCCTCCTTGCAGTGTCTGGACTGTGTCTGGCAGGCTCTGCCTCAGACATATTTTCCTGGCAGCTCTATTGGTTTGGAAAGCCAAGTGATTTCTTGGCATGCTATATTGAAAAGTTTAAATGTGCCAATTTCTGAAACACTTCGACATCTGATATTGGTTATTAATTTTGTTTGGGCCAACATCAAATGCTTCAATCTGCGTGTATTCCTTCTTCATTTCTTTCCATGGAAGCTTTTTATTATAGATCCCATTATATATAAACAAGAGTTTAGGCCCATTCCATAACGGAGGAGCACAAACCTGCCCCCATCCCCGTGTCCGGGCCAGCAGCCATAAAATACGGTGCACTCAAACCCTGCCCCTCCATCTCCAAAAGGAGCTTAAGAGTAAGTGAGGGGCAAGAACGCTTGCCTGCCATGCCAGAGGACCCGGGTTCTATTTTCTGGTGCCTGCCCATGTAAAAAAAAAAAAAAGAGTAAATGAGGCTAACCGTAAAACTGCACATCAATCCAATGTAGACAAAGAAGGGAGGATATGTGTTCTTACCTGATACTGTGCTTGGAGGAAAGAAAGCCAAGGAGGAGCCAGAAATATATTAAAACCTACATAAACCCCTGGTGTCTGGTTACTGAGCTGAAGGAACAGAGGGTAGCATTACAGGTGGAGTTCCCCATTTCCAGAGCAGACCCTTCTCAGAGCCCCTGGAAGGAATGCAGGATGCCACCTGGTGAGACAGGGCCCTGGTCTGGGGCAGACAGGATGGAGCCCCGGCTCTCCTTTCATCTGGAGTCACGGCCTGCCTGTCTGCTGACATCCTCTCTTACCTCTGGGCCCCTGGTCTCCAGGGAGACCCGCCTGTCACCAGGGCTGATGGCACTGAGCTCCAGCACCCTGGGGCACCTGGAGGTGGGGAGGAGAAGGCTGCTCCGGCCCACACAGGGCAGCCGGTGTTTTGAAGCAGCCCTGACTTTTTTTTCTTAACTGTTCTTTATTATTAAATATAACATATACAGAAAGAACAGAAAGAAAAAGCAATGATTTTCAAAGTGCATTTCAACAAGGAGATACAGAACAGATTTCAGAATTTATGTTTTCCCATTCCATTAGTCCAGATTTTTCCTTCTAGGTACTCCAAAATACTGGAGACTAGAAGAAATATTTTTTCTTTTTTTGTGAAAATAACATAAATACATAAAAGCAATAAATTTCAGAGCACATCCCAACAGTTACTTGTAGAACAGATTGCAGAGTTTGGTATGGGTTACAATTCCACAATTTTAGGGTGTTACTTCCACCTGTTCTAAGATCCTGGAGACTAAAAGAATTATCAATATGATTCAGCAATCATACCTGTTTGTCAAACCCTACCTTCCCTGTATAACTCCACCATCACCTTTAAAATTTCTCCAACTGTTTAGGGGTATTTGGGTTATTCCCATTCTAGCTTTTTCATGTTCGAAGGGGCTGTCGGTAACATGGGATAGGGGGATGGAACTAGTTAATGTTCTGGAGAGGGTGGCCCCTCTGCATTTCAGGACTTATCTTGTCCAGAGACCCATCTGGAGGTTGTAGGTTTCTGGAAAGTTACCCTAGTGCATGGAACCTTTATAGAATCTTATATAATGTCCTAGGTGTTCTTTAGGATTGGCTGGAATGGTTTTGGTTGGGGTTTGGCAAGTTATGATAGGCAGCAATGTCTAACTGACACGTGCCAGAGTAGCCTCTCTACTCTATTTGAACTCTCTCATCCACTGATACATTATTACATTTCTTTTCCCCCTTTCGGTTAGGATGGAATTGTTGATCCCATGGTGCCAGGGCTAGGTTCATCCCTGGGAGTCATCTCCCATGTCGCCAGGGAGACTTTCACCCCTGGATGTCGCGTCCCACCTATGAGGGAATTGAATGGTTTCAGTTGCAGAGCTGGACTTAGAGAGAGAGAAGCCATGGACAGTTGATTTTTGTTAAGGCAGCCAAGTCCACTCCACTGGGACAGAGCAGCCTCTTCACCAAATGTTTCCTGCAGAATTGGATATCCATATACAAAAGAATGAAAGAGGACCCCTATCTCATACCTTATACAAAAATTATCCGAAAATGAATCAAAGACCTAAACATTAGCGCTAAGAACATCAAATATTTAGAAGAAAATGTAGGGAAAGATCTTTAATTTGTTGCTGTCATAGGAGGTAGTTTCCTAAGGTTTAGGTTTAAATGAGATCTCCTCAAAATTGAATACTTGGGCACGTCAAAGGACTTTGTCAGTGAAGTAAAAAGGCAACTACTCAATGGGAGACAATATTTGGAAACCATTATCAGGTACGAGTTTAATATCCAGAATATATAAAGACAACCCGCAGCTCAACAATAGAAAGGCATCTAACCCAATTAACAGAGATGAACAAAAACAGTTAGAAATTTTTCCTAAAAGGACACACAACTGGCTCCAAAGCATATGAAAAGATGCTCAACTTCAGTAGCTATTAGGGAAATGCAAATCAAAACCACAATGAAATATCATCTCACACCTACTAGAATGGCCATTAGCAAAAAAATCATAACACCACAAGTACTGGAGAGGATGTTAAGGAATAGGCACACTCATCCACTGTTGGTGGGAATGTCAAATGGTGCACCCACTGTGGAAGGCAGTTTGGCGGTTCCTCAGGAATGTAAGTATGGAATTGCCATATGATCCAGCAATCCCAGTACGAGGTACATACTCAGAAGAACTGAAGGCAGGGACAGGAACAGACATCTATCTGCACACCCATGTTTATAGGGTATTATTCATGATTGCCAATAGATAGAAACAGACTATGGCAAACTATAGACAGTAATTATAGTATACTTTAATAATCTTTCATCAATTATAACACATGTAGCTACTGTTTAAAAAGTAGAATCATCATAAAAGTGATGATCACACTTTTATTAAGATGACACTTTTATTAAGAGGAGTGTGATCATCACTTGTAACAGATTTTCCACACCAATGGAACTTTTGGTGGTATATGGGAATCCTGTATTATATGCATAAGCGTTTTGTAAATCCAAAAGTTCTCTAATAAAAGTTTTTCTTAATTAAAAAAAAAAAAAACGTAATGAGAAACAGTTGCTCAACCATCAAATTGGGAAAATTCAAAACCTGGACAACATACTGTGTTGGTGATGCTGTTGGAAAAGTGGTACAGCTTTATATTGCTGGTGATAATGCAAAACGGTGTAACTTCAAAATAGGGGAATTTAGCAACATCTGACACAAATATATATATACATTTCCCCTTTCTCCCATTAATGGTACATCTAGGAATTTATCCTGAACATACTAGACCAACAATCCAACAATAAGGAAATACATTTCAGCATTATTTGCAATTGCAAAGCATTTGAATGCCAAGTATAGAAGATACATGGTTGAATAAACTATGATAGAACCATATATCATCATTCCATGTAGCTGTAAAATGAATAAGGAAGATTTCTAGTTTATAAGGATGTCAAGGATTTGTGAATCATGCTTTAAATAATTGTGGGAAATGTGAAAAATGGTCAGTTTTAGAGATGCCTATTGCTCATACAATTTAGCTACCATTAATCAAATGCATATGTAAATAAATATTAAATTAATTCAGTAGATTTTACCAAATTTTATTCCATTTAGTGATAGTTATTTAATCTTTCACAGTATAAAAATCCTCTGGGCAGTTTGTAGTTGTTAACTCTAACTTACCATCTCTCTGCAAGGGTTTAATAAAAATGCCTCAGACATTTCTAAATATATACATAAATATAAAGGATAATTTCCCAATTTATCCAGATGCCTTGCTTCTTTATACTACATCTCCAATGTGGAATTTCACCTGAGCTCTAAAAAGAACCATGGTTATGAAATCTCTCCTACCATTCAGTGTTCTGGTAAATGGCTTACTCCCAAAGAACTATATCCTTTCTCTATATCACTAGGATAATACTTGCTAACCACTCTTTTTAAAAAAAAGCCTACATATGGTGAACGAGAATCATGCATTCTATTAATACCCACACGCACACAGACCCACAGCAACAGGCTGGGATGTTCTAAAACCCTTGACTTCAGACTCCTTTAGGACTGGGGATAAGGTTTGCCTTCCCAGCTGGTGTCCTCCTTTTGCTCTGACAGCAATGGGCTCTGGGTGCAGCTTCCTCACTGGTCTGGACAGGTCTGGAGCTCTCCTCCCAGCCCTGAAGATGTTCTCAGCACGCCTGGACAGCCTTGGACTCCAGGAGCCTGGAGGGGTGTTGGCTAAAGCTGTTGTTGCTGAGACTCAGGGGGGCTGCAGCATCACGCCTGAGCTCTCCAAATGCCCCAGCCCTTAACACCCACCACCCTCCCTGCCAAAGGAAGTCCAGGCCTGAGCCTGGGGGCCTGGGCTTGGGCTGGCCGTGGGGAGCTAGTTTTCTGTGGCTGAAACACACTGGAGGCCAGTGGATGGCCTTGGGGTGTTGGGAGTCATCCCACAGCTGTGGGTTTCAATCCCTGGGAGTTAAATTCATTCCAGAGAGAGAGGAGAAGTACCTACAAGAGATGTAGCAGGGAAGCAACAGGCTGGTTCAGAGGCTCCCGTACTTCATCTGCCTTTCTTGAGTGAAGGTACCTATTGTTGGTGCCTTAATTTGGACATTTTTATAGAATTGCTTTAATTGGGACATTTTCTTGGCTTTGGAACTTAAAACTGTGAACTAGCAACTTAATCCCCCTGTTCTGGTTTGCTAGCTGCCGGAATGCAATATACTGGAAACAGAATGGCTTTCTAAAAAGAGGAATTTATTAAGTTGCAAGTCCACAGTTCTAAGGCTGTTAAAATGTCTCAACTAAAGCAAGTATATAAAATGTCCAATCTAAATTAACCAGGAAAGATACCTTATTCAAGAAGGCCGATGACATTCAGGGTTTCTCTCTCAACTGGAAAGGTACCTAGTGAACATGATGGCATCTACTAGCTTTCTCTCCAGGCCCCTTGTTTCATAAAGCTCCCCGGGGGACGTTTTCTTTCATCTCCAAAGGTCTCTGGCTGCGAGGACTCTGCAGCTCTTTTCAAAACGGTTCCCTCTTAAAGGGCTCCAGTAAGCAACCCCACCTTGAATGGGTGGAGACACACCTTTGTTGCAGTCTTTCAGCAACCCCTGCGAAATAAAAGATAGGGACGCGGACGCTTCCTGCGGAATGAGTCACACAGACACACACAGAAGACAGACAAGATGACTGCAGCCCCGAAGAGCTCCAGCTGCTTTATTTTATATCATTTCGCATAGCTTTTTTGCTGATTATTTTCAATCTAGCCTCCTGGATATCTGGGTAGCAAAAAGGGAACATTCCAAACTTCGTGTGTGAAAGTAGGAACAAAGCAAGTCTGTTTGCATACCATGTTCCTCCCCTTCATCCCCAGATAAGGCTCACAGCTGGGAGCTCGCTGTTTGCAGCAGACCTGCTCAAGGCCACTTTGAAGCCAGTCACTCCCAATAAATTCTGCAGGTTTTCTATTAACCCTTTGGCTCCTACACACCTTCATGGAAACCATCTAATTAAAAGTCACAGCTCCATGGTCACATCTCCATGGGGACAATCCAAAAGCTCCCAGCCAGCAATATTTAAGGAGGATTAAAGGACATTAAAGGGAGATGATCTAATTATAGTTTCAACCATACAATGCAGAATAGGGATTAGAAGAAATGGCTGCCATTACAAAATGGAATTAGGGTTAAAACATGGCTTTTCTAGGGTAACATACATCATTTCAAACCAGCACAGTAAGTGAATATGTCTTTCTCCTTAACAACTGAGCGGTATTCGCCTATGAAGGAATTTCTGGCGGTTTACTGTAGATGTCAACACCAAGTAAATACACATATAAAAGGAAACTATCTTCACAAATGAGGTTGTTATCTGAGATGAGCTGCTCAGAGTTTCTCTAGGGGAGCTCTAAACTTTGTAGATTTGGAACAGGAGAGGAGGGAGGACAGCACAGAACTCAGCCGAACCACCACGTGGCTGCCCATGAAAAAGGACCAGCTGTCAGATGAGCCAGGCAGGCCCGGTGGAAGCAGGGTCTGCTGCACACAATGTGGGCACCCGCCGTTTGGTGTCGCTGTCCCTGGCTGGGGGCTTGAGGCCCACAGCATCGAGTTACGTGAAGATTGCATTGGGTTTAGGCATATGTCATTTAATTTCAGGACATTTAGCTGATTGAATCAACCTGATTTCTCCATGCACATTCCGATGGTTTGTTCCCAGCAAGTGACCATGAGATTCTTCTGCTTTGAAAACAATTTCAGCTTTGTATTAGCCTGTGGTTTTAGGCAGACCCCAGAGCTGTTTGGATGTCGAAATCTACAAGCCTTCTGTCCACAAATGTGGCTGGAGACCAGGTAAATTTGTTAGATTCTGACCATGTAATCTCATCAGAGAAAGTTGAAAGTTAAATAGAACCTTGTCTCCTAGTTCAAAGGAAGAAGTTATAAAAAGCAGGACTTTCTTTACCTGAAACTCAAAGGCCTGCATCTGAAATGGAGAATTGGGGTATGTTTGGAAGGGGTAAAAGTGGCAATTCCTTCTTATTGATTATTTATTGGGTGTTAGAAAATGTTTTACGTATTTCTGTGTATTAGATCATTTAATTCTCTTCCACAGATCCATCATTTAGCAACACTTTCAATCCCAATTTATGAATTGGGAAAGCTGAGAACAGAGAGGTTAGGTAACCTGCTGTAGGTCACACAGGCAGTAAGAGCGGGAGGTGCCTTAGGAACCTGGACAGTCTGGATTCAGAACTCACACTCTAACCAGTTCCTAGACTATAACCTCTGTGAAGGGTGGTGGTGAAGTCCAAAGAGCTAGTGACTCAGTGGAAACTTCCCAGCTGGTAGCACCCAGTCTTGGTAAGATACCTCATTGGGTCGTCACCACAGTGTAGTAAGGCCAGTATAATTATTGGCCCCAGTTTGTAGAGTTCACAGTGTTTGTCTTATTTCCTAAACACCGAAATGCTCTCTCAAGACTCTACAAGTCAGTGCTGCAGCCACACCAGCCCAATCCTTCCAAAGACAAATGAGTCATTCAAATAATCATTGAGGTTGTTTTTCCCCTTACCTCTTCCCCACTCTATGATGGGGAAAGGACGAGCAATTGCACACACAGTGCCTGCTCTTGGGTAATGTGCATTTCATCAGGGAGAGTGACCTGACAACCGAGGATGCCTTAGACTGCACATAACTGATCCCCTGTGTGTCACGGCCAGCAATGGGGGAGAGGAGTGAGAAGGATCAGGGTTGGACCACATAAGGTCAGGGGAAGGGGGGACTTGCTGGGGGAAGTGGCAGGGACGGCCATGGTTGAGGGCACTTGGAGAAGGGGTGAGTGTCACCCTCACCTGGTGTAATGGGGGAGTCGGCATCCCATCCACGTGCCCACTGTGAACACACGTCTGTGTTCCCCACACCCGTGTGTGGGGATCCGGGGTCATCCCTGAGACAGCTCGCTGTCCAGAGATACAGATTAGCAGCAGAAATCCTGGTGTGCAGAGAGGTCCAGCATGTCTAGTGCAGACCAGAGACCACACAGCACAGGGACCAGGAGGGGGGAAAATACAGGAACAAGGCTGAGTTAAAGTGGCAGAGACAAATAAGAAATCTGAGGTTAAAATGTAAGACAGAAATTAAAAATCTGAATAGACCTTTAAGAAGAAAAGAAATTAAAGTCAGTAAATTAAAAACCTTCCCACAGGGTGGGCCACAGTGGCTCAGCAGGCAGAGTTCTCGCCTGCCATGCCCAGAGACCCGGGTTTGGTCCCCGGTGCCTGCCCATGCAAAACAAACGAACAAACCTTCCCACACAAGAAAGAGCCCAGGCTGACGTGACTTTATGACTTCACTGGTGAATTCTATCAAACATTGAAAGAAGAAATAATGCCAGTCTTTCTGGAATATAGAGGAAGAGGGACCTTTTCCCAACTTATTCTATGAGAACAGTATTAGTCTGCTACCTAAGCCAGACAAAGACGTCACAGCAAATAGACTGATATCCCTCAAGAATATAGATGTAAACTTCCTCCAGAAAATATTAACAAACTGCATCTAAAAACATATGGGGAAAGCCTAAAATTGTGAAATTGTAACCCATGTCAAAGTCTGAAATATGTTCTACGACTAATTGTGGTGCTGTGCTTTGAAATTTATAGCTTTTTTGATATATGTTATTGTTCACAAAAAAAAGAAGGAAAAAAAGTTTATTGTAATGATAAAAAAAAGTATTTAAGCCCTCTAGCCTCCTATATTGTGGGGCAGCTAGAAAGAAAATTATGAGAGGATTGTATGGTAGCCCATGACAAACTCTGGGATCTGTCCTGTAACCACTTTTTGAAGAGTGCTTTGAAAATTATTGCTTTTTAATTTCTTTCCTTTGTAATATGTTATACTATACAATTTAAAAAGTTTTTAAAAATCATAATAAAAGCGGTGGACCCAAGAGAAAGCTGGATGAAAAATAAAGCAGCTGAGTTTAAACACTAAAACAAAAACAAACAAACAAAAAACATATGGGAATGATGATATCTATGACCAAGCGTGATTTAGCCCAGGAATGAAAGATTGTTTAAACATTCATTCAAAACTCATGTAAATCAATATACCACATTAACGTAACAAAGGTGAAAACCCAAAGGATCAGCTCCATATATGTGGTAAAAGCATTTGCATAATGTCCACGCCCATTTAGGATAAAAACTCTCAAACAACTAGGGATAAAGGGAATTGGCCCCGTGCTGGTTTGAAAGGAAGTATGCCCCCTAGAAAAGCCATGTTTTAATATAAACCCCATTTCATAAAGGTAGAATAATCCCTATTCAATACTGTATATTTGAAACTATAATGAGATCATCTCCCTGGTTGATGGATTTAGTCAAGAGTGGTTGTTAAGCTGGATTAGGTGACGACATGTCTCCACCCATTTGGGTGGGTCTTGATTAGTTTCTGAAGTCCTATAAAAGAGGAAACATTTTGGAGAGAGAGATTCAGAGAGAGCAGAAAATGCTGCAGCACCATGAAGCGGAGAGTCCACCAGCCAGTGACCTTTGGGGATGAAGAAGGAAAACGCCTCCCGGGGAGCTTCATGAAACCGGAAGCCAGGAGAGAAAGCTAGCAGATGACACCGTGCTCGCCATGTGCCCTTCCAGCCGAGAGAGAAGCCCTGACTGTGTTCGCCATGTGCCTTCTCACTTGAGAGAGAAACCCTGAACTTCAATGGCCTTCCTGAACCAAGGTATCTTTCCCTGGATGCCTTTGATTGGACATTTCTATAGACTTGTTGTAATTGGGACATTTTCTCAGCCTTAGAACTGTAAACTAGCAACTTATTAAATTCCCCCTTTAAAAAGCCATTCCGTTTGTGGTATATTGCATTCCAGCAGCTAGCAAAGTAGAACAGGCCCCAACGTGATAACCCCACAACTCACATCCTAGGCAGTGGCAAAAGACTGAATGCGTTTCCCTAAGATCGGGAAGAAGGCAAGGATGTCTGCTCTCCCCACTTCTATTCCACATCGTAGTGGAAGTTCTAGCCACTGCAATCATGCCAGAAAAGAAAGGGAGCACAAGGAAAAGAGAGATGAAAGCATATGTCCACCCAGGACTTGTACTCAGATCTCCATAGCAGCACTGTTCACAAAAGGCAAAAAGTGGACGCTCTCCAGTTGTTGGTGAGATAATGAATGGGTTGAGAGAATATGGTCTAGCCGTGCAGTTGAGCAGGAGTGTGACATTTGCTGCAACATGGATGACCCTCGAAGCCTTCATGTTAAGTGAAAGGAGGCGCTCAGAAGAAGACCGCATGGAGCTTGAGTCAGTGGATAGGAAAGGCCCGGGAAGGCAAATCCACAGAGATGGGGAGAGGATCAGTCCTTGCCTGGGCCCAGGGTGATAACGGGGACTGACTGCTGATGGCCGAAAGGATCTGTCAGGGGTGATAGAAACATCCTAGAACCAGCTTGCGGTGATGGTGCCCAAGTCTGTTAATTTACTAAAAGTCACTGCATTGCACACTTTAAATGCCTGAATGTTGTGGTATGTAAATTATACCTCAAGAAAGCTTTTGTAAAAATATAATGCAAATATCAAAGTAAGCCATGGAGGAAAAGGTATGTGGTAGGTTTTTTTGTTTGTTTCTTGGTAACAGGAATCTCCCATCTCCTTTTTCGCATACTAGGTCCTATCTATAATGCCAGGCTCATTGCCTGCCTCCTCCGCGTGTACTTGATGCTCCAACCAGATGGAATTGCTGTGCACATCTGGGCACAGGGAACGTTTGTGAGAGCACATGTGTTCACATGTGTGTGTGTTTGTGCAAGAACCCTTTGCATGAACATATCTATTGGGACTCACAATTCCGTATCTGTGTGCAGGCTCCCGAATTCCCTCCCATGTCTTACATTTCTGCGTGTTTTTCTATTCCTTAGGAATCTGACGAACTCGGCTCCAGTTTCCCTGGTACCCAAGCTCACCCCTGAGCTTCAGGGTCTGGTCACAGGAAGATAGAGGGTGGGGCTAGATAGCGGGTGGGGCTGGGGCCGTGTGTAGTTTTGTCCCATCCACAAGGGGTCCCTGCCTGAGCTGAGGACTGGGTGGGGATGAGCAGGAGAGCAGGGACCAGGACAGTGGAGCCCCGGGCCCCTTTCCACCTGCCATGCCCTGCGCCCTCCCCTCGAGTAAGAAAGGGGAGTCTGTGGTATAAACACACTCGAGAGTCCTTGTATTTCTTCTAAATATGGCTGCAGAATACGGTAAATTTGTCAAAAAATAGCTCTTCAGATGGATGACACATAATCACAAAATATTTTGAATTTTCTGTATTATCAAACTTGTCTATAAAGGTGAAGATTGCATTTAAAAACAAGGACAAGTGAAATGGAGTGTGAGTGTGCGCTTCTCAATCTCGGCTGTGCATCCAGTCTCCCAAGGAGCGTTTTTCAGGGAGCAGATGTGAGGGCAGGGAGGAGGGGCAGGCGCAGTCCCCGAGGTTGTGACTTACTAGGTCTGGAATGTGGCCCCTGCATGAACATTATTCCAGAATTCCTCGTATGAAAGTCTAGATTGAACTGATGTAACCAGAACTCTCCTTGTAGAGGGAAATCCAAAATCAGAGACTTGAAGCTCCACTTTAAGAAAGGAATCCAGGTTTTAACCATTAAATGCTGTGCTAGAGAGATCTGTTAGGCCAAGAAGAGAAATAAATGTATGTTTTTAAACTTTCATTGAACTTGCTGTCCTCTATATTCCTAAAATCAAAGATTTTAAAGGTGAAACACCTCATCTGCTAATGAAACATGCTACTTTTGTTTCTTGTAAAGATCCTTATGCCTGCATTACTTTCACAGTTTGTAGAACATTGCATAGATAATTAGTAAGCCATAAAGGTAATTGTTTAAAAACTTAAGATGGCTCAAATTTGTATTAAGGGATTGTGGTAGTTAGATTCAGTTGTCAACTTGGCCAGGCGAAGGTGCCTAGTTCTGTTGCTGTGGATATGAGCCAATGGTACTGTGAACCTCATCTGTTGCTCATTACATCTGCGGGTCAGCTAGGAAGCACGCCTGCTGCAATGAATGATGTTTGATTTAATTGGTTGGTGCTTAAATGAGAGACTCAACACAGCCCAAGCAGCTCAGCATTCCTCATCTCAGCACTCACAGCTCAGCCTAGCCCAGGCCTTTGGAGATGCAGAAAGACAACACCCCGAGGAAAGTTGTTGGAATGCAGAGGCCTGAAGAGAAGGCCAACAGAGATCACCCTGAGCCTTCCCATGTAAGAAAGAACCTCAGATGAAAGTTAGCTGCCTTTCCTCTGAAGAACTAATGAAATAAATCCCATTATTAAAAGCCAATCCATCTCTGATGTGTTGCATTCTGGCAGCTAGCAAACTAGAACAGGTTTGATACTGGAAAGTGGGGTGCTGCTGCAGTGTGCAAATACCAGGTATGTTGGAACGGTTTTTTGGATGGCTGATGAAGGAACTGTGAAGAGAATGATGGAGAAGTCCTGGAGTGCTTGAAGAGACTGTTGTTGTAAACAGAACCACTGCCAACCTGGACAAAGGTGGACACAAAAGGGAAAAATTGGAGTTTGCAGAGTGAGAACCAGGAGAGTGGACCCGCCCATATACATGGAGAGGGTGAGTTTACCCTGAAGGGTGAGGATGAGTCTCTCACCTTGTTGCAGTGGAAGAGTCATGCAGCCTCAGGCCTTGGAGAAGGTAGAGCATGCTCCTTGGGAGAGCCTGGCTGACCCCACATGGAGGGGTTGAGCATGTGCCCCGGAAATGGCAGAGAGCCCAAGGGTGGCCCCGATGCCTGGAGAGAGTGGAGCCAAGAAAAAGGTGGTCTCCTCAATGTCCCCCGAGGTTGATTTGGAAAGAGGCGGGCCACTGCATAGGCCCTCAGAAAGGGTGGGACTGCCACTTTCTAAAGTCGAAAGATGAATGACTTTCAGACTTTGAAATCGGATGGTGATTGCCCTGCAGGTTTTCCTTCCAGTTTCTCCCTATGGATCCTGTGACTCCTCCTTTGCATATTGGCACCAGATAAACTTGTTTTGAGATTCATAGGTCCACAGCTACAAGAGAATTTTTTGCACCTTAATATTGTTGAAGGTGATGCGTATAGTTGCCAAGTTGACAAGGGGTGGACATGTGGTAGTTAGATTCAGTTGTCAATTTGGCCAGGTGAAGGTACCTAGTTCTGTTGCTGTGGACATGAGCCAATGGCACGTGAACCTCATCTGTTGCTGTACGTCTGCAGTCGGCTAGGAGGTGTGCCTGCTGCAATGAATGACGTTTGACTTAATTGGCTGGTGCTTAAATGAGAGACTCAACATAGCACAGCCCAAGCAGCTCAGCATACCTCATCTGAGCACTTGCAGCTCAGCCCAGGCCTTTGGAGATGCAGAAAGAAAACACTGCAGGGAAAGTTATTGGAACCCAGAGGCCTGGAGGGAAGGCCAGCAGAGATCACCCTGAGCCTTCCCATGTAAGAAAGAACCTCAGATGAAAGTTAGCTGCCTTTCCTCTGAAGAACTAATGAAATAAATCCCCTGTTATTAAAAGCCAATCCATCTCTGGTGTGTTGCATTCTGGCAGCTAGAAAACTAGAACAGGGATGTAGGTGAATTAGCCATTAGGCTTCATTTTTTAAACTTGTCAAATTGCATTTTTTATAATAACTTGTCATTGCTGGAGATTGACTCATGTCTACTATGAAAGGCATGTGCAGGTCCCAACCCCTGCTTGGTCCTGTGGCAGTGAGACCTTTGAAGCTGTCACTTCACTTAAGGTGTGACCGGATTGAATTAGGTTGGGCCCTAACAGGGATTACTGTGGTCATTTATAAACAGAATGCAATTCTGGCAGAGAGAGAAGCCTTGGGGAGCAGTCAGAAGCTGCAAGTCAGTGGAACCCGGAAGAGAAAGAAGACGCTGCCTTGTGCACTGCCATGAGACAGAAAAGCCAAGGAACTCTGAAGAAATAGACCCCAGGAGGAAGCAAGCCTCACCTCTGAACCTCTAGGGTGTTTGTTTTAGCAGCCGTGAAGCTAACACAGTTATCAAATGATTATCTGTGCTTGGACAAAGGTCAAATAGTACCACAAAATTCATGATGCGATGGCTCGCCTGCCATGCCAGAGACCCAGGTTCAATTCCCAGTGCCTGTCCATGGGGGGGGGGGGGGGAATTTCATGATGAAAAATAAAATTCAGCAATCCCGTGCTTCGTGCAGACCCATGGAGACCCACCTGCACAAATTTTCCTTTTTACCTATTCCTGCGGGATTAATTTCCATATTACTAAACAGTGGGTTTATAGTACTATGTCCTGATGTATTGAATTTAGACATTACCTGCTGACTTCTTATTACAGAACACGATGATTTCAATCTCTCAGATAAATCACAGACCTAGCTCTTCTCCTCAGAGCTCCTGAGGGGCCCCCACCCTCCCCTGTGCATTTGCTTCTGCTAGGGCTGCATTCAGAGGTCTCTGCCCACAGCGCAGCCCCCACAGGAGACTTTATGCACAAAGGTGACAATATGGAAATCATGACTGGGCTTTTCCAGAGAAGGCCAAGAGAAAACCTAGGGTTCCAATCCAATGCAAGGTATTAATAATAGGGTGGTGTGTAGGAATCCTGTATTTTATGACAGAGTTTTCTGTAAATCCAAAATTTCTCTAATAAAGAAGGAAAAAAAAAAGGCAAAGCTAGTGGCATTCCCAGGTGTCTGGACTAAGGAATGGGGTGGATGGCACTGCCAAGCCATGAGACAGGTAAATACAAGGTTGATGTCACCTGTTGATTTCGAGTCTCTGGGACATTAAAGTAGAGGTTTCCTGTCACCTTGGGCTATACAGGCTCTGCAGCTCTGCTGAGATTTCTTTGGTAGAGTTGGAGGTAGGGGAAGCCATCAGCACCCAGTGTGATTTATACCAATAAAGTATTATAAGGAAAGTTCATCTGACCGATGGCCCCACTGTCCCCAGCACTGAACATTAATGATCCTTTGTGATATTTTTCCTGGGAACCTTTTCATTCATAAAAATGTTTATTATTCATGATGAGGTTCGTATTCACTGTGGTTTCAACTTCCCATTTTTACACTGAGTTTATCATTTTTGAAGCATCATTTTCGGATTTTTAGTCCATGAGAAATAATGTAAACACATTGTAAATATGTTAATGTTTCATTGATAAAGTGCAAAGACAACCATCACTGTGTACTCTTCATGAGGACAGGATCTGTGGTGTATGTTTGCTTCACTCTTACCCTTGGCACTTGTAAGTGTGCTTTGCATTTGGTGGGCGCTCAAGAAATATGGTGAAATAAGAACATTAACATTTACTTTTTAAGTCTTTTAAATTTACAAATATAATCCATGTTTTCTTAGCACTGACACATTATAGCAACCATTTTCCACATGATTTTTTTCAATTTTCATTTTGTAATCAGTATTTGCCTGTCATTGACATTTCTTAAAAACCAATTTACTGGCCTTGACCAGAACAGTTGTATTCCTGAAAGTCATTAAGTTGTTTGGTAACAGAGAGTCAGGTCAGTTACTAAACCAAAGGGAAAAACAACCAGAGATAAACTACTTTGACTTCCTATTTTTATGATGGTGGTGGTGGGGGGGGGGGGCGTTGAACTTTGGACAGAGTTTTTTCTGTATCTATTGGGGTGATCATGTAGTTTTTGCTCCTTACTCTATCGATAGGGTGATTACATTGTTTTTTGCATGTTAAAACCACCTTAAATTTTGCAATGAAACCCACTTGGTCGTGGCATATAATTCTTTTTATCCATTGCTAGATTGACTATGCTGATAATTTTGTTAGAGACTTTTGCATCTATATTCAAGGAAGATGTTGGTCTGTAGCTTTTTCTTGTAATGTCTTTGTCTGGTTTTGGTATCAGGTAAACATTCTTCCCCAAATTATATGTAGCTTTAATGTAATTGCAATCAAACATCACAGGATATATTGTAGATATAGGCTGGTTGTTTTTAAGTTTATATGGAAAGGCAAGGATTGAGAATGGCTAAACCAATTTTGTAACAAGTGTAAAATAGGAGAAATTACAATCCCTGGTTTTATGATTTACTTGTAAAAATAATCAAGAATAATTATATTGTGGAATAGAAGAGAGTGCAGAAATAGACCCACACTTATTGGACCAATTCATTTGTGTCAAGGATGCAAAGGCAATTCAATGGAGAAAGGACTGTCTTTTCAACAAATTGTGTTGGATCATTTGGACAGCCATATGCAATAAAACAAAACAGAATGAATGTGACCCACTGCAACTCTCCTACATAGCTTGTGGGATTGGAGAATGGAACATCCTCATGGAAAATGGTTTGCCAGGTACCTATAAAGTTAACACACACTTACCAAATGACCCAGCAACCACACAGCTCGGTACTTATCCTAGAGAAATGAAGAGTCATGTTCACAGAAAACCCAGTACAGGAATATTTGTATCAGCTCCAATCACACTGGGTCAAAAATTGGAAACAAGCCATATGGCCTCCACACTGTCGAAGAAAAGGCTGCAGCGGACAATGTTAAAGAGGTGACTTGATTCATGGACTGCTGCAGCAAGGAAGACAGACTAGAATTCAACTTCACCCAGACAAAGGACAGCAAGATTTTAAAGGACAGGGGTAGGCTACCAGAACAGTCCTGGAAGTAACGTTCAGGGGGATTGATGATACTGGGTAGGGTGAGTGACTTACTGAGATTGCAGGTTTCCCTTGAGCTGTAAATAAGAATTTCAAAAGAGGGCAACTGAAGTCACGATGCAATATAAACCTCATCATGTATAAATGTACCTTATAAATGAAAATCCTTCCAGGAAACATATCACAAGAGATATGGTGGTGGGACCGTGAATTAAGTTAGATTTCTTTATCATATTTTATTGGTCTTCCAAATTTTCTACGCTGATGTTGAATAATTTCTATTCAGAAAAAATATATTAATAAATTCAATAAAATCCCAGGACAAAAATGAGTGAAGAGAATGACAAGACCTTTCAGAGCAGCAGGAATACACGGGAACCTGGCAGTACCCCAAGAAGAAAGGGAAATTGGAAAGCAAAGGCCTTGTGTCCCAGGCAGTGAGCTGCGGTCCGGGACCTACTCATCTCCAGGAAGTAGGCCGCGGGCGGGGATCAGCGCCAGCCGGAAGCTGTTTCTGTTTCCTGAAAAGACACTGGTTATCTTTTTTGGAGCACAAAGGGTGGGGCACGGAGCGAGGAGGCCGCTTTCCACGGCGCAAGAGCGCCATCTACCGGCCTTAGAAACAGAGCGCGTACGTTACTGCAACCTTTTCTGCTGGTTTCCGGCTCACAAGAAAATCAGCACTGAGGAACCGTAGCAAGAACAGCAAGATCTAGACAGTGGACTGTACCTGGCCGAAATGGCCCCCGCAACGCCCCAACTACCAGGACGCCTCCCTCCCCGCGGCCCCGGAGCCATAGCAACGACCTCAGGCTGGCCCTCCGCCCTTCGCAGGACCTGGCCTGGAGGGCGGGGCGGGCCCAGGAGTGGCCGGTTCTGCGCCTGCGCGCGGGCGGCCCCAGCGGTCCTGGCGCGTCTTCCTCCTGGAGTCCCCCGGGAGGTGACCTTCCCGAGGCTGTGGGGAGAGGTCGGGGAGGGATGCTGCTCGGCCCGTGGGCCCGGCCGCTCCATGAGCGGGACCTCTGCCAATGCCCTGGCTATCCTACCCAGCCGTCCGCCCCGCCCCGCGCCTTCCTGTGTCCCTCCCCAGCGCCATCCACTCCGCTCAGCCCCGCGCCGCCCAGCCCCAAGTTCACCGCCACCCTCTGAACAGGCTTGTAACGGGGTAAAAATCTGAAAGGATGATATGGTAGCCCTTGACAAACCCTGCCCTGTAACTACTTGTTGAAGAGTGCTTTGAAAACTACTGCTTTTTTCTTTGCTTTCTATATATGTTATACCATACAATAAAATTAAAAAAAAAACAACCTACCTCTTGTCCTTCCAGCTCATTCCCTGTGATGCCCCTGCATGGACAGCCTTCCTCTCATGGACACCTTAGTACACTCACCACACATGTTCCTGCTCGTCCACCAGCCCTTCCTTACCCAGATGCCCCAGAGATAACACCTCTCCCAAACACATCTCTTTCGCTCCTTTCTCGTTCCTCCTCCCTGCTCTCCAGTTGCAGCACCGTATTCATAAACTCCGGGCGTGTATCTGAGCACCGGGGCATGTGTGACAAAACCTCCAAACCTTACCTAATTATGTGATCTTAAGGTCATGACCATAAGAAAACGGGTCTCTCATCCTAACTACACAACAATATTCCAGCACAGTCGCTAGCAACCCTCCTTCATTATAATGACCCCCCGATTATTCATGGAGGAGGCAGAGGCAATCTGGCTGATAATACTGACATCTCCGAAACCCCATCTACCTTTCCTGGTTCTGGTATTCTCTGCCACCTCTCTGCTTACAGTGCTCCTGACTGAAACCAGCCCTCCCACCCATGCTCAGGGTCCCAGACCTTCCATCTCAAGGGCTTTGTCCTGCCATTGTCCTCTCTCCTGAATCATCAATTAGTCACTGTATATTAGAATGGTCCACAAGCTTAAAGGGGGAAATAAAACCCACCATTTCCTATTTGTGCTTCCTCAGGTACTGCACATTTATTGTTTGCCTTCAAACCAAGCGGGGTGCGCGGAGTGAGGGTGCAGAGGGCGACACGGCCCAGGACGAGCGTGTTCAAGGGGGGCCGGGGGGAGGGTGGGAATGGCCAGGGCATTGGCAGAGGTCCCGCTCGTGGAGCGGCAGGGCCCACGGGCCGAGCAGCATCCCTCCCCGACCTCTCCCCACAGCCTCGGGAAGGTCCCCTCCCGGGGGACCCCAGGAGGAAGACGCGCCAGGACCGCTGGTGTCGCCCGCGCGCAGGCGCAGAACCGGCCACTCCTGGGCCCGCCCCGCCCTCCAGGCCGGGTCCGGAGGAGGAGCAGCCTGAGGCGGTTGCTATGGCTCCGGGGCCGTGGGAAGGGGGCTTCCTAGTAGTTGAGGCGTTGCTGAGGGGGCAGTTCGGGCAGGCGCAGTCCAGAATCCGGTCCTTGATTTTCCGGCTGCGGTTCGTCAGCCGAGATCTCGACGGCTGTGAGCAGGAAAACAGGAAAAAAGGTTGCTTTTCCTGCGGCAACGTTCGCGCTCCGTTCTTGTAGCCACTAGATGGCGACGGCGCACCGTGGAGAGCGCCACCTTGCTCCTGCCCCTCCTTTTTTGCTCGAAAAAAGTTCCTTTTCAGAGACCATAAATGAATTCTGGCTAGTTCTTTGCTGTGCAAAGCCAGGCAAAGGGGAAGGTTCCCTACTGCCTAGGACAGAACTGCTTTCTTCTCCAATTACATTTCCTCCTGGGGCACTGCTTGGGCCTCTTATATTTCTGGTTCTCTACTTGCTCACATCTGAATCTTTCCCCTAGTTTGTTCTGGGGCTTATGGACCCCTAGCAATAGATTGCTCCCCAGTGCTCCTGACAGCACAAGAACTGAACAGTACTGGCCCGTAGCATGTGCCCAATATACATTTGTTTAATAAATGAACCCTATCTGCGTTCTTTCTATTGCCTCTGTTTATCAGGACAACATGCTCAATGGAAAATTTTTATAATAGTTTGATCCCAGTAGTACTTAAAGGTTCATTATACTTATAAAGTGATTCTTTCAATTTGTTGCCCATGTCAATAGTTCATTCCTTTTATTGCCAAATAATCTTCCATTATAAGTTGTTACCACCGTTTCTTTACCCATTATACTTCTGACCAAGATTCCCTTAACTTCCCTTTAGGTTGTCTAAACGTCAGGCAGGCTTCTCAAGGACTACTGACACCTGGCCCTCATCTTAGTGGTCCTTTAGCTGTCCAGGCACCTGAGAGGCACCCAACTTGAATAGTTCCTTATCTCCCTCTGCCTCTTTGTTAGCTTTTCTTACAAGGTACAGGTTACCTAATCACAGCAAAAGGAAACAAGTTACAAACCAAATGGCCCTAAATGCAATCTCAGTAAATCACTCACCTTCACCCAGTGATCCACCAAACTCCCTTAACATTATCTAAGGACTTTTCCACTAGCCTACCTCCACCCTTAAAACTTATGCTGTCCTGTGTCTGGGTGAGGTTGAGTTTTAGTCTCGCTTTCCTGCTGCAGCAATCCATGAATAAAATCACACTTGCTTGCTTAACATTGTCCCATGCAACTTTTTGTTTGACAGCGTGGAAGGCCATTTGGCTAGTTTCCAATTTTTGGCCCTGTGTCAGTATTTGCTGAGCTTCCAATCCAAGTCCATAAATATATACTCATTGTATGCTCCAGGCTGCTTTGTTTCAATATCAAATGAGAAGAGCACCAAGTTGCCTTAACCTAGGCACTGTTACATAGTTGGGCATATGTATATGTGTAAAAGATCCTGGAGTGCTTACCCTTAGATTCCGGCAGTTTACTGTATCTAAATTACACTTCCAATGCTACTGAGGCTGAGATATTGGTCTTCTTTAATGCCCATCTCATTGCACACTTGCTGGAGAAGCTCCCACCAGACATTTCCCCCACAGCCAGCCGCATCTGCTCCCAGTTGAGCAGCGCCACCAGGGTCCGGTACTGCAGGGTCATCCCGCCTTGTCCCGGATGTCAGCTTATGACAGCGACAGTGTAGCAGGGTTGAGACGCAGCAAGGGCAGTTTCTGAAAACCTGACCTGTAGATGATGAGGACATTTTCCCAGCACTGGGTACAGAGGTGCTGTTCTCTATACATGTTCATGAATTCCCCAACCTGCAAAGTATCAACACCCTTGCAGGAAAGCAATAGAGTGTGGCTTTGTATCAGACAGAGGTGACACTGGAAATATCCCTTAGTAGGGAAGGCAAAAGGTCCTGGTCTGTTGATGTTTTCCAGAAAAAACTTGCCCCAGTTATAGAGAAACTCACCACCTGACATGTGACCCCAGTGTGTGCAATGAAACTGGAATACTGAGTAAAGTTGAAAACTTGTCAAACCAGGTTCAAATTTTTCAGAAATGGAATACTGTTCTTTCTCCTTCTGAATCGTTGTCTCAAGATGCAGATTGTGTTATGTAAGATCTCACACAATGATTGAATTAAACCACAGGTTTCTTATAAAAGGAGACAAAAATTCGGGGATAGGCCAAAATTTCTTGAACCCAACATACAATTCTATCGAATCATATGTGCACATTATTTCTACTTTCCAAATGAGACTGTCTTGGGCCCTTATGGTGCCTCTGGCTAGAGATGGCATTCACCTGGATCACTTATTTCCCCTAAGCCTTGAATTCTGTTTTCCCAACCTCTGTGTGATTGCTGGAAAGGGCTGAGATTCAGGGAGTGTATCTTCTAGTGTCCTTCTGACTCAGACCAGTTCCATTATACCTAAACATTCAATGGTAAGACCCTTAAAAGAACAGGTCAGAGAGCTCATAACTGGGACATAGAACACCGAATAATTCACAGAGCTCAGACTTTGAAGACAACAATTCAAACATCTCAAATCAAAATAAATGGGGAGAGAGACAAACATAGCTCAGAATCCTCAAGTTCTCAAATTCAGGCATTCATCATTCTTCAAGTTTTAGCCACCTCTCTGCTTACAGTGTTCCTGACCGAAACCAGACCTCTCTCCTCTGCTCAGTATCCCAGGCCTTCCATCTCAAGGGCTTTATCCTGCCATTGTCCTCTCTCCTCAATCATCAATTAGTTGCTGTATATTACAATGATCCACAAGCTAAAAGGGAAATAAAACCCACCCCTTTCCCATTTGTACTTCCGCAGCTACTGCATATTTATCTGTTGCCCTTCAAAGCGAAACTGCCTCAAGTTACCCTGAGACCCTCCCCTCCTCGGCCCCTTCCACAGAGCTGGGGGACGCTGAGGTGGCCAAGCCGGGTGCGCGGAGTGAGGGTGCAGAGGTCCACAGGGCCCGGGACGAGCGTGTTCAAGGGGGGCCGGGGGGAGAGTGGGAATGGCCAGGGCATTGGCAGAGGTCCCGCTCGTGGAGCGACAGGGCCCATGGGCCGAGCAGCATCCCTCCCCGACCTCTTCCCACAACCTCGGGAAGGTCACCACCCGGGGGACACCAGGAGGAAGACGCGCCAAGGCCCGCAGGGGTCGCCCGCGCGCAGGCGCAGAACCGGCCACTCCTGGGCCCGCCCCGCCCTCCAGGCCGGGTCCTCCGGAGGGCGGAGGGCCCGCCTGAGGTCGTTGCTATGGCTTCGGGACCGCAGAGAGGGGGGCTTCCTGGTACTTGGGGCGTTGCAGGGCCAGTTTTGCCATTCTCAGTGCAGTGTCCGGTCTTTGCTTTCCCTGCTGCGCTACCTCAGCCAAGGTCCCAAGGATCGTGGACCGGAAACCAGCAGAAAAGCTTGCACTTCCGGCGGTAACGTCCGCACTCCGTCTCTCTGGCCGCTAGATGGCGCTGGTGCACTGTAGAAGACCCTCACATCACTCCTGCCCCGCCTTTTGTGCTCGGAAAAAACTGCACAGAATTTCAGGGACCAGAAATCAGTTCTTTGTTCTATATCCTGCAACCCGCCAGCTTCTGCAAAAGGGGTGGATCCCTCACCACCAGGACCAAACTGCTCTTTAATTGGTATTTCATTCTAGGACACTGCGTGAGCACCTTGTATTTCTGCTTCTCTACTGGCTCAGGTCTGAATCTTTCCCCTACTTTGTGCTGGGGTTTTATGGACCCTTAGCAATATATTCTTTCGGTATAAAAGTCATTCAACGTAGGAAATTTGAGAGACCGATGAATCATAACAAAGCTTCTCTTTTAGACAATCCGGTCACCCAGCGATGAGCATTAATAATCTTTTGTGACATGTTTCATGGGAGGTTTTTCATTTATAAAGTGCATTTGAAACATGATGAGGGTCATACTGCATCGTGACTTCAATTTCCCGCTTTTTAAACTCCCATTTACAACATAAGAGGACCCCTGCGATAAAAATCGCTGGACATATTCGGAATGTTTGTGTTCCTTTCTGTAATTTTTTTAATTAATAAAAAAATTTTTTTTAAATCACTAGACACTGACCTTCAAATATTTTTTTTCATTTTTCTTCGTAAACCAAAGCGTACTCTGGAAATGTTAAAAATTAATTGTAACCGAGTTGAACGGAGAAATTACCCCGCCCTCCTCCATTCTCAAACCTCATAGTGTAACCTTCCTGAGGAAAAGAGCTGTGCTTGTTTTGCTTCCTTTTTGCTCCCCTGTGCTCTTGTCAGCACAAGAACCGGACAGTACTGGCCTGTAGCATGAGCTCAATATACCTTTGCTTAATAAATGAACCCTATCTGCTTTCTTTCGGTTGTCTCTCTTTGTAAATATAATGTACCTTTTAGGACTACTGGGATCGAAGTACTATGAAGTTTCCTACCTGGCTTTGAAATTTTTCCATTTAGCACGTTGTCGTGATAAAGTGATTCTTCCAATTTGTTGACCAAGTCAATACTTCATTCCTTTTACTGCTAAATAATCTTCCATTCATTATATGTAGTTACCACAATCTCTTTACCCATTATACTGCTGACCAAGACTCCCTTCAATTCCCTTTAGCTTGTCTATACTTCTGGCAGGCTTCTCAGGGACTCTTGACACCTGCCCTCATCTCGCCAGGATTTTAAGCTCTCCAGGCACCTAAGAGGCACCTAACTAGGTAGTTCCTTAATCCTTTCTCCTTTTTCTTGGCCTTTCTTACAAGTTACAGACTGCATAATCACAGCAAAAGAAAACAAATTCCAACCCAAATGGCCCTAATTGCAATTTCAGTAAGTCACTCACCCTACCCAGCGAGAAAGGAAACTCCCTTTAACGTTATCGAAAGACTTTTCCACTAGCCTACCTCCACTCTTAAAAGTCCTGCTGTCCTTCGTCTGGATAAAGTTAAGTCCTAGTCTCTCTTCCCTGCTGCAGCAGTCCATGAATAAAGTTGCCCTTGCTTTTTTCAACATTCTCCCGTGCAACTTCTTGGTTGACAGTATGGACGGCCATTAGGCGCGTTTCCAATTTCTGGCCCCTGTGAGTATTTGTTGAGGTTCTCATCCAAGTCCATAAATGTATACTCAGTGTATGCGTCAGGCTACTTTGTTTCAATATCAAATGAGAAGAGCACCAAGTTGCCTTAACCGAGACAGAGTTACATAGCCAGGCATAAAAGATCCTGGAGTCTGACCCTTGAGATTCTGGCAGGTTACTGAGGAAAGAGGCTGAAGAAGTGGGTGTCTAATACTCTTCTAATCGCACACTTGCTGGAAAAGCTCCCACCAGCGGCATTCACCACAGGGCCACCCGCATCTGCTCGGGATTGGGCAGCAGCACCACCGCGTTCCAAATACTCCGTGGTCATGTTGCTTTGTCAGGGCTGCCTGTGACTGGGGGCACTGGGGACAGCGACAGTGAGCAGGGCTGTAGCAGGAAGAGCAGTTTCTGACAACCTGACCTCTCAATGACGACGAATTTTTCCCAGCACTGGGTACAGTGGGGCTGTTTCTACTGCTTTCCTGCAAGGGTGTTGACACTGTGCAGGTTGGGGAATCCATGACCATGTATAGAGTGTGGCTTTGTGTCAGACGGAGGGTGATACAGGAAATATCCCTCAGTAGGGAGGGCAAAAGGTCCTGGTCTGGTTTTCCAGAAAAATATACCGCAGTTATAGAGAAGCTCACAACCTGTGATCCCAGTGTGTCCAATGAGCAGGAATACTGAGTAAAGTTAAAAACCTGTCACACCAGGTTCAAAATTTTCAGAAATGTAACTTTTTTTCTCCTTCTGAATCGTTTGATCAAGATGCAGATTGTCAGAAAGAAAAATAGACAATAAATATCGCATTTCTCCACTTAAAAATGTCCATCCCCACTGCCTGAAAATGTAGAGCTGTGTTCCAGTAGCCATGTTTCTTGATGATGATTGAACAATGATATAGCTTTCACAATGAGACTCTGTGAATGTGAAAACGTTATGTCTGATGCTCCTTTTAGCAACTATATCAATAGAAGAGTAGAACATATGGAATAAAAATAAATAATAGGGGGAACAAATGTTAAATTTAGTTTGAAATGCTAGTGGTAAATGAAAGCGAGGGGTAAGGGGTATGGTATGTATAATCTTTTTTTCTCTATTATCATTTTATTTCTTTTTCTGTTGTCTTTATTTTTTTCTAAATCGACGCAAATGTTCAAAGAAATGATGAATATGCAACTATGTGATGATATTAAGAATTACTGATTTTATGTGTAGAATGGAATATCTTATTGTTTTGTTTGTTTGTTGTTAATTTTTTTAATTAGTAAAAAAAGTCCATCCCCAAATGGAAAGAGAGAATATTTCATACACGCATTTTAAATTTTGGATGGACAGTACAGTGCCTGAAGATATTTCAATAAAAACATAAAAAAAAAGACCACCGAGAGGAGCAGGCCTCCAGAGCACCTAAAGAAGCCACACTCAGGCTGGAGCACAGTGCCGGCGCTAGCCGTGACGTCACAAAGACGCGACCCGTTAGAGAAACTGAGTCTTAAATTCCCGCCTTCGTTACCAAGCGTTGGCAGGGGGTTCGGGCACAGGCGATTTTGCGTGTGTGAGAGACGGGTTGGGTTGTGCGAACCCGCGGAGTAAAGCTCTGCTCCGTGCAGAGAAAGGGCTGAGATGGGTCCTCTGGGCAAAGTCCCTTGGCGGCCCCAAGGCGCTCCTCCCCAGGAGCGTGTTGATGGTGGAGGAAGGTTCCCGGAGCCCAGAGGAAGAGTTTCCGGGTCAGTGGGAGGTTCCTAGAGAAGGGTCGTGGGTGCGGGGCTCAAGGCACTGAAAGGAGGGGCTTCTGTGATTGGCTCATTAGGCTGTTCTTGTAGTGTGCACAGAGGAGGAGTAATACCTACTATTAGATTTTTAAAATGTGTGGTGGTAATATATGTAGCATATATTTCCCCTTTTTAATCAGTTTTAAGTATCAACGTATTGGTGTTAATTATATGTAAAATGTGCTAACATCACCACCATAAATTGCCAAAATTTTCCATCACCTCAAATAGACTCTTTGTTCACCGTAAGCACTTCCTTGGTGTTCACTATCCTGCCACCCATCTCCACAGGTCCACCCCGATAACGTGTAATATTTCTCTCAATGAATTTGCTTATTCCAGCTTATTCATAAAAGCGGGATCATACGGTACCAGTCCTTTTGTGTCTGGCTTATTTCGGCCAACATGACGTCTTCGTGCTTCATCCATGCTGTAATACATATCAGACCTTCATTCCTTTTCATGATTGAATAATTTTCCATTACGTGCATACCACATTGTCTTTATCCACACGTTGCTTCAGCCTTTTGTCTATTTTGAATAATGCTGCTATGAACATTGGTGTGCATATACCTGCCTTAGTCCCTGCTTTCAATTCCCTAGGGTATATACATGGACGTCAGTTTACCAGGTTATATGGTAATTCTACATTTAACTTTGTGAGTGCCAAACAGTTTTCAACAGTGGCTACATCATTCTGATATTTGATAATGTTTATTTGATAATGTTTATTTCTATTTTTTATTTTTGTTTGCATAGGCGAGTGCATAGACAATATATGTACATACACCAAACCAGTAGGGAAATTGATTTTATTCAGGATATTGCAATTGGGACAGCACCCTGGGTCCAAAGATCAGAGGGTTTCCGCAGGATGGTTTTGTTTTATACTTCCATAGGGAGGAGTAGAGATTTTAGAGGTGGTGTGACATAGTTTTGATGGCGTTTGCAATCTGGGGCACTCTCAGTCAGTGAACTGAACAGGAATTGTTTAAGTGTCTAGCTAATTTATGAGTCTAGGTAGTGCAAACTTCTAATCTCAGCCAATCATTCATGAGACAGAATGGGGATTTGGCACATGATATGTAAATTATTGTTCACGAAGTATGGTTGTGAGGAGTGGGATTAGATCAAATGATACATCGTTCACCTCGCATGTGAGAAGTAGTGAGATCGTTGCCTGCATTCTCCATTTTTAAGAAACAGTTCACAACTGGAGATCAAGATAGGCTTTTATCATTGTCAATAAAATGGGGATAAGGTCTATGGGAGGATGTGGGGTTTCTTTTTCATTTTTATTTCTTATCTGGAGTGATGAAAATTTGGTAAAATGGATCATGGGTTTGAATGCACAACTATGTGGTACTGTGAACCAGTGATTATACTCTTAGGATGCTTTGTATGGTATCTGAATATATCTCAAGAAAACTGAATTTACTTATTAAGAAAAATGTGCGGCCATTACCTGACACATCTGAACAGCCCTATACATCCCCCTACTCTCTCAGCCCCCACACATTAATGTCTCTGGGCTGGGAGGGTCTGGCATGTGGCCTAAAACTATGACCAGTGGCTGCCATTTCCTGTCTTTATACCAAGGGTTTCCATTCACTGCCCCCTAAACCCTCACAGCAATTCATGCAGAGCATGAGGACACCATCTCTGGAAATGAATTTAACTCCCAGGGACTCAAGCCCACAGCTGTGGAATGAGTCACCACACCATAAACCAACCTGCCATCCACCGGCCTCAGGTGCCGCACCTGAGGTTTCAACCACAGAAAATAGCCCCCCACGGCCAGCCGAAGCCCAGGCCCCCAGGCTCAGGCCTGGACTTCCTTTGGCAGGGAGGGTGGTGGGTGTTAAGGCCTGGGGCACAGATGGAGGCCTTGCCTTGGACCACACTTTGGGGAGCTCAGGCGTGATGCTGCAGCCCCCCTGACTCACGACCCCCAGCAGCTTTAGCCAACACCTCTCCAGGCTCCTGGGGTCCAAGGCTGTCCAGGCGTGCTGAGAGCCTCTTCAGGGCTGGGAGGAGAGCTCCAGACCCATCCAGAGCAGCAAGGAAGCTGTTTCCCCAGCACATTGGTGGGTCAGGAGCCAAACCAGGACACAGCTGAGAAAACAAACCTTTATCTCAAGTCTTTAATGGGTCTGAAGACAAGGGTTTTAGAACATCCACAGCCTGTTGCTGTGGATCTGTGTGTGTGTAGGGGGGTATTAATAGAATGCATGATTCTCATTCATGATATGTAGGCATTTATTCTTTTTCTTTTAAAAAAAAGAGTGGACAACAAGTATTATCCAGGGAAGGGGCATAGTTCTTTGGGCTAAACCATCTCCCAGAACACTGAATGGTGGGAGAGATTTCATAACCATGGCCTTTGTAGAGCCCAGGTGAAATTCAACATTGTTGACGTGGTAAAAAAGAAGCAAGGTGTCTTTCTGTCTTGCCCAATTAGGCATATGGATAAATACAGAGATTACCCTATTTTTCAGATTTACAAAATATCTGAGGCATTTTTATTAAACCTTTGCAGAGATGATAAGAAACAAGACTTAACAACTACAAATTGCCCAGAGGATCTTTATAATGTGAGAGATCAAATAACTAACACTAAATGGAATAAATTTTGGTAAAACCCATTGGATTAATCTTCAATTTATTTAAATATGAATTTCATTAATAGAAGCTAAAACTTATGAGCAATCCCTAACACTAACAATTTTTCACATTTCCCACATTTATTTGTAGCATGCTTCATAAATCCTTGTCATCCTTATAAATTAGAAATCTTCCTTATTCTTATTACAGCTACATGGAACGTACTTTGATATATGGTTCTATCATATTTTATTCAACCATGTATCTTCTATGCTTGGCATTCAAATGTTTACAATTACAAAGAATGCCAAAACGTATTTCCTTATTGATGGCCTAGTGTGTTCAGGATAAATTCCTACATGTCCCGTTGATGGGAGAATGGGGAGATGCGTTAGATGTTGCTAAATTCCCCTATTTAGAGGTTGCATGTTTTACATACTCACCAGCAATATCAAAGTGTGTCTTCTTCCCAACCGCATCATCAACAGATGATAGTCCACATTTTGAATTTTCCCAATCTGATGGTTGAACAATTGTTTCTCATTATAGTTATTTTTTAATTAAGAAAAAAGTTTTATTAGGGAAATTTTAGTTTTACAAAACTCTTTTTTTAAACCTTCTCTCTGTTAAATAAATTTCTGTGCATAAGGTTATAAGCCATAAATATACTGGTGGTTCACAGCTTTCAATAAGGATTTACTCTGCTACTGCTTTATTCTTGTGAATTACAGCACATTTCTTCCACTATTCTCCCCATCAAAAGGGCTGTGTTGTACATAGAATTACACTGTGCTGAATATGATTTATTAGTAAAAATCTGCAGTAGAATTTTTATCTTCAAAAGGGGTTCTGTAATTGGGACTCAAAGTAATTCATTTTTTTCAAACTCCTAAAAATTAGAAGCTTAAGGTGTTAGAATACTTTTACATTTCCCTATGTTTCCTCATTTACAACTTAATAAAATTCTTGGGTTGTAATTTTTTTTTCAAGTCAAAAGTTACTGGTTGCTCTTTTTGGAATATTATTGCAACTTGGAAACGATAATTTGAAACAGTAGTTAAAGTTAACTGAAATATGGAGGTTGGAGTAATACCTAAATTTTTTGTGAAGGGTTTTGTGTAGGTTATTTAGCTTTGATTTTCAAATTTACAAAAAAAAGCTCTCATGCATAAAATATGGGATTCCCTTAACCACTCCACCACCAGCACTTCCATTGGTATGGGAAATCTGTTACAATTGACAATAACGGTGGTGTTTTTTTGTTTTTTGTTTTGACATGGGCAGGCTCCAGGAATCGTGAGAACTCTGCCACTGAGCCACTGTTGCCCGCATAATTCTATTATTTTTAAAGTAGTTATTTTGTTACAATTGTTGAAGGATTATTAAAATAATACTATAACAATTGTCCATAGCTGTCCGTAGGCAGATTCCATCTACTGGCAATTGTTAATAATTCCTCTATAAACATTGGTGTGCAGATGTCTGTCCATGTCCCTGCTTTCAGTTCTTTTGAGTATGTACCTAGTAATGGGATTGCTGGATCATATGGCAAATCTATACTTAGGTTCCTGAGGAACCACCCACCTGCCCTCCAGAGCAGCTGCACCTTTCCACATTCCCTCCAACAGTGGATAAGTGTGCCTATTCCTCCACACTCCAGAATATTTATAATCATTATCATTTTACAGGTTAAAAAAAGCTGAGCCATACCTCTCTCTCCAGCCAACACAACAAGTAAACTCACCACCCTCCCCGTCTACATGGGACATGACTCCCAGGGGTGTGGACCTTCCTGGCAACTTGGGACAGAGATCCTAGAATGAGCTGAGACTCAGCATCAAGGGATTGAGAAAAACCCTAGAATGAGCTGAGACTCAGCATCAAGGGATTGAGAAAAACCCTAGAATGAGCTGAGACTCAGCATCAAGAGATTGAGAAAACCTTCTCGACCAAAAGGGGGAAGAGTGAAATGAGACAAAGTGTCAATGGCTGAGAGATTCCAAACAGAGTCGAGAGGTTATCCTGGGGGTTATTCTTACGCATTAAGTAGATATCACCTTGTTAGTCAAGATGTAATGGAGAGGCTGGAGGGAACTGCCTGAAAATGTAGAGCTGTGTTCCAGTAGCCATGTTTCTTGATGATGATTGAACAATGATATAGCTTTCACAATGAGACTCTGTGAATGTGGAAACCTTGTGTCTGATGCTCCTTTTAGCTACTGTATCAACAGAAGAGTAGAACATATGGAATAAAAATAAATAATAGGGGGAACAAATGTTAAAATAAATTTAGTTTGAAATACTAGTGATCAATGAAAGGGAGGGGTAAGGGGTATGGTATATACAATTTTTTTTGTTTTCTTTTTATTTCTTTTTCTGAATAGATGCAAATGTTCCAAGAAATGATCATGATGCTGAATATGCAACTATGTGATGATATCGTGAATTACTGATTATATATGTGGAACGGAATGATCAAAATCGGAATGTTTGCATTTATTTGGTGTTTTTTTGGTATTTAAAAAAATAAAATAAAATAAAAAACTGAGCCACAGAGAGATTAATCTGCCCAAAGTCACACAGGGAATAAGTGGTGGGTCCTTGATTTGAATCCAGGAATCCTGGCTTATCCCCTCCCTGCTGGGCGGCCATGCACTGATGATTTCCAGATCCATATATCCAGCGCAATCATCTCTCTTAAACTACAGACCTCTTGGTGTAACTGACAGTCCCACAGGCAGATTGCACTGAAGAAGTCCACGGTACCCTCCCGGGAAGGGGAGATGACTTCAGAGAAGGGAAGCGTTAGAGAAGCTGAGTTCCAAAGGCCCTACCCCCACCCCATGGAGGGACAGAGGGGCTAGAGGATGGAGGGTGTGGAGGACATGAAAGGGGTGGTGGTAGTGCCAGTTTGAAGTTAATTATGTACCCCAGAAAAGCCATGTCCTTTAATCCTCATTCAGTTTTGCCTGGTGGGACCTTTCTGATTGTTTCCATGAAGATGTGACCCACCCAATTTTGGGTGATAACTTTTCATTAGGTGGTTTCCATAGAGATGCATCTCCACCCATTCCTGGTGGGGTGGCTTACTGGAGTCTTTTAAGAGGGAACCATTTTGGAAAAAGCTTTACACCCAGCAGGGCCAACACAGCGAGAGAACTTTGGAGACACATAAAGAAAGCAGCCCAGGGAAGCCCTTGAAGAAGCTTGCAGAGTAAGCTGGCAGACATCACCATGTGCCTTTCCAGCTGAGAGACAAACCCCAAACATCATCGGCCTTCTTGAACCAAGGGATCTTTTCATGGCCTTCTTAGTTTGGAGAAGCCTTGCCTTAATTTGGACATTTTTGCTGTCTTAGAACTATAAACTTGCAACTTAATAAACTCCCCTTTTTAAAAAGTCATTCTATTTCTTGTATATTGCATTCTGGCACCTTCTGCAAACTAAAACAGTGGTGATGCGGGAAGATGGGTTTCTCAGCCAGGCAGGATTTTGATATTATTCTTATTAGGGTCCACACATGTGATCAACACCTGTTACCTGAGTTTATTTCTTCAGTTTTATTAGCATTGGGAGCACATGCTGCTTCAGGGAAATACACAGAGCTGATATGTAGAACCCAGGAGATATATACTTAGTGGAGAAAATCCCATCTTACCTAAGAGGTACCTGGCAGTAAACCAGCACTCTGCTGTATACGATGAGAACATGCTGCTAGACTGAAGAATGAAACCAAAATTAGTCATTTTTATCAATTATCATTCTTATATTACCGATGAGTCACTGAGGCATGGAGAGGTTTAAGGTAGCTTCCCAAACTCAAAAGCACAGGAAGTGGTAGAGGCTAAGGACAACTAATACTAAATGCATCCACAGCTGAGCTCATCCACCCCCACTTGGCACACACCTGCACCTCCTCTGTGGTCCCTAACCCAGCTGCTTAGGCCAGAGGACTTGAAAGCCATCCCTGATTCCTCCCTCTGCCTCCCCACGCCCCACCACCACTATGTCTATTTCCTAAATATTTCTAATAAGATAACTGAGTTGATTTCTCTTCCTCACACAGTCGGTTCTGTATTCCAGGTCACCCTCTCTCTCTTGGACAACCACGACTTCATAGCTGGTCCTGCTGCCACCAGCCTTGACCCATTCCCCCTCCCTGTCCCACTGCCTGAGGGACCTTTCTTAAATCCTCATCCAGTCCATCATGTCCCTCCTGCTCCAAACTCTGCAGCGGCTGCCTGCTGCTCTTAGGGTAACATCCGGGCCCCTGGTCTGGGGCCATCAGGTGCTGCTCTGCTCACCCCAAAGCACCTCATCTGGAGCAGGCCCCTCCTTCTGTCTCACCTATACTCTGTGTTCCAGCCAATCTAAGGCCCCTGTGTTCCTCAGACGGACTTCCTCTCTCTCCTCTCCACAACCTCACACTGTAAATGCCTCTGTCTGGTGCAATCTTCCTCCCCCTTCTTCTGCCTCATTCCTACTTACCTTCAGCTCTCAGGTTAAACAGAACAATTTAACTAGTGAATTCTGAGATGAAAAAGCTGTGTTTCCAGAGCAGTCCTGCCTCAGAGCCCCTGGAAGGAATGCAGGATGCCACTTGGTGAGACAGGGCCCTGGTCTGGGGCAGACAGGATGCAGCCCCGGCTCTCCTTTCATCTGGAGTCACGGCCTGCCTGTCTGCTGACATCCTCTCTTTCCTCTGGCCCCCTGGACTCCAGGGAGACCTGCCTGTCACCAGGGCTGATGGCACTGAGGAGGAGGCTGCTCCTGCCCACATAGGGCAGCCAGTACTTTGAAGCAGCCCCGAGTTTTTGTCTTTTTAAAGGTTTTTAATTATTAAACACAACATATATACATAGAAAAGAATGACAAAGCAATATTCAAAGTACACTTCAACAAATAATAAATAGAGAACAGCTTTCAGATTTTGTCATAGGTTATTACTGCACAATTTTAGGTTTTTACTTCTAACTGCTCTAAAATACGGTAGATTAAAAGAATATCAATATAATGATTCAGCAATCATACTTGTTTTTTAAACCTTACCTTCTCTATATAACTCCACTAACACTTCTGATGTTTCTATCCCACCCTGTAGGGGTGTTGGGGCTATGCCTATTCTAACTTTCTCATGTTGGAAGGGGCTGTCTGTAAAACGCCATAGGGGATAGAACTAGCTGATATTCTGGCAAGGCTGGCCCCTCCGCATTTCAGGACTTATCTGGTCCAGGGAGCCATCTGGAGCTGGTAGGTTTTTGGAAAGTTACTCTAGTGCATGGAACTTTTGTAAAATCTTATATAATGCCGTAGGTATTCCTTGCGATAGGATAGAATGTTTTTGGCAAGTTATGGTAGGTAGCAATATCTAACTGAAGCTTGTATAAGAGTGACCTCCAGAGTAGCCTCTCGACTCTATTTAAACTATCTCAGCCACTGAGACCTTATTTGTTATACTTCTTTTCCCCCTTTCAGTCAGGATGGAATTGTTGATTCCATGGTGCCAGGGCCAGACTCATCCCTGAGAGTCATCTCCCATGGTGACAGGAAGACTTTCATCCTCGGATGTCATGTCCCATGTAGGGGGGAGGGCAAAGGGTGTTGGACTTAAAAAGAGAGAGGCCACATCTGAGCAAGAAAAGAGGTCTTCCGGAAGTAAATCTTAGGCATACCTATAAAATAGGCTAAGCTTATGTGGTACATAAATAAGCTTCACAAGAGCAAGCCTCAAGATCATGGGCTTGGCCTATTGATTTGGGTGTCCCCAATATTTGACAGAGTATCTGGGGTTTCCCTGTTGGTAAAGTTTAATAGTTCAATATTTTTTCTCCCATCCTTAAGGGACTTTGCCAATGCTTTTTGATTATCTGCTTAATATACTCTGGGATATATCCAGGCGTTACATGAAGCTATACAGGTTTGAAGGACCTCATTCTTATTCTCAGTTCCCTGTGTTAGGATTGTTTAATCTATCAGATAGGTTGAGTTGGTTTATATGCTACAGAAAATTTAGATTCTGGATGAAATAAACCTTTCTTCTTTTAGTCTCAAAGAATAGATGAGGTTCTAAAATATAGACAATATCTTCATTACCCCTGTTTTCTGAATTACCTTAATCCCGACCTGATGGGCTTGGTTCTTAACTCCCAATACCAGGTTATACATATATGAAACAGTTTCTCAAATCCAGAAGTAATAATTACCACTCCGGGCTAAATGTGACTGCTATAAGAGCTTACAATCTAGGCCCCCATTTTCTTATGAGTATTTTCTAAATGATGCAACAGTTGCTCTTTTGTTTCTAACTTACTTTGTCTCATCAAATACACAGGGTTAATTCACAATGTTGCATGCCTCACAACTTCGTTCCTTTGTAGCAGCACAATATTGGATCATATCTATCCACCATCCTTCCTCAATCTACTTCTCAGTCAGTGCCTCCTTCAGTCACCTCCATTCATTGGGCATTATGTATAATGTCCAAAGTCAACAGTCCATCAACACTCTCAATTTTAGATAATTCCATTGTTCCGAAGAGAAGGATAACCAATAAACACACCGGCACCAAATAGAAAAAGCTAAATCTCCCCTTAACTCTTGTCCTTCCCCCCATTATTTACCCCTGGTGACTTTGAAGGGAAAATCCCACCAGGCACTATAGCAAATGTTCCCAGGCAGTGCAGGGAAGCAGATGGGCTGTCACATACTCTGATGCTGGGAGTCTGAGCCCTAAGGCTGGACACTCGGCCTCAGGCCTGGGGATTCACACTGCCGACGCGCCCTACCCGGGCAGCAAGTCTCTCAATGCAGCAACCACGGTGAAATCACGCCATGTGGAGACACTGAGCCCCATGAAATCAGTATCACCTCAACTATCAAACTCCACCACTGATGGGAAACTGGTGGGGCAATCACCGATTACAAATGAGGTGAAAAGTCCAAAAACTTCTCATTTTTCAGACTGGGATAGAGGGAGGGTGAGGGCTGAAGGAGGACGCTCATCTTCGAGCCCTCCCGGCCTTCAGTGCACCTCCCACGGGCCGAGCAGCATCCCTCCCGGACCTCTCACCACAGCATCAGGAAGGTCACCTCCCGGGGGACCCCAGGAGGAAGATGCGCCAGGAGCGCTGGGGTCGCCCGCGCGCAGGCGCAGAACCGGCCCCTCCTGGGCCCGCCCCGCCCTCCAGGCCGGGTCCCGCGGAGGGCGGAAGGCCCGCCTGAGGCCGTTGCTATGGCTCCAGGGCCGCAGGGAGGGGGCTTCTTACTAGTTGGGGCGCTGCGGGGTCCAGTTCGGCCAGGCCCAGTCCACTGTGCGATCCTTGCTTTCCCGGCCGTGCTTCCTCAGGCAAGATCCCGGGAGTTATGATCCAGGAATCACAGGAAAATGTTGGTCTTCCGGTTGCAGTGCGCGCCCTCGGTTTCTGTGGCCGCTAGATGGCGGTAGTGCGCCGTGGAAGGCTCGCCCCTCGCTCCGGCCCCTCCCTTTTTGTTCGAAAAAAGAAGCCAGAGCCATTTCAGGGAACAGAAACCAGTTCCCGCGAGTTCTAACCCCGGCTGCCCGCTGGCTTCTGGGAAAGGGGTGGCTCCCTCCTGCGAGGGACAAAACTGCTTTGCTCTTCAATTGGTATTTCCTCCTGGAGCACTGCGTAGGCCCCTTGCATTTCTGCTTCTTTATTTGCTCCAGTCAGAATCTTTCCACTAGTTTGTGCTGGGGTTATGGACCCTTAGCAATATATTCTTTCAGTATAGATGTCATTCAACGTACACAATTCGGAAGACTGATAAATCATAACAAAACTTCTCTTACCCGCAATCCCATCACCCAGGGATGACAGTTAACAATCTTTTGTGACATAAGATGCATTGTAAATATGATGAGGTTCATATCGCGTCGTGACTTCAGTTTCCCACTTTTCACACCCCCATTTACAACATAAAAGCCTGCCCGCGACAAAAACCGCTGCACAGTAACTTTCAAATGCTTTTATTCCTTTTTCTTCATAAAATAAAGCATAATCTAGAAGTGTTAAAAATTAATTGTAACCGGGATGAACGGGTAAATTGCCCAGCTGTCCTCCTGTCTCAAAGGAAAACATCATAGTGTAACCTTCCTGAGGAAAAGAGCTGTGTTTGTTTTGCTTCCTTTTTGCTCAACAGTGTTCTTGTCACCACAAGAACCGGACAGCGCTGGCACCTAGCAGGTGCTCAATATACATTTGCTTAATAAGTGAACCCTATCTGCTTTCTTTCTGTTGCCTCTCCTCTATGGTCCCTAACCCAGCTGCTTAGGCCAGAGATCTTGAAAGCCATCCCTCATTCCTCAGTCTGATTCCCCAAGCCCCACCATCACCATGCCTAATTCCTAAGTATTTCTAATAAGACAATTGACCTGATTTCTCTTCCTCACACAGTCGGTTCTCTGGTCCAGGTCACCCTCATCTCTCTCCTGGACAACCACGACTTCACAGCTGGTCCTGCTGCCACCAGCCTTGACCCGTCCCCCCCATTCTCCATCCCAGTGCCTGAGGGACCTTTCTTATATCCTCATCCAGTCAGTCATGTCCCTCTTGCCCCAAACTCTGCAGCGGCTGCCTGCTGCTCTTAGGGTAACATCAGGGCCCCTGGACTAGGGCCATCAGGTGCTGCTCTGCTTACCCCAAAGCACCTCATCTGGAGCAGGCCCCTCCTACTGTCCCACCCACACTCTGTGTTTCAGCCCATCTAAAGCCCCTGTGTTCCTCAGACAGACTTTCTCTCTCTCATTTCCACAACCTCACACTGCAAATGCCTCTGTCTGGTGCACTCCTCCTCCCCCTTCATCTGCTTCATTCCTACTTCCCTTCAGCTCTCAGGTTAAATAGAACAATTTAACTAGTGAATTCTGAGATGAAAAAGCTGTGTTTCCAGAGCAGTCCTGCCTCAGAGCCCCTGGAAGGAATGCAGGATGCCACCTGGTGAGACAGGGCCCTGGTCTGGGGCAGACAGGATGCAGCCCCAGCTGTCCTTTCATCTAGAGTCACGGCCTGCCTGTCTGCTGACATCCTCTCTTTCCTCTGGCCCCCTGGACTCCAGGGAAGACCCGCCTGTCACCAGGGCTGATGGCACTGAGCTCCCGCATCCTGGGCATCTGGAGGTGGGGAGGAGAAGGCTGCTCCTGCCCACACAGGGCAGCCAGTGCTTTGAAGCAGTCCTGACTTGGAAGGGAAAAATACCACCAGGTACTATAGCAAATGTTCCGAGGCAGTGCCCAGGTCTGTCTCCCGCGTGTCGCTGATGTAGGACTCAAGGGAGAGCCTCTTCCCTTCTGCTCCTCCAAGTGCTGGAGCTGCTGGGGCACGGGCTGGAGGCTGAGGCAGAGCCGGCGGCTGGGGCTGAGGAGCTGCCGCCGGTGCTGGGAGCTGAACGGGCAGCAGTGCAGGAAACCAGCTTCCCCAGCAGGGCAGGCCCTTGGGCTGAGTCTCCAACTCTTCCCCACTAATGCCAGTTTCCCCACATGGGACCGGGGAAATCACAGAGCAGCTGCTGAGTGTGGGTCACCTCCTGGTAGACGTGCATTCCTTTGGGGGTTAGTCCCAGGGCAACTGTAAGTCGATCTTTCTTCTTATCCTTTTGAAGCTTGAAGAGGCAAAGGGGCATGGTGTCCATCAGTTGCAGGAAACGGGAGTGCAGTTCAGAGCTCTTCCCCACGTGGCAGCCCCTGTGGTTCCCCGGGTCAGCCTGGACCCCTAGGTGCCAGCAGGAAGCAGCTCTCTTCATGGGGGGCGGCTCTGACCTCAGCACATCCTCCTTCAGGTGCCGGTGGTACAGGCGCCCGGCGGTTTTGTCCTTAAAACCCTTCCATTTTCCACACAGCACTGTGGTCTAAGGGAGGCAACAAAAGAAGCGCTGGATATCTTGTTTCCTTAATATATATATGTTTCTCCCAGTCATCTGAGAAGCATTTGTTTAGCTTTTGAGCCAAGTCCATAAATATATACCCGTTGTATGCTCCAGGCTGATTTATTTCAACTGCCAGACAGGAAGGCACGGAGTGGACATAACGCGGGCTAGGTTACATAGCTGGGCATATGTGTAGGTGTAAAAGTTCCTGCAGTGCTGACCGTTGAGACTTCGGCAGCTTACTGTATCTGAATTACAGTTCCAACGACACCGAGGCCCATGTCATCGCACACTTGCTGGAGCAGCTCCCACCCGTGACATTCCCCCCACGGCCAGCCATGTCTGCTCCCGGTTGGGCAGCGCCACCACGGCCCGGTACTGCGGGGTCATCCCGCCTTGTCCCGGCTGTCAGCTCATGTCAGCGGCAGTGAGTAGGGCTGAGAGGCACGAAGGGAAGTTTCTTAAAACGTGAGCTTAGATGATGAGGACATTTTCCCACCACTGGGTCACGTGGTGCCGCTCTCTGCTTTACTGCAAGGGTGCTGATACTGTGCGGGTGGGGAATCCATGAACATGATGGGCTTAGATACCGGGAGTGTGATTTTGTGGTTTTATATTGTCCGTCTGACTCAGACCAGTTCCAAAACACCTGAGTAAGAAAAGGTCAGACCCCGGAAAGAAGAGCTCAGAGACTTCACAGCTTGGACACAGAACACCGAAAATTTCACAGAGCTCAGACTTTAAAACCCACAATTCAAACACCTCAAAACTCATCAATAGGATGGGAGACACATACATAGCTCAGAATCCTGATTCTCAAATCCAGGCATCCCTCATTCCCCAAGTTTTTAGCCACCTCTCTGCTTACAGTGCTCCTGACTGAAACCAGCCCTCCCCGACCTCTCCCCACAGCTTCGGGAAGGTCCCCTCCCGGGGGACCCCAGGAGATAGACGAGCCAGGACCGCAGGGGTCGCCCGCGCGCAGGCGCAGAACCGGCTACTCCTGGGTCCGCCCCGCCCATCCAGGCCGGGTCCCGCAGAGGGCGGAGGGCCCGCCTGAGGTCGTTGCCATGGCTCTGGGGCCGCGGGGAGGGGGGCTTGCAATTGGGCGTTGCGGGGGGGGCAGATAGGCCAAGGCCAGTGGATTGTCTGGTTCTTGCTTTCCCGGCTGCGCTTCTTTAGCCAAGATCACGAAGCTTGTGGGCAGAAAACCGTTGGAAAATGTTGCTCTTCATTCGGCAACGTCCGCTTTCCGTTTCTGTGGCCGCTAGATGGCGCTAGTGCTCCGTAGAGGGCACCCGCCTCGTTCCTGCCCCTCCTTTTCTGCTCAAAAAAACACTGCAGAGCCATTTCAGGAAACAGAAACCAGTTCCCGCTGGTTCTAAGCCTAGCACCCGGCCCGCTCCTGCTAAGGGGGTGGATCCCTCACTGCCAGGAATGAAACTCCATTTGGCATTTCCTCCTGGGGCACACTGCCTGGGTCTCTTGTATTTCTGCTTCTCTGCTAGGTCTTGTCATTCTCTTTCCCCAAGTCTGTGCTGGAGTATTCTGGACCCTAAGCAATATATTGTTTCAGCCTAGAAGACATTTAATGTCACTGTAAACAATTTGGAAAACCGAAAGTATAATAAAGAAACCTAATCTTATCCACTATACTATCACCCAGGCGCATGACCATTAATAATCTTTTGTGACATGTTTCCTGGGAGATTTTTCATTTATAAAGTACATTTTAAACCTAATGTGTTCATATTGCATAGTGACTTCAATTTCCCTCTTTTCAAAAGCACTTTTACCAGCATAAAAGGACCCCTGCGATAACAATTATAAAACAGTGACAAACATTTTTATTCATTTTTCTTCATAAAGCACGCATAGTCCAGCAATGTTAATAATTGATTATAACTCAGATGAACGCAGAAATGACCCCTCCCACCTCCTGTCTCAAAGGTTAACATCACACTGTAACCTTCCTAAGGAAAAGACCTGTGCTTGCTTTGTTTTCCTTTTGCTCACTGATGTTCTTGTCAATAGCAGAACACTTAGCGTATTTTCAATATATATTTGCTTCATAAATGAGCATGTATCTCCTTCCTCTCAGGTGTCTTTCTTTGTAGGTATAACCTATCTTTTCATACTACTAGGATCGCACTATATAAACATTTTCGTAAATGGCTTTACCATTTATTTCCATTTAGCACATTGTCGTGATAAAGCGATTCTTCTCATTTGTTGCACATGTCAGTATTTCATTCCTTTTATTGCCAAATAATCTTCCATTATATGTGGTTACCACCATTTCTTTACCCATTATAATGCTGACCAAGACCCTTCAATTCCCTTTAGGTTGTCTAAACTTCACGCAGGCTTCTCAGGTAATCCTGAAACCTGACCCTCACCTCACCAGGATCTTAAGCTGTCCAGGCACCTGAGAGGCACCTAACTAGGTAATTCCTGATCTCCCTCTTTCTCTTTCTTGGCCTTTCTTACAAGGTACAGGTGACACAATCACAGCAAAAGGAGAAAAATTCCAAACCAAATGGCCAAATTGCAATGTAAGTCACTCAACCAAACCCCCTTAACATTATCTAAGGACTTTTGCACTAGCCCACCACTGCTGTTAAAAATTCTGCTGTCCTTTGTGTGGGGGAAGTTGAGTTCTTATCTCTCTTCCCTGCTGCAGTAGTCCAGGAATAAAGTCACCCTTGCTTGTGTGATACCGTCCCGTGCAACTTTTAGTTTGACAGGGTGGAAGGCCCTACGGTTTGTTTCAGATTTTTGTTCAGTGTGATTGGAGCTGTTGTTAACTATTCTTGTGTTGGGTTTTGTGTGGACATGACTTTTAATGTCTCTAGGATAAGTACCCAGCTGCGTATTTGCTGGATCATAAAGTAAGTATATGCTGACTTTATAGGAAACTGACAAACCATTTTCCACAAGGACGTTCCATTCTCCAATCCCACCAATTATGTGTAATAGTTGCTGTTGGTCACATTTCTCTCTCTCTCTCTTTTTTAATTGCATATGTTTGTCCAAATGATACAACACCATTTGTTGACAAGACATCTTTTCTCCATTGAATCACCTTTGCCCATTTGTCACAAATCAATTGTTCAAATGTGTGGGCCTATTTCTAGGCTCTTTTGCACTCCACATTATAACATTATCTTATTACTTCAGGTTTATTAGTAAATCTTGAAATCAGGGTTTTTAATTTCTCCAATTTTATTCTTGTTCTGAAAGTGGAAAGGTGGGTATTACACTGGTATATAAGGTTCTAAACAAAGCATGACAGAAAGGGCCTCTAAGGTAACAGAAATATGAGCAGAGAGATTTCCTCTATCTACTCATTTACAATACATACTTTCCAATAAACATGTTCACGGTATAAAAATACCTCCACTGTATTAAGAATTACTGATTATATATGTAGAATGGAATGATATCTTATTGTTTTGTTTGTTGTTAATTTTTTAAATTAATAATAAAAAAAATACCTCCACTGTATGGACTGGGTAGCACATGTCATCAGCACTAGTACAATAAACGTGTCCTGAGCGCCTGCTGGGGTCCAGGCTCCAGAATCCAGGGTTGGTGACATGGTGCACATAGAACGTTTCATGTAGGAAAACAGTCAGCAAACAGCTCACACATATGAAACAAGAAGGAGGAACGCCAATACCAGGGTGACCCGGCAGGAGCAGCTTGTGACGTAAAAGAGAGATCTGTATCCAGGGGGGTCAGGAGCGACTTCTAACAAGGGGCTGTATAATATTATGCAATATTATTACCATCATATGCAGACGAGTATCAGAGAGGGTAAGCAACCAACTCAGGGTCACACGGCTGGGTATTGTTTGTGACCATTTTCCATTTAGATGTGTTCTCATACAAAGGTCTCTGCACTATTTATTGGACCACTCTCTCCCTCTTAATGTCACTTGTTTTGATACAGTATGCACCCTTGGCTTCCTTACCCGTCGCTGTCCTTGCCACTGAAATCCTTATAACTTGGAAAATGCACTACAGATTTTTGTTGAATCACATCAGGCGTTTTTCTGTTTTGTTTTGTTTTGTTTTTTTGCATGGGCAGGCACAGGGAAGCGAACCGGTGTCTATAGCATGGCAGGTGAGAATTCTGCCACTCAGCCACCATCACACCGCCCACATCAGGCCTTCATATTATAAGAGCACATTTTTCCTTGTATGCACCTTAACCACACCCATTTTCTTGAGTTTCTATTGCACCCACAATGAGAATGGATGACTATGCTCTCCTCTGCTGGCTTGTCTATATCACCCGAATCTTAAATAAATTTGAAACCTGATCAATATACAACTAAGAACAGGAAAACTTTTACTGTACCTTCAGGAGAAAACTACTCATAAAACATTGTACCAAATGCCAAGACTTTGTCAGACACCACCCCTTTGATAGGGAATTGTGAAATTCTGCTAGTTACCATATGGAACTCCTTTTTGTTTCTTTCTCTCCATTGCTGGTGCTGACTCAGCAAAGGAAGGTCATTTCCTATTCCTTCTTGACAAAACCAACAAACAAAAGAATTCTGAAACACACGTGTACAATTATAAGCCAGCACACTTCCTGCCCACAAATAGGGGACTGTATATATAGAGAAATTGCATCGGGAATGTACATGGAAATCACGGAGTAAATCTTAAAACCAAATTCCTGGTCACAGAGTTCTACTTTCCAAAATCTGCCCTACTATCTGCAAACTAGAGGAGCGAAGACACCATCCTTCTCTAAATATGTTACCCTAACCCTTGTATTTGACAACACCATCTAAATAACTGAATACCCACGAGGAAGAGGTGGAAACGAAACGACGCAGTGTTAAGGAGTAATACTACCACCTCAGTGTCACCAGATGAACCAAATTCCTCAGATACATATAGCAGTAACTGTTCTATTTCTTTCTCCTGAGAAAAAGCACTCACAAAAACAAACAGCCACCAAGTGCAAAGTACAGGAGCGCGCATACTTCGTTTATCTTAATCCCTAACACAACGGAGTGTTCCCGGGGTTCACCATTGGCTGGCTACTTAAGAGTTACAATATAATCTCAGAAACTAGCCAATCACAAAGTGAGTTTCCTACCTTTTCCGATCGTAATTATTTATTTAGTTTTTGACCAATCACAGATTAGAGTGTGTTGAATCCTTCATTTGCATATCCGACTGCCTTATATAGAGGGGACCAATCAAGAAAGCGTCATATTGACCAATCACTGGCTAGGGAAAGTCGAATCCTTCATTTGCATATATGACTCCCTTATATAAAGAGGACCAATCACAGATTAGGATATGTTGAATCTTTCATTTGCATATCTGACTGCCCTTATATACAGGGGACTAATCAATTAAGCTTCAAACTTGACCAATTATAGGTTAGATTATGTTGAATCCTTTAATTGCATAACTGGCTGCCCTTATTAGAGGAGACCAATCAAGTAAGCTTCATATCCTAAGCAGTTGTCATGTTCTAGTAAACATAATTCGTCATTAATATATGCTGACAGGAATGTGGGCCAGCTTAAGCGGTCGAGACTTAAGTTACTTCCTTATATAAGTGGTAGGAGTCCTAAGTGGTAGGAGTCCATCGACCCTTACAGAACCTCTGAAGCTCTTGAACGCTGATTCTAACGCAGTTTTCTCTCTAGTGCTTAAACAATGCGCGTAGGAAGTTTCAATATCGTATTTCTCCACTAAGAAACATCCATCCCCAAATGGAAAAAGATAATATTTCATACACACATTTTAAAATTTGGATGAAATGTACAGTGCGTGAAGAGATCTCAAAAATATTAAACAATAAAAGGACCACTGAGAGGAGCAGTCCTCCGGAGCGCCTAGAGAAGCTACAGCCGGCAAGGGTCACAGTGCCGGCGCTGGGTGTGACGTCACAAGGACGCGACCCGTTAGAGAAACTGAGTCTTAAATTCCCGCCTTGGTCGCCAAGTAGGGCAGTGCCTTCCGGTACACGCAGCTTTTGTCTGTGTGTGTGTGTGTGTGTGTGTGTGTGTGTGTGTGTGTGTGTGTGTGTGTGTGTGTGTGTGAGAGACCTTCCGGTACACGCAGCTTTTGTGTGTGTGTGTGTGTGTGTGTGTGTGTGAGACCTTCCGGTACACGCAGCTTTTGTGTGTGTGTGTGTGTGTGTGTGTGTGTGTGTGACCTTCCGGTACACGCAGCTTTTGTGTGTGTGTGTGTGTGTGAGAGAGAGACCTTCTGGTACACGCAGCTTTTGTGTGTGTGTGTGTGTGTGTGAGAGAGAGAGAGACCTTCCGGTACACGCAGCTTTTGTGTGTGTGTGTGTGTGTGTGTGAGAGAGACCTTCCGGTACACGCAGCTTTTGTGTGTGTGTGCGTGTGTGTGTGTGTGAGAGAGAGACGGGTTGTGCGAACCCGCGGAGTAAAGCTCTGCTCCCTGGAGAGAAGGGGCTGTGAGGTGGGTCCTCCGGACAAAGTCCCTTGGCGGCCCCAGGGCGCTCTTCCCCAGGAGCGTGTTGATGGTGGAGGAAGGTTCCCGGAACCCGGAGGAAGTTTCCCGGTCAGTGGGGGGGCACGGGGGGGCTTTATAGAGAAGGGTCGTGGGTGCGGGGCTCAAGGCATTGAAAGGAGGGGCTTCTGTGACAGGTTCATTATGCTATTTCTGTTATAGCGTGCACAGAAGGGAAGAAATACCTACTCTTAGATTTTTAAAATGTATGGTGGTAATATGCAACACATATCTCCCCTTTTTAATCAGTTTTAAGTATACATGTATTGGTGTTAGTTACTTGCGCAATGATGTGCTAACATCACCGCCATAAACTGCAAAAATTTTCCATCACCTCAAGTAGAAATTTTGTACTCCCTAAGCACCACCTTGCCACTCCCCAACCTACCACCCATCCCTACACGCCCACCCCAACAACCTGTAATATTTTCTCAATGAATTTGCGTATTCCAGTTTATTTATAAAACTGGGATCATACAGTATTAGGTCTTTTGTGTCTGGCTTGTTTTGCTCAGCATGATGTCTTCATGGTTCATCCCTGTTGTAGTATATATCAGACCTTCATTCCTTTTCACGACTGAATAATGTCCCATTATGTGTATGCCACATTGTCTTTATCCACACATTGCTTCAGTCTTTTGGCTGTTTTGAATACTGCTGTTATGAACATTGGTATACATATACCTTCCTTAGTCCCTGCTTTCAATTTCTTGGGGCATATACTTGGAAGTGGGTTTACTAGGTCATTTGGTAATTCTACCATTAACTTTGTGAGGAAGCGCCAGTTTTCAACAGTGGCTACATCATTCTGCTATTCGATAATGTTTATTTCTATTTTTTATTTTTTTTGCATAGGCGAGTGCATACACAATACATGTACATACACTGAACCAGTAGGGATGTTGATTTTATTCAGGATATTGCAATCGGGAGACCACTATGGGTACAGAGATCAGAGTGTCGCGACAGGATGGTTTTGCCTTATACTTCCATAGGGGGGACTGGGTAAGGTACAGGTGTGGGCAGTACAGTTTTGGTTGGTTTTGCAATCCTGGGCAGTCTTATTTAAGGAGCTGAACAGGAATTGTTTATGTGTCTAGGTAGTTTCTTGGGTACAAACTTCTAAGGTGAGCTGATTATTCTTGAGCTAGAATGGGGAGTTGGCTTGTCGCAGGTAAACTAGTGTTCACGAGGTTTGCTTGTCATAAGGGGCGTTAGGTCAAGTGCTCGCTTAGCATGCGAGAGGTAGCAGGATCAATGCCTGTGTTCTCTGTTTTGTTTTGTTTTTTTTAAGCAACAATTGACAGCTGAAGGTCAAGATGGGTTTTCTTTTCTTGTTTTTCTTAGTATCTTGTATTTATTATTTTCATGGTTAAAGGAATTAATTTTTTTTTAAGTTTTAAAATTTTTAAATTTTTAAAATTTTTTTAAATACAAAAAAATCATATAAACGGAAACATTCCTATTTTGATCATTCCGTTCTACATAGAATATTTATTTTTTGGTAAGATCATCATATAGCTGTGCATTTAATCACTAAATTGCCTTTGCTTTATTTTTGTGAAAAATAACATATATACAATAAAACAATAAATTTCAAAGCACATCTCAACAATTAATTGTAGAACAGATTTTAGAGTTTGATATGGGTTATAATTCCACAATTTTAGATTTTTCTTCTAGCAGCTCTAAGATACTGGAGACATCGATATAATGTTTCAGCAATCATATTCATATGTTAAACCCTACCTTCTCTGTATAACTATTAATTGGAGTGTTAATTATTAATTTGGCTTATTAAATTGGATGTCTTAACATCTGGTACAGTATGCAGGGTTTCCTGGGTGGTAAAGTTTAATACTTCCATAATTTTTCTCCCTTCCCTCAAGGGACTTTGTGAATACTTTTTTTATTATCTGCTTAATATACTCTGAGATGTATCCAGGCATTACATTAAGTCATACAAGATTAAAGCTCTCATTCTTATTCTGGGCTTGCTGTGTTTGGATTGTTTAAATGATCTAACCAGACAGGTTGCATTAGATTATGTGCTACGGAAAATTTAGGTTCTAGACAGAATAAAACTTTCTTCCTTTGATGTCAAAGAGTAGGTGAAGTTCTCAAATACAGACAATGTCTTCCTTACCCGTCCATTCTGAATTACCTTAATCCCAACCCAAATGGCTGCGTTCTTAGCTCTAGATACCAGGTTATGCATTTTTAAAACAGCCCCTTAATAAGAAATAACAATTACCCCTGCAGACTAAATGTGCCTGCTGTAAGAGCTTATAGTCTAGGCCCCAGTTTTCTTGTGTTTTCTAAATGAAATCATACATTTGCTCTTTTCTTTCTGGCTTATTTTACCTCACCAAATGTCCCACTCGTTCATTCACATCGCTGCATGCCTCCCAGCTTCGTTCTTTTTTGTAACAGCACCGAGTTTGATCATATACATTTACACCATCATTTGCCAGTCTACTTTTCAGTCAGTGCACCCTTCAGCCACATCCATCTACTGGGTCTCATGTATAATGTCTAAAATCAACACTCTCGATTTTAGATCATTTCATTGTTCCCAGGCAAAAGATAGCCAGAAAACACACCGTCACCAAATAGAAAATCCAAACCTCCCCCTACCTCTTGTCCCTCCACCTATTATGTACCCCTGGTATGGCTGCCATACTGTTGATGTTTTCCTGTTAAACATAGCCCATAGCATGCAATGTAGTTTTTCCTCCATACCCCGAAATTATATACTCTTTGTTCAAGATTCATACCTGTGCAGTAGTTAATACAAGAACTTATTTATATTTGTAGTGTTAATTGCCAAAAGAAGGAAACAAACCAAATGCCCATCAACAGATGAGTGGACTAACAAAATGTGGAATATACATACGACGAAATATTATGCAGCATTCAGACAAAATGATATCCTGAAGTACATGACAAGATGGATGAGCCTTGAGGACATAATGCTGAGTGAAATAAGCCAGACACAAAAGGATAGATACTGTATGATTCCAGTTTTATGACCATGGTAAAGGTAAAATCAGAGGCTTATAATACAGAATATAGAGAACTCAGAGATAACATAGAAGCTAGAGATGGGTCAACTGTTAGGTAATGAGGTTGAATAGATAGACGTGAAAGCGGTTCTCTAGTGTGTCTATAAGTAGTATTACCATATTGAAGGTGAACATGATTGAAAGGAAATATATAGACCTATGTGTCCCACTGATTAACACTAGAAATATAAATTAGATCTTTCAAGAACTACCTCAAAGGTATGATTCGTGTACAAAGAGTGTTTAAGTCCAGGGTACAGGGGAAAACTGCTATTGCATACTATGGGCTATGTTTAAAAAGGAAAACATCAGCACCATTACAGCAACAGCAGAAGTAAATAATGGGGGGAGGAACAAGAGTTAAGAGGAGGTTTAGATTTTCTATTTGGTGAGGGTGTGATTATTGGTTATCTTTCTCTTGGGAACCATGAAATTATCTAAAATTGAGTGTTGCTGGACTGTGGACTTTGGGCATTATACATGATGCCCAATGAATGCAGGTGCCTGAAGGATGCACTGACTGAGAAGTAGATTGACGAACGATGGTGGATACATATGATCGAATATTGTGCTGCTACAGAAGGGAACAAAGTCGTGAGGTATGCAACGATGTGAATGAACATGTGGGACATTTGGTGAGACAAAATAAGTCAGAAATAAAAGAGCAATTATTGTATGGTCTCCATTAGAAAATGCTTATAAGAAAACAGGATCTAGATTGTAAGCTCTTATAGCAGACACATTTAGTCCAGAATGGTAATTATTATTTCTGGATTTTGGGAGGCTATTGTGTGTGTGTGTGTGTATAAACCTGGTATTTAGAGATAAGAATGAAGCCAATCAGGTCGGAGTTAAAGTAATTCAGAACACAAGGGTAAGGAAGACATTGTCTATATTTTAGAACCACACATACTCTGTGAGACCAAAGAAGGAAAGGTTTATTGTGTCTGGAAACTAAATTTTCTGTAGCACATAATCTCAACCTATCTGTATAGCTCATTTCAACAACTGAAACACAAGCAGCCCAGAATAAGAAAGAGGGCCTTTAAACCTATATAGCTCAATGTAATGCCTGGATACATCCTAGAATTTATTAAGCAGATAATCAAAAAGTATTGGCAAAGTCCCTTGAGGGATGGTAGAAAAAATAAGAAACTGTTAAACATTATCATCAGGGAATCCTCTGATACTGTGTCAAACTTTAGGGACACCCAAATCAATAGGCAATACCCTTGATCTTGAGGCTTACTCTTGTGAAGCTTATGAAGGTAGCGAAGAAGCTTAGCCTACCTATAGGTATGCCTAAGAGTTACTTCTGGAGGACCTGTTTGGCTGCTCAAATGTGGGCTCACTCTCTCTAAGCCCAACTCTGCAAGTGAAATCATTGCCCACCCCCTACATGAGACATGATGTCCAGGGGTGAAAGTTTTCTTGGCGGCGTGGGAGATGACTCTCAGGGATGAGTCCAGACCTGGCACCATGGGATCAATAATTCCATCCTGACCAAAAGGGGGAAAAGAAGTGTAACTAATAAATTATCAGTGGCAGAGAAAGTTCAAAAACAGTTGAGAGGCTACACTGGAGGTGCTTTTACGCAAGCTGCAGTTAGACCTTGCTACCTATCATAACCTGCCAACCCCCAACCAGGACCATTCCAGCCAATCCTAAAGAACACCTAGGGCAATTTATAAGGCTTCCAGGCACTAGAGTAACTTGCCAGAAACCTACAACCTCCAGATGGATCCCTGGTCCAGATAAACCCTGAAACCTAACCCAGCCTCTCCAGAACATCAGATACTTCCATCTCCCTACCCCATATTAGTGACAGACCTTTCCAATATCAAAAATTTAGAATTGCTGTAGCCCAGACAACCCCGGTGAGAGGTATGGAAAGATCAAGGGTGATGGTGGGGTTATACATAGAAGATAGGACTTAACAAATGAATATGAATGCTCAATTGTTAAATTGATATCTCTCTTAGTCTCCAGTATTTTAGAGCAGCTAGAGGTAAAAACCTAAAATTGTGAAATTATTACCCATGTCAAAGTCTCAAATATGTTCTACAACTAATTGTGCTGTGCTTGGAAATTTATAGCTTTTTTGTATATATGTTATTGTTCCTAAAAAAAGAAGGAAAAAAAGCTGATTGTGACGATAAAAAAGTATTTAAGCCCGCTAGCCTCCTATATTCTGGAGCAGCTAGAAGGAAAAATATGAGAGGATCGAATGGTAGCCCATGACAAACTCGCATCTATCCTGTAACCACTTTTTGAAGAGTGCTTTGAAAACTATTGCTTTTTTATTTCTTTGCCTTGTATATATGTTATACTATTCAATAAAAAAAGTTAAAAAAAAAGTATCTGTGGCAGAGAGAGTTCAAATAGAGTTGAGAGGCTACTCTGGAGATTTTTCTTACGCAAGCTTCAGTTAGACCCTGGTACCTATTATAACCTGCCAAACCACAACCAGGACCATATCAGCCAACGCTAAAGATCACCTAGGGCAATCTGTAAGATTTGAAAAGGGTTCCATGCACTAGTGTAACTTTCCAGAAACCCACAATCTCCAGATGGGTACCTGGTCCAGATAACATGAAAAAATTGGAATGGCCATAGCCCAAACACCCCTAAAGAGAGGGATGGAAAGATCAAAGGTGATGGTGGAGTTATACAGAGAAGATGGGATTTAACAAATGAATATGATTGTTGGACCATTAAATTGATAACTCTTAGTTTCCAGTGTCTTAGAGCAGCTAGAAAGTAAAAAACCTAAAATTGTGGAATTGCAACCTATACCAACCTTTGAAATCTGTTCTACAACTAATTGTTGTGCTGTGCTTTGAAATTTATTGCTTTTTTTGATGTCATGTCTCACAAAAACGAAAAATAGTTGATTGTCATGATAAAAAATATATATATTCCTTCTTGTCTCCTATATTCTGGAGCAGCTAGAAGGAAAAATCTGAGAGGATGGTATGGTAAGCCCATGACAAACTCTGGGATCTGTCTTATAACTACTTGTTGAAGAGTGCTTTGAAAACTATTGCTTTTTTATTTCTTTGTTTTGTATGCATGTTATATATACAATAAAAAAGTTAAAACAAAACTATGACAAGTGGCTGCCATTTCCTGCCTCTACACCAATTCACTGTCCACTAAACCCTCGCAGCAGTCCTTGGAGAGCTTGAGGACACCATCTCTGGAAATTAATGTAGCCCCTAGGGGCTCAAATCCACAGCTATGGGATGACTCCCCACACCCCAAGGCCGTCTACCAACTTCAGGTGCCTTTCAACCACAGAAAACTAGCCTCCCATAGTTAGGCCAAGCCCAGGCCCCCAGGCTCAGGCCTGGACTTCCTTTGGCAGGGAGGGTGGTGGGTGTTAAGGGCTGGGGCATAGATGGAGGCCTTCCCTTGGACGACACTTTGGGTAGCTCAGGCCAGATGCTGCAGCCCCCTGAGTCTCGACCCCCAGCAGCTTTAGCCAACACCTCTCCAGACTCCTGGAGTCCAAGGCTGTCCAGGCGTGCTGAGAACCTCTTCAGGGCTGGGAGGAGAGCTCCAGACCCATCCAGACCAGTGAGGAAGCTGCACCCAGAGCCCATTGCTGTCAGAGCAAAAGGAGGACACCAGCTGGGAAGGCAAACCTTATCCCCAGTCCTAAAGGAGTCTGAAGTCAAGGGTTTTAGAACATCCCAGCCTGTTGCTGTGGGTCTGTGTGCGTGTGGGTATTAATAGAATGCATGATTCTTATTAACGATATGTAGGCTTTTTTTAAAAAAAGAGTGGTTAGCAAGTATTATCCTAGTGATAAAGGATATAGTTCTTTGGGAGTAAGCCATTTACCAGAACACTGAATGGTAGGAGAGATTTCATAACCATGGTTCTTTTTAGATCTCAGGTGAAATTCAACATTGTTGACAGTCTTTCATGCCTGGCCAAGCAAGCATATTGTTAAGGAGGGAGGTTACCCTTTATATATATATATATATCTAGAAAATGTCTGAGGCATTTTTATTAAACTACTGCAGAGGAGATGACAAGAGGCTAGATTTAACAACTACAGACTGCCCAGAGGATTTTTATAGTGTGAAAGATGAAATAACTAATATTTAGTGGAATAAAATTTGGAAAAACGCATTGAATTAATTTTAAATTTATCTACGAACTTGATTAATAGCTAAATTTTATGAGCAACAGGCATCTCTAAAACTAAAAATTTTTCACATTTCCCACAATTAAGGCAGGATTCACAAATCCTTGATAGCCTTATAAACTAGAAATCTTCCTTATTCATCTTACAGCTACATGGAATGTTGATATGATTCCATCATAGTTTATTCAACCATGTATCTTCTGTACTTGGCATTCAAACGTTTTGCAATTGCATATAATGCTGAAATGTATTTCTTTATTATTGGTCTATATGTTCAGGATAAATTCCTAGAAGGCAGATAGTAGGAGAAAGAGGAAATGTGTATATATTTGTGTTAGATGTTGCTAAATTCCCGTATTTAGAATTTGCAGCGTTTTGCATTATCACCAGCAATATAAAAGCGTGTCTCTTTCCCAACAGAATCACCATTGTCCAGGTTTGAATTTTTCCAATCTGATGGTTGAACAATCGTTTCTCCTTATAGTCTCTTTTTCTTTTTTCACTTAAGAAAAAATTTTTGTTGAGAACTTGTGGGTTTATAAAACTCTCATACGTATAATATAGGATTCCCATATTCCTTCAACACTTCCATTAGTGTGGAAAATGTTTCAATTGATTATCACACTTTTTTAGTGTCTACTATTTTTTTAACAATAGTTACGTGTGTTGCAATTGATGAACGATTTTTAAAGTAATACTATAATTGTTTTCCACACTTTTCCTTAGGCTGTTTCCGTCTATTGGCAATCGTGAATAATGCTACTCTCTCTTGGCCTTTCCTACAAGTTACAAGTTGCCCGTATTGAGGCTGCTCCCAAACCCTGAGTAGCCCCGACTTTCCTGGGCTGGAGCTGGACGGAATTAATGAACACGACGTCAAATGTTAGGTATTGACGGTTCCCAGAGCTACAGCTTCTCCTCTGCCCAAGATCGCCCCTCGGAAGCGAAGGGTTAAGAACACCGAGAGGAGCAGTCCTCCGGAATGCCTAGAGAAGCTACACCCCAGCAAGGACACAATGCGGGCGCTGGGCGTGACGTCACAGGTACGTGACCTGTTAGAGAAATTGAGTCCTAAGTTCCCGCCTTCGTTGCCAGGTGAGGCAGGGGGTTGGGTGCAGAGGGCTTTGTGTGTGAGAGACGGGTTGGGTTGTGCGAACACGCGGAATAAAGCTCTGCTCCGTGGAGAGAAGGGGCTGAGATGGGTCCTCCTGGCAAAGTCCCTTGGCGGCCCCAGGGCGCTCCTCCCCAGGAGCGTGTTGATGGTGCAGGAAGGTTCCCGGAGCCCAGAGGAAGAGTTTCCGGGTCAGTGGGGGCTTCCTAGAGAAGGGTCGTGGGTGCGGGGCTCAAGGCATTGAAAGGAGGGGCTTCTGTGACTGGCTTATTATGCTGTTTGTGTTATAGCGTGTACCGATGAGGAGAATTAGCCATGTGATTAAACAAAAATTTTTATAGTCATATATTCAGCATATTCCCATTTCAACCACTTACATGTATGCTATTTATTGGTCGTAATCACATACCAGGTGTTGTGCTGACATCACCACTATCCATTGCCAAAACCTTCCATTACCGCAAACATAATCTCTGTACGCACTAAGCATTAACTTGCTACTCACCAACCTACTACCCATACCCCCACCTCAGGCCCTGGTAACCTAAATTTTCTGTCTATGAATTTGTTTATTCCAGTGTGTTCATAAAAGTGGGATCATATAGTATGAATGAATGAAACCGAAGTTAGTCATCTTTCCAAATTATAATCATCCCCATATTACAGATGAGGCTGCTAAGGCACAGTTCCCCAAAGTCATACACGTAGAAAGTGATAGAGTCCTACAGGCAACCAATACTAAATGTGTCCAAAACTGAGCTCACCACCCCCGCTTCGCACACACCTGCACCTCCTCTAGTGGTCCCTAACCCAGCTGCTTTGGCCACAGATCTTTAAAACTATTCCTGATTCCTCCCTCTATCTCACGCCCCCCTCCCCCCATCAACAAGCCTAATTCCTAAGTATTTCTAATAAGATATTTGAGCTGATTTCTCTTCCTCACACAGTCGGTTCTCTAGTCCAGGTCACCCTCATCTCTCTCCTGGACAACTAAGACTTCACAGCTGGTCCTGCTACCACCAGTCTTGACCCGTTCTCCCCCACCCCCGCCCCATTCTCCATCCCACTGCCTGAGGGACCTTTCTTAAATCCTCATCCAGTTGGTCATGTCACTCCTCCAAATTGCAGGGGCTGCCTGCTGCTCTTAGGGTAACATCCATCAAGCCCTGCTCACCCCAAAGCACCTCATCTGGAGCAGGCCCCTCCTGTCCCACCCCACACTCTATGTTCCAGCCAATTTAAAGCCCCTGTGTTCCTCAGAGGTCCTTGCTCTCTCTCATTTCCACAACTTCATGCAGCTGTTCGCTCTGTCTGGTGCAATCCTCCCCTTTCACCTGCCTCACTCCTTACCTTCAGCTCTCAGGTTAAGTAGAACAATTTCCATTTAACTAAGGAATCCTAATGAAGGATTAGGGATGAAAAAACCCAGCTATCAGTGTTGAAATTATTACTGACTGGAACATGCATGGAGGAGATTCAGTAAAAATTCTCGAATATATTGATGTTTTATTCAGGTTGAGAATGAGCTAGGAGAAAATGTAATTTGAGAGAAGGCTGTTTCTGAGAAGAATTTCCTTTCTCTTTTAAGTTACAGACAAGGAGGGAGATTTCAAACAGTTGAGAGGTTATCCTAGAGGCTATTTTTATACATTATACAGATATCCCTTTTAGTTTATGGTGCATTGGAGTGGCTGGAGGGAAATACCTGAAACCGTTGAGTTGTTTTCCAGTAGTCTTGATTCTTGAAGACGGCTGTATAAAAATATAGCTTTTACAATGTGAATATGTGATTGTGAAAACCTTGTGTCTAATGCTCCTTTTATCCAGAGTATAGATAATTAGTAAAAATATATATGGATAAAAATAAATAATAAGGGGGATAAGGGGTAAAACGAATTGGGTAGATTGATATACTAGTAGACAATGAGAGGAAGGTGTAAGGGGTATGGGATGTATGAGTTTTTTCTTTTTTCTTTTTATTACTTTTCTGGAGTGATGCAAATGTTCTAAAAATGATCATATTGATGAATACACAAATATGTGATGATATTGTGAGCTACTGACTGTACACGATGTATGGACTGTATATATGTGAAGATCTGACAATAAAAATATTTTTTAAAAAATGCAGCAAGAACCTCACACACTTTCACTGCACCACTGCTGCACTTGAATATGAAGTTTGGAATAGTAAAAGCAATTTTGGTACATGAGGGGATCCAGGTTTTGGACAAGCTTCGCCAGTAGATTACTAGGACTTGGTCTGCTCTGCCTGTGGACTGTTTTTTAAGGTGAAAATTATTCATTAGAAGTCAAAGAATAGTCCAAATGTTCTATTATGAGCAGATACTCACTGAGCCGTCCTCCCTCTGCACGTGGGTTGATTTCTGGTCCTTGTGAGTCATCAGGGACAGAATCAGCTTCCTGCCCACTGTATGGGACTGTGGTGGCTTGAAGCCATTATGGACCCCAGAAAGGCCATGTTCTTTCAATCCATTCCTGTGGGTGGAAACCTAACGTCAGTGGGATCTTTTGATTAGGTCATTTCAATGGAGATGTGACCCATTTCATACAGAGTGGGGTTTTTTTTCTCTCAGTATTTTTTTTTTGGTTTATTTTGTATTATCAAACCAAAACAACATACAAATATGAAAATTCTTACCATACAAACATTCCATGTATGGTGTATAATCAATGGCTCACAATATCACAACATAGTAGTATATATTACCATGATCATTTTTTAGAACATCTGCATCACTCCAAAAAAAGAAATAAAAAGAAAAAACTCACACATACCATACTCCTTACCCCTCCCTATCATTGACCACTAGTATTTCCATCTACTCAATAGATTTTAACCTATGTTCCCCTATTTTTTTCTATACCCCTTACCACTCCCTTTCATTGTTCACAAGTATTTCAAACTACTCAATTTATTTTAAAATTTGTTCCCCTTATTATTTATTTATTTATTTATTTTTAATTTATTTATTAATTAAAAAATAAGAAACAAAATAAAACATACATAATCAGTAATTCACAATATCATCACCTAGTTGCATATTCATCATTTCTTAGAACATTTGCATTAATTCAGAAAAAGAAACAAAAAGACAATAGAAAAAGAAATGAAACGAACACAGGAAAGAAAAAAAAAATTATACCTACCATGCCCCTTACCCCTCGCTTTCATTGATCACTAGCATTTCAAACTAAATTTATTTTAACATTTGTTCCCCCTATTATTTATTTTTATTCCATATGTTCTACTCCTCTGTTGACAAGGTAGATAAAAGGAGCATCAGACACAAGGTTTTCACAATCACACAGTCACATTGTGAAAACTATATCATTACACAATCATCTTCAAGAAACATGGCTACTGGAACACAGCTCTACATTTTCAGGCAGTTCCCTCCAGCCTCTCCATTACATCTTGAATAACAAGATGATATCTACTTGATGCATAAGAATAACCTCCAGGATAACCTCTCGACTCTGTTTGGAATCTCTCAGCCATTGACACTTTGTCTCATTTCCCTCTTCCCCCTTTTGGTCAAGAAGATTTTCTCAATCCCTTGAAATGAGTCCCAGCTCATCCTAGGATTTCTGTCCCCGGTTGCCAGGGAGGTCCACACCCCTGGGAGTCATGTCCCACTTAGACAGGGGGAGGACAGTGAGTTTGCTTGTTGTATTGGCTATAGACAGAGGCCACATCTGAGCAACAAAAGAGATTCTTTGGGGGTGACTCTTAGACCCAATTTTAAGTAACCTTAGTCTATCCTTTGTGGGGATAAGTTCCATATGAACATCCCCAAGATTGAGGGCTCGACCTATTGATTTGGTTGTCCCCACTACTTGTGAGAATATCAGGAATTCTCCACATGGGGAAGTTGAATTTTCCCCCTTTCTTGCCATCCCCCCAAGGGGGCTTTGCAAATACTTATTATTATTTTTTCTCATGGGCAGGCACGGGGAATCAAACCCGGGTCTCTGGCATGACAAGTGAGAACTCTGCCTGCTGAGCCACCGTGGCCCTGCAAATATTTTTTTATTCACTGTTCAGATCACTCTGGACCTTTTTAATTCGCTGTTCAGATCACTCTAGACAAACCTACAAAATCTCATACCCTACTCAAGGTTCCATGTACTTATGGTGTTCAATTAAGCTGTCCATGTCAGTTGTATTAGGAAATGTACTAATCAAAATATAAATTTTGTACCAAATAAACATTTTTTTCTTTAGTCTCACACAAAAGTTAAGGTTTTAAAATATGAATGTCCATCTATTTTCAGCAACGTACAATACTGACATTCCTTTGTTCTTCCTCATGCAAAAACATTTTTTAGTTTGTACATTTAGTCACTATCATTGTATACTCTCGGCATTCGTAGATTTTATCATCTCAGTCTTTAGTGTCTATCCTTCCTTCTGGTTTCATTTGTGCCCCCAGCCCTCCTCCCTCTATCATTCTAACATTCAGAGTACTTCATTCAGAGTACTAACATTATCGTGCTACAATTAGGCAGTATTGTGCTATCCATTTCTGAATTTTTACAGTCAGTCCTGTTGCACAATCTGTATCCCTTCAGCTCTAATTACCCAAAATCTACTCTATTTCTATCTTTTGATGGCCTCTGTTCTTAACTGAAATTCTCCAAGTTCATTCATTAATGTTCATATCAGTGAGACCATACAGTATTTGTCCTTTTGTTTCTGGCTAATATCACTCAGCATAATGTCCTCAAGGCCCATCCATGTTGTTATATGCTTTATGACTTTATTTTGTCTTACAGCTGTGTAATATTCCATCGTATGTATAGACCACAGCTTGTTAAGCTACTCGTCTGTTGATGGACATTTGAGCTATTTCCATCTCTTGGCAATTGTAAATAATGTTACTATAAACATTGGTGTGCAAATGTCCATTTGTGTCTTTGCCCTCATGTCCTCAGACTGGGTTTTGATCCGCTTGCAGTTGTCCTTTATGAAAGGACAAAATCCGTGCAGAAGCAAAGAGATGAAATTAAGAGAAATCATAGAGAAAAACCCAGGGGAGGTAAGAAAGGTCCCACAGAGAATCAGAGAGGAAGCCACTGAAACCAGAAGCTGAGCAATGAAACCCAGGAGTGAAGGACCAGCATACTCTGGCCATGTGCCTTCCCACATGACAGAGGTGTCCCAGATGTGAGCAACCTGTCTTCAGAGTCCAGGTATCATCTTGTTGATGCCTTGAGTTGGACATTTTCATGGCCTGAAAACTGTAAATTTTAAGTTAATAAATCCCCACTGTAAAAGCCAACGTGTAGTTTCCCGGTGCCTGCCCAAGCGAGGAAAAAAAAAAAAGCCTATGCATAAAGAGAAAGGCCACATCTGAGTACCAAAGAGGTTCTCTGGGGGGTCACTGTTAGGCCTAACTTTAAGTAGGCTTGGCCTGTCCGTTGCAGGAATAAGTTTCATAGGGGCGAACCCCAAGATCAAGGGGTTCTATTGATTTGGTTGTCTCCACTGCTTGTAAGAATATCAGAAATTCTCCAAATGATGACGTTGAATATTTCCTCCTTTCTCCCCAGTGCCCCAAAGGGGACCTTGCAAATAATTCTTTATTCACTGCCCAAATTACTCTGAGATATATCGGGGCATCATATTAACCTGGCAGACCAACAAAGATTCACACCCTATTCAAGATTCCATGTATTTATGGTGTTCAACTAGATTTAAAGCCTCTTATTTTAACCCCTCTCAGCATGGCACACTTAAGTAAGAAATTAAGTGTGCGCCTTGGACTTGTGAACAACAAAAACAAATGATGGAAATGGTACCAATTCCGCCACCATTGCATCATACCCCCATCCTTGGCTTGAGGGGAGACTCCTAGTGAATTTAGCCTGCTTCTCCACACACTGATGTTTGGCTAACACAGGGCAAAGTGTGAATGACTCTTCTAGGACTCTAGTTATTATCACAGGAAAGAGAGACCCATTGTAGGACAGAAACATGCACCCGCCCTCATCCTGGTGTCTAGACCAGCAGCCTTAAAACACGGTGCACTCAGACCCCAACCCTTCATTTCCAAAAGGAGCTTGAGATCACCTACATGCTCTCAATAGTGCAGTAGTCAGGATTTAGTAAGAGACCTGCAAAGAGGCTCCTCATGTCAGGTGGTACAGAAGTCTTGCACAACAAGGGCTTCACAGTGTTTCCATTTGAATACTTTAGACACTTAAATAGTAAAAATCCACATCAGTCCAATCTTGACCAAGAGGGGAGGAGGTGTATTCTTGCCTGATACTGTGCTTGGGGAGGAAACAGAGCCAAGTTGGAGCCAGAAATAAAACCTACATAAATTCCTGGTTTGTGGTTACTGAGCTGAAGGCACAGAGGGTAGCATTACGGGTGGCGTTCCCCCTGTTTGCAGAGCAGACCCCTCTCAGAGCCCCTGGAAGGAATGCAGGATGCCACCTGGTGAGACAGGGCCCTGGTCTGGAGCAGACAGGATGGAGCCCCGGCTCTCCTTTCATCTGGAGTCACGGTCTGCCTGTCTGCTGACATCCTCTCTTCCCTCTGGGCCCCTGGACTCCAGGGAGACCCGCCTGTTACCAGGGCTGATGGCACTGAGCTCCTGCACCCTGGAGCACCCGGCCGTGGAGAGAAATCTTCTCCTGCCCACACAGAGCAGCCGGTTCTTTGAAGCAGCCCTGATGCTGGAGGGAAAATCCCACCAGGCACTACAGCAAATGTTCCCAGGCAGTGCAGGGAAGCAGATGGGCTGTCACATACTCTGACGGTGGGAGTCTGACCCCTAAGGCTAGACTTTCGGCCTCGGTCCTGGGGACTCACACTGCCGTCACCGTTGCCCATACTGCTAACTTCTCATTACAGCAACTGTGATTGAGGTGAAGTCATGTAAGGAAACAGTTGCCCAGGAAATCACTATGGCATCGACTATTAAATTTCACCACAGCTGGGGATTTGGTTGTCCAACCACCAACTACAGATGAAGTGAAAATCGCAGAATCTTTCTTCCCTCAGTTTGGGAGGTGGGAGGATGAATGCTGATGGAGGATGTTCGCATCTTTGCCCCCTTCCCAGCATTGCATCTGTCTCTTTGCAAAAACTGGAGATGCAACGGCCATGAACGTTTTAGCGGTGTGACCAGCTCCGATCTGTCGCCAGGTTCTACTCCCCAGGCCTCCTGGCTGGGGTTACACCCACTGGTGGCGATAGGTCACAGCTGACACCCTTTTCTCATGCCCTGATGCCCTTAGAGTGCATATTTAGGGGATGAGCAGGGAAATGGCCTATCTCCTCCTTTAAGAAAACTACAAATCAAGTTTCTAAAACAGAGAGAAACTCAAAATAGCACCTGGATTTTTAATCCTTCCTCTTAATGTTCTCTCTTCTGGCAAAAAACAAAATGTATACAGATTAACAGAGAAGTAGGGATCATTTGATACTCACTTCGCTGGCTGGCAGTAACTGCCCTTTTGGACAGCACACCAGCTCCATGGGAGAGCAGATTTCACTAAGATGTGGGAGAAAGCTTCAGGCCCCACATCTTTCTGTGGTGTCAGACCCTCAGAAGAAGGATGGGGTAGAATCACCTGATGGAGTCTGGGGGGGGGGGTGACAAAGCTATGCCAGGTACCTCACAGAGAAGCTGCTGCACAGCAGAGGCCTGTGCTCTTACCTTCAGACAGACCATCTCCCAATGAGTTGGTGGCAGAGAGAATCCAGGGGTCTCTCTCCAATGTCTGGGCCCAATGAAGATGTTCCAGCCCAAATGACAATGAATGACATTTAGACTGACAACTCTCGATTTTCCTGGGAAACTGGACAGGAAGACACTGACTCTTGCCATCCCAGAGGGGCGTCCCAGAGAAGGAAAGGCTTCCTGGCCTGAACTAGCTGGACCCATGTGGTGGGATTTACTCAACCCTCCAGGGACTAGCGTTAAGAGTCAGCCTTGCCTCTTACAATGAAGATGCCCAATATGGCTGACCTGCCCTGCAGAGAGAATAGGGTACATTGAGGCCTCCTGTGCACCATGTGGGTGGCTGGGACTGTCCTGGACAGAAAAGCAAAAGCCACCAATCTGACCTGAGACCCCTGGCCTGTGGTTAGCATGGGGTTCAGGTGACAGCCTACTCAGAGACTCTGCAGGGACCTCTGCCTCCCACCAGGCCCCAGGCACCCAGTCTACACACTGAATTCTTAATGGCAGTTCATGTACTTTTTTTTTCGTAAAGGCAGACTTGGTCTCGCAGTCCCATTCAGTACTCACAGCCAAAGGCGGCAAGGCTGTCTACAGGGTGGAGACGAACGTGTAGCTGTGGCTGCGGTAAGGACAGCGCGTTGCCCCAGCGTGCCTTTGGCTTTGGCCCACACATCTCACCTGCAAGGGCGTTGATACTTTGCAGATTGAAGAACACATGAACATGATAGAGGGTTGCTTTGCATCAAACAGAGGTCACATTGGAAATAGCCCTTAATAAGGAGGGCATAGGTCCTGCTCTGTTGAAGGTGTCCAGAAAAACCTGCCCCAGATTTGTAGAGAAACTTATCATCAGTTTTCGACATGTGATCCGAGTGGGTGCAAGGAAAATGGAATACTGAGTAAAGTTAAACACCTGCCTTTCTTCTAACTAGGTTGTAATTTTTCAGAAAAGGAACAACATTTTTTTCTCCCTCTGAATCCTTGCCTCAGGATACAAAATGTGCTATGTAAGTTCTCAGATAATGGGTTTCTTAGCGTAGGAGACAAGACTTCATAGTTTCTTAAACCCAATGTGCAATTCTATCAAATCATATATGTCTACCATATTTCTACTTTCCAACTGGAACATTCTTGGGTCCACACGTTGCCTCTTGCTGGAGATGGCATTCACCTGGTCACTTATTTTCTCCAAGCCTTGAATTCTGTTTTCCCAGCCTGTGTGATTGCTGGAGAGGGCTGAGATTCAGGGAGTGCATCTTCTATTGTCCTTCTGACTCAGACCAGTTCCATAAAACTTGAGAATTCAAAGGTCAGACCCCAGAAAGAATAGCTCAGCAACCTCACAACTAGGACAACACAGAACAATTCAGAGCTCAGACTTTGAAGCCCACAATTCAAACACCTCAAAACTCAATGGGAAAACCCTAGAATGAGCTGAGAATTAACGAGGGATTGAGAGAACCTTATCGACAAAAGGGGGAAGAGTGAAATGAGACCAAGTGTCAATGGATGAGAGATTCCAAACAGAGTCGAGAGGTTATCCTGGACGTTATTCTTACGCATTAAGTAGATATCACCTTGTTGTTCAAGATGTAGTGGAGAGGCTGGAGGGAATTGCCTGAAAATGTAGTGCTGTGTTCCAGTAGCCATGTTTCTTGATGATGATTGAACAATGATATAGCTTTCACAATGAGACTCTGTGAATGTGAAAACGTTATGTCTGATGCTCCTTTTAGCAACTATATCAACAGAAGAGTAGAACATATGGAATAAAAATAAATAATAGGGGGAACAAATGTTAAATTTAGTTTGAAATGCTAGTGGTCAATGAAAGCGAGGGGTAAGGGGTATGGTATGTATAATCTTTTTTTCCCTGTTATCGTTTTATTTCTTTTTCTGTTTTTTAATTTCTTTTTCTAAATTGATGCAAATGTTCTAAGAAATGATGAATATTCAACTATGTGATGATATTAAGAATTACTGATTGTATATGTAGAATGGAATGATATCTTAATGTTTTATTAATTTTTTTTAATTAATAAAAAAAACTCAATGGGGAGAGAGACACAAACACTGCTCAGACTCCTCAGATTCTCAAATTCAGGCACCCCTCATTCCCCAAGTTTTTAGCCACCTCTCTGCTTACAATGCTCCTGACTGAAACCAGCCCTCCCACCCATGCTCAGGGTCCCAGACCTTCCATCTCAAGGGCTTTGTCCTGCCATTGTCCTCTCTCCTGAATCATCAATTAGTCACTGTACATACGAAGAGCCCATAAGAAAAAGGGGAGATAAAACCCACGCCTTTCTCATGTGCCTCTGCAGCTCCTGCACATTTATCTGTTACCCTTCAAAGCAAAATTATCTCAACTCGGCTCCTTCCACAGAGCTGGGGGACACTGAGGTGGCCGAGGATGCGCGGAGTGAGGGTGCAGAGGACCACAGGGCCCGGGACAATCGTTTCGGGGAGGGGGGGGGGCGCGGGGGTGAGAATGGCCAGGGCATTGGCAGAGATCCCGCTCGTGGAGCGGCAGGGCCCACGGGCCGAGTCGCATCCCTCCCCGATCTCTCCCCACAGCCTCGGGAAGGTCACCGCCCGGGGGACCCCAGGAGGAAGATGAGCCAGGACCGCAGAGTTCGCCCCCGCGCAGGCGCAGAACCGGCCCCTCCTGGGCCCGCCCCGCCCTCCAGGCCGGGTCCTGCGTAGGGCGGAGGGCCTGTCTGAGGCCGTTGCTATGGCTCCGGGACCGTCGGAGGAGGGGGGGGCTTCCTGTTAGTTGGGGCGTTGCGGGGGGGTGGAGTGTAGGGAGCCGCTAAGGCTAGGCCTAGTCCATAGTGCGTTCCATGTTTTATTTGCTGTTGTTCCTCAGTCAGGATCCCGAGGATTGTGGGTAGTAACACAATTGAAAATATTCTTCCGATCGGAATGTATACGCTCGGTCTCTCTGGCCGCTAGATGGCGCTGGTGCACCATGGAGACTGCCACCTTGCTCCTGCCCCTCCTTTTCTGCTTGAAAAAACTCTGCAGAGCCATTACAGAGAAAAGAAACTAGTTCTCTGCGGTTCTAAACCCAGCACCCCGTCTGCTTCCTGGAAGCGGGTGGATCCCTCACTGCCAGGGACAAAACTGCTTTGCTCTCTGATTGGCATTTCCTCCTGGGACACTGCCTGGGCCCTTGTATTTCTGCTTCTCTGCTTGCTCGTGTCAGAATCTTTCCCCTAGTTTGTGCTGGGGTTTTATGGACCCTTAGCAATATATTCTCTCAGTACAGAAGCCATTCAACATAGAAAATTTGGAAGACCGATAAGTCATAAGAAACCTTCTCTTATCCACAATCCCACCACCCAGGGATGACCTTTAAATAATCTTTTGTGACATGTTTCCTGGGAGGTTTTTCATTTATAAGGTGCATTGTAAACATGATGAGGGTCATACTGCATCGTGACCTCAATTTCCCGCCTTTCAAACTCCCATTTACAACATGAAAGGCCGCCCACGATAAAAATCGCTGGACAGAGACTTTCAGATATTTTTATTCATTTTTCTTCACAAAACAAAGCGCAGTCTAGCAATGTTAAAACAATTGTAACCGTGATGAACGGATAAATTGCCCCGCCCTCCTCCTGTCGTAAAGGAAAGCATCATAGTGTAACTGTCCTGAGGAAACAGCTCTGCTTGTTTTGCTTCCTTTTTGTTCAAAAGTACCGAACAGCACTGGCCCATAGCAGGTGCTCAGTATACATTTGTTTAATAAATGAACTCTATCTGCTCTAGATCCATTGCCTGTCTTTATAAATATAATGTAGCAGTACTACTGGAATCGAAGGATTATAAAAAATTTCCGACATGGCTTTAAAAATTTACCATTTTTGGCCATGTAAATCTGGAGATTGTACAAATTTACTCTATTTCTTACAAATAACTGACAAGGAGAGTAAAGGGACCAGTGAGGGAACACTTGCAGAATGGCAACTACGTGCCAGTCACTCTGCTGGGTAATGTGAGATAAAAGGAGAACCAGAAATTATAATATTGGTATGACTCCTTCTTGTTATTTATAGACAGTCTCCATTTTAAGCACATTTGACTTTGATGAAACCTACACTTTTGTACATTCAGCACCTCTAAGGCCCCTTTTGGATGACAAATTTAGATTGTACAGTCTCTAATAAACAAACCTTTAGATCAGTAACATGGCCAACCTCCTGCGAGGCAATGGTGTTACCATCTTTGTTTGTATAGCATGTTTTGTGCAATATTTGAATTTGTTTTGCATTGTATGCTTATATGAGAATAAGGAGAAAATGTAAATGTAAAAGTGCTCATGGGAAGTATGGGTCTTTTGAAGATGGTACACTAGAGGCATGGCTGGAAATGATTTGGCACATCAAGTCAAAAGTGGTAAATCTTAAAGCCTCATTGGATGTTCACTGATATCGCAAGCAGGTGGGTTTTGTGTTCAATCATAAAGGAAAAGAAGAAAATGAAAGAATTTTAATGAAACCCTAGGCCTGTGTTATCAAGGATGGTAAGGTGTAATTTAGTGTAACTTTTTTATTTTCTGGAAACAGAACTACCCATTATAACATAAATGTATTCAACTTCCTCATACTCAACTTGTGTATAATTTTTAGGAAAACATTATGTAATGAAACCATGGTCTTTCAATACCATGAGTATCAGAAATTAAAGTTTAACTAGGTGCCCAAAGAGATTGTTAAAATGTTTTCCATGTGATGCTTTGGGAGACAACTCTGCAACCACCATCTTTCCCCCAAATTTTATAAGCTGGCTTAATAGAAAGTGAAGCTATTAGTCATATTCATTGCCATTGCCTCTACCCCTAATTGTACAAGGTAAATTTGCCACCAATTTCTAGATCAGCATCGATTCTTCATCTTATATTAAAATCTGTGAGCATATAGAAAAACTATATGAGCAACAAAGTATTAACACTGAGAATCTTTGAAAAGGAGGTCAGTGTTTCAATCAAATAACTTGGGTGCACGGGTAGTTTCGTGGTTTGAATGCTCGCCTTTCATGTGGGAGACCCAGGTTCCATTCCCGGGCGATGCATCAAAAAAAATAGTAATTTAATTTGACAGATTTAATGATGTGAATAATCTTTAATGCTTTGCTATAAATAGGCAAAGTGATAGTATGCAAATGGTTCAATTTGTATGTTTTAAAGTCCTCCACCCCACCCCTGCCTCTTTTTCGCTTATTATTTTAAAAAAAGCGCCTATTCAGTTCTTATCACCTCAATAATTGGGCTTTTAGATACTTCTTCCATATGTTCCAGGAAATAAGTTGGTTTTCTGTCTTCCTGCTTCAAAGAATAGTGTATGGTTTTGCAGCTGGTTGGCTGAGGAAGCATTAGTAACAGATTTATTTCTAAGAAAGACAGTGGTTAATTGGGATACATCTGAAAGATTCATCCTAGATTAATTATAACATCAATTCTCAATTTGAGAAGTCTGCTTGTATAAATATTTGCTTTGGTTTGATAAATAGTGTTCCGTTCAAAAAAAATTTTACCATTTTGCATGTTGTCGTGATAAAGTAATACTTCCAATTTGTTGCCCATGTCAATACTTCATTTCTTTTATTGTGAAATAATCTTCCATTATATGTAGTTACCGCAATCTCTTTATCCATTTGACTGCTGAACAAGACTCCCTTCAATTCCCTTTATCTTGTCTAAACTTCAGGCAGGCTTCTCACGCCCCCCTGACACCTGGCCCTCATCTCACCAGGATCTTAAGCTCTCCAGGCACCTGAGAGGCACCTAACTAGGTAGTTCCTCATCTCCTTCTTCCTTTCTCTTGGCCTTTCTTACAAGTTGCAGGTTGTCAGCAAAAGGAAATAAATACCAAACCAAATGGTCCTAATTGCAAGCTCAGTAAATCACTCACTCTACCCAGTGAGAAAAGAAACTCCCTTAACATTATCTAAGGATTTTTCCACCAGCCTACCTCCGTCCTTAAAACTCCTGCTGTCCTTTGCCTGGATAAAGTTGAGTTCTAGTCTCTCTTCCCTGCTGCAGCAGGCCAACTATAAGTCAACCTTCCTTTTTAAATATTCTCCAGCGCAACATTCACCTGAAGGCCAGCAGCATCTGCTCGAGGTTGGACAGCAGCACCATCATGTTCCAGTACTCTGGGGACATGTTGCTTTGTCACAGCTGCCTGCTGATGGGGGCACTGGGGACAGCGACAGTGAGCAGGGCTGTAGCAGGAAGGCCAGTTTCTGACAACCTGACCTCTCAATGACGACGAATTTTTCCCAGCACTGGGTACAGTGGGGCTGTTTCTACTGCTTTCCTGCAAGGGTGTTGACACTGCAGGTTGGGGAATCCATGACCATGTATAGAGTGTGGCTTTGTGTCAGATGGAGGTGATGCTGGAAAGATCCCTCAGTACGGAGGGCAAAAGGTCCTGGTCTCTTGACGTTTTCCAAAAAGCTTGCCCCAGTTATAGAGAAACTCACCACCTGACATGTGATCCCAGCGTGTGCAATGAAACTGGAGTACTGAGTAAAGTTAAAAACCTATCCAAAATACTGTATGGTCTCACTGGTATGAACTAACATTAGTGAAAGAACTTGGAGAATTTCAGTTAAGAACAGAGACCGTCAGGAGAAGGAAATAGATAGATATTGCATAATTGGAGGTGAAGGGATACAGATTGTGCAACAGGACTGATTGTAAAAACTCAGAATGGGCTAGCACAATACTACCTAACTGTAATGTTAGAACACTGAATGAAGCTGAATGTGAGAATGATAGAGGAAGGAGGGCTGGGGGACAAATGAAATGAGAAGGAAAGATAGGCAATAAAGACTGAGATGGTGTAATCTAGGAATGCCTACAGTGTATAATGACAGTGACTAAATGTACAAATTTAAAAATGTTTTTGCATGAGAAAGAACAAAATCTCAATACTGCAGGGTGTCGAAAAATATGGTAATTCATATTTTAAAACTTTAACTTATGTGTGAGACTAAAGCAAAAAATGTTTATTTGGTACAAAATTTATATTTTCACTAGTGCATTTCCTAATATAACTTATGTGGACAGTTTAACTGAACACTATAAGTACATGGAAACTTGAGTAGGGCATGAGATCTTGTAGCTTTGTCCAGAGTGATGTCCTGATAAATCCCAGAGTGATTTGAACACTGAATAAAAACGTATTTGCAAAGTCCCCTCGGGGGAATGGCGAGAAAGGGAGAAAATTCAGCTTTCACATGTGGAGAATTCTTGATATTCTCACAAGCAGTGGGGACAACCAAAGCAATAGGCTGAGCCCCCAATCTTGGGGTTTGTTCACATGAAACTTATCCCCACAAAGGATAGGCTAAGCCTACTTAAAATTAGGCCTAAGAGTCACCCCCAAGAGAACCTCTTCTGTTGTTTAGATGTGGCCCTTCTCTGTCAGCTAACACGACAAGCAAACTCACTGCCCTCCCCCTCTCTGCGTGGGACATGACTCCCAGGGGTGTGGACCTTCCTGGCAACATGGGGCAGAAATCCTAGAATGAGCTGGGACTCAGCATCAAGGGATGGAGAAAATCTTCTCGACCCCCCCAAAAGGGGGAAGAGAGAAAAGGGACAAAATTAAATGTCAATAGCTGAGAGATTCTAAACGGAGTCAATGGGTATCCTGGAGGTTATTTTTATGCATTATATAGATATCACCTTTTTAGTTAAGCTATAATGGAGAGGCTGGAGGGAAGTGCTTGAAAATGTAGAGCTGTGTTCCAATAGCCATGTTTCTTGAAGATAATTGTATAAAGATATAGCTTTCGCAGTGTGACTGGGTGATTGTGAAAACCTTGTGTCTGATGCTCCTTTTATCTACCTTATTGACAGATGAGTAAAACATATGGATTTAAAATAAATAAATGATAGGGGGAACAAATGTTAAAATAGATTTAGTAGATTGAAATGCTAGTGACCAATGAAAGGGAGGGGTAAGGGATATGGTATTTATGAATTTTTTTCTGTTTTCGTTTTATTTTTTTCTGAATTGATGCAAATGTTCTAAGAAATGACCATGATGATGAATATACAACTATGTGATGATAATATGAGTTATTGATTACATATCAAGAATGGAATGATCATATGGTAAGAATGTTCGTGTTTGTATGTTATGTTTAAAAAATTAATTAATTAAATAATTTTAAAAAGCCTGTCCAACCTATTTCAAATTTTTCAGAAATGTAACAATGCTTTTCTCCCTCTGAATCATCTCAGGATGCAGATTGTGTTGTGTAAGTTCTCAGATAATAATTGAATTAAACCGTGGGTTTCTTATAGAAGGAGAAGAAAATTCTGAGATAGGTCAAAATTTCTTGTATCCAAAATGCAATTCTATTAAATCATATGTGCATGTTATTTCTACTTTCCAAATGAGACTGTCTTGGCCCTTCACGTTTTGCATCTGGCCTCAGATGTCACTCACCTCGATCATTTATTTTTCCCAACTTCTCTGTGATTGCTGGAAAGGGCTACGATTCAGGGAGTGTTTCTATAGTCCTGACTCAGACCAATTACATAACACCAGCATGCAAGGGTCAGACCCAGGAAAGCAGGGCTCAGAGACCTCACAACTTGCACACAGGAAACCGAACAATACACAGAAGTCACACTTTGAAGCCCACAATTGAAATCTCTCAAAACAAATTAAATGAGAGAGATACAAACACACTTAAGAGTCTGCCATTTCTCAAATTCCGGCACCCCTCATTCCCCAAGTTTTTAGCCACCTCTCTGCTTACAATGCTCCTGACTGAAACGAGCCCTCCCACCCCTGCTCAGGGTCCCAGACCTTCCACCTCAAGGGCTTTCTCGGGCCATTGTCCTCTCTCCTGAATCATCAATTAGTCACTGTATATTTTAATGGTCCAAAAGAGAAAGGGGAAATGAAACCTACCCATCCCATGTGTTGTGCTTCTGCAGCTTCTGTACATTTATTTGTTGCCCTTCAAATAAGACCCTCCCCTCCTCGGCCCCTTCCACTGAGCTGGGGGCGCTGAGGTGGCCAAGCGGGGTGCGCGGAGTGAGGGTGCAGAGGGCGACACGGCCCGGGACGAGCGTGTTCAAGGGGGGCCGGGGGGAGGGTGGGAATGGCCAGGGCATTGGCAGAGGTCCCGCTCGTGGAGCGGCAGGACCCACGGGCCGAGCAGCATCCCTCCCCGACCTCTCCCCACAGCCTCGGGAAGGTCACCGCCCGGGGGGACCCCAGGAGGAAGACGCGCGAGGACCGCAGAGGTCGCCCGCGCGCAGGCGCAGAACCGGCCACTCCTGGGCCCGCCCCGCCCTCCAGGCCGGGTCCGAGGAGGGCGGAGGGCCCGCCTGAGGCCGTTGCTATGGCTCCGGAGCCGCGGGGAGGGGGCTTCCTGCTAGTTGGGGCGTGCCAGACCACTGTGGGGACCTTGCTTTCCTCTCGCGGTTCTTCAGCCAAAGTCCCGAGGATTGTGAAAAAGGAACTCTTAAAAAAAAGGTATACTTCCGGCTGCAACGGCGGACTCGTTTCTATGGCCACTAGATGGCGATAGTGCACTGTGGAGTGCTCCCGCCTCACTCCTACCCCTCCCATTCTTCTTGTAAAAAATGCGCACAGCCAGATCAGGAAAACAAAATCACTTCCGGTTAGTTCTACACCCGGTACTTTGCGTGCTTCTAGGTGGGGAGTGGATCTCTCACAGCGTGAGACAAAATTGCTTTGCTCTCCAACCTGCATTTCCTCCTGGGGGACTGCGTGGGCCCCTTGTATTTCTCTTTCTCTCTTTGCTCATGTCAGAATGTTTCCCCTAGTTTCTGCTGGGGTTTTATGGACCCTTAGCAATATATTCTTTCAGTATAGACGTCATTCAACGTGGACAATTTGGAAGACCGACAAATCATAACAAAACTTCTCTTATCCACAATCCCATCACCCAGGGATGACCTTTAAATAATCTTTGTGACATGTTTCCCGGAAGGTTTTTCATTTATAAGGTGCATTGTAAACATGATGAGGGTCACACTGCATCGTGACCTCAATTTCCCGCTTTTTAAACTCCCATTTACAACACAAAAGGCCGCCCACGATAAAAATCGCTGGACACAGATGTTCAGATATTTTTATTCGTTTTTCTTCATAAAACAAAGTGTAGTCTAGAAGTGTTAAGAATTAATTGTAATAAAATTGATGCAAATGTTCTAAGAGATGATGAATATGCAACTATGTGATATTAAGAATTACTGATTATATATGTAGAATTTTTAATCAAAAATTTTTTTTTTTAAAAAGAATTAACTGTAATGAGATGAACGGATAAATTGCCACACCCTCCTCCTGTCGTAAAGGAAGAACCTCATAGTGTAACTGTCCTGAGGAAAAGAGCTGTGCTTGTTTTGCTTCCTTTTTCTCAACACTGCTCCTGTCAGCACAAGAACTGGACGGCACTGCCCCGGAGCAGGTGCTCAATATACATTTATTTAATAAATTAACCCTATCTCCTTTCTTCCCATTGCCTCTCCAGCTGCTTAGGCCAGAGATCTTTAAAGCCATCCCTGATTCCTCCCTCTGCCTCCCCACCCGCCCAACATCATCAAGCCTACTTTCTAATTTCTAATACTATTTTTAAGCTGATTTTTCTTCCTCACACAGTCGGTTCTCTAGTCCAGGTCACCCTCATCTCTCTCTTGGACAACCACGACTTCAAAGCTGGTCCTGCTGCCACCAGCCTTTACCCGTCCCCCTCATTCTCCATCCCACGGCCTGAGGCACCTTTCTTAAATTCTCATCCAGTCGGTCATGTCTTTCCTGCCCCAAACTCTGCCGGGGCTGCCTGCTGCTCTTAGGTTAACATCCGGGCCCCTGGTCTGGGGCCATCAGGCCTGCTCACCCCAAAGCACCTCCTCTGGAGCAGGCCCCTCCTTCTGTCCCACCCACACTCTGTGTTCCAGCCACTCTAAGGCCCCTCTGTTCCTCAGACGGACTTCCTCTCTCTCATTTCCACAACCTCACAGGGCTTCTCGCTCTGTCTGGTGCACTTCTCCTCCCCTCCTTCTGCCTCATTCCTGCTTCCCTTCAGCTCTCAGGTTAAGTAGAACAATTTAACTAGGAACTCCTAGGGATGAAAAAACTGTTTCCAGAGCAGACCCCTCTCAGAGCCCCTGGAAGGAATGCAGGATGCCACCTGGTGAGACAGGGGCCCTGGTCTGGAGCAGACAGGATGGACCCCCCCGGCTCTACTTTCATCTGGAGTCATGGCCTGCCTGTCTGCTGACATCCTCTCTTCCCTCTCACCCCCTGGTCTCCAGGGATACCCGCCTGTTGCCAGGGCTGATGGCACTGAGTTCCCGCATCCTGGGGCACCCGGAGGTGGGAAGGAGAGGGCTGCTCCTGCCCACACAGGGCAGCCGGTGCTTTGAAGCTGCCCTGACTTTGAAGGGAAAATACCACCAGGCACTATAGCAAATATTCCCAGGTACTGCAGGGAAGGAGATGGTCTGTCACATACTCTGATGGTGCGAGTCTGACCCCTAAGGCTGGACACTAGGCCTTAGGCCTGGGGACTCACACTGTCGTCATCCTCTGAACATGCTGTTTGGTTCCCAACACAACAACTGCGGTGGAGGTCCAGTCATGTGGAGACGCAGTTGCCCATGAAATCACTATCGCATCAAATATTAAATTTCAGATGAGGTAAAAACGTAGAAGAACACCTCATATTTCAATGTGGGAAGAGGGAGGGTGAGGGCTGATGGAGGATGCTCTAAGCCTTGAATCCTCCCCAGCCTTCCATCCGCCTCACATCAGGCCCCAGGGGCCCAGTTTACACCCTGAATCCTTCAAGGCAGTTCATGGACGTCTTTCCATAGGGAACGGCCTTGGTCTCCCAGCCCCATGCAGTTCTCACAGCCACAGGCCACCAGGCTCTCCTGGAGGCGCAGACAAAGGTGTCGCTGTGGCCGCGGCGAGGACAGCGTGGGGCCCAGCGTGGGGCGGTGGTGCCCATGGAGGCAGCCGTCGCCCACGCTCTGGCTCAGCTGGTCGCGTCATCCCTGGCTCTGACATGGCGCAGCTGGAGCAGGGCCTCGTTGCCACGCGTGATGCACCCCACGGCAAGGGCTCCTGGTGGGGGGACAGTCCTGGCCCGGGCGTCCCCTTGGCCCTGCCCTTGCTGTCGCCGTCTAAGCCAGAGCTGCCCTGGCTGACGGTGGAACTGCCGACTGCTCCCTGCTGTGGCCACCTCAATCCCAAAGGGCTCATCCGTGGACACAGGGTGCCAAGGGTCAGCCCCGATGCCCGAGGGTGGGGCTGCCCCAGCTGACCCTGGAGCGGTGGAGAGCGGGCGGGGCGGTGCAGGGCGCTGTCCGGCTCCTAACGTGCGCCGGGACTGCTGGTGGGTGGGCCCAGGTCCGTCTCCCGCGTGTCGCTGATGTAGGACTCGCGGGAGAGCCTCTTCCCTCCTGCACCTCCAAGTGCTGGAGCTGCTGGGGCACGGGCTGGAGGCTGAGGCAGAGCCAGCGGCTGGGGCTGAGGAGCTGCCGCAGGTGCTGGGAGCTGAACGGGCAGCAGTGCAGGAAACCAGCTTCCCCAGCAGGGCAGGCCCTTGGGCTGAGTCTCCAACTCTTCCCCAGTAATGCCAGTTTCCCCACATGGGACCCGGGGAATCACAGAGCAGCTGCTGAGTGTGGGTCACCTCCTGGTAGACGTGCATTCCTTTGGGGGTTAGTCCCAGGGCAACTGTAAGTCGATCTTTCTTCTTATCCTTTTGAAGCTTGAAGAGGCAAAGGGGCATGGTGTCCATCAGTTGCAGGAAACGGGAGTGCAGTTCAGAGCTCTTCCCCACGTGGCAGCCCCTGTGGTTCCCCGGGTCAGCCTGGACCCCTAGGTGCCAGCAGGAAGCAGCTCTCTTCATGGGGGGCGGCTCTGACCTCAGCACATCCTCCTTCAGGTGCCGGTAGTACAGGCGCCCGGCGGTTTTGTCCTTAAAACCCTTCCATTTTCCACACAGCACTGTGGTCTAAGGGAGGCAACAAAAGAAGCGCTGGATATCTTGTTTCCTTAATATATATATATTTCTCCCAGTCATCTGAGAAACATTTGTTTAGCTTTTGAGCCAAGCCCATAAATATATACCCGTTGTATGCTCCAGGCTGATTTATTTCAACTGCCAGACAGGAAGGCACGGAGTGGACATAACGCGGGCTAGGTTACATAGCTGGGCATATGTGTAGGTGTAAAAGTTTCTGCAGTGCTGACCGTTGAGACTTCGGCAGCTTACTGTATCTGAATTACAGTTCCAACGACACCGAGGCCCATGTCATCGCACACTTGCTGCAGCAGCTCCCACCGGTGACAATCCCCCCACGGCCAGCCATGTCTGCTCCCGGTTGGGCAGCGCCACCACGGCCCGGTACTGCGGGGTCATCCCGCCTTGTCCCGGCTGTCATCATGTCAGCGGCAGTGAGTAGGGCTGAGAGGCACGAAGGGAAGTTTCTTAAAACGTGAGTTTAGATGATGAGGACATTTTCCCACCACTGGGTCACGTGGTGCCGCTCTCTGCTTTACTGCAAGGGTGCTGATACTGTGCGGGTGGGGAATCCATGAACATGATGGGCTTAGATACCGGGAGTGTGATTTTGTGGTTTTATATTGTCCTTCTGACTCAGACCAGTTCCCAAACACCTGAGTAAGAAAAGGTCAGACCCCGGAAAGAAGAGCTCAGAGACTTCACAGCTTGGACACAGAACACCGAAAATTTCACAGAGCTCAGACTTTAAAACCCACAATTCAAACACCTCAAAACTCATCAATAGGATGGGAGACACATACATAGCTCAGAATCCTGATTCTCAAATCCAGGCATCCCTCATTCCCCAAGTTTTTAGCCACCTCTCTGCTTTCAGTGCTCCTGACTGAAACCAGCCCTCCCACCCCTGCTCAGTGTCCCAGACCTTCCACCTCAAGGGCTTTCTCCTGCCATTGTCCTCTCTCCTGAATCATCAGTTAGTCACTGTGTATTTTAATGGTCCAAAAGAGAAAGGGGAAATAAAACCCACCCTTCCCATGTGTTGTGCTTCTGCACATTTATTTGTTGCTCTTCAAATGAGACCCTCCCCTCCTCGGCCCCTTCAGCAGAGCTGGGGGACGCTGAGGTGGCCAAGCGGGGTGCGCGGAGTGAGGGTGCTGAGAACAAGCGTGTTCATAGGGTGACCTGGGGCCGGGGGGAGTGTGGGAATGGCCAGGGCATTGGCAGAGGTCCCGCTCGTGGAGCGGCAGGGCCCACGGGCCGAGCAGCATCCCTCCCCGACCTCTCCCCACAGCCTCGGGAAGGTCACCGCCCGGGGGACTCCAGGAGGAAGATGAGCCAGGACCGCAGGGGTCGCGCGCGGAGGCGCAGAACGGGCCCCTCCTGGGCCCGCCCTGCCCTCCAGGCCGTTGCTATAGTTCCGGGGCCGTGGGGAGGGGGGCTTGCGGTTGGGGTGTTACGGGGGGCAGTTAGGTAAAGTCCAGTGAAGTTTCTGGGTTTTGCTTTCCTGGCTGCGGTTCTTTAGCCAAGATCGCGAAGGTTGTGGACAGGAAAGCAATGGAAAATGTTGGTCTTCACCCGGCAACATCCGCCCTCCGTCTCTTTGGCCGCTAGATGGCGCTGGTGTACCGTGCAGGGCACTCGCCTCGCTCCTGCCCCGCCTTTTCTGCTCGAAAAAAACAGAGCAGAGCCATTTCAGGAAACTGTAACCAGTTCCCGCTGGTTCTAAGCCCAAACCCGGTCCGCTTGGACAAAGCGGGTGGATCCCTCATTGCCAAGGACAAAACTGCTTTGCTAGCCATTTGGCATTTCCTCCTGGGGCACTGCCTGGGCCCCCGTAGTTCTGGTTCTCTACTTGCTTTTGTTCTCTTCTCTCCCCAAATTTATGCTGGGGTATCCTGGACCATCAGTAATATATTCTTTCAGCATAGGAGTCTTTGAACGTCACTGTAAACAATTCGGAAATCCGAAAGTATACTACAGAAACCAAGTCTTATCCACTATACCATCACTCAGGGATGACCATTAATAATCTTTTGTGACATGTTTCCTGGGAAGTTTTTCATTTATTAGGTACATTTTAAACCTAATGAGGTTCATATTGCATCGTGATTTCAATTTTCCTCTTTTTAAATGCACATGTACCATCATAAGTGGATCCCCGCAATAACAATCATCGAACAGTGATATTGAAAGATTTTTATTCATTTTTCTCCATAAAACACGCATAGTCCGGAAGTGTTAAAAATTGATTATAACTCAGATGAACGCAGAAATGGCCCCTCCCACCTCCTGTCTCAAAGGTAAACATCATAGTGTAACCTTTCTAAGGAAAAGACCTGTGCTTGTTTTGCTTTCCTTTTGCGCACCAGTGTTGTCAGTACAAGAACCGAAAAGCACCCTCCACTTAGCGTGTGCTTAATATATATTTGCTTCATAAATGAGCATGTTATCTCTTTTCAGGTGCCTTTCTTTGTAGTACAATGTATCTTTCCGTGCTACTAGGATCGGACTATATAAACATTTTCCTAAATCGCTTTAACATTTATTTCCATTTAGTACATTGTCCTGATTAAAACGACTCTTCCCATCTGTTGCCCATGTCAATAGTTCATTCTTTTTATTGCGAAATAATCTTCCATTATATGTGGTTATCACCATTTCTTTACCCATTATGCTGCTGACCAAGGTTCCCTTTAATTCACTTTAGCTTTTCCAAACCTCAGGAAGGCTTCTCAGGGACTCCTGACATCTGGCCCTCATCTCACCAGGCCCTTAAGATACACAGGCATTTGAGAGTTCCTTATCTCCCTCTTCCTCTTTCTTGGCCTTTCTTACAAGGTACAGGTGACACAATCACAGCAAAAGGAGAAAAATTCCAAACCAAAGGCCCTAACTCCAATCTCAGCAACTCATTTACCCTACCCAGTGATCAACCAACCCCCCTTAACATTATCTAAGAACTTTTCCACTAGCCTACCTCTGCCATTAAGCATTCTGCTGTCTTTTGTCTGGGGGATATTTGAGTTCTTGTGTCTCTTCCCTGCTGCAGCAGTCATGAATAAAGTCACCCTTGCTTGTGTGCCACCGTCCGTGCAACTTTCAGTTTGACAGGGTTGAAGGCCCTTTGGCTTGTTTCCAATTTTTGTTCAGTGGGATTGGAGTTGGTATTCCTGCGTTGGGTTTTGTGTGAAAATGACTGTTAATGTCTCTAGGATAATTACCCAGCTGTGTATTTGCTGGTATTTGTATGTTAACTTTACAGGAAATGGAGAAACCATTTTCCATTCTCCAATTCCACCAGCTATGTATGATAGTTACTGTTAGTAACGTTTGTTGTTTGTTTGTTTTTTAATTGCATATGGTTGTTGATCCAACACAATTTGCTGACAAGACAATCTTTTCTCCATTGAATCACCTTTGCCCGTTTGTCACAAATCAATTGTTCAAACGTGTGGGCCTATTTCTAGGCTCTTTTGCACTCCACATTATAACATCTGGATTACTTCAGGTTTATAAGTAAATCTTAAAATCAGGGTTTGCAATTTCTCCAATTTTTTCTGGTTCAGAAAGTGGAAAGGTGGGTATTAACACTGGCATATAATGTTCTAAACAAAGCATGACACAAACAGCCTCTGAGTTAACAGAAATATGAGCAGAGAGATTTCCTCTATCTACTCATTTACGATATACTTTCCAATGAACACGTTCATGGTACAATAATAGCTCCACTGCATGGAGGGGGCAGCACGTGTCATCAGCACTAGTACTATAAACGAGTCCTGAGCACCTGCTGCGGTCCAGGCTCCAGGATCCAAGGTTGGTGACGTGGTGCACACAAGCCCGTTTCATGCAGGATAAGAGTCAGCAAACAGCTCACATATTAATGAACAAGCACAAAGAAAGCCAGCACAGGGGTGAGCGGTAGGAAAGGCTTGAACATAAAAGAGAGATCTGTATCCCAGAGGATGAGGAGCGCCTTCTAGAAAGGGGTGGTATGTTTTTATTATCATCATATGCAGATGAGTATCAGAGAGGTTAAGCAACCAACTCAAGGTCACATCGCTGGGTATTGTTGGTGACCACTTGCCACTTGGGTGTGTTCTCATACAAACGCCTCTGCACTATTCCTTACACCAATCTCTCCCTCTTAATGTTGTCACCTCTTTTGATACAGTGTGCACCCTTGGCTTCCCTACTTTTAGCTCTCCTTTCCCCTTCACATTTTCATAACCTGGAAAATGCAATACAAATTTTTGTTGAAACACATCAGGCCTTTTGACATTACAAAAGTAAATTTTTCCATGTCAGGTACTTTAGGTACACCCATTTTCTTGAGGTTGTATTACACCCACGAGAATGGATGACTGTGCTTGACTCTGCTGCATTGTCTATATCACTCTAATCATAAATAAATTTGAAACCTAATCAAAATGCAATTAAAAACAGGAAAACTTTTTACTGTACCTTCAGAAGAAAACTATTCATAAAACATTATACCAAACGCCAAGACTTTCTTAGATACCACTCCTTTGATAAGGAGTTGTTGAAATTCTGCTAGTTACCATAGGGAAAGCATTTCTTTATGTTCCTTTCATTCCCTTGCTGGTACTTTGAGAGGCACAGCAAAGCAAGCCAAGGCCATATCCTATTCCTTTTTGACAAAACCAGTAAGTGAAAGTATTCTGAAACACAGGTGCACAGCACACCTCCTACGCACAAGCAGTGGTCTGTATATATAGGGAAATTGTATCGGGAATGTAAATGGAAATCAAGGAAAAATCATAAAACCAAACCATCACAGAAGAGTTCTACTGCCCAGGATCTGCCCTACTTCAGCAAACTAGACAAGGGAAGACGCCCTTCTCCTTTAAATATGTTACCCCGACCCTTATATTTGACAACACTGTCTAAATAACTGAATACCAACCAGGAACCACGCAGCATATTAAAACATGTCTACTCATAGATCATGTCACGATTGGCTTTATACTCACAAACTTTCCAGAAAAGGGCTTTCTGACAATTTTTTTCTTTTTGGTATCAGCAGGCTCTGTTAATCGAACCAGATGCCTCCAGCATGGCAGGTGAAAATTCTGCCACTGACCCACCATTACACTGACCTGACAACTTTAATATGAAATAAATGATTTCCTTGAAAACATTTTTCTTTACGTTCTTTTAGAGGGAGTGATGTACAAAAAGAGTAAGGGACTGCATAAAGCCCTGCTACCAGCTCAAGTAAGTTCTCATACCTAGGATCTCTTTTATTTCTTTCTCAGAAAGAAGGGAACTGGCAATGAAAAGCAGCCGGAGAACACTAAGTACAGGAACGCGCATGCTCCTTTTATCTTTGTCCGCAAGGCAAATTAGTCCCTCCCCGGGTCACCCTTGGCTGGCTATTTAGAAGGTCTAGACTTGGAAAGGAGCCAATCAAAAGCAAGTTTTCTACACCTTATTATCATAATCACTCATGTAGTTTTTGACCAATCATCGATTAGACTATGTTGAATCCTTCATTTCCATAACTGACTATTCTTATTAGAGGAGAACCAATCACGTAAGCTTCATATTTGACCAATCACAGATTAGGGTATGTTGAATCCTTCATTTGCATATCGAGCAGTTTTCTATAGAGGGGTCCAATCCAGTAGCTTTATACTTGACCAGTCACAGAGTAGGGTGTGTTGAATCCGTCATTTGCATATCCAACTGCCCTTATATATAGCAGATTAATCAATTACACTTCATACTTGGCCAATCACAGATTAGGGTATGTTGAATCCCTCATTTGCATATGACTGCCTTTATATAGAGGGGGACCAATCAAGGAAGCCTCTTACCCTAAGCATCTATCATATTATCGTAAACAATTCGTTATTAACATATGCTGACAGGAATGTGGTCCAGGTTAGGAGGTCGAGATTTAAATAACTTCCTTATATGAGTGAAAGGAGTCCACCATCCCTTACAGCACTTCTGAAGCTTTTGAACGCTGATCCTAATGCAGGTCTCTCTCTGATGCTTAAACAATGCTCATAGGAAGTTTCAGCATCGTATTTCTCCACTAAGAAATCTCATCCCCAAATGCAAAAAGATAATGTGCTATACAACCATTTTAAATTTGGAAGGATTGTACAGTATGTGAAGATATCGCAATAAAAATATTAAACAAACAATAGAAGGACTACAGAGAGGAGCAGTCCTCCGGAGCGCCTAGAGAAACTACACCCAGGAAAGAGCACAATGCGGGCGCTGACTGTGACGTCACAGGGGCGCGACCCGTGAGAGAAACTGGGTCCTAAATTCCCGCCTTCATCGCCAAGTTGGACAGCGGGTTCGGGCAAAAGCAGTGAGTGAGATGGGTTGGGTTGTGCGAACACGCGGAGTAAAGCTCTGTTCCGTGGAGAGAAGGGGCTGAGATGGGTCCTCCGGACAAAGTCCCTTGGCGGCCCCAGGGCGCTCCTCCCCAGGAGCGTGTTGATGGCGGAGGAAGGGTCCCGGAGCCCAGAGGAAGAGTTTCCGGTCAGTGGGGGCCTCACTGAGAAGGCTCCTGGGTGCGGGGCCCAAGGCGTTGAAAGAAGGGACTTCTGTGACCGGCTCAGTCTGCAGTTTCTGTTATAGCGTGCACAGATGAGAAGTACATACTATTAGATTTTTTAAATATATGGTGGTAATATATGCAACATGTTTCACGTTTTTAATCAGTTGTAAGTATACAGGTATTGCTGGTAATTACTTGCACAATTTGGTGCTAACATCACCACTATAAACTGTGAAAATTTTCCATCACCTGAAATAGAAATTTTTTTTTTTTTTTTTTTGAGGAAAGGAAGGAAAGACAGAGAAGGAAGGAAGGATGGAAGGAAGGAAGGGAGGAAGAAAGGGAAACATTTTCTTGTTTTATTATATTTTGTTTGTTTGTTTGTTTTTTACATGGGCTGGGGCCGGGAATCGAACCGGGGTCCTCCGGCACGGCAGGCAAGCACTCTTGCCCGCTGAGCCACCGCGGCCCGCCTGAAATAGAAATTTTGTACACGCTAAGCACCACCTTGCTACTCACCAACCTACCACCCACCCATCCCCACACTCCCACACCTGATAACCTATAGTATTTTTCTCCATGAGTTTGCATATTCCAGTTTACTCATAAAAGTGGGATCATAAACTATTAATCCTTTTGTGTCTGGCTTATTTTGCTCAACATTATGTCTTCGTGGTTCATCCATGTTGTAGTATATATCAGACCTTCGTTTCTTTTCACGACCGAATAATATTTCATTATGCATATACCTCATTGTCTTTATCGGCACTTTGCTTCAGCCTTTTGGCTATTTTGAATAATGGTGCTGTGAACATTGGTATACATATATCTGCTTTAGTTCCTGCTTTCAATTCCCTGGGGCATATACTTGGAATTGGGTTTACTGGGTCATGTGGTAATTCTATATTTAACTTTGTGAGGAAGCGCCAGTTTTCAACAGTGGCTACATTCTGCAATTTGATAACGTTTATTTCTATTTTTTTTATTTTTCATTGCATAGGCGAGTGCATACACAATACATGTACATACACCGAACCAGTAGGGATATTGATTTTATTCAGGATATTGCAATCTGGAGACCACTACGGGTACGGAGATCAGAGTTTTGCCTTATATTTTCATAGGAAGGAGTAAGTAAGGTACAGGTGTGTGCAGTACAGTTTTGGTTGGTTTTGCAATCCCGGGCAGTCTCAGTTAAGGAGCTGAACAGGAATTGTTTATGTGTCTAGGTAATTTCTCGGGTACAAACTTCTAAGGTGAGCTGATTATTCATGAGCTAGAATGGGGAGTTGGCTTATCGCAGGTAAATTAGTGTTCACGAGGTTTGCTGGTCCATAAGGGGCGTTAGGTCAAGTGCTCGCCTAGCAGGATCGATGCCTGTGTTCTCCGTTTTTTTTATTAGCAAAATTTAGAGCTGAAGATCAAGATGGATTTTCATTTTTTTCTTAGTATCTTGTTTTTATTGTTTACATGGTTAAAATAATTTTTTGGCAATGTTATATAGCTGTGCATTTAATCACTACAATCTACCTTTGTTTTTGTCAAAAGATCATATATACAGTAAAACAATAAATTTCAAAGCACATCGCAACAATTAATTGGAGAGTAGTTTTCAGAGTTTGATATGGGTTACAATTTCACAATTTTAGGTTTTTCTTCTAGCAGCTCTAAGATACTGGAGACAAAAAGAAATATCGATATAATGTTTCAGCAATCATATTCATATGTTAAACCCTACCGTTCTCTGTATAACTATTAATTTGGGTGTTAACTATTAATTTGGCCTATTAATTTGGGTGTCCTAACGTTTGGTACAGTATCCAGGGTTTCCCCAGTGGTAAAGTTTAATACTTCCATAATTTTTCTCCCTTCCCTTAAGAGACTTTGTGAATACTTTTTTATTATCTAATTTATATCTCTGAGATGTATCCAGGCATTACAGTAAGTTATGCAAGATTAAAACTCTCATTCTTATTCTGGGCTCCCTGTGTTGGAATTGTTTAAAGGATCTAACCAGACAGGTTGCATTAGATTATATGCTATGAAATATTTAGGTTCTGGACATTATAAAACTTTCTTCCTTTGGTGTCAAAGAGTAGGTGAAGTTCTAAAATACAGGCAGTGTCTTCCTTACCCGTGCATTCTGAATTACCTTAATCCCAACCCAAATGGCTCCATTCTTAGCTCTAAATAGCAGGTTATACTTTTTTTTCAGGTAAAAAGATATTCATTAATACTTAGTGATGTAACAGTTTTGTTGTTCTTTTTTTTAAAAATAACTTTAAACATTATTTTTCTAACAGTTTCTCAGGTAACAGTGTTTAAAGAACAAAATTTTTAGATTATATACAAAATCACCTTAGGGAATTACTATAAGATGCCACTTTGCCAACATGGCCTAGCATCTGTCCTCTTTCCTTTTCCTTTCATCTTTGCTTTAAAAACAAACAAAAAAACACCTAGAAGATTAGGCAGGTGATTGTCTTTATGAGCTATCTGATATAGACTATGGCAGATGAAGAAAACAAAATAACGTATTTAAAAAACCAAACCCAACCACAAAATGGTCTGTGTTGTTATGATCTAGTGGAGTGCAAGCTAGGAATAGGATAGAATTTGGAAATCCTGCTCTGTGTTGAAGGATTAAGGCATTCTGACTCCCCAGTCATTTTAAAGAATACTTCCTGTTCCTGCAGTTTTCTGGCAAACTGTTCTTCCAGTGTCTTTTTCCTAGGTCTCAATTTTTCTCTCCACTCCTTTAGTTCCTGGCTGTGTCCCTCATCTAACTCCTCCAGTTTCTGAGTCTCATGTTCAATCAATAAGTGGCATTTTTCATTCTGCAATTGATGTAGTTCTCGGACATTTGCTTCACACTGCAATTGAAGATCCCGCATTTGATTTTCATGTTTTTGATGCTGAGCCATTCTCTCATTTTTCTGCCGCTTTTCTTCTTGAGCTGCAAACTGTTTAATTTTGTCACGGTCCTGATCTGGCGTGGCTGTTGAGTTAATTCTCAAACTTTTCTTAAACATGGCCATTCGAGTCTTGGCTTCACTGCGCTGAATCTTGGGCAGTCTTGCTCTTTCTTGAGTTTGTCTGTTTTTCAATTCCTCAATAAGTCACTGGTTGTAACGCTGCATTTGTTCCATTTCCTTCTCATGGTGTTTAAATTGCTGTTTGAGCAGCTGGTGTTTTTCTTGTAAGTGTCGTTCTTCAAGTTCCCAGATTGCAGCTTCTTGAGCTCTCATGAGCTGCTGTTTGTTATTCAGGCCCTCTCTCTCAATATTGGCTAACTCTGCCTTCTGTTGTTGGATGATCTTTTTCAGAGAGCCATCTAACTCCTGTTGTTGCTTCTGAACAAACTCTTGTTCCTCCTTCTTTCGGTTCTTTAGCATATTTGGAAATTTGCACAGCTCTTTCTCTTGTTCTCCTTTAATGCGTTTGGCTTCATCTCGCAAGCGATTTGTGTGCTCTTGTTCTAGACGTTCTATAGTCTGTTTCTGTTGTTTTTCTAGATTCTCAATGTCTTGGTCATATTGTCGCTTTTTACCCATCATTTCTTGCTCAAAGCGCCAGAAAATCTGCTCACGTTGTTGCTGCAGTTTGCTATTAAGCTGTTGTTGGGCTCTCTACTCTTCTTTTTGAAGAAATCTTAATTCCCGAAGTTCCTGACATATAAGAAACCTCAGTTCTTCAGTTTTGGAATCACTATCTGTAACTATCTTTGATGTTGTTATACTCACTTCTACACCATCAACAACAAATTTGCGTGTTTTCTTCAATGTTTTTTTTTTTGTCTTCTTGTTTCTTGTAAAGATATGGACCCACTGTCTTTAGTTTTACTTAGGAAGCTAGAGATAGATAAATTCAAGTCAACGCTGCTATTATTGGCAGTAGAACCAGTGCAGGAATCAGTATCATTTTCCCTTTAAGTCTCAGATTTTGGGAGAAGCATGGTTTCAGTTTTTGATAAAGCACCTATTTCTCCTTTGTTTTCTGCATCTTCAGAATTGATATTAATACTAGGTATTGGAACAGGCTGAGGTTCATTGGGTTGTGAAGCTGCAGTAACTTGAGGTTCTGGGTTAAATGGCACTTCATATGGGATTTCTTTTTGCTCTATATCTTTATGATCATTCAGAGTTTCACTTTCTACTGTTTTTTTTTGTCAGTATACACCTCTGCATTTCTGACATCTATTTCTTCAGTGCTACTTGACTCAGTAATGTCAACTTCATTTACCATTGGTTCCTCATCGGTCTTCAATATGTTTTCCGAACTGTTCATTAACTGTTTCTCATTTTCACCTTCTATCAATTTTGTATCTATCTCATTAGTTTCAACTAGTTCTTTAATAGGAACTTCCTCAGTACCACCAGCCTTAGGACTTTCCTTAAGCTTACTTACTAATTTCTTGTCTCCTTCAATCACTTCTTTCCAATCATTATTCTGAGCATCATCAGGTTTGCTTTTAACAGATTTCTGAGCAACATCTACTGCCTCATTTGTTTCTACATTGCTTGTATCGCTGATGACATCTTTTTGAGTTTTGTCATCTTTTCCCAATTTTTCTTGGGTGTCTTCCTTTGTAAACCCACTTCATTATCAATTGCCTGTATATCTGCCTCTTTTTCTCCAGTCTCTTGGGAAACTAAATCCAGTGTTTGAACAGAAGTATCTTTAATTTCTTCAGATTTTATAAGCTTATTTTCCAATATTTGTTGCTTTTCCTGATCTCTTTCTTCCTCAGATGTCAAGTTATAGTCAATAGTTGTTTCTAAAGTTATTACTCTGTTTTTCTCTTTTTCTTCATCAACAGAATTAATGTCAACAGTTTCTTGGTTTTCAGGTTATACATTTTTAAAACAGCCCCTTAATAAGCAGAAATAACAATTACCCCTCCGGATTAAATGTGCCTCCTGTAAGAGCTTACAGTCTAGGCCCCAGTTTTCTTGTATTTTCTAAATGAAATCATACAACATTTGCTCTTTTCTTTCTGGCTTATTTTGCCTCACCAAATGTCCCACTGGTTCATTCACATTGCTGCATGCCTCACAGCTTCGTTCCTTCTTGTAGCAGCACCGTGTTCGATCATAGGTTTATACCATCATTCGCCAGTCTACTTCTCGGTCAGTGCACCTTTCAGCCACCTCCATCTACTGGGCCTCATGTATTAGTACTTTCGTAATGTGACCATTTGTCATGGAGGTTCCCGTTGATTGTGAACCAGATACTGAGACCAGGCTATTGCATATTTTACCAATGTGTGTACAGATCTCATTTTCTGTGTGTGGCCCCACTTGAAAAAGTTTGGGAAGCCTCTTTAACCCATATCACTTAAAAGACTTTGGAATTACAGGAGATAACGGTTTCCTATTAGTTTTGATCACATCTAGTAATTTCTACAAAGCAGTACCTCATGAAAAATATCTTATTCGTAATATTTTTTTAGTTTCTATTTCTAAATTTGAGATCAATGTTATAAATTACATTAGCTTTCTTATTTATATCTTTATATAAAAAAGGTATTCATTACCTAACTGTAACACAACAACAATTTTAGAAAACTGAATAAAGCTGAATGTGAGAATGATCGAGGGAGGAGTCCTGGGGGCACAAATAAAATCAGAGGGAAAGATAGACAATAAAGATCGAGATGGTATAATCTAGGAATGCCTAGAGTATATAATGGTAGTGATTAAATGTACAAATTTGAAAATTTTTTTGCATGAGAAGAACAAAGGAATTGTCAATACTGCAGCGTGTTGAAAGTAGATGATAATATTTTAAACTTTATGTGTGAGACTAAAGCAAAAAATGTGTATTTGTACAAAATTTATATTTTGACTAGTGCATTTCCTAATATAACTTATGTGGACAGCTTTAATTGAACACCATAATACTTGGAACCTTGAGTAGGGCATGAGATTTTGTAGGTTTGTCCAGAGTGATGCCCCCATAAATCCCAGAGTGATTTGAACAGTGAATAAAAAGTATTTGCAAAGTCCCCTTGGGGGAATGGTGAGAAAGGGGGTAAATCCAACTTCCCCAAGTGGAGAATTCTTGATATCTTCATAAGCAGTGGGAACAACCAAAGTAATAGGTTGAGCCCCCAGTCTTGGGGTTTGTTCATATGAAACTTAACTCTGCAAAGGATAGGCTAAGCCTACGTAAAATTAGGCCTAACACCCCCAAGAGGGCTTCTTTTGTTGCTCAGATGTGGCCTCTCTCTCTCAGCCAACATGACAAGCAAACTCACTGTCCTCCCCCTCTCTACCTGGGACATGACTCCCAGGGGTGTGGACCTTCCTGGCAATGTGGGACAGAAATCCTAGAATGAGCTGAGACTCAGCATCAAGGGATTGAGAAAATCTTCTCGACTGAAAGGGGGAAGAGAGAAATGAGACAAAATAAAGTGTCAATGGCTGAGAGATTTCAAACAGAGTCCAGATGTTATCCTGGAGGTTATTCTTATGCATTAAATAGATATCACCTTGTTAGTCAAGATGTAATAGAGAGGCTGGAGGCAACTGCCTGAAAATGTAGAGCTGTGTTCCAGTAGCCATGTTTCTTGAAGATGATTGTATAATGATATAACTTTCACAATGTGACTGTTTGTGATTGTGAAAACCTTGTGTCTGATGCTCCTTTTATCTACCTTACCAACAGATGAGTAAAACGTATGGAATAAAAATTAATAAATAATAAGGGGAACAATTGTTAAAATAAATTTAGTAGATTAAAATGCTAGTGATCAATGCAAGGGACAGGTAAGGGGTATGGTATGTATGTTTTTTTTCTGTTTTCTTTTTATTTCTTTTTCTGAATTGATTGAAATGTTCTAAGAAATTATCATGATGATGAATATGTGATGATATTGTGAGTTACTGATTATATAATAAGAATGGAATGATCATATGGTAAGAATGTTTGTGTTTGTATGTGGTTATGCTTCATAAATTAAAAAAAATTATACAGCTCACCAGCAAAAACAACAACAACAACAACAAAAAAGGTATTCATTAAGAGTTTATCTTCTGTTTCTATGACATTGGCTGTTTTTGTGTGCCACATGAAAGACAGGTCAGGAGTTCAATTTCATAGGTTACCCAGATCATTATTGCATTTGAGGATTATGTTTTATTATTGCTTATAGAAGTTTGCAATTCTTTGCTTTTCTTTGATGCATTATTATCTGAGAGCCATCTCTAGATAGCATGGAGTGGAGGGGGAAGTCAGAAGAAATTCACGCTAAATACAGTTAGAATAATTCCTAAGAGGTTTATTTATATTTTTACCTTTTCTTTTGATAAATAACCAGTCAGTAGTTAGACTGGTGGCACAGAGTTTGTGTACAAAATTCATTTGCTTTCTTGGCAGAATTACTATTTGACAAACCATCAGTGTCTACTATTTGTTACCAAATCTGTGTCAAATGTTTTTTTGAAATTGCAGGGGGAAAAGTGCCACTAGATGGCAGTGCCTGTGTAGATGGGGATGGAAATCTCTACTGTTCTTAGTAGACAATATTGTGGTGAAATGGGGATTCCAGCCTATTATTCTTAATAGAATTTTTCTGGACTCAGCAAACTGAATAAATATGTAGGAGAATGAATAAGCAAAATTTGTTTTCACTCCTAAATTTTTGTTTGAGTTCTTTTTGTTTTTAATCCTGATAATGTTTTCTAACTTTCTCTTTGTTAATAAATGTCTGTGCATAAGTTATAAGCCATAAATATACTCATGGTTCACAGGATTTAATAAGGATTTACTCTACTAGTACTTTACTATTGTGAATTGCAGAACTTTTCTTCCACTATTTTCCCCATCTAAAAGGGCTGTGTCATACATAGAATTATACTGTGCTGAATATGATTTAATTAGTAAACATCTGCTGTCGAATTTTTATCTTAAAAAAAAAAGGCATTCTGTTATTGGGACACAAAATGATTAATTTTTTTCAAACTCCTCTAATAAGCAGAAGCTTAAGGTTTTGGAATATTTTTACATTTCCCTTGTTTCCTCATTTACAACTTGATAAAATTCCTAGATTGAAATTATTTTTTACAAGTCAAAAATTACTGGTTGCTCTCTTCGGTATATTATCAGAACTTGGAAAGGATACTTTGAAACAACGTTTAAAGTTAACTGAAATATGGAGGTTGGATTCATACCTAAATTTCTTGTGAAAGGTCTTATTTATGCCATTAAACTTTGATTTATAAAATTAAAGAAAACCTCTCATGCATAAAATACAGGATCCCCTTAAACCACCCCACCACCAACACTTCCATTGGTGTGGAAAATCTGATAACACTTTTTCTGTAATTCTCTTATTTTTAAAGTAGTTACATTTGTTACAATTTCAGGAGGATTATTAAAGCAGTACTATAACAATTGTCCATAGCTGTCCAGAGACTGTTTCCATCTATTGGCAATCGTGAATAATGCCTCTATAAAGATCAGTGTGCAGATGTCTGTTTGTGTCCCCGTTTTCAGTTCTTCCGAGTACGTACCTAGTAATGGGATTGCTGGATCATATGGCAAATCTATATTTAGGTTCCTGAGGAACCACCCAACTGCCTTCCAGAAGGGCTGCACCATTCTACATCCCCACCGACTGTGAACCCGTGTGCCTATTCCTCTGCATTTTCTCAGAACATGGAGTTTTCAGGGTTTTTTGGGAATGGCCATTCTAGTAGTTGTGAGACACTATCTCTTTGTGGTTTTTGATTTGCATTTCCCTAATTGCTAGTGAAGTTGAGCATATTTTCATATGCTTTTGAGCCATATGGAGTTCTTCTTTGGAAAAGGTCTATCCATGTCTTTTGCCCATTTTTAAAATTGGGTTGTTTGTCTTTTCCTTGTTGAGTTGTAGCATGTCTTTACGTATTCTGGATATTAAACCCCTATCCAATATGTGGTTTCCACACATGGTCTCCCATTGAGTAACTGCGTTTGTACTTTACTGATGAAATTCTATGATGTGCAAAAGTATTCAATTTTGAGGACATCCCATTGAGTTATTTCTTCTTCCATTGCCTGCAGTCTGTGTGTAAAGTTGAGGAAATTGATTCCTATGAGAACGAAAACTTTAAGATCTTTCCGTACATTTTCTTCTAAAAGTTTTATGTTACTGGGTCTAATGTTAGGTATTTGATCCATTTCAAGATCATTTTTGTATAAGGTATGAGATAGGGGTCCTCTTTCATTCTTTTGTAAATAGATATCCAGTTCTCCATGAACCTTTGTTAAAGAGGCTGCTCTGTCCCAGTTGAGTGGACTTGTCTGCCTTATCAAAAATCAATTATATGTAGATGAGTTGGTCTATATCTGAACAGTCAATTTGAATCAACTGACAGATTAACTTTTTACCAAGAAAATAGCCCCACTTCGAAGGCACTTTATAGTTTTCAAAAGGTAAAATTTTCATGGTCTAAATGAAGGATGCAAAAATGAGGAATTACCCAAGAATATTATGATCACCATCATTTTACAGATAAGAAAACTGAGCCACAGAGAGATTAACCTGCCTAAAGTCACACAGGGAATAAGTGGTGGATCCTTGATTTGAATCCAGAAATTTCTGGCTTATCCTCTCCCTGCTGGGCAGCCATGGACTGATGATTTCCAGATCCATATATCCAGCTCAGTCATCTCTCTTAAACTACAGACTTCTTGGTGTAACTGACCGTCCCACAGGCAGACTGCACTGAACAAGTCCAAGGTACCCTCCCGGGAAGGGGAGATGACTTCACAGAGAAGGGAAGCGTTAGAGAAGCTGAGTTCCAAAGGCCCTACCCCCACCCCATGGAGGGACAGAGGGGCTAGAGGATGGAGGGTGAGAAGGACGTGAAAGGGGTGGTGGTAGTGCCAAGTGGAATCTATTATGTACCCAGAAAAGCCATGTTGCTTAATCTGCATTCAAAATTCCTGGATGGGAGCTTTTTAAAAATAGTTTTATTGATAAATCTTACGCAAACATTTCATACATATTGTACATATCAATGGCTTGCACTATCATCACATAGCTGTGTATTCATCACCATGATCCTTTTTAGCATATTTGCATCGTTCCACAAAAAGAAACAAAATGAGGAAAGAAAGAACTTATACATACCATACCCCTACCCCTCCGTCTCAATGACCACTACTATTTCCATCTACACAATTTATTGTAACCTTTGCCCCCCCCATTACTAGTTTATATGTTATCCATATTTTTTACTCCTCTCTCCCCACCCTGGATCAAAGGATCAGACATGAGGTTTCACAATCACATAGTCACATTGCAAAAGCTATATTGTTATGCAATCATCGTCAAGAATCAAGGCTACTGGAACACAGCGCAACAGTTCATATACTACCCTCCAGTCACTCGAGTACACCATATACTAAAAAGGGATTGTTTCATGATGAGATAGGCATCTTTGTCACTACATGTCCACATATGAAATGCAGGCATCCAGCAGAACAAAGAAATGCTCAAAGGTTCTGAGAAAATCTGTGTCTGACCTCAGAGCATCTGCCCAGAAGCCAATGGACATGGAGTCCTTCGTCTTGAAAGTAAGGCTTGCTTAAGATATAACAGCTGAGTAAGACTTTACCTAACACTTGTGTACAGACCTTTCAGATTGGTGGGTGTGATTCTCACACCCACAGAGACAAGGCTGTGAACCCACTGATGACTGGGTATGTCACGTCCAGGTGAGCTCTTTCACCTTCACAAGGAGACTCTCCTTCTTGCTTTCTTCCCAACAGTTTGCCCAAGCTCTCTTTAGCTTCTACTCCCCTGTGTTCCTCTTTGCCCTCACGCTACACTTGGCCAGACTTATAACTTGGCTCCTATAATCCTTGGCTGTGCTTTTCTGTTTAACTAACAGAATCGAAGCTTCCCCAGCCCAACAGGATGTAGCACCTAGTAGCCCCTGACCTCACCTCCCTCCGTTCACCTCTCCCTCTCTGCTCTCCAGCCGCACTGGCCTCCTTGCAGTGTCTGGACTGTGTCTGGCACTGGCTGAGTCCCTCCACCCCTTCAATTCTTGGCTGAAAGGTCACTTTCTCAATTAAATGCTCCCTGGTGACTGTGGAATATTATAGCATGCACCTCACCCGCTTGCTACTCAAGCTACTCATCTCATTACCATGATCTATATTTGTTTTATCACAACAAATATCACCTTCTAACATACTGTGCAGTTGACTAATAAATCCTTGACGGTCTACTGCCTGTTTCCCCTTCAGAGAACGTGAAATCCAGGGCAGGGATTTGCGCGGTTTGGTTCATTGATGGATACGAAATACCTAGTGCACTGCCTTGCACACAGCGGGCGATCAATAAACATATGAAGGTGGGAGGAACGGGTCTGCCTCTCCAACTTGGGTGTGAGGCCCCGAGGCTTCTGTCCATGGAAAGAAGGATGGGCCCTCGCTCAGCTCAGGGACAAGGCCTGTCTGTCCACAGCAGCATCCATTTCATCCACAGCTGCTGCCCAGTAGCCCTGTTATCTGGGACTCGAGGGCTGCCTGGTGTTATTTCAAATCCTACACATTGAATTTTAAAGGAATTTTGTTTATTCAATGTTTTTGCTTTACTTTGGAAACCCAAGTTATTTCTTGGCATGCTAATTTGAAAATTAAACATGTGGCACTTTCTGAAACACTTCGACACTCAACATTTATGATTAAATTTGTTAGGCCAAGGTCAAATAGTTAAAACGCTGTATGGATTTTCCTTCTTCATTTTTTTTCCAGTTGAGGCTATTTATTACAGGACACAGTACAAAAGCACAAAGTTCCTTTCACAGAAAGGAGAGACCCTCTACAGGTCAGAGAAACACGAACCTGCCCCCATTCCGGTGTGCAGTCCAGCAGCCATAAAACACAGTACACTCAAAACCCTGCCCTTCCATCTCCATAAGGAGCTTAAGATTAGTGACACAAGTGGACTGCAGTAGTCAGGATTTAGTAAGAGACCTGCAAAGAGGCTCCTCATGTCAGGGGCTATAGAAGTCTTGCACAACAAGGGCTTCACAGTGTTTCCATTTGAATACTCTAGACACCTGAATATTTAAAATACACATCAATCCAATCTAGACGAACAGGGGAGGAAATGTGCTCTTGCTTGATACTGTACTTGGGAAGGAAAGAGAGCCAAGGAGGAGCCACAAATAAATTAAAACCTACATATACACCCTGGTGTCTGGTATAAGAGCACAGAGGGTAACATTACGGGTGGAGTTCCCCCTGTTTCCAGAGCAGACCCCTCTCAGAGCCCCTGGAAGGAATGCAGGATGCCACCTGGTGAGACAGGGTCCCTGGTCTGGAGCAGAGAGGATGGAACCCTGGCTCTCCTTTCATCTGGAGCCACGGCCTGCCTGTCTGCTGACATCCTCTCTTCCCTCTGGCCCACTGGTCTCCAGGGAGACCCGCCTGTCACCAGGGCTAATGGCACTAAGCTCCTGCACCCTGGGACACCCGGAGGTGGGGAGGAGAGAGCTGCTTCTGCCCACACAAGGCAGCCGGTGCTTTGAAGCAGCCCCGACCTTGAGGGGAAAATACCACCAGGCACTATAGCAAATATTCCCAGGTACTGCAGGGAAGGAGATGGTCTGTCACATACTCTGATGGTGCGAGTCTGACCCCTAAGGCTGGACACTAGGCCTTAGGCCTGGGGACTCACACTGTCGTCATCCTCTGAACATGCAGCTTGGTTCTCAACACAGCAACTGCGGTGTAGGTCACGTCATGTGGCGACGTGGTTGACTGTGAAATCACTATCGCATCAACCATTACATTTCTGATGATTGTGGGAGTCTGACCACTAAGGCTGGACACTCAGCCTCAGTCCTGGGGACTCACACGGCCATCATCCTTTGAACATGCAGCTTGGTTCTCAACACAGCAACTGCGGTGTAGGTCACGTCATGTGGCGACGTGGTTGACTGTGAAATCACTATCGCATCAACCATTACATTTCTGATGGGGTTAAAAACGTGGAAGAACCCCACATATTTCAGATGTGGGAAGAGGGAGGGTGAGGGCTGATGGAGGACGCTCTAAGCCTTGAATCCTCCCCAGCCTTCCATCCGCCTCACATCAGGCCCCAGGGGCACAGTCTACACCCTGAATCCTTCAGGGCAATTCATGGACGTCTTTCCATAGGGAACGGCCTTGGTCTCCCAGCCCCATGTAGTTCTCACAGCCACAGGCCACCAGGCTGTCCTCCAGGGCGCAGACGAAGGTGTTGCTGTGGCCGCGGCGAGGACAGCGTGGGGCCCAGCGTGGGGCGGTGGTGCCCATGGAGGCAGCCGTCGCCCACGCTCTGGCTCAGCTGGTCGCGTCATCCCTGGCTCTGACATGGCGCAGCTGGAGCAGGGCCTCGTTGCCACGCGTGATGTACCCCACGGCAAGGGCTCCTGGTGGGGGGACAGTCCTGGCCCGGGCGTCCCCTTGGCCCTGCCCTTGCTGCCGCTGTCTAAGCCAGAGCTGCCCTGGCTGACGGTGGAACTGCCGACTGCTCCCTGCTATGGCCACCTCAATCCCAAAGGGCTCATCCGTGGACACAGGGTGCCAACGGTCAGCCCCGATGCCTGAGGGTGGGGCTGCCCCAGCTGACCCTGGAGCGGTGGAGAGCGGGCGGGGCGGTGCAGGGCGCTGTCCGGCTCCTAACGAGTGCCGGGACTGCTGGTGGGTGGGCCCAGGTCCGTCTCCCGCGTGTCGCTGATGTAGGACTCGCGGGAGAGCCTCTTCCCTCCTGCACCTCCAAGTGCTGGAGCTGCTGGGGCACGGGCTGGAGGCTGAGGCAGAGCCGGTGGCTGGGGCTGAGGAGCTGCCGCCGGTGCTGGGAGCTGAACGGGCAGCAGTGCAGGAAACCAGCTTCCCCAGCAGGGCAGGCCCTTGGGCTGAGTCTCCAACTCTTCCCCAGTAATGCCAGTTTCCCCACATGGGACCCGGGGAATCACAGAGCAGCTGCTGAGTGTGGGTCACCTCCTGGTAGACGTGCATTCCTTTGGGGGTTAGTCCCAGGGCAACTGTAAGTCGATCTTTCTTCTTATCCTTTTGAAGCTTGAAGAGGCAAAGGGGCATGGTGTCCATCAGTTGCAGGAAACGGGAGTGCAGTTCAGAGCTCTTCCCCACGTGGCAGCCCCTGTGGTTCCCCGGGTCAGCCTGGACCCCTAGGTGCCAGCAGGAAGCAGCTCTCTTCATGGGGGGCGGCTCTGACCTCAGCACATCCTCCTTCAGGTGCCGGTAGTACAGGCGCCCGGCGGTTTTGTCCTTAAAACCCTTCCATTTTCCACACAGCACTGTGGTCTAAGGGAGGCAACAAAAGAAGCGCTGGATATCTTGTTTCCTTAATATATATATATTTCTCCCAGTCATCTGAGAAGCATTTGTTTAGCTTTTGAGCCAAGCCCATAAATATATACCCGTTGTATGCTCCAGGCTGATTTATTTCAACTGCCAGACAGGAAGGCACGGAGTGGACATAACGCGGGCTAGGTTACATAGCTGGGCATATGTGTAGGTGTAAAAGTTTCTGCAGTGCTGACCGTTGAGACTTCGGCAGCTTACTGTATCTGAATTACAGTTCCAACGACACCGAGGCCCATGTCATCGCACACTTGCTGCAGCAGCTCCCACCCGTGACATTCCCCCCACGGCCAGCCATGTCTGCTCCCGGTTGGGCAGCGCCACCACGGCCCGGTACTGCGGGGTCATCCCGCCTTGTCCCGGCTGTCAGCTCATGTCAGCGGCAGTGAGTAGGGCTGAGAGGCACGAAGGGAAGTTTCTTAAAACGTGAGTTTAGATGATGAGGACATTTTCCCACCACTGGGTCACGTGGTGCCGCTCTCTGCTTTACTGCAAGGGTGCTGATACTGTGCGGGTGGGGAATCCGTGAACATGATGGGCTGAGATACCGGGAGTGTGATTTTGTGGTTTTATATTGTCCGTCTGACTCAGACCAGTTCCATAACACCTGAGTAAGAAAAGGTCAGACCCCGGAAAGAAGAGCTCAGAGACTTCACAGCTTGGACACAGAACACCGAAAATTTCACAGAGCTCAGACTTTAAAACCCACAATTCAAACACCTCAAAACTCATCAATAGGATGGGAGACACATACATAGCTCAGAATCCTGATTCTCAAATCCAGGCATCCCTCATTCCCCAAGTTTTTAGCCACCTCTCTGCTTTCAGTGCTCCTGACTGAAACCAGCCCTCCCACCCCTGCTCAGGGTCCCAGACCTTCCATCTCATCGGCTTTGTCCTGCCATTTTCCTCTCTCTTAAATCTTCAATTAGTCACTGTATATTTTAATGGTCCAAAAGAGAAAGGAAAAATAAAACCCACGCCTTTCCCATTTGTGCTTCCGCAGCTCCTGCACGTTTATCTGTCGCCCTTCAAAGCAAAACTGCCTCTACTTACCCTGAGACCCTCCCTTCCCCGGCCCCTTCAGCAGAGTTGGGGGACGCTGAGGTGGCCAAGCGGGGTGCGCGGAGTGAGGGTGCAGAGGACAGGCGTGTTCATGGGGGAACCTGGGGCCGGGGTGAGAGTGGGAATGGCCAGGGCATTGGCAGAGGTCCCGCTCGTGGAGCGGCAGGGCCCACGGGCCGAGCAACATCCCTCCCCGACCTGTTACAACAGCTTTGGGAAGGTCCCCTCCCGGGAGACTCCAGGAGGAAGACGCGCCAGGACCGCTGGGGCCGCCCGCGCGCAGGCGCAGAACCGGCCACTCCTGGGCCCGCCCCGCCCTCCAGGCCGGGTCCTGAGGAGGAGCAGCCTGCGGCGGTTGCTATGGCTCCGGGGCCGTGGGAAGGGGGACTTCCTGTTGTTTGGGGCGTTGTAGGGGGCTAGTCCGGCCAGGAGCAGCCCAGTGTCTGGTCCTTGCTTTACCTGCTGCGATTCGTCAGCCAAAATTCTGAGGCTTCTGAGTCGGATATCAGCGGAAAAAATTGTTCTTCCGGCGGCAATAATCGCTCTCCGTCTCTCTAGCCGGTAGATGGCGCTAGTGCACCGTGCACCGCGGCCGCCTTGCTCCTACCCCGCCTTTTGTGCTCGAAAAAATGAAACGGACTCTTTTTTCAGTGAACAGAATCCGATTCTTACTGGCTCTGCACTCTGCCAGTTTGTGGGAGTGAAGTGGGTCTGTCTAGGCACATCAGTGTCTGGGCAAAACACCTTTGCTTTCCAATTGGCATTTCCTCCCTTGTATTTCTGCTTGCTCGTGTGGTTCTTTCTCCCCAGGTTTGTGCTGGGGTAGTCTAGGTCCTTAGCAATATATTCTTTCAGTACAGAAGTCATTCAACGTCACTGAGGGAAAATTGGAAGAACGAAAGTATATCAAAGAAACCTAATCTTACAGTCCCATCACCCAGGGATGACCACTAAAAATCTTTTGTGACATGTTTAGGAGCTTTTTCATTTATAAGGTACATTTTTAACATATTGAGGTTCATATTGCATCGTGACTTCAATTTCCCTGTTTTTAAACGCACATTAACCTGCATATAAGGACACCTGCGATTACAATCCTCGAACAGTGTTTCGAAAATGTTTATTCATTTTTCTTCATCAAAAACGCATAGTCTAGAAGTGTTAAAAATTAAGTCAGACCCCTCCCGTCTCAAAGGGAAGGCGATTCTTCCCATTTTTTGCCCATGTCAATAGTTCATTCTTTTTATTGCTAAATAATCTGCCACTGTATGTAGTTACCACAATCTCTTTACCCATTATACTGCTGACCAAGATTCCTTTAACTTCCCTTTAGCTTGTCTGAACTTCAGGCAGGCTTCTCAGGGACCCCTGATACCTGACCCTCATTTCACCAGGATCTTAAGCTCTCCAGGTATTTGAGAGGCACCTTAACAGGTAGTAGCTTTTTTCCCTCTTCCTCTCTCTTGGCCTTTCTTACAAAGTACAGTTGGCATAATCACAGCAAATGGAAACAAATTCCAAACCAAATGGTCCTAATTGCAATTTCAGTAAATCACTCATCCTACCCAGTAATCAACCAACCCACCTTAATATTTTTTAAGGACGTTTCCACTAGCCTCCCTCCACTCTTAAAAGTCCTGCTGTCCTTTGTCTGGATGAAGTTGAGTTCCAGTCTCTCTCCCCTGCTGCAGCAGTCCACAAATAAAGTCACCGCTGCTTGTTTAACACTGTCCCATGCAACCTTTTCTTAGTGTGGAAGGCTATATGGCTTGTTTCCAATTTTTGGCCCAGTGTGGGTGGAGCTCGTATAACTATTCCTGTGCTGGGTTTTGTGTGAACGTGACTTTTCATTGCTCTATGATAAGTACCCAGCTGTGTGTTTGCTGTCATATGATAAGTGTATGTTAACTTTATAGGAACCATTTTCTGAGCTGTTCCATTCTCCAATTTCACCAGCTATGTAGGTTAGTTACTGTTGATCACGCTTTTTCTTTTTTTATTGCATATGGTTGTAAATGATTCAACACCATTTGTTGAAAAAAAATCTTTTCCCCATTGAATTGCCTGAATTATTCAAATGTGTGGGCCTATTTATACTCTGTTCCATTATAACATTATCTTGATTACTTCCATTTTATAAGTAAATTTTCAAATCAGGGTTTGTAATTACTCCAATGTTTTTCTTGTTCTGAAGTGTTGAAGATGTGTATTACACTGGTATAAAAGGTTCTAAATGAAGACTGGCACAAACAGCCTCTGAGTTAACAGAAAAATGAGCAGAGGGATTTCCTCTATCTACTCCTTTACAATATACTTTCCAATGAACACATTCATGGTATAACAATACCTATACTGCATGGAGTGGGTAGCACATGTCATCAGCACTATTATGATAAAAGTGCTCTGAGCACCTGCTGGGGTTCAGGCTCCAGGATCCAGGCTTTGGTGACGTGGTGCACACAGGCTCGTTTCATGCAGGATAACAGTCAGCAAACAGCTCACATATATGAAACAAGCAGGAAGAAAGCCAGGACAGGGGTGAGCCAACAGGAGATGCTTGGAACACAGAAGAGAAATCTGTATCCCAGGTGGTCAGGAGCGACTTCTAACAAGGGGTGATATAATGTTATGCAATATTATTACCATCATATGCAGATGAGTATCAGAGAGGTTAAGTAACTAATTCAAGGTCACGCGACTGAATATTGTTGGTGACCATTTTCCACTTAGATGTGTTCTCATACAAAGGTCTCTGCACTACTCATTAGAACAATCTCTCCCTCTTAATGTTGTCACCTGTTTTGGACAGTGTGCACCCTTGGCTTCCTTATCCGTAGCTCTCTTTACCACTAAAATTCTTATAACCTAGTAAATACAGTACAGATTTTTGTTGAATTGTATCAGGCCTCTTGACTTTTAAAAGTAAATTCTTCCTTGTCATGCGCTTTAGCTCTGCCCATTTACTTGAGTTTGTATTGCACCACAGTAATGAGAATGGATGACTACGCTGTACTGTGTTAGCTTGTCTATAACACTCAATCTTAAATAAGTTGGAAACGTAATCATATATGCAACTAAAAACAGTAAAACTGTTTTTACTGTACCTTCAGGAGAAAACTATGCAAAAAACGTTGTTCCAAATGCCAAGACTTTCTTTGTCAGGCACGACTCCTTTGATTGGGAGTTGGTGAAATTCTGCTAGTTACCATATGGAAATTCTGTCTTTTTGTTCCTTTCTCTCCATTGTTGGTACTCTGAGAGGCTCAGTCAAGCAAGGTCAGTAACGTTTCCTTTTAGACAAAACCAACAAGCAAAAGAATTCTGAAAACACACATGCACAATTATAAGTCAGGACACATCCTACCCATAAATAGGGGTCTGTATATATAGGAAAATTGTATCAGGGATGCAAATGTAAATCAAGAAGTAAACATGAAACCAAATTTCTGATCACAGTAGAGTTTTACTGCCCAGAATCTGCCATACTCCAGCAAACCAGACAAGCGAAGACGCCCTCCTCCTTTAAATATGTTACCCTGACCCTTGTATTTGACAACACCGTCGAAATGACTGCATGCCAACCAGGAATCACACAGCATATTAAAACGTTTATTCATATATCATGTCACCATCGACCTCACACTCAAACTTTCTAGAAAGAGGTAATCTGATGATTTCAATATGGGATATGGAGTTTCTTAGGAAACACCTGAATTCTTCTGAATTGTTTCGTGGGGGGAGAGGAGAGGGATTTGGGGTGAGGAAACTCTGAAGCTCTTGAACAGAGTCTAACGCAGTTATCTCCCTAGTTCTTAATGCGTCGAGGAAGTTTAAATATCGTATTTCTCCACTTTAAAATGTACATCCCCAAATGGCAAAAGAGAATATTTCATATGCGCAGTTTAAAATTTGGACGGCCTGGACAGTGCGTTAAGATATCGCAAAAAAAAAAAAGAAAAAGAAAAAGGAAAGCACCACAGAGAGGAGCAGTCCTCCGGAGCGCCTAGAGAAGGTACATCCAGGAAGGAGCACAGTGCGGTCGCTGGCCATGACGTCACAGGGACGCGACCCGTTAGAGTTCTAAATTGCCGCCTTCGTCGCCAGGTGGGGCAGGGGGTTCGGGCACAGGCGATTTTGCGTGTGTGAGAGACGGGTTGGGTTGTGCGAACACGCGAAGTAAAGTTCTGCTCCGCGGCGAGAAGGGGCTGAGATGGGTCCTCCAGGCAAAGTCCCTTGGCGGCCCCAAGGCGCTCCTCCCCAGGGGCCTGTTGATGGAGGAAGAAGGTTCCCGGAGCCCAGAGGAAGAGTTTCCGGGTCAGTGGGGGCTTCCTAGAGAAGGGTCGTGGGTGCGGGGCTCAAGGCATTGAAAGGAGGGGCTTCTGTGACTGGCTCTTTTTGCCATTTCTGTTATAGTGTGCACAGATGAGGAGAGGTACCCATGTGATTGAACAAAATTTTTATAGTGATCATAATTCAACATATTTCCCATTTCAGCCACTTTCATATAAACAATGTATTGCTGGTAATTACATGCCCAGTGTTGTGCTAACATCACCACCAGCCGCTGCCAAAAGTTAACCATCACCTCCTGAGAAAGCCTTTTTGACCAGAAGGGGGAGGAGAGAAATGAGACAAAATAAAGTTTTATTGGCTGAGAGATTTCAAGCGGAGTTGAGAGGTTATCCTGGAAGTTATTCTTATGCATCATATAGATAACTCTTTTTAGTTTATGGGGCATTGGAGTGGCTGGAAGGAAGCACCTGAAACTGTTGAGCTGTGTTCCAGTAGCCTTGGTTCTTGAAGAGGATTGTATAACTATAAAACTTTTACGGTGTGACAGTGTGATTGTGAAAACCTTGTGGCTGCCTTTATCCAGGGTATGGACAGATGAGTAAAAAAATATGGATATTAAATAAATTAATTAAAGGAGGATAAAGGGTAAAAAATTGGGTAGATTGAAATACTTGTGAACAAGGAGAGGGAGAGGTAAGAGATATGGGCTGTATGAGTTTTTTTCTTTGTTCTTTTTATTTCTTTTCCTGGAGTGATGCAAATGTTCTAAAAATGTTCCTGATGAGAAAAAAAAGAAGTTCCTGATGAGTAATACACAACTATGTGATGATATTGTGAACTACTGATTGTATACCATATATGGACTGTATGTATGTGAAGATTCCTCAATAAAAATATTTTTAAAAATTTTTTCAAAATACAATTATGGTGATTAACAACAAAAATCACCCATTGATTAAGATAATTTAATCTGACCCATACATTACAGCAAAACAAAGTTTAATCTTACGGGAGTACTGTCTGGGTGTACGAGGGAGTTTTCTGGGTGCTGCTAACATTCTAGTTCTTGATCTGGTCTGTGGTTTCCTGCGCGTGTTCACTTTGTGCTATATGATTGGGCGGTACACTTTTCTGTGTGTATCTTTTTAAAATAAAAATGTGCAAGTACATTAATATTTAAAAATAGTTACAATTACCTCAAACAGAAACTCTGTACACACTAACCATTAACTTGCTACTCACCAACCTCCCACCCATCCCCACACGTCTGCTCCGGTAACCTGTAATATTCCTGTCTGTATGGATTTGCATATTCTAGTTTACTCATATAAGTGGGATCATACAGTATCAGTATTTGTCCATTTGCTCAATATGATGTCTTCATGGTTCATCCATGTTGTAGTATAATATCAGACTTTCATTACTTTTCATGACTCAATAATATTCAATTGTGTATATACCACATTTTCTTAATCCACTCGTCTATTAAGGACCATTTCCCTTCTACCTTTTCGCTATTTTGGATAATGCTGCTATGAATATTAATATACAGATATCTGTCTGAGTCCCTGCTTTCAATTCCCTAAGTATATACATAGAAGTAGGACTGCCGGGTCACATGTTAGTAACATATTTTAACTTTGTGAGGAAGTGCCAGTTTTTCAATACTGGCTATATCCTTTGATAATGTTGATGTCTATTTTGTGTTTTAGTTTGCATAGGAAATTGGATATACAATATAAGCACATGAACTGAACTAGTTGGGAAATTGATTTTATTCAGGCTGTTGCAATCGGGAAAGCACCCCAGGTCTGAAGATCAGAGTATCTCAGCAGTTTGGTTTTGCCTTATACTTCCCCATGAGGAGTAGACAAGTTAGAGGTGGTGTGACGTGCAGTTGGGATTACTTTTGCAATCGGGGCGGTCTCCGTCAGTGAACTGAACAGGAAATGTTTATGTGTCTAGGTAGTTTAAGGGGGACAAAATTGTAATCTGAGCTAATCATTCATGAGGCAAATTGGGGAGTTGGCGGGTCACAGGTAAATGAGTGTTCAAGACATACTTCCCGCATGGGGGAATTAGTTCAAATGGTAGAGTGCTAGCTTAGCATGTGAGAGTTAGCAGGATTGATGCCTGCCTTCTCCACTTTTAAGCAATGATTTGACACCTTGAAGCTCAAGATAGGCTTATATCATTGACAATAATAGATTAGGATAAGGGGTATGGAAGGATGTGGGGTTTCTTTTTAATTTTTATTTCTTATCCGAAGTAATGAAAATATTGTAAATTTGATCATGGGTTTCTATGCACAACTATGTGATGATTCTGTGAGCCAGTGATTGTATACTTAGGATGCTTTGTATGGTGTGTGAATATATCTCAGTAAAACTGCATTTATTTATTAAGAAAAAATTTTTTCAGCCTTTCCCTGACGCATCTAACCAGGTCTAACCTTCCCAATACTCATTCTCTGAGCACCCCCCCCCATTAAAGTCTCTGGGCTGGGAGGGTCTCTTTTCAATGGGTAAAGCAGCGTGTGCCTTAAAACTATGACCAGTGGCTGCCATTTCCTCTCTTTATACCAAGGGTTCCCACTTATTGCCCACTAAACCCTCGCAGCAGTCCTTGGAGAGCATGAGGACACCATCTCTGAAATGAATTTAACGCCCACATGACTCAAACCCACAGCTACGGAATAACTCCCCACACCCCAAGGCCATCCACCGGCTTCTGGTGCGTTTCCACCTCAGAAAAATAGCGCCCCATGGCCAGGCCAAGCCCAGGCCCCCAGGCTCAGGCCTGGACTTCCTTTGGCAGGGAGGGTGGTGGGTGTTAAGGGCTGGGGCACAGATGGAGGCCTTCCCTTGGACGACACTTTGGGGAGCTGAGGCGTGATGTTGCAGCCCCCTGACTCGCGACCCCCAGCAGCTTTTGCCAACACCTCTCCAGGCTCCTGGAGTCCAAGGCTGTCCAGGCGTGCTGAGAACATCTTCAGGGCTGGGAGAGAGCGCCAGACCCGTCCAGAGCAGTGACCATGCTGCGCCCAGAGCCCATTGCTGTCAGAGCAAAAGGAGGTCACCAGCTGGGAAAGCAAACCTTATCCCCAGTCCTAGAGGAGTCTGAAGTTAAGGGTTTTAGAACCTCTGCAGCCTGTTCCTGTGGATCTGTGTGCATGTGGGTATTAATAGAATGCATGATTCTTATTAACGATATGTAGGCAATTTTTTAAAAAGCTTGGACAGCAAGTATTATCCTAGTGATATAGAGAAAGGGTATAGTTCTTTAGGAGTAAGCCATTTTCCAGAACACTGAATGGTGGGAGAGATTTCATAACCAGTGCTCTTTTTAGAGCTCAGGTGAAATTCATCATTGCTGTTATCTGTGATGCCTGACCAAGCAAGCCTAAAGGTAAATAAGGAGATTACCCTTTTTCTATATATATTTTTAGAAAATGTCTGAGGTATTTTTATTAAACCACTGCAGGAGAGATAAGAAGCTAGCGTTAACAACTACAAACTGCCCAGAGGATTTTTACAGTGTGAAAGATGAAATAAGTGTTATTAAATGGAATAAAATTTGGTAAAACCTGTTGAATTAATTTAAAATTTATTTACATATGAATTTCATTAATAGTAGCTAAATTTTATGAGCAACAGGCATCTCTAAAACTAACAACCATGTATCTTCTATACTCGCAATTGCAAATAAAGCCCCTTGACGTGCATAAGTATTCAGTTTTGAGGACATCCCATTTAGCAATTTCTTCTTTCATTGCTTGCGCTCTGAGTGTAGAATTCTAGGAAACCACCTCCTACCACAAGAACTTAAAGATATTTCTGCACATTTTCTTCTAAACATTTTATGTTCCCAGCTGTAATGTTTAAGTCTTTGATTCATTTGGAGATAATTTTTGTATAAGGTATGAGATGGGGTCCTCTTCCATTCTTCTGGATATGGATATCCAGTTCTCTGAGAACTATTTGTTGAAGAGGCTACTCTCTCCCAGTGAGTGGACACGGGGGCCTTAAGGAAAATGAATTGTCCATAGATGAGAGGGTCTGTTTCTGAACACGTAATTCCATTCCACTGGGAGATGACCATTTTACTGAGGGAGTAACCACACTGATGCAGTTTATAGTCATGAAAAGGTAACATTTTCGTGGTATAAATCAAGAATGCAAAATTGGGGAAATGTCACAGAATATCATAATCATCATCATTTTACAGATAAGAAAACTGAGCCACAGAGAGATAAACCTTCCCAGAGTCACACAGGGAATAAATGGTGGATCCTTGATTTGCATCCAGAATCCTGGTTTATCTCCCCTCCCCCACTATGCGGCCATGTACTGATGATTTCCAGATCCATATATCCAGCTTAATCATCTCTCTTAAACTACAGACCTCTTGGTGTAACTGACCGTCCCACAGGCAGACTGCACTGAACAAGTCCAAGGTACCCTCCCGGGAAGGGGAGATGACTTCACAGAGAAGGGAAGCATTAGAGAAGCTGAGTTCCAAAGGCTCTACCCCCACCCCATGGAAGGACAGAAGGGCTAGAGGATGAAGTCTGGAGGATTTCAAAGGGCTGGTGGTGGGGTGGGAAGATGAGCTTCTCAGCAAGAGAGGCTTTTGATATTTTTCCTATTCGAGTGCACACGCGTGATAATAAGCACCTGTCACCTTGAGTTTATTTCTTCATTTTCATTTTGTATTGAGAGTGCACGCTGCTTCAGGAAAATACACAAAGCTGATATGTAAACCCAAGGAGATATATACTTAGTGGAGAAAATCCCATCTTACCTCAGAGGTAACTGGCAATAAACCAGCACTCTGCTGTATACAACGAGAACATGCTCTTAGACTGAATAAATGAAACCAAAATCAGTCATTTTTCTAAAATGTCATCATTCTCATGGGTTAGACAGCTGAGGCACAGAGTTTACGGTAGCTCCCCAAAGTCACAAATGTAGAAAGTGGTAGAGGCCTAAGGACAACTAAGACTAAATGTGTCCACAGCGGAGCTCATCCACCCCCACTTCGCACAACACCTGCACCTCCTCTATGGTCCCTAACCCAGCTGCTTAGGCCAGAGATCTTTAAAGCCATCCCTGATTCTTCCCTCTGCCTCCTCAGACCCCACCATCACCGTGCCTACTTCCTAATATTTGTAATAAAATAATTGAGCTGATTTCTCTTCCAAACACAGTCGGTTCTCTATTCCAGGTCACCCTCATCTCTCTCCTGGACAACCATGACTTCACAGCTGGTCCTGCTGCCACCAGCCTTGACCCATTCCCCCCTCCCTGTCCCACTGCCTGAGGGACCTTTCTTAAATCCTCATCCAGTGGGTCATGTCCCTCCTGCCCCAAACTCTGCCGGGGCTGCCTGCTGCTCTTAGGGTAACATCCGGGCCCCTGGTCTGGGGCCATCAGGCCTGCTCACCCCAAAGCACCTCATCTGGAGCAGGCCCCTCCTTCTGTCCCACCCACACTCTGTGTTCCAGCCACTCTAAGGCCCCTGTGTTCCTCAGCCGCCTTCCTCTCTCTCATTTCCACAACCTCACAGGGCTTCTTGCTCTGTCTGGTGCACTTCTCCTCCCCTCCTTCTGCCTCATTCCTGCTTCCCTTCAGCTCTCAGGTTAAGTAGAACAATTTCCATTCAGCTGGGGAGTCCCAGGATGAAAAAGCCCAGTTAACACTTGAGACTCTTACTGACTGGAACATGGTAGAGATTCAGTAAAAATTCTCCAATGGACAAACGTTTTATTCAGGTTGAAAATGAGCTAACAAGAAATGCAGTGTTAGAGCAGGCTGTTTCTGGGACGGGTTTCTTTGCTCTTTTAAGACACAGACAGCAAAAGAGATTTCACACAGAGTTGAGGTTATCCTGGAGGTTATTCTTATGCATCATATAAATATCTCTTTTTACTTTATGGTGTAGTAGAGTGGCTGGTGGGAAGTACCTGAAGCAGTCCAGCTGTGTTCCAGTAGCCTTGATTTTTGAAGATTACTGTATAAAAATTTATCTGTTACAACGTGTGTGATTGTGAAAACCTCGTGTCTGATGCTCCTTTTATCCAGGGTATGGACAGATGAGTAAAAAAAATATATAATAAATAATAAGTGGGATGAGAGTTAAAATGAATTGTGTAGACTGACATACTAGTAGACAATGAGAGGGCGGGGTAAGGGGTATGGAATGTATGAGTCTTTTCTTTTTTCTCTTTATTTATTTTCTGGAGGGATGCAAATGTTCTAAAAACAACCATGGTGATGAATACACAAATATGTGATGATATTGTGACCCATTGACTGTACACCAGGTATCCATCCATATATGGACTGTATATGTGTGAAGATTTCAAAATAAAAATACTTTTTTAAAAAAGAGATAAAGACAGCAAGGGTTTCACACATTTTCACTGGACCACTGTTGCATCTGAGTATGGAGTTTGGAATTGGAAAAGCAATTTTGGTACCGTGCAGGGATCCAAATCAAGGACAAGCCTTGCCATGGAGAAGAGTAAGTGTAACATGGAAAGAATCTGTCACTTTATGGCATCATTTACTCAGCAGATTAATAGGACCTGGACTGCCCTACACGTGGACTGCTACCTGTGGACTGTTTTTTAAGGAGAAAATTATTCCTTAGAAGTGAAAGGATCGTCCAGATGTTCTGTTATGAGCAGATACTCACTGAGCCGTCCTCCCTCTGCACGTGGGTTGATTTCTGGTCCTTGTGAGTCATCAGGGACAGAATCAGCTTCCTGCCCACTGCGTGGGACTGCCGTGGTTTGAAGCTGTTATGGACCCCAGAAAGGCCATGTTCTTTCAATCCATTCCTGTGAGTGGAAACCTAGTGGTGGTGGGACCTTTTGATTAGGTTATTTCAATAGAGATGTGACTCACCCCATCAGAGTGTGTCTTGATCATGTTGCTGTTGTCCTTTATGAGAGGAGAAAATACATCTAGAAGCACAGAGATGAATTTAAGAGAAACTCATAGAGAATAAACCTGGGGGACTTGAGAAGTCCCACAGAGATTTAGAGAGGAAGCCACTGGAACCAGAAGCTAAAAGCAATGAAACCCAGGAGGGAAGGACCAGCATGCTCCAGCCATGTCCCTTCTCATGTGACAGAGGTTTCCCGGATGCCAGCAGCATGTCTTCAGTGTCCAGGTATCATCTTGTTGATGCCTTGAGTTGGACATTTTCATGGCCTAAAAACTATAAATTGTAAGTTAATAAATCCAGACTGTAAAAGCCAATGGATTGCTTGTATATTGCATTCCGGCAGCTTTAGCAAATCGAAACAGGATCCTCCCTGAGAATCTGAAGACACCTTCACCCATTCCTTAAGTGTACCCAACAAGTGCCATAAACCCTGGCACAAACTATGTTAGTTCCTACAACATCTAATGGAAAGTGTGATCCTATGTGGGCAATACCTGCTAGAGACAGATCTGGGAGGATTAAGTGCATCTTATTTTAACCCCTCTCTGCACGGCACACCTAAGTAAGAAATTAAGTGTGCACCTTGCACCTGTGAACAACAACAAACACAAATTATGAAAATGGCATGAATTCTGCCAGCACTGCCCCAAACCCCCATCCTTGGCTTGAGCGGTAGAGGAGACTCCCAGGGAAATCTGGCCTGCTTCTCTACACACTGTTGTTTGGCTAACACAGGGCAGAGTGTGAACAAATCTTCCCGGACCCTAGTTATTGACAGTCTAATGTGTTCTAGGCATATGCAGTTTTTATTTCCCACACATCCTGAGAGATGAGTATTACATTACCAAATCTACAAATAAGGGGGGAAAAAAACTAAAATAGGTTAAATCATGGGAGTGTTGAATTTTACCTGAACTTTGCAATCTTAGAAAATAGTGTAAGTTATTAAATCCCTATCCTTTGTGTTATGGATCACGCAGCCTTAACTTCCCATAGCATGACTAATCTTCAGACAGGCTTCTTCCTGGCTCTGTGCCCCCGACTGCCCTGACCTTGGCCCTCACAGAATCCATTTAGAACCTGCTCGGCCTGGCCTCCACAGTGACCTCAGGAGATAACATCCTGTAAGGGACACCCCCATCGCTGGCCGCCCCTCTGCAGTACTCTTCCATTAGCTCTTCCCAGACCTTAACTCTCCTGCCCTCTGCCTCAGGGGAGTTGAGCCCACTTTCTCTCCCTTCTTGTGATAGCCTTTTGGTTTCTCCTCACACAATAAACTCCTGGTTTCTCCCCTCTATAGTGAATGTAAGCTTTGAATAAACATATCCTTGCCTGTGTTACATTTCCTGGTACAGTTTTTTCTTTGACAATCACTAATCCACAAAACGGGATGAATCTGGGAGTCACAACCCGGTCTGACTCCAATGCTGGTCCTTTCTCCACTTACTAGGAGACGCTTTGCTCACATTACAGGTGCCGAGATGTGGATTTTGTTCCATGGTGAGATGGGCATCTTCGCCCCAACATCATGTCCACCTGTGAAGCACAGGCATCCAGCAGAGCAAAGCAACGCTCAAGGCTTCTGAGAAAATCTGTGTCTGACCTCAGAACAGGTGCCCAGAAGCCAACGGACTTGGAGTCCTTCGTCTTGAAATTAGGACTTGCTTAAGAGATAACAGCTGAGCAGGACTTTACCTAAGGTTTCTGTACCGACCTGCAAATTGGTGGGTTGATTCTCATGTCCACAGAGACAAGGCTGTGAGCCCACTGATGACTGGGTATGTCCCGTCCAGGCGCGCTCTTTCACCTTCACAAGGAGATGCTCCTCCTTGCTTTCCTCCCAACATTTATCCAAACCGTCTTTGCTGAATTCTGTTCCCGTGTTCCTCTTTACACTCATGTTACAGCCTTGCCCAGATTTAATATGGCTCCTATAACCCTTGGCTGTGCCTTTCTGTGTAGCTAGCAGAATCGAAGCTTCCCCGGTCAACAGGATGTAGCACCTAGTAGCCCCTGACCTCACCTCCCTCCATTCACCTCTCCCTCTCTGCTCTCCAGCTGCACTGGCCTCCTTGCAGTGTCTGGACTGTGTCTGACAGCCTCTGTGTCAAACACATTTCCCCAGCTGCAACCTTGGTCTGGAAAGCCCTAAGCCCAGATATCTACATGGCTGAGTCCCTCCACCCCTTCAATTCTTGGCTGAAAGGTCACTTTCTCAATTAAATGCTCCCTGGTGACTGTGGAATATTGTAGCACGTGCCTCACTCACTTGCTGCCCAAGTTCCTCATTTCATTGTCCTGATCTATATATCATTTATCACAGCATCTATCACCTTCTAACATACTGTGCAGTTGACTAATAAATCCTTGACGGTCTACTGCCTGTCACCTATCACTTCCCCTTCAGAGAACGTGAAATCCAGGGCAGGGATTTGCGCGGTTTGGTTCATTGGTGGATATGAAATACGTAGTGCACTGCCTTGTACACAGCGGGCGATCAATAAACATATGAAGGTGGGAGGAACGGGTCTGCCTCTCTGACTAAGAGGGGACCAAGAGGGGAGGAGGTGTATTCTTGCCTGATACTGTGCTTGGGGAGGAAACAGAGCCAAGTTGGAGCCAGAAATAAAACCTACATAAATTCCTGGTGTCTGGTTACTGAGCTGAAGGCACAGAGGGTAGCATTATGGGTGGAGTTCCCCCTGTTTCCAGAGCAGACCCCTCTCAGAGCCCCTGGAAGGAATGCAGGATGCCACCTGGTGAGACAGGGGCCCTGGTCTGGGGCAGACAGGATGGAGCCCCGGCTCTCCTTTCATCTGGAGTCACGGCCTGCCTATCTGCTGACATCCTCTCTTCCCTCTAGCCCCCTGGTCTCCAGGGAGACACGCCTGTCGCCAGGGCTGATGGCACTGAGCTCCTGCACACTGGAGTGCCCAGAGGTGGAGAGAAGCTGCAGCCCACACAGGGAAGCCGGTTCTTTGAAGCAGCCCTGACTTTGAAGGGAAAATACAACTGACGCACTATAGCAAATGTTCCCTGGCACTGTAGGCAAGCAGATGGGCTGTCACATACTCTGATGGTGGGAGTCTGACCCCCCAATGCTGGACTGGGCACTCTCTATTTTCCTGGGAAACTAGATGGGAAGACATTCATTCATGCCCTCCCGGAGGGGCATCTTGGAGAAGGAAAGGGTTCCTGGCCCAAACTAGGTTGACCCATATGGTGGGACTTACTTCATCCTCCAGGAACTTGCATTAAGACTCAGCCTTGCCTGTTACTATGAAGACACCTATTACAGCTGATCTTGCAAAGAGAGCAGGGTGCATTGAGGCCTCCTACGCACCAGGATGGTGGCTGGGAGTGTCCTGAACAGAATTGCAAATGACACCAATCTAACGTGAGACCCTACAGCTCTGGCTAGCATGGGGTTCACACGACAGCCTACTCAGAATCTCTGCAGGGACCTCTGCCTCCCACCAGGCCCCAGGCACCCTGTCAACACACCGAATTCTTCATGGCAGTTCATGTACTTTTTTCACATAAGGGCAGACTTGGTCTCACAGTCCCATGCAGTCTGCACAGCCATAAGCCGCCAGGCTATCCTCCAGGGCGCAGACGAAGGTGCAGCTGTGGCCGCAGCGAGGCCAGCATGTGGTCCAGCCTGCCTCTTGCTCTGGCCGACATCTCACCTGCAAAGGCTTCGATACATTGCAGGTTGGAGAACATATGCACATGATGGAGGGTTGCTTTGCATCAGACAGAGGTGACACTGAAAACGGCCCTTAGAGGGGAGGGCATAGGTCCTGCTCTGTTGAAGTTGTCCAGAAAAACTTGCCCTAGTTTTGTAGAGAAACTCATCACCAGATCTGTGATCCCAGCGGGTGCAAGGAAAATGGAATACTGAGTAATGTTTAAACCTGTCTCTCAACCTCTCATTGCTCAGATGTAGCCTCTCTCTCTCTCAGCCAACACGACAATCAAACTCACTGCCCTCTCCCTCTCTACGTGGGACATGACTCCAGGGGTGTGGACCTTCCTGGCAATGTCGGACAGAAATCCTATAATGAGCTCGGGACTCAGCATCAAGAGATTGAGAAAACCTCATCCGAAAAGGGAAAGAGAGAAATGAGACAAAATAAAGTGTTAATGGCTGAGAGATTCCAAACAGAGTCGAGAGGTTATCCTGGAGGCTATTCTTACACATTAAATAGGTATCACCTTTTTAGTTAAGGCATAACAGAGAGGCTGGAGGGAACTGCCTAAAAAATGTAGAGCTGTGTGCCAGTAGCCATGTTTCTTGAAGATGATTGTATAATGATACAGCTTTCACAATGTGACCGTGTGATTGTGAAAACCCTGTGTCTGATGATCCTTTTATCTACCTTGTCAATAGATGAGTAAAACATACGGAATAAAATTAAATAATAGGGGGAACAAATGTTAAATTTAGATTGTAGTGATAGTGATCAAGAAAGGGAGAGGTAAGGGGTATGGCATGTATGAACTTTTTTGCTTTCTTTTTCTTTTTCTGAATTGATGCAAATGTTCTAAGAAATGATCATGATGATGAATATACAATTATGTGATAAAAAAGAATGTTCATATTGTAAAAAAATAAATAAATAAATAAGAAGGGTTCTCAAAAAAAAAACACCTGTCTCTCTTCTAACCAGGTTGTAGTTTTTCAGAAAAGGAACAATGTTTTTTCTCCCTCTGAATCCTTGCCTCAGGATGCAAAGTGTGCTCTGTAAGTTCTCCTGTAATGATGGAATTAAAGCTTGGGTTTCTTATAGGAGGAGACAAGAACATAATTACTTAAATCCAATGTGTATTTCTTCCAAATCATATATGCACACATTATTTCTAATTTCCAACTGGAACATTCATGGGCCAACATGTTACCTCCGGCTAGAGATGGCATTAACCTGAAATCACTTCTTTTCCCCCAGCCTTGAATTGTTTTCTCAACCTCTGTGTGATGGCTGGGAAGGGCCGAGATTCAGGAATTGTATCTTCTATTGTCTTTCTGACTCAAACCTGTTCTGTAATAACGGAGCATGCAAGGGTCAGACCCGGGAAAGAACAGGTCAGAGAACTCACAACCTGGACACAGAACAGCGAAAAAGTCACAGAGCTCAAACTTTGAAGCCCACAATTCAAACATCTCAAAACAAACTAAATGGGGAGAGAGAAACACAGCTCAGGGTCCTCAGATTCTCCTATCAGGCACCCCTCATTCCCCAAGTTTTTAGCCACCTCCCTGCTTACAATGCTACTGACTGAAACCAGCCCTTCCACCTCTGCTCAGGGCCCCAGACCTTCCATCTCAAGGGCTTTGTCCTGCCATTGTCCTCTCTCCTCAATCATCAATTAGTTATTGTATACTTCAATGGTCCATAAGAAAAAGGGGAAATAAAACCCACCCTTCCCATCTGTGCTTCCGCAACTACCGCACATTTACCTGGTGTTCTTCAAAGCAAAGCTGCCTCCGCTTATCCTGAACCCTTCCCTTCTCAGCCCCTTCCACTGAGCTGGGGGACGCTGAGGTGGCCAAGCGGGGTGCGCGGAGTGAGGGTGCAGACTACGACTCGGACCTGGACGAGCGTGTTCAAGGGGGGCCGGGGGGAGGGTGGGAATGGCCAGGGCATTGGCAGAGGTCCCGCTCGTGGAGCGGCAGGGCCCACGGGCCGAGTCGCATCCCTCCCCGACCTGTTACAACAGCTTTGGGAATGTCACCTCCCGGGGGACTCCAGGAGGAAGACGCGCCAGGACCGCTGGGGCCGCCCGCGCGCACGCGCAGAACCGGCCCCTCCTCGGTCCGCCCCGCCCTCCCGGCCGGTCCCGGGGAGGGGGAGGACCCTTCTCAGGCCGTTGCTATGGCTCCGGGGCCGCCGGGAAGGGGGCTTCCTGCTAGTTGGGGCGTTGTGGGAGTCAGTTCAGCCAGGCCCAGTCCAGTGTCCAGTTTTAGCTTTCCGTGCTGCGCTTCTTTACCCAAGCTCCCGAGGGCTGTGGATAGGAAACCAGCAGAAAGGGTTGTTCGCACTGTTGTAATGTCCGCGTTCTGTCTCTGTGGCCGCTAGATGGCGCTGGTGCACCTTAGAGGGCGTCCGCCTCGCTCCTGCCCCGCCTTTTGTGCTGGAAAAAACAAGCCAGAATCACTTAAGGAAACAGAAACCAGTTCCTGAGTTCTAAGCCGTACGCCCAACACACACTATAAAGGGGGTGGATCCCTCACTGCAAGGAATGAGAACTGTGTTGCTCTCTGTAGAGGGCCAGAAGCAATCAATCAGGCCCAAGCAGGGAAAGTCCCCACAACATTGGGGCGGAATGTCCCCAAGAGTTAAACAATAACCAATGTTAGGAAACTGAGAGAACGGGATGTGTTTTGGCAACAGCTAATGGCATTTTTCTACTTCTATGATACGCTTGCTTGCTAGCAACTGCAAAACCACAACAGGATTTTAGCCTTTATAAGCACACCTTGAAAACCTCTGGGGGCTGCTTTCTGAATCTTCCTTCTTGGAAGTTTCTGAGACAGTCGCTGGCCAGCTAATAAAGACTCTAAATTGGCTTGCAGTTTTGAATTATGTGGTCTCTCTTTCCGAGCGTTCCACAACACTCTCCAATTGGCATTTCCTCTTGGGGCCCTGCCTGGGCGTCTTGTTCTGCTTCTCTACTTGATTTTGTCAGAATCCTTCCCCAACTTTGTGCTGGGGTTTATGGACTCTTAGCAATATATTTTTTAGTATAGAAGTCATTCAACATAGATAATTTAGAAGACTGATAAATCATAGCAAAGCTTCTCTTATCCACAATCCCACCACCGAGGGGTGACCATTAATAATACTTTGTGACACCTTTCCCAGGAGGTCTTTCATTTATAAGGTGCATTTTAAACATGATGAGATCCATACTGCATCGGGACTTCAATTTCCCGCTTTTCAAACTCCCATTTACAACATCAAAGGCCGCCTGCGATAAAAATCGCTAGACAGGGACGTTCAGATATTTTTATTCATTTTCTTCATAAAAGGAAGCTTAGTCTGGAAGTGGTAAAAATTAATTGTAATCTAGTTGAATGGAGAAATTGCCCCTCCCTCCTCTTGTCTCAAAGGAAAATATCATAGTGGAACCTTCCTGAGGAAAGAGCTGTACTTGTCTTTCTTCCTTTTTGCTCCCCAGTGCTCCTGTCAGCACAAGAACCGGACAGCGCTGGCTGGTAGCATCCGCTCAATATACATTTGTTTAATAAATGAACCCTATCTGCTTTCTTCCTGTTGTCTCTATAAACATAATGTACCTTTCAGTACTATTGGGATCGAGGTATTATAAAACATTTCCTACATGGTTTTAAAATTTTTCCATTAACACACTACAGTGATAAAGTGATTCTTACAACCTGTTGCCCATGTGAATAGTTCATTCCTTTTATTGCCAAATAATCTCCCATTATATGTTGTTACCACCGTTTCTTTATCCATTATCCTTCTGACCATGACTCCTTTTAATTCCCTTTAGCTTGTCTAGGTCCTTGTATAAACTTCAGGCAGGTTTCTGAGGAACTCCTGACACCTGATGCTCATCATGCCAGGATCTTAAGGTCTCCAGGCATTTGAGAGGCACCTTATTAGGTAGTTCCTTATCTCCCTGTTCCTCTCTCTTGGCCTTTCTTACAAGGTACAGCATAATCACAGTAAAAGGAAACAAATTCCAAACCAAATGACGGTAACTGCAATCTCAGTAAGTCACTCACCCTACCCAGTAATCAACCAAGCTCCCTTAACATTATCTAAGGACTTTTCCACTAGCCTACCTCTGACCTAAAAAATCCTGCTCTCCTTGTCTGGATAAAGTTGAGTTCTAGTCTCTCTTCCCTGCTCCAGCAGGCAATAAACAAAGTCACCCTTGCTTTTTTAACATTGTCCCGTGCAACTTTTTGTTTGACAGTGTGGAAGGCCATTTGGCTTGTTTCCAACTTTTGGCCCAGTGTGAGTATTTGCTGAGTTTCCAATCCAAGTCCATAAATAATACAGTCACTGTATGCTCCAGGCTGTTTTGTTTCAGTATCGAGTGAGAAGAGCCCCGGGTTGCCTTAACCCAGGCAGTGTTACATAGTTAGGAACATGTATATGCCTAAAAGATCTTAGAGTGCTGACCCTGGAGATTCCGGCAGTTTACTTACCTAAATTACACTTCTGAGGACCCTCAGGGTGAAGAAATGGGCATCTAATAGTCATCTAATCGCACACCTGCTAGAACCCCCCATCACTGGCATTCACCCCCAAGGAGAGCCGCCTGTGCCCGGTGTTGGGCAGCAGCGCCACCGTGTTCCAGTACTCCGTGGCATGTTGCTTTGTCAGGGCTGCCTGCTGATGGGAGCATTGGGGACAACAACAGTGAGCAGGGCTGAGGCAGGAAGGCCAGTTTCTGACAATCTGACCTGTCAATGACAAGGAATTTTTTCCAGCACTGGGTACAGTGGTTCTGTTGTCTGCTGCTTTCCTGCAAGGGTGTTGATACTGTGCAGGTGGGGGAATCCATGACCATGTATAGAGTGTGGCTTTGTGTGAGATGGAGGGTGATATGGGAAATATCCCTCAGTAGGGAGGGCAAAGGGTCCTAGTCTGTTGACGTTTTCCAGAAAAACTTGCCCCAGTTATAGAAAAACTCACCACCTGACATGTGATCCCAGTGTGTGTCTAATGTAACTGAAATACTGGGTAAAGTTAAAAACCTGTCAAACCAGGTTCACATTTTTCAGAAATGGAACAATTTTTTCTCACTCTGAATCCCTTGCCTCAGGATGCAGATTGTGTTATGTAAGTTATCAGATAATGGTTGAATTCAACCATGGGTTTCTAAGAGAAGGAGACAAAAATTCTGGGATAGGTCAGTATTTCTCGAACCCAACATGCAATTCTATCAAATCATATGTGCATGTTATTTCTACTTTCCAAACGAGACTATCCCGGGCCCTCACACTGCCTCTGGCTAGACATGGCATTCACCTGGATCACTTATTTTCCCCAAGCCTTGATTTCTGTTTTCCCAACCTCCCTGTGATTGTTGGAAAGGGTTGAGATTTAGGGAATGTATCTTTTATTGTCCTTCTTACTCAGACCAGTTCCATTATACCCGAGTATGCAAAGGTCAGACCCCGACCAAAGAACAGCTCAGAGACCACACAACTTGGACATATAACACAGAATAACTCACAGAGCTCAGACTTTGAAGCCCACAATTCAAACATCTGAAAACAAATTCAATGGGGAGAGAGAGAAACACAGTTCAGGGTCCTCAGATTCTCCTATCAGGCACCCCCCATTCCAAAAGTTTTTAGCACCTCTCTGCTTACAATGCTCCTGACTGAAACCAGCCCTCTTTTCTCTGTTCAGGGTCCGAGGCCTTTCATCTCAAGGGTTTGTCCTGCCCCTATTGTCCTCTCTCCTGAATCATCAATTAGTCACTGTATATTAGAATGATCCATAAGCTAAACGGGAAATAAAACCCACCCTTCCCATCTATGCTTCCGCAACTATTACACATTTATCTGGTGTTATTCAAAGCAAAACTGCCTCCGCTTACCCTGAGACCCGCCCCTCCTCGGCCCCTTCCACAGAGCTGGGGGACGCTGAGGTGGCCAAGCGGGGTGCGCGGAGTGAGGGTGCAGACGACGACATAGACCGGGACGAGCGTGTTCGAGGGGGGCCGGGGGGAGGGTGGGAATGGCCAGGGCATTGGCAGAGGTCCCGCTCGTGGAGCGGCAGGACCCACGGGCCGAGTCGCATCCCTCCCCGACCTCTCCCCACAGCCTCGGGAAGGTCACCGCCCGGGGGACCCCAGGAGGAAGATGAGCCAGGACCGCAGAGTTCGCCCGCGCGCAGGCGCAGAACCGGCCACTCCTGGGTCCGCCCCGCCCTCCAGGCCGGGTCCAGCTAAGGGGGAGGGCCCGCCTGAGGCCGTTGCTATGGCTCCGGAGCCGCGGGGAGGGGGCTTCCTGCTAGTTGGGGCATTGCGGGGGCAGTTTGGCCAGGCCCAGTCCAGTATACGGTCCTTGCTTTCCCTGCTGCTCTTCTTTACCCAAGCTCCTGAGGGCTGCGAGCAGAACACCAGCAGAAAAGGTTGTTTTTCCGGCGGCAACGCCCGGATTCCGTCTCTATGGCCGCTAGATGGAGATGGTGCGCCGCGGAAGACGTCCGCCTCGCTCCTGCCCCGCCTTTTGTTCTACAAAAAAAACCGAGCCAGAGACATTTTAGGCAATGAACACTGGTTCTGGTTGGATTTGCTGCGAGCCCCCCTGCCAGCTTCAGGGCCTCTGGGCTGTTTCTTTTCAAGTGGTTTATGGATTAAAACTCTGACCCGTGGCTGCCATTTCCTGCCTGTACACCAAAGGTTCCACGCACTGCTAGCTAAACTCTCGCAACAGTCCGTGGAGAGCATAAGGGCACCACCTCTAGGTATGAATTTAACCCCAGGGACACAAACGCAGACCTGTGGAATGACCCTCTCACAAGACCAGCCTGTCATCCAGTGGCCTCAGGTGCATTTCAACCACAGAAAAATGATCTCCCAAGGTCAGACCGAAGGCTCAGGCATTTGGCAGGGAGGGTGGTGGGTGTTAAGGGCTGGGGCACTGATGGAGGCCTTGCCTTGGATGACACTTTGGGGAGCTCAGGCATGATGCTGCAGCCCCCTGACTCGCGACCCCCAGCAGCTTTTGCCAACACCTCTCCAGGCTCCTGGAGTCCAAGGCTGTCCAGGCGTGCTGAGAACATCTTCAGGGCTGGGAGAGAGCGCCAGACCCGTCCAGAGCAGTGACCATGCTGCGCCCAGAGCCCATTGCTGTCAGAGCAAAAGGAGGTCACCAGCTGGGAAAGCAAACCTTATCCCCAGTCCTAGAGGAGTCTGAAGTTAAGGGTTTTAGAACCTCTGCAGCCTGTTCCTGTGGATCTGTGTGCATGTGGGTATTAATAGAATGCATGATTCTTATTAACGATATGTAGGCAATTTTTTAAAAAGCTTGGACAGCAAGTATTATCCTAGTGATATAGAGAAAGGGTATAGTTCTTTAGGAGTAAGCCATTTTCCAGAACACTGAATGGTGGGAGAGATTTCATAACCAGTGCTCTTTTTAGAGCTCAGGTGAAATTCATCATTGCTGTTATCTGTGATGCCTGACCAAGCAAGCCTAAAGGTAAATAAGGAGATTACCCTTTTTCTATATATATTTTTAGAAAATGTCTGAGGTATTTTTATTAAACCACTGCAGGAGAGATAAGAAGCTAGCGTTAACAACTACAAACTGCCCAGAGGATTTTTACAGTGTGAAAGATGAAATAAGTGTTATTAAATGGAATAAAATTTGGTAAAACCTGTTGAATTAATTTAAAATTTATTTACATATGAATTTCATTAATAGTAGCTAAATTTTATGAGCAACAGGCATCTCTAAAACTAACAACCATGTATCTTCTATACTCGCAATTGCAAATAAAGCCCCTTGACGTGCATAAGTATTCAGTTTTGAGGACATCCCATTTAGCAATTTCTTCTTTCATTGCTTGCGCTCTGAGTGTAGAATTCTAGGAAACCACCTCCTACCACAAGAACTTAAAGATATTTCTGCACATTTTCTTCTAAACATTTTATGTTCCCAGCTGTAATGTTTAAGTCTTTGATTCATTTGGAGATAATTTTTGTATAAGGTATGAGATGGGGTCCTCTTCCATTCTTCTGGATATGGATATCCAGTTCTCTGAGAACTATTTGTTGAAGAGGCTACTCTCTCCCAGTGAGTGGACACGGGGGCCTTAAGGAAAATGAATTGTCCATAGATGAGAGGGTCTGTTTCTGAACACGTAATTCCATTCCACTGGGAGATGACCATTTTACTGAGGGAGTAACCACACTGATGCAGTTTATAGTCATGAAAAGGTAACATTTTCGTGGTATAAATCAAGAATGCAAAATTGGGGAAATGTCACAGAATATCATAATCATCATCATTTTACAGATAAGAAAACTGAGCCACAGAGAGATAAACCTTCCCAGAGTCACACAGGGAATAAATGGTGGATCCTTGATTTGCATCCAGAATCCTGGTTTATCTCCCCTCCCCCACTATGCGGCCATGTACTGATGATTTCCAGATCCATATATCCAGCTTAATCATCTCTCTTAAACTACAGACCTCTTGGTGTAACTGACCGTCCCACAGGCAGACTGCACTGAACAAGTCCAAGGTACCCTCCCGGGAAGGGGAGATGACTTCACAGAGAAGGGAAGCATTAGAGAAGCTGAGTTCCAAAGGCTCTACCCCCACCCCATGGAAGGACAGAAGGGCTAGAGGATGAAGTCTGGAGGATTTCAAAGGGCTGGTGGTGGGGTGGGAAGATGAGCTTCTCAGCAAGAGAGGCTTTTGATATTTTTCCTATTCGAGTGCACACGCGTGATAATAAGCACCTGTCACCTTGAGTTTATTTCTTCATTTTCATTTTGTATTGAGAGTGCACGCTGCTTCAGGAAAATACACAAAGCTGATATGTAAACCCAAGGAGATATATACTTAGTGGAGAAAATCCCATCTTACCTCAGAGGTAACTGGCAATAAACCAGCACTCTGCTGTATACAACGAGAACATGCTCTTAGACTGAATAAATGAAACCAAAATCAGTCATTTTTCTAAAATGTCATCATTCTCATGGGTTAGACAGCTGAGGCACAGAGTTTACGGTAGCTCCCCAAAGTCACAAATGTAGAAAGTGGTAGAGGCCTAAGGACAACTAAGACTAAATGTGTCCACAGCGGAGCTCATCCACCCCCACTTCGCACAACACCTGCACCTCCTCTATGGTCCCTAACCCAGCTGCTTAGGCCAGAGATCTTTAAAGCCATCCCTGATTCTTCCCTCTGCCTCCTCAGACCCCACCATCACCGTGCCTACTTCCTAATATTTGTAATAAAATAATTGAGCTGATTTCTCTTCCAAACACAGTCGGTTCTCTATTCCAGGTCACCCTCATCTCTCTCCTGGACAACCATGACTTCACAGCTGGTCCTGCTGCCACCAGCCTTGACCCATTCCCCCCTCCCTGTCCCACTGCCTGAGGGACCTTTCTTAAATCCTCATCCAGTGGGTCATGTCCCTCCTGCCCCAAACTCTGCCGGGGCTGCCTGCTGCTCTTAGGGTAACATCCGGGCCCCTGGTCTGGGGCCATCAGGCCTGCTCACCCCAAAGCACCTCATCTGGAGCAGGCCCCTCCTTCTGTCCCACCCACACTCTGTGTTCCAGCCACTCTAAGGCCCCTGTGTTCCTCAGCCGCCTTCCTCTCTCTCATTTCCACAACCTCACAGGGCTTCTTGCTCTGTCTGGTGCACTTCTCCTCCCCTCCTTCTGCCTCATTCCTGCTTCCCTTCAGCTCTCAGGTTAAGTAGAACAATTTCCATTCAGCTGGGGAGTCCCAGGATGAAAAAGCCCAGTTAACACTTGAGACTCTTACTGACTGGAACATGGTAGAGATTCAGTAAAAATTCTCCAATGGACAAACGTTTTATTCAGGTTGAAAATGAGCTAACAAGAAATGCAGTGTTAGAGCAGGCTGTTTCTGGGACGGGTTTCTTTGCTCTTTTAAGACACAGACAGCAAAAGAGATTTCACACAGAGTTGAGGTTATCCTGGAGGTTATTCTTATGCATCATATAAATATCTCTTTTTACTTTATGGTGTAGTAGAGTGGCTGGTGGGAAGTACCTGAAGCAGTCCAGCTGTGTTCCAGTAGCCTTGATTTTTGAAGATTACTGTATAAAAATTTATCTGTTACAACGTGTGTGATTGTGAAAACCTCGTGTCTGATGCTCCTTTTATCCAGGGTATGGACAGATGAGTAAAAAAAATATATAATAAATAATAAGTGGGATGAGAGTTAAAATGAATTGTGTAGACTGACATACTAGTAGACAATGAGAGGGCGGGGTAAGGGGTATGGAATGTATGAGTCTTTTCTTTTTTCTCTTTATTTATTTTCTGGAGGGATGCAAATGTTCTAAAAACAACCATGGTGATGAATACACAAATATGTGATGATATTGTGACCCATTGACTGTACACCAGGTATCCATCCATATATGGACTGTATATGTGTGAAGATTTCAAAATAAAAATACTTTTTTAAAAAAGAGATAAAGACAGCAAGGGTTTCACACATTTTCACTGGACCACTGTTGCATCTGAGTATGGAGTTTGGAATTGGAAAAGCAATTTTGGTACCGTGCAGGGATCCAAATCAAGGACAAGCCTTGCCATGGAGAAGAGTAAGTGTAACATGGAAAGAATCTGTCACTTTATGGCATCATTTACTCAGCAGATTAATAGGACCTGGACTGCCCTACACGTGGACTGCTACCTGTGGACTGTTTTTTAAGGAGAAAATTATTCCTTAGAAGTGAAAGGATCGTCCAGATGTTCTGTTATGAGCAGATACTCACTGAGCCGTCCTCCCTCTGCACGTGGGTTGATTTCTGGTCCTTGTGAGTCATCAGGGACAGAATCAGCTTCCTGCCCACTGCGTGGGACTGCCGTGGTTTGAAGCTGTTATGGACCCCAGAAAGGCCATGTTCTTTCAATCCATTCCTGTGAGTGGAAACCTAGTGGTGGTGGGACCTTTTGATTAGGTTATTTCAATAGAGATGTGACTCACCCCATCAGAGTGTGTCTTGATCATGTTGCTGTTGTCCTTTATGAGAGGAGAAAATACATCTAGAAGCACAGAGATGAATTTAAGAGAAACTCATAGAGAATAAACCTGGGGGACTTGAGAAGTCCCACAGAGATTTAGAGAGGAAGCCACTGGAACCAGAAGCTAAAAGCAATGAAACCCAGGAGGGAAGGACCAGCATGCTCCAGCCATGTCCCTTCTCATGTGACAGAGGTTTCCCGGATGCCAGCAGCATGTCTTCAGTGTCCAGGTATCATCTTGTTGATGCCTTGAGTTGGACATTTTCATGGCCTAAAAACTATAAATTGTAAGTTAATAAATCCAGACTGTAAAAGCCAATGGATTGCTTGTATATTGCATTCCGGCAGCTTTAGCAAATCGAAACAGGATCCTCCCTGAGAATCTGAAGACACCTTCACCCATTCCTTAAGTGTACCCAACAAGTGCCATAAACCCTGGCACAAACTATGTTAGTTCCTACAACATCTAATGGAAAGTGTGATCCTATGTGGGCAATACCTGCTAGAGACAGATCTGGGAGGATTAAGTGCATCTTATTTTAACCCCTCTCTGCACGGCACACCTAAGTAAGAAATTAAGTGTGCACCTTGCACCTGTGAACAACAACAAACACAAATTATGAAAATGGCATGAATTCTGCCAGCACTGCCCCAAACCCCCATCCTTGGCTTGAGCGGTAGAGGAGACTCCCAGGGAAATCTGGCCTGCTTCTCTACACACTGTTGTTTGGCTAACACAGGGCAGAGTGTGAACAAATCTTCCCGGACCCTAGTTATTGACAGTCTAATGTGTTCTAGGCATATGCAGTTTTTATTTCCCACACATCCTGAGAGATGAGTATTACATTACCAAATCTACAAATAAGGGGGGAAAAAAACTAAAATAGGTTAAATCATGGGAGTGTTGAATTTTACCTGAACTTTGCAATCTTAGAAAATAGTGTAAGTTATTAAATCCCTATCCTTTGTGTTATGGATCACGCAGCCTTAACTTCCCATAGCATGACTAATCTTCAGACAGGCTTCTTCCTGGCTCTGTGCCCCCGACTGCCCTGACCTTGGCCCTCACAGAATCCATTTAGAACCTGCTCGGCCTGGCCTCCACAGTGACCTCAGGAGATAACATCCTGTAAGGGACACCCCCATCGCTGGCCGCCCCTCTGCAGTACTCTTCCATTAGCTCTTCCCAGACCTTAACTCTCCTGCCCTCTGCCTCAGGGGAGTTGAGCCCACTTTCTCTCCCTTCTTGTGATAGCCTTTTGGTTTCTCCTCACACAATAAACTCCTGGTTTCTCCCCTCTATAGTGAATGTAAGCTTTGAATAAACATATCCTTGCCTGTGTTACATTTCCTGGTACAGTTTTTTCTTTGACAATCACTAATCCACAAAACGGGATGAATCTGGGAGTCACAACCCGGTCTGACTCCAATGCTGGTCCTTTCTCCACTTACTAGGAGACGCTTTGCTCACATTACAGGTGCCGAGATGTGGATTTTGTTCCATGGTGAGATGGGCATCTTCGCCCCAACATCATGTCCACCTGTGAAGCACAGGCATCCAGCAGAGCAAAGCAACGCTCAAGGCTTCTGAGAAAATCTGTGTCTGACCTCAGAACAGGTGCCCAGAAGCCAACGGACTTGGAGTCCTTCGTCTTGAAATTAGGACTTGCTTAAGAGATAACAGCTGAGCAGGACTTTACCTAAGGTTTCTGTACCGACCTGCAAATTGGTGGGTTGATTCTCATGTCCACAGAGACAAGGCTGTGAGCCCACTGATGACTGGGTATGTCCCGTCCAGGCGCGCTCTTTCACCTTCACAAGGAGATGCTCCTCCTTGCTTTCCTCCCAACATTTATCCAAACCGTCTTTGCTGAATTCTGTTCCCGTGTTCCTCTTTACACTCATGTTACAGCCTTGCCCAGATTTAATATGGCTCCTATAACCCTTGGCTGTGCCTTTCTGTGTAGCTAGCAGAATCGAAGCTTCCCCGGTCAACAGGATGTAGCACCTAGTAGCCCCTGACCTCACCTCCCTCCATTCACCTCTCCCTCTCTGCTCTCCAGCTGCACTGGCCTCCTTGCAGTGTCTGGACTGTGTCTGACAGCCTCTGTGTCAAACACATTTCCCCAGCTGCAACCTTGGTCTGGAAAGCCCTAAGCCCAGATATCTACATGGCTGAGTCCCTCCACCCCTTCAATTCTTGGCTGAAAGGTCACTTTCTCAATTAAATGCTCCCTGGTGACTGTGGAATATTGTAGCACGTGCCTCACTCACTTGCTGCCCAAGTTCCTCATTTCATTGTCCTGATCTATATATCATTTATCACAGCATCTATCACCTTCTAACATACTGTGCAGTTGACTAATAAATCCTTGACGGTCTACTGCCTGTCACCTATCACTTCCCCTTCAGAGAACGTGAAATCCAGGGCAGGGATTTGCGCGGTTTGGTTCATTGGTGGATATGAAATACGTAGTGCACTGCCTTGTACACAGCGGGCGATCAATAAACATATGAAGGTGGGAGGAACGGGTCTGCCTCTCTGACTAAGAGGGGACCAAGAGGGGAGGAGGTGTATTCTTGCCTGATACTGTGCTTGGGGAGGAAACAGAGCCAAGTTGGAGCCAGAAATAAAACCTACATAAATTCCTGGTGTCTGGTTACTGAGCTGAAGGCACAGAGGGTAGCATTATGGGTGGAGTTCCCCCTGTTTCCAGAGCAGACCCCTCTCAGAGCCCCTGGAAGGAATGCAGGATGCCACCTGGTGAGACAGGGGCCCTGGTCTGGGGCAGACAGGATGGAGCCCCGGCTCTCCTTTCATCTGGAGTCACGGCCTGCCTATCTGCTGACATCCTCTCTTCCCTCTAGCCCCCTGGTCTCCAGGGAGACACGCCTGTCGCCAGGGCTGATGGCACTGAGCTCCTGCACACTGGAGTGCCCAGAGGTGGAGAGAAGCTGCAGCCCACACAGGGAAGCCGGTTCTTTGAAGCAGCCCTGACTTTGAAGGGAAAATACAACTGACGCACTATAGCAAATGTTCCCTGGCACTGTAGGCAAGCAGATGGGCTGTCACATACTCTGATGGTGGGAGTCTGACCCCCCAATGCTGGACTGGGCACTCTCTATTTTCCTGGGAAACTAGATGGGAAGACATTCATTCATGCCCTCCCGGAGGGGCATCTTGGAGAAGGAAAGGGTTCCTGGCCCAAACTAGGTTGACCCATATGGTGGGACTTACTTCATCCTCCAGGAACTTGCATTAAGACTCAGCCTTGCCTGTTACTATGAAGACACCTATTACAGCTGATCTTGCAAAGAGAGCAGGGTGCATTGAGGCCTCCTACGCACCAGGATGGTGGCTGGGAGTGTCCTGAACAGAATTGCAAATGACACCAATCTAACGTGAGACCCTACAGCTCTGGCTAGCATGGGGTTCACACGACAGCCTACTCAGAATCTCTGCAGGGACCTCTGCCTCCCACCAGGCCCCAGGCACCCTGTCAACACACCGAATTCTTCATGGCAGTTCATGTACTTTTTTCACATAAGGGCAGACTTGGTCTCACAGTCCCATGCAGTCTGCACAGCCATAAGCCGCCAGGCTATCCTCCAGGGCGCAGACGAAGGTGCAGCTGTGGCCGCAGCGAGGCCAGCATGTGGTCCAGCCTGCCTCTTGCTCTGGCCGACATCTCACCTGCAAAGGCTTCGATACATTGCAGGTTGGAGAACATATGCACATGATGGAGGGTTGCTTTGCATCAGACAGAGGTGACACTGAAAACGGCCCTTAGAGGGGAGGGCATAGGTCCTGCTCTGTTGAAGTTGTCCAGAAAAACTTGCCCTAGTTTTGTAGAGAAACTCATCACCAGATCTGTGATCCCAGCGGGTGCAAGGAAAATGGAATACTGAGTAATGTTTAAACCTGTCTCTCAACCTCTCATTGCTCAGATGTAGCCTCTCTCTCTCTCAGCCAACACGACAATCAAACTCACTGCCCTCTCCCTCTCTACGTGGGACATGACTCCAGGGGTGTGGACCTTCCTGGCAATGTCGGACAGAAATCCTATAATGAGCTCGGGACTCAGCATCAAGAGATTGAGAAAACCTCATCCGAAAAGGGAAAGAGAGAAATGAGACAAAATAAAGTGTTAATGGCTGAGAGATTCCAAACAGAGTCGAGAGGTTATCCTGGAGGCTATTCTTACACATTAAATAGGTATCACCTTTTTAGTTAAGGCATAACAGAGAGGCTGGAGGGAACTGCCTAAAAAATGTAGAGCTGTGTGCCAGTAGCCATGTTTCTTGAAGATGATTGTATAATGATACAGCTTTCACAATGTGACCGTGTGATTGTGAAAACCCTGTGTCTGATGATCCTTTTATCTACCTTGTCAATAGATGAGTAAAACATACGGAATAAAATTAAATAATAGGGGGAACAAATGTTAAATTTAGATTGTAGTGATAGTGATCAAGAAAGGGAGAGGTAAGGGGTATGGCATGTATGAACTTTTTTGCTTTCTTTTTCTTTTTCTGAATTGATGCAAATGTTCTAAGAAATGATCATGATGATGAATATACAATTATGTGATAAAAAAGAATGTTCATATTGTAAAAAAATAAATAAATAAATAAGAAGGGTTCTCAAAAAAAAAACACCTGTCTCTCTTCTAACCAGGTTGTAGTTTTTCAGAAAAGGAACAATGTTTTTTCTCCCTCTGAATCCTTGCCTCAGGATGCAAAGTGTGCTCTGTAAGTTCTCCTGTAATGATGGAATTAAAGCTTGGGTTTCTTATAGGAGGAGACAAGAACATAATTACTTAAATCCAATGTGTATTTCTTCCAAATCATATATGCACACATTATTTCTAATTTCCAACTGGAACATTCATGGGCCAACATGTTACCTCCGGCTAGAGATGGCATTAACCTGAAATCACTTCTTTTCCCCCAGCCTTGAATTGTTTTCTCAACCTCTGTGTGATGGCTGGGAAGGGCCGAGATTCAGGAATTGTATCTTCTATTGTCTTTCTGACTCAAACCTGTTCTGTAATAACGGAGCATGCAAGGGTCAGACCCGGGAAAGAACAGGTCAGAGAACTCACAACCTGGACACAGAACAGCGAAAAAGTCACAGAGCTCAAACTTTGAAGCCCACAATTCAAACATCTCAAAACAAACTAAATGGGGAGAGAGAAACACAGCTCAGGGTCCTCAGATTCTCCTATCAGGCACCCCTCATTCCCCAAGTTTTTAGCCACCTCCCTGCTTACAATGCTACTGACTGAAACCAGCCCTTCCACCTCTGCTCAGGGCCCCAGACCTTCCATCTCAAGGGCTTTGTCCTGCCATTGTCCTCTCTCCTCAATCATCAATTAGTTATTGTATACTTCAATGGTCCATAAGAAAAAGGGGAAATAAAACCCACCCTTCCCATCTGTGCTTCCGCAACTACCGCACATTTACCTGGTGTTCTTCAAAGCAAAGCTGCCTCCGCTTATCCTGAACCCTTCCCTTCTCAGCCCCTTCCACTGAGCTGGGGGACGCTGAGGTGGCCAAGCGGGGTGCGCGGAGTGAGGGTGCAGACTACGACTCGGACCTGGACGAGCGTGTTCAAGGGGGGCCGGGGGGAGGGTGGGAATGGCCAGGGCATTGGCAGAGGTCCCGCTCGTGGAGCGGCAGGGCCCACGGGCCGAGTCGCATCCCTCCCCGACCTGTTACAACAGCTTTGGGAATGTCACCTCCCGGGGGACTCCAGGAGGAAGACGCGCCAGGACCGCTGGGGCCGCCCGCGCGCACGCGCAGAACCGGCCCCTCCTCGGTCCGCCCCGCCCTCCCGGCCGGTCCCGGGGAGGGGGAGGACCCTTCTCAGGCCGTTGCTATGGCTCCGGGGCCGCCGGGAAGGGGGCTTCCTGCTAGTTGGGGCGTTGTGGGAGTCAGTTCAGCCAGGCCCAGTCCAGTGTCCAGTTTTAGCTTTCCGTGCTGCGCTTCTTTACCCAAGCTCCCGAGGGCTGTGGATAGGAAACCAGCAGAAAGGGTTGTTCGCACTGTTGTAATGTCCGCGTTCTGTCTCTGTGGCCGCTAGATGGCGCTGGTGCACCTTAGAGGGCGTCCGCCTCGCTCCTGCCCCGCCTTTTGTGCTGGAAAAAACAAGCCAGAATCACTTAAGGAAACAGAAACCAGTTCCTGAGTTCTAAGCCGTACGCCCAACACACACTATAAAGGGGGTGGATCCCTCACTGCAAGGAATGAGAACTGTGTTGCTCTCTGTAGAGGGCCAGAAGCAATCAATCAGGCCCAAGCAGGGAAAGTCCCCACAACATTGGGGCGGAATGTCCCCAAGAGTTAAACAATAACCAATGTTAGGAAACTGAGAGAACGGGATGTGTTTTGGCAACAGCTAATGGCATTTTTCTACTTCTATGATACGCTTGCTTGCTAGCAACTGCAAAACCACAACAGGATTTTAGCCTTTATAAGCACACCTTGAAAACCTCTGGGGGCTGCTTTCTGAATCTTCCTTCTTGGAAGTTTCTGAGACAGTCGCTGGCCAGCTAATAAAGACTCTAAATTGGCTTGCAGTTTTGAATTATGTGGTCTCTCTTTCCGAGCGTTCCACAACACTCTCCAATTGGCATTTCCTCTTGGGGCCCTGCCTGGGCGTCTTGTTCTGCTTCTCTACTTGATTTTGTCAGAATCCTTCCCCAACTTTGTGCTGGGGTTTATGGACTCTTAGCAATATATTTTTTAGTATAGAAGTCATTCAACATAGATAATTTAGAAGACTGATAAATCATAGCAAAGCTTCTCTTATCCACAATCCCACCACCGAGGGGTGACCATTAATAATACTTTGTGACACCTTTCCCAGGAGGTCTTTCATTTATAAGGTGCATTTTAAACATGATGAGATCCATACTGCATCGGGACTTCAATTTCCCGCTTTTCAAACTCCCATTTACAACATCAAAGGCCGCCTGCGATAAAAATCGCTAGACAGGGACGTTCAGATATTTTTATTCATTTTCTTCATAAAAGGAAGCTTAGTCTGGAAGTGGTAAAAATTAATTGTAATCTAGTTGAATGGAGAAATTGCCCCTCCCTCCTCTTGTCTCAAAGGAAAATATCATAGTGGAACCTTCCTGAGGAAAGAGCTGTACTTGTCTTTCTTCCTTTTTGCTCCCCAGTGCTCCTGTCAGCACAAGAACCGGACAGCGCTGGCTGGTAGCATCCGCTCAATATACATTTGTTTAATAAATGAACCCTATCTGCTTTCTTCCTGTTGTCTCTATAAACATAATGTACCTTTCAGTACTATTGGGATCGAGGTATTATAAAACATTTCCTACATGGTTTTAAAATTTTTCCATTAACACACTACAGTGATAAAGTGATTCTTACAACCTGTTGCCCATGTGAATAGTTCATTCCTTTTATTGCCAAATAATCTCCCATTATATGTTGTTACCACCGTTTCTTTATCCATTATCCTTCTGACCATGACTCCTTTTAATTCCCTTTAGCTTGTCTAGGTCCTTGTATAAACTTCAGGCAGGTTTCTGAGGAACTCCTGACACCTGATGCTCATCATGCCAGGATCTTAAGGTCTCCAGGCATTTGAGAGGCACCTTATTAGGTAGTTCCTTATCTCCCTGTTCCTCTCTCTTGGCCTTTCTTACAAGGTACAGCATAATCACAGTAAAAGGAAACAAATTCCAAACCAAATGACGGTAACTGCAATCTCAGTAAGTCACTCACCCTACCCAGTAATCAACCAAGCTCCCTTAACATTATCTAAGGACTTTTCCACTAGCCTACCTCTGACCTAAAAAATCCTGCTCTCCTTGTCTGGATAAAGTTGAGTTCTAGTCTCTCTTCCCTGCTCCAGCAGGCAATAAACAAAGTCACCCTTGCTTTTTTAACATTGTCCCGTGCAACTTTTTGTTTGACAGTGTGGAAGGCCATTTGGCTTGTTTCCAACTTTTGGCCCAGTGTGAGTATTTGCTGAGTTTCCAATCCAAGTCCATAAATAATACAGTCACTGTATGCTCCAGGCTGTTTTGTTTCAGTATCGAGTGAGAAGAGCCCCGGGTTGCCTTAACCCAGGCAGTGTTACATAGTTAGGAACATGTATATGCCTAAAAGATCTTAGAGTGCTGACCCTGGAGATTCCGGCAGTTTACTTACCTAAATTACACTTCTGAGGACCCTCAGGGTGAAGAAATGGGCATCTAATAGTCATCTAATCGCACACCTGCTAGAACCCCCCATCACTGGCATTCACCCCCAAGGAGAGCCGCCTGTGCCCGGTGTTGGGCAGCAGCGCCACCGTGTTCCAGTACTCCGTGGCATGTTGCTTTGTCAGGGCTGCCTGCTGATGGGAGCATTGGGGACAACAACAGTGAGCAGGGCTGAGGCAGGAAGGCCAGTTTCTGACAATCTGACCTGTCAATGACAAGGAATTTTTTCCAGCACTGGGTACAGTGGTTCTGTTGTCTGCTGCTTTCCTGCAAGGGTGTTGATACTGTGCAGGTGGGGGAATCCATGACCATGTATAGAGTGTGGCTTTGTGTGAGATGGAGGGTGATATGGGAAATATCCCTCAGTAGGGAGGGCAAAGGGTCCTAGTCTGTTGACGTTTTCCAGAAAAACTTGCCCCAGTTATAGAAAAACTCACCACCTGACATGTGATCCCAGTGTGTGTCTAATGTAACTGAAATACTGGGTAAAGTTAAAAACCTGTCAAACCAGGTTCACATTTTTCAGAAATGGAACAATTTTTTCTCACTCTGAATCCCTTGCCTCAGGATGCAGATTGTGTTATGTAAGTTATCAGATAATGGTTGAATTCAACCATGGGTTTCTAAGAGAAGGAGACAAAAATTCTGGGATAGGTCAGTATTTCTCGAACCCAACATGCAATTCTATCAAATCATATGTGCATGTTATTTCTACTTTCCAAACGAGACTATCCCGGGCCCTCACACTGCCTCTGGCTAGACATGGCATTCACCTGGATCACTTATTTTCCCCAAGCCTTGATTTCTGTTTTCCCAACCTCCCTGTGATTGTTGGAAAGGGTTGAGATTTAGGGAATGTATCTTTTATTGTCCTTCTTACTCAGACCAGTTCCATTATACCCGAGTATGCAAAGGTCAGACCCCGACCAAAGAACAGCTCAGAGACCACACAACTTGGACATATAACACAGAATAACTCACAGAGCTCAGACTTTGAAGCCCACAATTCAAACATCTGAAAACAAATTCAATGGGGAGAGAGAGAAACACAGTTCAGGGTCCTCAGATTCTCCTATCAGGCACCCCCCATTCCAAAAGTTTTTAGCACCTCTCTGCTTACAATGCTCCTGACTGAAACCAGCCCTCTTTTCTCTGTTCAGGGTCCGAGGCCTTTCATCTCAAGGGTTTGTCCTGCCCCTATTGTCCTCTCTCCTGAATCATCAATTAGTCACTGTATATTAGAATGATCCATAAGCTAAACGGGAAATAAAACCCACCCTTCCCATCTATGCTTCCGCAACTATTACACATTTATCTGGTGTTATTCAAAGCAAAACTGCCTCCGCTTACCCTGAGACCCGCCCCTCCTCGGCCCCTTCCACAGAGCTGGGGGACGCTGAGGTGGCCAAGCGGGGTGCGCGGAGTGAGGGTGCAGACGACGACATAGACCGGGACGAGCGTGTTCGAGGGGGGCCGGGGGGAGGGTGGGAATGGCCAGGGCATTGGCAGAGGTCCCGCTCGTGGAGCGGCAGGACCCACGGGCCGAGTCGCATCCCTCCCCGACCTCTCCCCACAGCCTCGGGAAGGTCACCGCCCGGGGGACCCCAGGAGGAAGATGAGCCAGGACCGCAGAGTTCGCCCGCGCGCAGGCGCAGAACCGGCCACTCCTGGGTCCGCCCCGCCCTCCAGGCCGGGTCCAGCTAAGGGGGAGGGCCCGCCTGAGGCCGTTGCTATGGCTCCGGAGCCGCGGGGAGGGGGCTTCCTGCTAGTTGGGGCATTGCGGGGGCAGTTTGGCCAGGCCCAGTCCAGTATACGGTCCTTGCTTTCCCTGCTGCTCTTCTTTACCCAAGCTCCTGAGGGCTGCGAGCAGAACACCAGCAGAAAAGGTTGTTTTTCCGGCGGCAACGCCCGGATTCCGTCTCTATGGCCGCTAGATGGAGATGGTGCGCCGCGGAAGACGTCCGCCTCGCTCCTGCCCCGCCTTTTGTTCTACAAAAAAAACCGAGCCAGAGACATTTTAGGCAATGAACACTGGTTCTGGTTGGATTTGCTGCGAGCCCCCCTGCCAGCTTCAGGGCCTCTGGGCTGTTTCTTTTCAAGTGGTTTATGGATTAAAACTCTGACCCGTGGCTGCCATTTCCTGCCTGTACACCAAAGGTTCCACGCACTGCTAGCTAAACTCTCGCAACAGTCCGTGGAGAGCATAAGGGCACCACCTCTAGGTATGAATTTAACCCCAGGGACACAAACGCAGACCTGTGGAATGACCCTCTCACAAGACCAGCCTGTCATCCAGTGGCCTCAGGTGCATTTCAACCACAGAAAAATGATCTCCCAAGGTCAGACCGAAGGCTCAGGCATTTGGCAGGGAGGGTGGTGGGTGTTAAGGGCTGGGGCACTGATGGAGGCCTTGCCTTGGATGACACTTTGGGGAGCTCAGGCATGATGCTGCAGCCCCCTGACTCGCGACCCCCAGCAGCTTTTGCCAACACCTCTCCAGGCTCCTGGAGTCCAAGGCTGTCCAGGCGTGCTGAGAACATCTTCAGGGCTGGGAGAGAGCGCCAGACCCGTCCAGAGCAGTGACCATGCTGCGCCCAGAGCCCATTGCTGTCAGAGCAAAAGGAGGTCACCAGCTGGGAAAGCAAACCTTATCCCCAGTCCTAGAGGAGTCTGAAGTTAAGGGTTTTAGAACCTCTGCAGCCTGTTCCTGTGGATCTGTGTGCATGTGGGTATTAATAGAATGCATGATTCTTATTAACGATATGTAGGCAATTTTTTAAAAAGCTTGGACAGCAAGTATTATCCTAGTGATATAGAGAAAGGGTATAGTTCTTTAGGAGTAAGCCATTTTCCAGAACACTGAATGGTGGGAGAGATTTCATAACCAGTGCTCTTTTTAGAGCTCAGGTGAAATTCATCATTGCTGTTATCTGTGATGCCTGACCAAGCAAGCCTAAAGGTAAATAAGGAGATTACCCTTTTTCTATATATATTTTTAGAAAATGTCTGAGGTATTTTTATTAAACCACTGCAGGAGAGATAAGAAGCTAGCGTTAACAACTACAAACTGCCCAGAGGATTTTTACAGTGTGAAAGATGAAATAAGTGTTATTAAATGGAATAAAATTTGGTAAAACCTGTTGAATTAATTTAAAATTTATTTACATATGAATTTCATTAATAGTAGCTAAATTTTATGAGCAACAGGCATCTCTAAAACTAACAACCATGTATCTTCTATACTCGCAATTGCAAATAAAGCCCCTTGACGTGCATAAGTATTCAGTTTTGAGGACATCCCATTTAGCAATTTCTTCTTTCATTGCTTGCGCTCTGAGTGTAGAATTCTAGGAAACCACCTCCTACCACAAGAACTTAAAGATATTTCTGCACATTTTCTTCTAAACATTTTATGTTCCCAGCTGTAATGTTTAAGTCTTTGATTCATTTGGAGATAATTTTTGTATAAGGTATGAGATGGGGTCCTCTTCCATTCTTCTGGATATGGATATCCAGTTCTCTGAGAACTATTTGTTGAAGAGGCTACTCTCTCCCAGTGAGTGGACACGGGGGCCTTAAGGAAAATGAATTGTCCATAGATGAGAGGGTCTGTTTCTGAACACGTAATTCCATTCCACTGGGAGATGACCATTTTACTGAGGGAGTAACCACACTGATGCAGTTTATAGTCATGAAAAGGTAACATTTTCGTGGTATAAATCAAGAATGCAAAATTGGGGAAATGTCACAGAATATCATAATCATCATCATTTTACAGATAAGAAAACTGAGCCACAGAGAGATAAACCTTCCCAGAGTCACACAGGGAATAAATGGTGGATCCTTGATTTGCATCCAGAATCCTGGTTTATCTCCCCTCCCCCACTATGCGGCCATGTACTGATGATTTCCAGATCCATATATCCAGCTTAATCATCTCTCTTAAACTACAGACCTCTTGGTGTAACTGACCGTCCCACAGGCAGACTGCACTGAACAAGTCCAAGGTACCCTCCCGGGAAGGGGAGATGACTTCACAGAGAAGGGAAGCATTAGAGAAGCTGAGTTCCAAAGGCTCTACCCCCACCCCATGGAAGGACAGAAGGGCTAGAGGATGAAGTCTGGAGGATTTCAAAGGGCTGGTGGTGGGGTGGGAAGATGAGCTTCTCAGCAAGAGAGGCTTTTGATATTTTTCCTATTCGAGTGCACACGCGTGATAATAAGCACCTGTCACCTTGAGTTTATTTCTTCATTTTCATTTTGTATTGAGAGTGCACGCTGCTTCAGGAAAATACACAAAGCTGATATGTAAACCCAAGGAGATATATACTTAGTGGAGAAAATCCCATCTTACCTCAGAGGTAACTGGCAATAAACCAGCACTCTGCTGTATACAACGAGAACATGCTCTTAGACTGAATAAATGAAACCAAAATCAGTCATTTTTCTAAAATGTCATCATTCTCATGGGTTAGACAGCTGAGGCACAGAGTTTACGGTAGCTCCCCAAAGTCACAAATGTAGAAAGTGGTAGAGGCCTAAGGACAACTAAGACTAAATGTGTCCACAGCGGAGCTCATCCACCCCCACTTCGCACAACACCTGCACCTCCTCTATGGTCCCTAACCCAGCTGCTTAGGCCAGAGATCTTTAAAGCCATCCCTGATTCTTCCCTCTGCCTCCTCAGACCCCACCATCACCGTGCCTACTTCCTAATATTTGTAATAAAATAATTGAGCTGATTTCTCTTCCAAACACAGTCGGTTCTCTATTCCAGGTCACCCTCATCTCTCTCCTGGACAACCATGACTTCACAGCTGGTCCTGCTGCCACCAGCCTTGACCCATTCCCCCCTCCCTGTCCCACTGCCTGAGGGACCTTTCTTAAATCCTCATCCAGTGGGTCATGTCCCTCCTGCCCCAAACTCTGCCGGGGCTGCCTGCTGCTCTTAGGGTAACATCCGGGCCCCTGGTCTGGGGCCATCAGGCCTGCTCACCCCAAAGCACCTCATCTGGAGCAGGCCCCTCCTTCTGTCCCACCCACACTCTGTGTTCCAGCCACTCTAAGGCCCCTGTGTTCCTCAGCCGCCTTCCTCTCTCTCATTTCCACAACCTCACAGGGCTTCTTGCTCTGTCTGGTGCACTTCTCCTCCCCTCCTTCTGCCTCATTCCTGCTTCCCTTCAGCTCTCAGGTTAAGTAGAACAATTTCCATTCAGCTGGGGAGTCCCAGGATGAAAAAGCCCAGTTAACACTTGAGACTCTTACTGACTGGAACATGGTAGAGATTCAGTAAAAATTCTCCAATGGACAAACGTTTTATTCAGGTTGAAAATGAGCTAACAAGAAATGCAGTGTTAGAGCAGGCTGTTTCTGGGACGGGTTTCTTTGCTCTTTTAAGACACAGACAGCAAAAGAGATTTCACACAGAGTTGAGGTTATCCTGGAGGTTATTCTTATGCATCATATAAATATCTCTTTTTACTTTATGGTGTAGTAGAGTGGCTGGTGGGAAGTACCTGAAGCAGTCCAGCTGTGTTCCAGTAGCCTTGATTTTTGAAGATTACTGTATAAAAATTTATCTGTTACAACGTGTGTGATTGTGAAAACCTCGTGTCTGATGCTCCTTTTATCCAGGGTATGGACAGATGAGTAAAAAAAATATATAATAAATAATAAGTGGGATGAGAGTTAAAATGAATTGTGTAGACTGACATACTAGTAGACAATGAGAGGGCGGGGTAAGGGGTATGGAATGTATGAGTCTTTTCTTTTTTCTCTTTATTTATTTTCTGGAGGGATGCAAATGTTCTAAAAACAACCATGGTGATGAATACACAAATATGTGATGATATTGTGACCCATTGACTGTACACCAGGTATCCATCCATATATGGACTGTATATGTGTGAAGATTTCAAAATAAAAATACTTTTTTAAAAAAGAGATAAAGACAGCAAGGGTTTCACACATTTTCACTGGACCACTGTTGCATCTGAGTATGGAGTTTGGAATTGGAAAAGCAATTTTGGTACCGTGCAGGGATCCAAATCAAGGACAAGCCTTGCCATGGAGAAGAGTAAGTGTAACATGGAAAGAATCTGTCACTTTATGGCATCATTTACTCAGCAGATTAATAGGACCTGGACTGCCCTACACGTGGACTGCTACCTGTGGACTGTTTTTTAAGGAGAAAATTATTCCTTAGAAGTGAAAGGATCGTCCAGATGTTCTGTTATGAGCAGATACTCACTGAGCCGTCCTCCCTCTGCACGTGGGTTGATTTCTGGTCCTTGTGAGTCATCAGGGACAGAATCAGCTTCCTGCCCACTGCGTGGGACTGCCGTGGTTTGAAGCTGTTATGGACCCCAGAAAGGCCATGTTCTTTCAATCCATTCCTGTGAGTGGAAACCTAGTGGTGGTGGGACCTTTTGATTAGGTTATTTCAATAGAGATGTGACTCACCCCATCAGAGTGTGTCTTGATCATGTTGCTGTTGTCCTTTATGAGAGGAGAAAATACATCTAGAAGCACAGAGATGAATTTAAGAGAAACTCATAGAGAATAAACCTGGGGGACTTGAGAAGTCCCACAGAGATTTAGAGAGGAAGCCACTGGAACCAGAAGCTAAAAGCAATGAAACCCAGGAGGGAAGGACCAGCATGCTCCAGCCATGTCCCTTCTCATGTGACAGAGGTTTCCCGGATGCCAGCAGCATGTCTTCAGTGTCCAGGTATCATCTTGTTGATGCCTTGAGTTGGACATTTTCATGGCCTAAAAACTATAAATTGTAAGTTAATAAATCCAGACTGTAAAAGCCAATGGATTGCTTGTATATTGCATTCCGGCAGCTTTAGCAAATCGAAACAGGATCCTCCCTGAGAATCTGAAGACACCTTCACCCATTCCTTAAGTGTACCCAACAAGTGCCATAAACCCTGGCACAAACTATGTTAGTTCCTACAACATCTAATGGAAAGTGTGATCCTATGTGGGCAATACCTGCTAGAGACAGATCTGGGAGGATTAAGTGCATCTTATTTTAACCCCTCTCTGCACGGCACACCTAAGTAAGAAATTAAGTGTGCACCTTGCACCTGTGAACAACAACAAACACAAATTATGAAAATGGCATGAATTCTGCCAGCACTGCCCCAAACCCCCATCCTTGGCTTGAGCGGTAGAGGAGACTCCCAGGGAAATCTGGCCTGCTTCTCTACACACTGTTGTTTGGCTAACACAGGGCAGAGTGTGAACAAATCTTCCCGGACCCTAGTTATTGACAGTCTAATGTGTTCTAGGCATATGCAGTTTTTATTTCCCACACATCCTGAGAGATGAGTATTACATTACCAAATCTACAAATAAGGGGGGAAAAAAACTAAAATAGGTTAAATCATGGGAGTGTTGAATTTTACCTGAACTTTGCAATCTTAGAAAATAGTGTAAGTTATTAAATCCCTATCCTTTGTGTTATGGATCACGCAGCCTTAACTTCCCATAGCATGACTAATCTTCAGACAGGCTTCTTCCTGGCTCTGTGCCCCCGACTGCCCTGACCTTGGCCCTCACAGAATCCATTTAGAACCTGCTCGGCCTGGCCTCCACAGTGACCTCAGGAGATAACATCCTGTAAGGGACACCCCCATCGCTGGCCGCCCCTCTGCAGTACTCTTCCATTAGCTCTTCCCAGACCTTAACTCTCCTGCCCTCTGCCTCAGGGGAGTTGAGCCCACTTTCTCTCCCTTCTTGTGATAGCCTTTTGGTTTCTCCTCACACAATAAACTCCTGGTTTCTCCCCTCTATAGTGAATGTAAGCTTTGAATAAACATATCCTTGCCTGTGTTACATTTCCTGGTACAGTTTTTTCTTTGACAATCACTAATCCACAAAACGGGATGAATCTGGGAGTCACAACCCGGTCTGACTCCAATGCTGGTCCTTTCTCCACTTACTAGGAGACGCTTTGCTCACATTACAGGTGCCGAGATGTGGATTTTGTTCCATGGTGAGATGGGCATCTTCGCCCCAACATCATGTCCACCTGTGAAGCACAGGCATCCAGCAGAGCAAAGCAACGCTCAAGGCTTCTGAGAAAATCTGTGTCTGACCTCAGAACAGGTGCCCAGAAGCCAACGGACTTGGAGTCCTTCGTCTTGAAATTAGGACTTGCTTAAGAGATAACAGCTGAGCAGGACTTTACCTAAGGTTTCTGTACCGACCTGCAAATTGGTGGGTTGATTCTCATGTCCACAGAGACAAGGCTGTGAGCCCACTGATGACTGGGTATGTCCCGTCCAGGCGCGCTCTTTCACCTTCACAAGGAGATGCTCCTCCTTGCTTTCCTCCCAACATTTATCCAAACCGTCTTTGCTGAATTCTGTTCCCGTGTTCCTCTTTACACTCATGTTACAGCCTTGCCCAGATTTAATATGGCTCCTATAACCCTTGGCTGTGCCTTTCTGTGTAGCTAGCAGAATCGAAGCTTCCCCGGTCAACAGGATGTAGCACCTAGTAGCCCCTGACCTCACCTCCCTCCATTCACCTCTCCCTCTCTGCTCTCCAGCTGCACTGGCCTCCTTGCAGTGTCTGGACTGTGTCTGACAGCCTCTGTGTCAAACACATTTCCCCAGCTGCAACCTTGGTCTGGAAAGCCCTAAGCCCAGATATCTACATGGCTGAGTCCCTCCACCCCTTCAATTCTTGGCTGAAAGGTCACTTTCTCAATTAAATGCTCCCTGGTGACTGTGGAATATTGTAGCACGTGCCTCACTCACTTGCTGCCCAAGTTCCTCATTTCATTGTCCTGATCTATATATCATTTATCACAGCATCTATCACCTTCTAACATACTGTGCAGTTGACTAATAAATCCTTGACGGTCTACTGCCTGTCACCTATCACTTCCCCTTCAGAGAACGTGAAATCCAGGGCAGGGATTTGCGCGGTTTGGTTCATTGGTGGATATGAAATACGTAGTGCACTGCCTTGTACACAGCGGGCGATCAATAAACATATGAAGGTGGGAGGAACGGGTCTGCCTCTCTGACTAAGAGGGGACCAAGAGGGGAGGAGGTGTATTCTTGCCTGATACTGTGCTTGGGGAGGAAACAGAGCCAAGTTGGAGCCAGAAATAAAACCTACATAAATTCCTGGTGTCTGGTTACTGAGCTGAAGGCACAGAGGGTAGCATTATGGGTGGAGTTCCCCCTGTTTCCAGAGCAGACCCCTCTCAGAGCCCCTGGAAGGAATGCAGGATGCCACCTGGTGAGACAGGGGCCCTGGTCTGGGGCAGACAGGATGGAGCCCCGGCTCTCCTTTCATCTGGAGTCACGGCCTGCCTATCTGCTGACATCCTCTCTTCCCTCTAGCCCCCTGGTCTCCAGGGAGACACGCCTGTCGCCAGGGCTGATGGCACTGAGCTCCTGCACACTGGAGTGCCCAGAGGTGGAGAGAAGCTGCAGCCCACACAGGGAAGCCGGTTCTTTGAAGCAGCCCTGACTTTGAAGGGAAAATACAACTGACGCACTATAGCAAATGTTCCCTGGCACTGTAGGCAAGCAGATGGGCTGTCACATACTCTGATGGTGGGAGTCTGACCCCCCAATGCTGGACTGGGCACTCTCTATTTTCCTGGGAAACTAGATGGGAAGACATTCATTCATGCCCTCCCGGAGGGGCATCTTGGAGAAGGAAAGGGTTCCTGGCCCAAACTAGGTTGACCCATATGGTGGGACTTACTTCATCCTCCAGGAACTTGCATTAAGACTCAGCCTTGCCTGTTACTATGAAGACACCTATTACAGCTGATCTTGCAAAGAGAGCAGGGTGCATTGAGGCCTCCTACGCACCAGGATGGTGGCTGGGAGTGTCCTGAACAGAATTGCAAATGACACCAATCTAACGTGAGACCCTACAGCTCTGGCTAGCATGGGGTTCACACGACAGCCTACTCAGAATCTCTGCAGGGACCTCTGCCTCCCACCAGGCCCCAGGCACCCTGTCAACACACCGAATTCTTCATGGCAGTTCATGTACTTTTTTCACATAAGGGCAGACTTGGTCTCACAGTCCCATGCAGTCTGCACAGCCATAAGCCGCCAGGCTATCCTCCAGGGCGCAGACGAAGGTGCAGCTGTGGCCGCAGCGAGGCCAGCATGTGGTCCAGCCTGCCTCTTGCTCTGGCCGACATCTCACCTGCAAAGGCTTCGATACATTGCAGGTTGGAGAACATATGCACATGATGGAGGGTTGCTTTGCATCAGACAGAGGTGACACTGAAAACGGCCCTTAGAGGGGAGGGCATAGGTCCTGCTCTGTTGAAGTTGTCCAGAAAAACTTGCCCTAGTTTTGTAGAGAAACTCATCACCAGATCTGTGATCCCAGCGGGTGCAAGGAAAATGGAATACTGAGTAATGTTTAAACCTGTCTCTCAACCTCTCATTGCTCAGATGTAGCCTCTCTCTCTCTCAGCCAACACGACAATCAAACTCACTGCCCTCTCCCTCTCTACGTGGGACATGACTCCAGGGGTGTGGACCTTCCTGGCAATGTCGGACAGAAATCCTATAATGAGCTCGGGACTCAGCATCAAGAGATTGAGAAAACCTCATCCGAAAAGGGAAAGAGAGAAATGAGACAAAATAAAGTGTTAATGGCTGAGAGATTCCAAACAGAGTCGAGAGGTTATCCTGGAGGCTATTCTTACACATTAAATAGGTATCACCTTTTTAGTTAAGGCATAACAGAGAGGCTGGAGGGAACTGCCTAAAAAATGTAGAGCTGTGTGCCAGTAGCCATGTTTCTTGAAGATGATTGTATAATGATACAGCTTTCACAATGTGACCGTGTGATTGTGAAAACCCTGTGTCTGATGATCCTTTTATCTACCTTGTCAATAGATGAGTAAAACATACGGAATAAAATTAAATAATAGGGGGAACAAATGTTAAATTTAGATTGTAGTGATAGTGATCAAGAAAGGGAGAGGTAAGGGGTATGGCATGTATGAACTTTTTTGCTTTCTTTTTCTTTTTCTGAATTGATGCAAATGTTCTAAGAAATGATCATGATGATGAATATACAATTATGTGATAAAAAAGAATGTTCATATTGTAAAAAAATAAATAAATAAATAAGAAGGGTTCTCAAAAAAAAAACACCTGTCTCTCTTCTAACCAGGTTGTAGTTTTTCAGAAAAGGAACAATGTTTTTTCTCCCTCTGAATCCTTGCCTCAGGATGCAAAGTGTGCTCTGTAAGTTCTCCTGTAATGATGGAATTAAAGCTTGGGTTTCTTATAGGAGGAGACAAGAACATAATTACTTAAATCCAATGTGTATTTCTTCCAAATCATATATGCACACATTATTTCTAATTTCCAACTGGAACATTCATGGGCCAACATGTTACCTCCGGCTAGAGATGGCATTAACCTGAAATCACTTCTTTTCCCCCAGCCTTGAATTGTTTTCTCAACCTCTGTGTGATGGCTGGGAAGGGCCGAGATTCAGGAATTGTATCTTCTATTGTCTTTCTGACTCAAACCTGTTCTGTAATAACGGAGCATGCAAGGGTCAGACCCGGGAAAGAACAGGTCAGAGAACTCACAACCTGGACACAGAACAGCGAAAAAGTCACAGAGCTCAAACTTTGAAGCCCACAATTCAAACATCTCAAAACAAACTAAATGGGGAGAGAGAAACACAGCTCAGGGTCCTCAGATTCTCCTATCAGGCACCCCTCATTCCCCAAGTTTTTAGCCACCTCCCTGCTTACAATGCTACTGACTGAAACCAGCCCTTCCACCTCTGCTCAGGGCCCCAGACCTTCCATCTCAAGGGCTTTGTCCTGCCATTGTCCTCTCTCCTCAATCATCAATTAGTTATTGTATACTTCAATGGTCCATAAGAAAAAGGGGAAATAAAACCCACCCTTCCCATCTGTGCTTCCGCAACTACCGCACATTTACCTGGTGTTCTTCAAAGCAAAGCTGCCTCCGCTTATCCTGAACCCTTCCCTTCTCAGCCCCTTCCACTGAGCTGGGGGACGCTGAGGTGGCCAAGCGGGGTGCGCGGAGTGAGGGTGCAGACTACGACTCGGACCTGGACGAGCGTGTTCAAGGGGGGCCGGGGGGAGGGTGGGAATGGCCAGGGCATTGGCAGAGGTCCCGCTCGTGGAGCGGCAGGGCCCACGGGCCGAGTCGCATCCCTCCCCGACCTGTTACAACAGCTTTGGGAATGTCACCTCCCGGGGGACTCCAGGAGGAAGACGCGCCAGGACCGCTGGGGCCGCCCGCGCGCACGCGCAGAACCGGCCCCTCCTCGGTCCGCCCCGCCCTCCCGGCCGGTCCCGGGGAGGGGGAGGACCCTTCTCAGGCCGTTGCTATGGCTCCGGGGCCGCCGGGAAGGGGGCTTCCTGCTAGTTGGGGCGTTGTGGGAGTCAGTTCAGCCAGGCCCAGTCCAGTGTCCAGTTTTAGCTTTCCGTGCTGCGCTTCTTTACCCAAGCTCCCGAGGGCTGTGGATAGGAAACCAGCAGAAAGGGTTGTTCGCACTGTTGTAATGTCCGCGTTCTGTCTCTGTGGCCGCTAGATGGCGCTGGTGCACCTTAGAGGGCGTCCGCCTCGCTCCTGCCCCGCCTTTTGTGCTGGAAAAAACAAGCCAGAATCACTTAAGGAAACAGAAACCAGTTCCTGAGTTCTAAGCCGTACGCCCAACACACACTATAAAGGGGGTGGATCCCTCACTGCAAGGAATGAGAACTGTGTTGCTCTCTGTAGAGGGCCAGAAGCAATCAATCAGGCCCAAGCAGGGAAAGTCCCCACAACATTGGGGCGGAATGTCCCCAAGAGTTAAACAATAACCAATGTTAGGAAACTGAGAGAACGGGATGTGTTTTGGCAACAGCTAATGGCATTTTTCTACTTCTATGATACGCTTGCTTGCTAGCAACTGCAAAACCACAACAGGATTTTAGCCTTTATAAGCACACCTTGAAAACCTCTGGGGGCTGCTTTCTGAATCTTCCTTCTTGGAAGTTTCTGAGACAGTCGCTGGCCAGCTAATAAAGACTCTAAATTGGCTTGCAGTTTTGAATTATGTGGTCTCTCTTTCCGAGCGTTCCACAACACTCTCCAATTGGCATTTCCTCTTGGGGCCCTGCCTGGGCGTCTTGTTCTGCTTCTCTACTTGATTTTGTCAGAATCCTTCCCCAACTTTGTGCTGGGGTTTATGGACTCTTAGCAATATATTTTTTAGTATAGAAGTCATTCAACATAGATAATTTAGAAGACTGATAAATCATAGCAAAGCTTCTCTTATCCACAATCCCACCACCGAGGGGTGACCATTAATAATACTTTGTGACACCTTTCCCAGGAGGTCTTTCATTTATAAGGTGCATTTTAAACATGATGAGATCCATACTGCATCGGGACTTCAATTTCCCGCTTTTCAAACTCCCATTTACAACATCAAAGGCCGCCTGCGATAAAAATCGCTAGACAGGGACGTTCAGATATTTTTATTCATTTTCTTCATAAAAGGAAGCTTAGTCTGGAAGTGGTAAAAATTAATTGTAATCTAGTTGAATGGAGAAATTGCCCCTCCCTCCTCTTGTCTCAAAGGAAAATATCATAGTGGAACCTTCCTGAGGAAAGAGCTGTACTTGTCTTTCTTCCTTTTTGCTCCCCAGTGCTCCTGTCAGCACAAGAACCGGACAGCGCTGGCTGGTAGCATCCGCTCAATATACATTTGTTTAATAAATGAACCCTATCTGCTTTCTTCCTGTTGTCTCTATAAACATAATGTACCTTTCAGTACTATTGGGATCGAGGTATTATAAAACATTTCCTACATGGTTTTAAAATTTTTCCATTAACACACTACAGTGATAAAGTGATTCTTACAACCTGTTGCCCATGTGAATAGTTCATTCCTTTTATTGCCAAATAATCTCCCATTATATGTTGTTACCACCGTTTCTTTATCCATTATCCTTCTGACCATGACTCCTTTTAATTCCCTTTAGCTTGTCTAGGTCCTTGTATAAACTTCAGGCAGGTTTCTGAGGAACTCCTGACACCTGATGCTCATCATGCCAGGATCTTAAGGTCTCCAGGCATTTGAGAGGCACCTTATTAGGTAGTTCCTTATCTCCCTGTTCCTCTCTCTTGGCCTTTCTTACAAGGTACAGCATAATCACAGTAAAAGGAAACAAATTCCAAACCAAATGACGGTAACTGCAATCTCAGTAAGTCACTCACCCTACCCAGTAATCAACCAAGCTCCCTTAACATTATCTAAGGACTTTTCCACTAGCCTACCTCTGACCTAAAAAATCCTGCTCTCCTTGTCTGGATAAAGTTGAGTTCTAGTCTCTCTTCCCTGCTCCAGCAGGCAATAAACAAAGTCACCCTTGCTTTTTTAACATTGTCCCGTGCAACTTTTTGTTTGACAGTGTGGAAGGCCATTTGGCTTGTTTCCAACTTTTGGCCCAGTGTGAGTATTTGCTGAGTTTCCAATCCAAGTCCATAAATAATACAGTCACTGTATGCTCCAGGCTGTTTTGTTTCAGTATCGAGTGAGAAGAGCCCCGGGTTGCCTTAACCCAGGCAGTGTTACATAGTTAGGAACATGTATATGCCTAAAAGATCTTAGAGTGCTGACCCTGGAGATTCCGGCAGTTTACTTACCTAAATTACACTTCTGAGGACCCTCAGGGTGAAGAAATGGGCATCTAATAGTCATCTAATCGCACACCTGCTAGAACCCCCCATCACTGGCATTCACCCCCAAGGAGAGCCGCCTGTGCCCGGTGTTGGGCAGCAGCGCCACCGTGTTCCAGTACTCCGTGGCATGTTGCTTTGTCAGGGCTGCCTGCTGATGGGAGCATTGGGGACAACAACAGTGAGCAGGGCTGAGGCAGGAAGGCCAGTTTCTGACAATCTGACCTGTCAATGACAAGGAATTTTTTCCAGCACTGGGTACAGTGGTTCTGTTGTCTGCTGCTTTCCTGCAAGGGTGTTGATACTGTGCAGGTGGGGGAATCCATGACCATGTATAGAGTGTGGCTTTGTGTGAGATGGAGGGTGATATGGGAAATATCCCTCAGTAGGGAGGGCAAAGGGTCCTAGTCTGTTGACGTTTTCCAGAAAAACTTGCCCCAGTTATAGAAAAACTCACCACCTGACATGTGATCCCAGTGTGTGTCTAATGTAACTGAAATACTGGGTAAAGTTAAAAACCTGTCAAACCAGGTTCACATTTTTCAGAAATGGAACAATTTTTTCTCACTCTGAATCCCTTGCCTCAGGATGCAGATTGTGTTATGTAAGTTATCAGATAATGGTTGAATTCAACCATGGGTTTCTAAGAGAAGGAGACAAAAATTCTGGGATAGGTCAGTATTTCTCGAACCCAACATGCAATTCTATCAAATCATATGTGCATGTTATTTCTACTTTCCAAACGAGACTATCCCGGGCCCTCACACTGCCTCTGGCTAGACATGGCATTCACCTGGATCACTTATTTTCCCCAAGCCTTGATTTCTGTTTTCCCAACCTCCCTGTGATTGTTGGAAAGGGTTGAGATTTAGGGAATGTATCTTTTATTGTCCTTCTTACTCAGACCAGTTCCATTATACCCGAGTATGCAAAGGTCAGACCCCGACCAAAGAACAGCTCAGAGACCACACAACTTGGACATATAACACAGAATAACTCACAGAGCTCAGACTTTGAAGCCCACAATTCAAACATCTGAAAACAAATTCAATGGGGAGAGAGAGAAACACAGTTCAGGGTCCTCAGATTCTCCTATCAGGCACCCCCCATTCCAAAAGTTTTTAGCACCTCTCTGCTTACAATGCTCCTGACTGAAACCAGCCCTCTTTTCTCTGTTCAGGGTCCGAGGCCTTTCATCTCAAGGGTTTGTCCTGCCCCTATTGTCCTCTCTCCTGAATCATCAATTAGTCACTGTATATTAGAATGATCCATAAGCTAAACGGGAAATAAAACCCACCCTTCCCATCTATGCTTCCGCAACTATTACACATTTATCTGGTGTTATTCAAAGCAAAACTGCCTCCGCTTACCCTGAGACCCGCCCCTCCTCGGCCCCTTCCACAGAGCTGGGGGACGCTGAGGTGGCCAAGCGGGGTGCGCGGAGTGAGGGTGCAGACGACGACATAGACCGGGACGAGCGTGTTCGAGGGGGGCCGGGGGGAGGGTGGGAATGGCCAGGGCATTGGCAGAGGTCCCGCTCGTGGAGCGGCAGGACCCACGGGCCGAGTCGCATCCCTCCCCGACCTCTCCCCACAGCCTCGGGAAGGTCACCGCCCGGGGGACCCCAGGAGGAAGATGAGCCAGGACCGCAGAGTTCGCCCGCGCGCAGGCGCAGAACCGGCCACTCCTGGGTCCGCCCCGCCCTCCAGGCCGGGTCCAGCTAAGGGGGAGGGCCCGCCTGAGGCCGTTGCTATGGCTCCGGAGCCGCGGGGAGGGGGCTTCCTGCTAGTTGGGGCATTGCGGGGGCAGTTTGGCCAGGCCCAGTCCAGTATACGGTCCTTGCTTTCCCTGCTGCTCTTCTTTACCCAAGCTCCTGAGGGCTGCGAGCAGAACACCAGCAGAAAAGGTTGTTTTTCCGGCGGCAACGCCCGGATTCCGTCTCTATGGCCGCTAGATGGAGATGGTGCGCCGCGGAAGACGTCCGCCTCGCTCCTGCCCCGCCTTTTGTTCTACAAAAAAAACCGAGCCAGAGACATTTTAGGCAATGAACACTGGTTCTGGTTGGATTTGCTGCGAGCCCCCCTGCCAGCTTCAGGGCCTCTGGGCTGTTTCTTTTCAAGTGGTTTATGGATTAAAACTCTGACCCGTGGCTGCCATTTCCTGCCTGTACACCAAAGGTTCCACGCACTGCTAGCTAAACTCTCGCAACAGTCCGTGGAGAGCATAAGGGCACCACCTCTAGGTATGAATTTAACCCCAGGGACACAAACGCAGACCTGTGGAATGACCCTCTCACAAGACCAGCCTGTCATCCAGTGGCCTCAGGTGCATTTCAACCACAGAAAAATGATCTCCCAAGGTCAGACCGAAGGCTCAGGCATTTGGCAGGGAGGGTGGTGGGTGTTAAGGGCTGGGGCACTGATGGAGGCCTTGCCTTGGATGACACTTTGGGGAGCTCAGGCATGATGCTGCAGCCCCCTGACTCGCGACCCCCAGCAGCTTTTGCCAACACCTCTCCAGGCTCATGGAGTCCAAGGCTGTCAAGGCGTGCTGAGAATATCTTCAGGGCTGGAAGGAGAGCTCCAGACCTGTCCAGACAAGCCAGGAAGCTGTTCCTCCAGCGCATTGGCGGATCAGGACCAAAGGCAGGACACAGCTGGGAAAACAAACCTTAACAGGTCTTTGAGGAGTCTGAAGTCAGAGGTTTTAGAACATCCCCAGCCTGTTGCTGTGGGACTGTGTGCGTGTGGGTATTAATAGAATACATGATCCTTTTTTTTTTTTTAAGCATTCTATTTTAATTTTAATTTTTATTAATAAAACCATTCAACATACAATATGAACATTCTTTTTTATCACACAGTTGTATATTCATCATCATGATCATTTTTTAGAACATTTGCATCAATTCACAAAAAGAAATAGAAAACCGAAAAAAATTCATGCATACCATACCTCTTACCCCTCCCTTTAATTGATCACTAGCGTTTCAATCTACTAAATTTATTTAAAAATTTATTCCCCTTATTATTTATTAATTTTTAATCCATATGTTTTACTCATCTGTCCATAAGTTACATAAAAGAAGCATCAGACACAAGGTTTTCACAATCACACAGTAACATTGCAAAAGCTGTATCATTATACAATCATCTTCAAGAAACATGGCTATTGGAACACAGCTCTACATTTTCAGGCAGTTTCCTCCAGCCCCTCTGTTATGCCATAATTAAAAAGGTGATCTCTATTTAATGCATAAGAATAACCTTCAGGATAACCTCTTGACTCTGGAATCTCTCAGCCATTGACACTTTTTACTTTGTCTCATTTCTCTCTTCCCCCCTTTCCGGCGAGAAGGATTTCTCACTCCCTTGATGCTGAGTCCCAGCTTATTCTCGGATTTCTGCCCCACATTGCCAGGAAGGTCCACACCCCTGGGAGTCATGTCCCATGCAGAGAGGGGGAGCGCAATGAGTTTGCTTGTCGTGTTGGCTTAGAGAGAGAGGCTACATCGGAGCAACAAATGAGGTTCTCTTGGGGGTGACTCTTAGGCCTAATTTTAAGTACGCTTAGCCTTTCCTTCGCAGGGTTAAGTTTCATGTGAAAAAACCCCAAGATTGGGGGCTCAGCCTATTGCTTTGGTTGTCCCCACTGCTTGTGAGAATATCAAGAATTCTCCACTTGAGGAAGTTGAATTTTCCCCCTTTCTCACCATTTCCCCAAGGGGACTTTGCAAATACTTTTTTATTCACTGTTCAAATTCAAGGCAACACTCTAGACAAGCCTACAAAATCTCATGGCCTACTCAAGGTTCCATGTACTTATGGTATTCAATTAAGCTGTCTACATAAGTTATATTAGGAAATGCACTAGTCAAAATATAAATTTTGTACCAAATAAACATTTTTTGCTTTAGTCTCACACATATGTTAAAGTTTTAAAATATTAATTAAATCTATTTTCAACACCCTGCAGATTGACATTCTTTGTTCTTCCTCATGCAAAACACCCTGCCCTTCCAGATAAATTTGGTTTTTGGTTTTTCTATTTCTGAAAAGTAAGTTTTGGGGATTTTAATTGGTACTGCATTGAATTTGTAAATCAATTTAGGTAGAATTGACATCTTAACTATATTTAGTCTTCCAATCCTTGAAAACGGTATGCCCTTCCATTTATTTAGGTCTTCTGTGATTTCTTTTAACAATTTCTTGTAGTTTCCTTTGTACAGGTCTTTTGTCTCTTTAGTTAAATTTATACCTAAATATTTTCTTTTGGTTGCAACTGTAAATGGAATTCTTTTTCATGATTTCCCCCTCAGATTGTTCATTAGTAGTGTATAGAAGCACTACAGATTTTTGAGTGTTGATCTTGTAACCTGTCACTTTGCTGTACTCATTTATTAGCTCTAGTAGTTTTGCTGTGGATTTTTCGGGGTTTTCGACATACAGTATCATGTCATCTGCAAACAGTGAGAGTTTTACTTCTTCCTTTACAATTTTGATGCCTTGTATTTCTTTTTGTTGTCTAGTTGCTCTGGCTAGAACTTCCAACACAATGGTGAATAACAGTGGTGATAGTGGACATCCTTGTCTTGTTCCTGATCTTAGGGGGAAAGTTTTCAGTTTTTCCCCTTTGAGGATGATGTTAGCTGTGGGTATTTCATATATTCCCTTCATCATGTTGAGGAAGTTCCCTTCTATTCCTCTCTTTTGAAGTGTTTTCAACAGGAAAGGATGTTGAATTTTGTCAGATGCCTTTTCTGCATCAATCGAGATGATCCTGTGGTTTTTCTGCTTTGCATGATCCTTCTTAACGGTTTGTAGGCATTTTTAATTTTTTTACAAAAGGAGTGGACAGGAAGAATTAGCATAGTCATATAGGGAAAGGGTTCTTTGGAGGTAAGCCCTTTCCCGGAACACTGAATGGTGGGAGAGATTTTAGAACCATGGTTCTTTTTAGAGCTCAGGTGAAATTCAAGATTGTCTACTTGGTAAAAAGAAGCAAGGCGTCTTTCACGCCTGCCAAAGCAGGCTTATAGGTAGAGAGTACTCACCTTTTTTTACATTTAGAAAATGGCTGAGGCATTTTTATTAAACTACTGCAGAGATGATAAGAACCTAGACCTAACAACGACAAATTACCTGGGGTATTTTTATAGTGTGAGAGATCAAATAGCTTACACAAAGTGTAATAATATTTGGTCAAAACCCAGTGAATTAATTTTAAATTTATTTCAATATGAATTTGATGGAGTAGCTAAAATTTATGAGAAATACCATCTCTAACTAACATTTTTTCATGTTTCCCACGTTTATTTGAAGTATGGTTCACAAGTCTTTGACATCCATAGAAACTAGAAATTTTCCTTTCTCTTGTTACAGCTACATGGAACTTTGATATATGATTCTATCAAATTTTATTCAACCACTTATCTTCTATACTTGGCATTCAGATGTTTTGCAGTTGCAAATAATGCCAAAATGTATTTCTGTATTGTTGGCCTAGTATGTTCAGGATAAATTCCTAGAAGTCAGATAATGAGAGAAAGGGGAAAACGTATATATATACTTGCTTTAGAAGTTGCTAAATTCTTCTATTTAGAGGTTGCAGGGTTCTGCATTTTCACAAGCAATATAAGTGTCTCCTTCCCAACCGCATCATCAACACAGTATATTGTCCAGGTTTTGATGGTTGAAGAATTGTTTCTCATTATAGTTTTTTTTAATTAAGAAAAGATTTTTATTACGGAAGTTGTGAGTTCACAAAACTCATGCATAATGTACAGGATTCCGATACACCACCCCACCACCACTTCTGTTGGTGTGAAAAATCTGTTACAATTGATGGTAACATTTCACTTTTTTTTGTAATTCTACTTTTTTTTTTAATGGTAGTTACATTTGTTACAATTGATGAAAGATTATTAAAGTAGTACTGTAACTATTGTCCATAGTTGTATTCCAGTATTACCTTACATTATACAGAATTACAAGCCTTCATTTCCATTTTGGGCTCCATACCTTTCAGTTGTTTAAATGAGCTATCCAGACAGATTAATTTAGATTATGTGCTAGAGAAAATTTAGATTTTAGACAAAAGAAACCTCTCTTCCTTTGGTCCCAAATAGTAGATGAAGTTCTAAAATACAGACAATGTCATCCTTACCCCTGTATTCTGACTGACCTTAGTCCTGACCCCATTGATTTCGTTCTTATCTCTAACTGAAACCTGATGTCTTTTTCAGTGTCTTTAACAGTTGTTCTGTGTAGCAATGCTGACTTTCAGAGCTGCAGAACTCCCTGTCTGAGTCTTAGGTGCCACACAGGTAGCCAAAGTTCCAGGAAGAGACCAGATTATACATATATAGCACAGCATCTCAAAATCTAGAAATAACATTAACAGCTCTGGACTAGATGTGACTGCTGTAAGAAGTTAAAATCTAGGCCCTAATTTTCTTATAGGTATTTTCTAAAAGAGACCATACAAGATTTGTTCTTTTGTTTCTGGCTTATTTTGCACCAGATAATGTCCCCAAAGTTCATTCACCTTGTTGCATGCGTCATGACTTTGTTCCTTTCTGTAGCTGCACGCTATTCCATCATGTGTATACACCACGGTTCGCCATTCTGTTTCTCAGTCAACGTATCATTCAGTCACCTCGATCTGTTGTGTAACCAAGAAATCAGGATTTAAGGGATGATTTTGATTACTGAATCATCATATAAATATTCCTTTTTGTTTTCTGGCATATCGATCATCTCTAATTAAATCGTCTGGGGCCATTGTGCTCATTACCCTAAACCCTGCCCATCTTTTTCTCTAATAAAACTATCAGAATTAACTGCAGTTCGGGGAGACAGATTTTGGGCCTCTAGGCCATCTGCTCTCCTACTACGTGCCTAGTAATAAACTTTCTCTCTGAAACCCTGGTGTCTCAGGAACTGATTATTCAGCCTGGTGGGCAAAAGAGTCCACGCCCTTTGTCCGATAACAGTTGAGCATCATGCATTCATGTCCAAAGTCAACAATCTATGTATCACATTATCCTCACTTAGTTGTGCAATCATCAACACACAGTTTTAGATAATTTTCATTGCTCCAAAGAGAAAAATAACCAATAAATACACCCTCACCAAATAGAAAGTCCAAACTTCCCCTTAACTCTTGTCCTATCCCCCAATTATTTACCCTGGGTATTGCTGTGGTACTGTTGATGTCTTCCTGTTCAATATAGACTGTAGCATGCAACAGTAGTCCCCCCCCCCCAGTTCCCCTCTATTATTAACTCTTTATACAAGATTCATACTTCTGAAATAGTACGTGCAGTGTTACCTGTAAACCCACTAATGAACTGCCTTCCCTTCTATCCCTTCCCTTGCATTTAAGTTCAACCTCAGTAGCTAATGGTTCATACGTGGAGGATAAGCAGTATACATTTGTGGCAGTGTAATAGGGGCCTCCCCCTCATTCCAGAGGATCTGTAAACTGTCCCAAGGGGCTGATTAAGGGGCTGTGACTCTGTTTTTATAGTTCAAGTTAGACTTCTGTTCACTTGACGTAGAACTCTTTTGTTTATACAGCTCAAACAAGAATTTAGTAGGCCGCCCATCTATTGTACATCTAGGTACTCCATGACCTACTGGCCAGTGCCATAAGTCTGTGAGTCGGAGTGTCTTGATTGCTGCTTTCAGTCTGCTGTCCATTATGGTGGCCATGCCCACCTTGTCTTTCTTGATTAAGTGCCTCAATGTGAATTCTGCCAAGTCTGGATCCTATCATCCCCATTGTGTTTAAGGACACAGTGATGGCAGTTCCCATGGTAATGAGAACAGCAACAATAGAACTCTTTAGGGATGCTGCAACTGGTCTCACAATCGTGTTCCTCCAAGTCCTGGTAAAAGCTGCATCCTCCAGACATTCCTGGGGTGTAAGAGCAGGCTTTGCATGATAAATCCACTCTAACATTCCAATCTCTCTAAGCCTCTGGATCCCCTCATCTACATTATACCAGGGCAGTTCTGGCATTTCAACCTCAGGTAATGTTGGCCACCTTTTGATCCATGTTTCAACCAACCATCGAAACAAACTGTTAATGCCTTTTCTAACCCCTTGAACTACAACTTTGAATGCAGAATCTCTACCTGGTGGGCCCATATCAATATATTCCTCCCACCATTATCCCACACCCTTAAAGCCCATTGCCACACATAGTCCCCTGATTTCTGTCTATATAAATTGGAAAACTCACACAGTTCTTTTGGAGTGGAACATCCCTCCTCATGTGTGATACTTTGTACCTCACCTTTAGGGGCCTGTTGGGACTTTAGTCTACTTATAGGCCTGGAAGAAATGAGGGGTGGTGAGGGTGGGTCATGAAAACAATTAGAAGTGTCTTTCAAGTCAATTACCTCAGGGCATTCCCTTGCAGTTTAAACTGATAAAACAAGATTAATCTCTCCAGAGAGAGAAGTGAGGCCTGTTTCCCAAGGGGAGGTGGTGACCCGTCTAGCAGGCACTAAAGGGTTAATCTCGTTAGGTGGTGGTTGGATGGCAGACTTCAGAGGGCAGACTGAGGGCAGGAAGCTGTTTCCTCAGAGGAGACTGGACATTAAGTAGCTGTCTCCTCAGGGCAGGCTGGAGACTGGGTGTCAGCTTCCTTAGGGCAGACCATTACAGGTTTATCTGGAAAAGACTCTAGGGTTTCCATGTCCCCACTGCCATCATTATCAATCCATACATCCCCATCCCAATTTCAGGGTCCCATTCCTTCCCATTCAATGCCCTCACAACCCGGCAAGGCTGAGAATTTAGTTGATGTTGTAAATCTGCTATTTGCATAATGAGACTCTGGGTCTGATTTTCAGAGATCTCAAGTCTGTGGTTACAGAAAATAAGATTTTCCTTCAAGGCATACATAGAAACTTCCACATTTTTCATAAGGCAATAAAGCTGCAAATTTGAAGCCTTCAGCTCATCCCTTTCTTTTATGACTGTATCCAGCATATCTAGGAACAACCAGGCAACATCATTATACATTTTAACTCCTCAAAATTCTGTTAAAGTATCGAAAGCATTGTCACCTAGAGCCTTGCCTCATATAAGCGCACAATTAGCAGAATCAAATGGTGATATTTTGTGTAACTCTATTGCCAATTCACACCATGGAAATAGTCATTAGTGCCTTTGAATTTAATCAGAGAAGAAAACCAATTGTAAAAGCCCATTTTAAGATTCTGTTTCTCAAGAACCACTCCCAGTACCAAGCTATATTAGTCAGGGAAACAGAACCAGTAGGAAATATCTAACCATTAAAGGTTCCTCCTTCATTCTTTTGGATATGGATATCCAGTTCTCCAAGCGCCATTTGTTGAAGAGGCTACTCTGCCCCAGTTGAGTGGACTTGGCAGACTTAACGAAAATCAACTGTCTATTAATGAGAGGGTCTATCTCTGAATACTTAATTCAATTCCATTGGGAGATTACCCTATTACCAAAAAAGTAACCAAACTCGGACAGTTTTCATTTATTTATTTTTATTTGCATGTGCAGGCACCGGGAATTGAACCCGAGTCTCTGGCATGGCAGACGAGAACTCTGCCACTGAGCCACCATCACACCGCCCCTTGAACAGTTTTTTTTTTTTTTTCCAGGCCTGAATCATTTTATTTAGCTGTGCAACAGGACACAAAGCTTAGCGGGTGCCGTGTGAGTCAGGACAAAGGATGTGCAAGCAGCTACAGGTTTTTGTTTTTGTTTTTTTAACGCATAATGATGTTTATTGCAGCTGTATTTAAAAAAATACAAAAGTAGAAAAAACCTCAATGCTTGGAATGGCTATTACAATTATTATTGTCAAAGACAGTATTGTTCAGTGATATAGATAGATTTTTCAAGAAATAGTGTTGAGACCAATAATCAGATCAAAAAATGATACCTGTCCTATAATATCATGGTGTTTTTTTTATTGTATAGTACAATATATATACAAAGCAAAGAAATAAAAAAGCAATAGTTTTCAAATCACTCTTTAACAAGCAGCCAGGACAGATCCCAGAGTTATCATGGGCCATGTTCTAGTTTGCTAGCTGCCGAAATGAAATACACCAGAGACGGATTGGCTTTGTTCCAACAACTTTCCCCAGGGTGATTCCTTTCTGCATCTCCAAAGGCCTGGGCTGAGCTGCTAGTGCAGAGATGAGGAATGCTGAGCTGCTAGGCTGTGCTACATTGCGTTCTCTCATTTAAGCACCAGCCAATTAAGTCAAATGTCACTCATTGCAGCAGACACGCCTCCTAGCAGACTGCAGATGTAATTAGCAACAGATGAGGTTCACGTACCATTGGCTTATGTCCACAGCAACAAGACTAGGTATGCTCACCTGGCCAAGTTAACAACTGAATCTAACTAACACAGGCCACATATGATCCTCTCATATTTTTACTTCTAGCTGCTCCAAAACATAAGAATCTAGAGGGCTTAGACACTTCTCCATCATCACAATTGACTTTTTCTCCTTTTTTGTGAAAAATAACATACATACAAAAAAGCTACAAATTTCAAAGCACAGCACCACAACCAACCACAACTCAGAACATATTCAGAGTTTGACATGGGTTACAATTTCACAATTTTAGGTTTTTACTTCTAGCTGCTCTAAAATACTGGACACTAAAAGAGATATCAGTTTAATGATTCAGCAATCATATTCACTTTTTAAATCCTATCTTCTCTGTATAATTCCACCACCACATTTGCTCTTTCCATCCCTCTCTTTAGGGGTTTTTTGGGCTATGGCAATTCTAAATTTTTCATATTGGAAGGGTCTGACACTAATATGGGGTAGGGAGATGGAACTATCTGATGTTCTGGAGAGGCGGGGCTAGGTTTCAGGATTTATCTGGAGGTTGTAGGTTTCTGGAAGGTTACTCTAGTGCATGGAACCCTTGTGGAATCTTATAAATTATCCTAGGTATTCTTTAGGATTGGCTGGAATGGTCCTGGTTGGGGATTAGCAGGTGATGGTAACCTGGAACAGTTTTCTTTTTTAATTTTTAAAAATTTTTAAATTAAAAAAATATATATGACAAGAAACACAAACATTCTTAACATTTGCTCATTCCGTTGTACATATATAATCAGTAATTCACAATATCATCACATAGTTGCATATTCATCATCATGATCATTTCTTGGAACATTTGCATCAATTCAGAAAAAGAAATAAAAAGACAACAGAAAAAGAAATAAAACGAAAACAGAAGAAAAAAATTATACATACCATACGCCTTACCCCTCCCTTTCATTGATCACTAGCATTTCAAACTAAATTTATCTTAACATTTGTTCCCCCTATTATTTATTTTTATTCCATATGTTCTACTTGTCTGTTGACAAGGTAGATAAAAAGAGCATCAGACACACAGTTTTCACAATCACACAGTCACATTGTGAAAGCTGTATCATTATTCAATCATCCTCAAGAAACATGGCTACTGGAACACAGCTCTACATTTTCAGGCAGTTCCCTCCAGCTTCTCCATTACATCTTGAACAACAAGGTGATATCTACTTAATGCGTAAGAATAACCTCCAGGATAACCTCTTGACTCTGTTTGGAATCTCTCAGCCATTCACACTTTGTCTCATTTCATTCTTCCCCCTTTTGGTCAAGAAGGTTCTCTCAATCCCTTGATGTTAATTCTCAATTTATTCTAGGGTTTTTCTCAATCCCTTGATGCTGAGTCTCCGTTCATTCCAAGATCTCTGTCCCACGTTGCCAGGAAGGTCTAACAAGGTGGTATCTACTTAATGCATAAGAATAACCTTCAGGATAACCTCTGGACTCTGTTTGGAATCTCTCAGCCATTGACATTTTGTCTCATTTCACTCTTCCCCCTTTTGGTCGAGAAGGTTTTTTTTTTTTTTAAACATGGGCAGGCACCGGGAATCGAACCCGGGTCCTCTGGCATGGCAGGCAAGCGTCCTTGCCTGCTGAGCCACCATGGCCCACCCGAGAAGGTTTTCTCAACCCCTTGATGCTGAGTCTCAGCTCATTCTAGGATTTCTGTCCCACGTTGCCAGGAAGGTCCATACCCCTGGGAGTCATGTCCCACATAGACAGGGGAGGGCGGTGAGTTTGCTTGCTGTGTTGACTGGAGAGAGAGGCCACATCTGAGCCACAAAAGAGGTTCTCTTGGGGGTGACTCTTAGGCCTAATTTTAAGTAGGTTTGACCTATCCTTTTTGGGGTTAAGTTTCATATGAACAAACCCCAAGACTAGGGGTTCAGCCTATAGCTTTTGTTGTCCACACTGCTTGTGAGAATATCAAGAATTCAACTTGGGGAAGTTGAATTTTCCCCCTTTCTCACCATTCCCCGAAGGCTTGAACAGTTTTTAAAAGGTAAAATTTTCGTGGTGTAAATGAAGGATGCAAAAATGAGGAATTACCCCGAGAATACTTATAATCATGATCATTTTACAGTTAAGAAAACTGGGCCACAGAGAGATGAACCTGGCCAACGTCACACAGGGAATAAGTGGTGGATCCTTGATTTGCATCCAGAATCCTGGTTTATCCCCCCCCCCCCCCCCGCTATGCGGCCATGTACTGATGATTTCCAGATCCATATATCCAGCTTAATCATCTCTCTTAAACTACAGACCTCTTGGTGTAACTGACCGTCCCACAGGCAGACTGCACTGAACAAGTCCAAGGTACCCTCCCGGGAAGGGGAGATGACTTCACAGAGAAGGGAAGCATTAGAGAAGCTGAGTTCCAAGGGCTCTACCCCCACCCCATGGAGGGACAGAAGGGCTAGAGGATGAAGTCTGGAGGATTTCAAAGGGCTGGTGGTGGGGTGGGAAGATGAGCTTCTCAGCAAGAGAGGCTTTTGATATTTTTCCTATTCGAGTGCACACGCGTGATAATAAGCACCTGTTACCTTGAGTTTATTTCTTCATTTTCATTTTGTATTGAGAGTGCACGCTGCTTCAGGAAAATACACAAAGCTGATATGTAAACCCAAGGAGATATATACTTAGTGGAGAAAATCCCATCTTACCTCAGAGGTAACTGGCAATAAACCAGCACTCTGCTGTATACAATGAGAACATGCTCTTAGACTGAATAAATGAAACCAAAATCAGTCATTTTTCTAAAATGTCATCATTCTCATGGGTTAGACAGCTGAGGCACAGAGTTTATGGTAGCTCCCCAAAGTCACACATGTAGAAAGTGGTAGATTCCTTCAGGCAATTAATACTAAATGTGTCCACAGCTGAGCTCATCCACCCCCACTTTGCACACACCTGCACTTCCTCTATGATCCCTAACCCAGCTGCTTAGGCCAGAGATCTTTAAAGCCATCCCTGATTCTTCCCTCTGCCTCCTCAGACCCTGCCATCACCGTGCCTACTTCCTAATATTTGTAATAAAATAATTGAGCTGATTTCTCTTCGTCATACAGTCGGTTCTCTATTCCAGGTCACCCTCTCTCTCTTGGACAACCACGACTTCATAGCTGGTCCTGCTGCCACCAGCCTTGACCCATTCCCCCTCCCTGTCCCACTGCCTGAGGGACCTTTCTTAAATCCTCATCCAGTCGGTCATGTCCCTCCTGCCCCAAACTCTGCCGGGGCTGCCTGCTGCTCTTAGGGTAACATCCGGGCCCCTGGACTAGGGCCTCGAGGCCCTGCTCACCCCAAAGCACCTCCTCTGGAGCAGGCCCCTCCTTCTGTCCCACCCACACTCTGTGTTCCAGCCACTCTAAGGCCCCTGTGTTCCTCAGCCGCCTTCCTCTCTCTCCTTTCCACAATCTCACACTGCAAATGCCTCTGTCTGGTGCACTCCTCCTCCCCCTTCATCTGCTTCATTCCTACTTCCCTTCAGCTCTCAGGTTAAGTAGAACCATTTATTAGGGAATCCCATTTAGCTGGGGAATCCAGGGATGAAAAACCCTGTTATCAGTTTTGAAATTATTACTGACTAGAACATGGAGGAGATTCAGTAAAAATTTTCGAATATATCAATGTTTTATTCGGGTTGAGAATGAGCTAAGAGGAAATGTAACTTGAGAGGAGGCTGTTTCAGAGAAGGGTTTCCTTGCTCTTCAAGGTACAGTCAGCGAGAGATTTCAAGCAGTCGAGAGCTTATGCTGGAGGTTATCTATTTTATTTTATTTCATTTTATTTTTTGTCTGGGCAGGCCCCGGGAATCGAACCCGGGTCTCTGGCATGGCAGGTGAGAATTCTGCCACTCCGCCACTGTTGCCTGCCCTGGAGGTTATCTTTATATGTTATATAGGTATCCCTTTTTTAGTTTAGTTTATGGTGGCTGGAGGGAAATACCTGAAACTGTTGAGCTCTGTTCCAGGACCCATTCCCGCAAAAGGACTTTGCAAATACTTCTTTATTCACTGTCCAAATCTCTCTGGGATTTATCCGGGCATCACACTAACCTGGACAAACCAAATCTCATGCCCTATCCAAGATTCCATGTACCTATGGTGTTAACTAAACTAACCATAAAAGTGAAATTAGGATGCAGGCCACAGTGGTGTGTTTTGTGATGGAATATGTTAATGGGGGAGAGCTGTTTTTCCATTTGTCCAGAGAACGGGTGTTCTCTGAGGACTGCACATGTTTCTATGGTGCAGAAACTGTCTCTGCTTTGGACTATCTACATTCCGGAAAGATTGTGTACCGTGATCTCAAGTTGGAGAATTTGATGCTGGATAAAGATGGCCACATAAAAATTACAGATTTTGGACTTTGCAAAGAAGGGATCACAGATGCAGCCACCACGAAAACGTCCTGTGGTACACAAGAGAGTATCCGGCACCAGAGATTTTCTAAGTCTGGAATTCAGAAGGAACACCAGTGATGGGTTATCACAGCTTTGCAATATAGAGTCTGAACTGCAAACACTTTCCGGAAAGTGGAGCCCTCTGGCTGTGAACTCAAAAAGTGAATGTCTTTGGGAAAGTCAGTCACAAACAAGAGCAATTCATTATGAAAGCAAACTGAAGAAAACAGTATTAATCTCAGTTTTTTCCTCAGGAAGTTTGGAGAAAATGTCTTCATGTCACCAATTTTTTTGTTGCATGAATTGTAGTGTTTCACTGTAAGACAGCATGAGGGGTTATCAGGCCAAACTTTGTTATTGTATTTCCAATTCAATTTATCTTGAATGTCTGTCTCTTAAATTGTTTTTTAATTGTCAGTTTCTTTCAACTAAGCCTTATTATTATTATATATGGAATTTTTCAGAGAAAATTAAATCAGAGAAAATTTCAAAAAAAAAAGTGAATGTCCCAGGAAACGAAATGGAAGCTGCATTACCTTTTTCACCTGTAAACCATCAGGAAATTACTAATTTAAACAAAAAATTTTTCATAGTATATTTTTATAAGCATTTTATTGGCATATAATTCATATACCATAAAATTCATCCCTTTAATGTTATTCACCAAATGTACAACCATCACCACTATGTAATTCCAGAATATTTTCATCACCCCCCCAAAATGAAACTCCATATCCATTAGTAGTCACTCCCTCTTCTCCTCTCTTCTTCCCCCAGGTCCTGGTAACCACTAATCTACTCTCTATTTCTATGGATTTATCTATTCTGGACATTCATATAAATGGAATCAGACAATATGTAACAAGTATCAGTACTTCATTCTCTGGGTGACCAAACAATATTACATTATATGGATATATACTGCATTTTGTTTATCCATTCAACAGTTGCTAGATATTTGGGTTGTTTCCACTTTTTGGCTGATATGAATAATGCTTCTATGAACATTGTGTATGGATCGCTCTTATGGCCTAGTTTCAGAAGTCACATAATTTCTGTCATATGCTTGGTTGAAGCAGATTTAATGGGTGGAGACAGACACTTGAAACAAGAACAAGCCCAGTTTTCCCACAAATTGCAGTGTTAGTGTACCTAGAGCAAATAGGGAGGGATTAATTTTTGATGGGTAAGAATTACTATTTATTACTGTATAAGTGCATCTATTAACACATTTACTATTTGGAAGTTTTTAACCGGATTTTTTTTCTTTCTCTTTTTCTATTGAGCTATATTCACACACCCTATACTCATCCAAAGTGTACAATCGGTTCACAGAACCATCATATAGTTGTGCATTCATCACCACAATCAATTAAAAAAACTTTTTTATTGTATAGTATAACATCTATACAAAGCAAAGAAAGAAAAAAGCAATAGTTTTCAAAGCACTCTTCATCAAGTAGTTACAGGACAGATCTCAGAGTTTGTCATAGGCTATTACTGTCATCTTAGATTTTTCCTTCTAGCTAATCCGCAACATTGGAGGCTAGAAGGAATAAATATTTTTTTATCCACACAATCGACTTTTTTTCCCGTTTTTTGTGAAAAATAACATATATACAAAAAAAGCAATAAATTTCAAAGCGCATTGCAACAATTAGTTGTAGAACAGATTTCAGAGTTTGGTATGGGTTACAATTCCACAATTTTAGTTAACCTGATTTTTTAAAGATGAGGGAACTGAGGGCAGGGTTTTTTTTTGTTTGTTTGTTTTTTACATAATCAGTGTGATATACATAGCTTGGAGGTAACGGAGGTAAACTCAGGATTCTAACTAGGTCCATCTGACTCTACAACCCACTTCTACTATTTTAATTACATCAAGAAACTCCAAAAATAGCGCATGATTTCAAAACCACTTATAGATGAAAATAATTGTAAGTTTGTTTGTTTTTTTGGGTGCATGGTCCGGGGAATCAAACCCGGGTCTCTCGCATGAAAGACAGGCATTCTAACCACTGAACTAGACCCTGCACCCAATAACTGTAAAGTTTTAAAGTGGATGCTTTATAAATGTTCAATAGGAAAAGGGTAATCAAAAGAAAGTAGAAATAAATTCAAATGATACCAGCATCCCTTATACATACATATTTCAACTCATGCCGGTTTATCATAGTAGTCCTTTTCAATTAGGAATTAAATTTATGTTTCCCAAACGTTGAGTTGTTATAAATGTGCTAATGTTTGAAATACAAGTAATTCCCCAACTATTACTTTCTTGCGAGCTACCAAAAAATAACATTTTCTTGTTATAAAATCTACTGGAGCTTAAAATTCTCCATTTTTACAACTGCATTAAGTAAAATTCTAGAAGCACTGTTCCTTGGTGATTCAAATACAAGTTAATATTTTCTAAAATAGGATTGTTTTGCGACTGTAATGAAAAACAAATTCTTTGTTTCTCTGGAGTTCAATTACTCCTCCTATACATTTTCCATGGATGATGATATCTCATATTTAGAATAACAAAATTAGTTGTGTCACAATTAGGGGGAAATTATTTCTGAAGAGGATAAATGCATCTTGTTTCAGAAGCTAATGATCTCCTAAGAAACAAAGATATTGTGTTCTATGCAAATGTCATCAAGTGAAGAATAAAACCAAGAATTTGTGCAAAAAGAGGCTGACTGCTTCTAAATAAAAGGTTTACAGTGCACCAAAAATTATCAGTTTCTTTTTAAAGATAATTAAGAAAACATTCTGCACACTTTTTTTAATATTGCAAAGGCTGCTATTTAAAGGCAGCTTATGGTTGATATAAGTTTATTCAGAAATTAAAACCTTGACATTTTATGAGGGAGTGTGATCACTATAGTTACTTTTCAAGAATAACAAATCTTGAAATAAACTTCTTATGCATTTAAAAAAATTTTTAAAAGCACAACACCACAATTGGTTGTAGAACATATTTCAGAGTTTGACATGGGTTACAATTCCACAATTTTAGGTTTTTACTTCTAGCTGCTTGCTCTAAGATACTGGAGGGTAAAATAGATATCTATCTATTTAATGATTTAGCAATCATATTCATTTGTTAAATCCTACCTTCTCTGTGTAACTCCAACATAATCTTTGATCTTTCCATTCCTCTTTTTAGGGGTGTTTGGGCTATGGCATTCTAACTTTTTCATGTTGGAAGGGGCTGTCAGTAATATGGGGTAGGGAGATGGAATTAACTGATGTTCTAGAGAGGCTGGGCCCTCTGGGATTCAGGACTTATCTGGTCCAGGGACCCATCTGGAGGTTATAGATTTCTGGAAAGTTACCCCAGTGCATGGAACCTTTGTGAAATCTTATATATTGCTCTAGGTGTTCTTTAGGATTGGCTAGAATGGACCTGGCTGGGGTTTGGCAAGTTATGGTAGGTAGCAAGGTCTAACTGAAGCTTGTATAAGAGTGACCTCCAGAGTAGACTCTCGACTCTATTCGAACTCTCCCAGCCAGTGATACTTTATGAGTTATGCTTCTTTTCCCCCTTTTGGTCAGGGTGGAATTGTTGATACCACGGTGCCAGGGCCAGACTCATCCACGGGAGTCATCTCTCATGTCGCCAGAGAGACTTTCACCCCTGGATGTCACGTCCCAAGCAGGGGAAAGAGCAATGATTTTACTTGCAGAGTTGGCCTTAAAGTGATAGCCTTGATTCTTGAATACAATACTAATGATATAGCGTTTACAACATGACTGTTATGTGATTGTGAAAACCTTATGTCTGATGCTCCTTTTATCCAGGGTATAGACAGATGAGTAAAAAAAATATATGGATAGAAAATAAATAACTAATGGGGATAAGGGGTAAAATAAATCGGGTAGATGAAAATAGTAGAGGTCAATGACAAGGAGACATAAGGACTATGGTATGTATGAGTTTTTCTTTTTCTTTTTCTGGAGTGATGCAAATCTTCTAAAAAATGATCAATATGATGAATACACAAACAAGTGATGATATAGTGACCCAATGATTGTACATCATGTATGGACTGTATGTGTGTGAAGATCTGTCAGTAAAAACATTTTTAAAAAAATGGAATACTGAGGAAACTTAAAAACCTGTCTTACTTTTAACCAGGTTATCATTTTTCAGAAAAGGAACAATGGTATTTCTCCCTCTGAATCCTTGTCTCAAGTTGAAGCGTGTGTTATGTAAGTTCTCAGATGATGATTGAATTAAACTATGGGTTTCTTAGAACATGAGACAAAAATTCACAATTTCTTAAACTCACTGTGTTTAATTCGATTAAATTATATATGTGCACATTATTCTACTTTCCTACTGAGAAAGTCTTGACCCTCATGGCACCTCTGCCTAGAGATGGCATTCACCTGGATCACTTTTCCCCAGGCCTCGAATTCAGTTTTACCAATCTCTGTGTGATTGCTGGAAAGGGCTGAGATTCAGGGAGCGTATCTTCTATTGTCCTTCTGACTCTGACAACTTCCGCAAAACCTGAGTATGCAAGGGGCAGACCCCAGAAAGAAATGAGCCTCACATGGACATAGTACACAGAACAATTCACAGAGCTCAGACTTTGAAGCCCACAATTCAAACACCTCAAAACTCATCAATGGCGAGAGAGACACAAATACAGTTCAGAACCCTCAGGTTCTCAAATTCAGGCACCCCTCATTCCCCAAGTTTTTAGCCACCTCTCTGCTTACAATGCTCCTGACTGAAACCAGCCCTCCCACCCCTGCTCAGGGTCCCAGACCTTCCATCTCAAGGGCTTTGTCCTGCCATTGTCCTCTCTCCTCAATCATCAGCTAATCACTGTATATTTCAATGGTCCAAAAGAGTAAGGGGAAATAAAACCCACTCCCATGTGTGCCTCCGCAGCTCCTGCACATTTATCTGTCGCCCTTCAAAGCAAAACCGCCTCTACTTACCCTGAGACCCTCCCCTCCCCGGCCCCTTCAGCAGAGTTGGGGGACGCTGAGGTGGCCAAGCGGGGTGCAAGGAGTGAGGGTACAGAGGACAGGCGTGTTCATGGGGGAACCTGGGGCCGGGGTGAAAGTGGGAATGGCCAGGGCATTGGCAGAGGTCCCGCTCGTGGAGCGGCAGGGCCCACGGGCCGAGTCGCATCCCTCCCCGACCTCTCCCCACAGCCTCGGGAATGTCACCTCCCAGGGGACTCCAGGAGGAAGGCGCGCCAGGACCGCTGGGGCCGCCCGCGCGCAGGCGCAGAACCGGCCACTCCTGGGCCCGCCCCGCCCTCCAGGCCGGGTCCCGCGGAGGGCGGAGGGCCTGAGAACCTAGGTGTGGCTCCGGGGCCGTGGGAAGGGGAACTTCCTGTTGGTTGGGGCGTTGTAGGGACCTAGTCCGGCCAGGCCCAATTCACTTGGCGATCCTTGGTGTCCCTACTGCGTTTTCTCAGCCAAGATTCCGAGGGTTCTGATCCGGAAACCAGAGAAAAAAGTTGTTCTTCCGGCGGCAAAGTCTGCGCTTCGTTTCTGTGGTCACTAGATGGCGCTGGTGCACCGTGGAGGGAACTCGCCTTGCTCCTGCCCCGCCTTTTCTGCTCGGAAAAAAACTGCAACTCCAGCTCAGGGAACAGAAAGCAGGTTCCCAGTGGAGAGGCTGTAAGAGGGAAGGCCTGTTTCTTCCCTTAAAGCCTTAGAAGAAGCCTCTCCCTGTGGATACCTTGATTTTGGATTTCTGGCCTCCACTGTGAGAGAATACATGACTTGTTTTAAACCACCAAGTTTCAAGTACTTTGTTTTGGCAGCGCTAAAAAACTAATTCAGCAGATTAAAAGTAAACAGAAAGTGGGGACAACCAAAGCTATAGGCTGAGCCCCCAATCTTGGGGTTTGTTCATATGAAACTTAACCCCACAAAGGATAGGTCAAGCTTATTTAAAATTAGGCCTTAGAGTCACCCCCAAGAGAGCCTCTTCTGTTGCTCAGATGTGGCCTCTCTCTCCAGCCAACACAACAAGCAAACTCACCATCCTCCCCCTGTCTACGTGGGACATGACTCCCAGGGGTGTGGACCTTCCTGGCAACATGGGACAGAAATCCTAGAATGAGCTGGGACTCAGCATCAAGGGATTGAGAAAACCTTCTCGACCAAAAGGGGGAAGAGAGGAATGAGACAAAGTGTCAATGGCTGAGAGATTCCAGAGTCCACAGGTTATCCTGGAGGTTATTCAGTAGGCATTAAGTAGATATCACCTTGTTATCCAAGATGTAATGGAGAGGCTGGAGGGAACTGCCTGAAAATGTAGAGCTGTGTTCCAGTAGCCATGTTTCTTGAGGATGATTGTATAATGATACAGCTTTCACAGTGTGACTGTGTGATTGTGAAAACCTTGTGTCTGATGCTTCTTTTATCTACCTGGTCAACAGACAAGTAGAACATATGGAATTAAAATAAATAATAGGGGGAACAAATGTTAAAAAAAAAAAAAAGAACGTATTTGCAAAGTCCCATTGGGCAACTGGGGAGAAAGGAGGAAATATTCAACTTCCCCATCTGGGAAATTCCTGATATTCTCCCAAGCATGGGAGACAACCAATTCGATATGCTGAGCCCCTGACCTTGGGGTTTGGCCCTATGAAACTTATTCCTACAAAGGTGAGGCTAAGCCTATTGATAATTATGCCTAAGTGTCACCTGCCCCGCCGCCCAACCTCTTTTGACTCAAATGTGGCCTCTCTCTCTCTCTCTCTAAACCAACTGGGCAGGTGAACTCACTGCCCTCCCCCCTACATGGGACATGATTATTAGGGCTCCCAGGGACGACCTGGACCTGGCATCATGGGATTGAGAAAGCCTTCTTGACCAAAAGGGGGAAGAGAGAAATGACACAAAAAAAGTTTCAGTGGCTGAGGGATTTCACTGTTGAGAGGTCATTCTGGAGGTTATTCTTATGCATTATATAGACATCCCTTTTCAGTTTATAGTGTATTGAAGTGGCTAGATGGAAGCACCTGAAATTGTTGACCTGTGTTCCAGTAGCCTTGATTCTTGAAGACAACTGTATAGCTATATAGCTTTTACAATGTGACCCTGTGATTGTGAAAACCTTGTGTCTGTCTGATGCTCCTTTTATACAGGATAGGGACAGATGAGTAAAAACAAAAAAATAAATGGATAAATAATAAGGGGGATGGGGGTAAAAAGAATTGGGTAGATTGAAGTACTAGTGGTAAATGAGAGGGAAGGGTACAAGGTATGGGATATATGAGATTTTTTGTTTTTCATTTCTTTTACTGCAGTGATGCAAATCTTCTAAAACGGATCATGGTGAAGAACACAACTATGTGATGATATTGTGAGCCACTGATTGTATAGTAAAGATAGACTGTATGTGTGTTAACATTTCTCGATAAAAACATTTTCAAAACTTCCATGTACTCTTGGAAAGTAAGTGTGTTTGTTTGTTCTTTGGTGGAATGTTCTAAACATTTCAATTAGTTCCATTTAGATTATGTTGTTGGTCACTTGAGTATTTGTTCTATCAACTACTGAGACAGGAGTGGTGAAACGTCCGACTGTAATTGTGAATTTCTTTCTTTCTATTTACAGTTCAGTGAGGTTTTGTTACAGGTATTTTGATGATATGGTGTTAGGTGAAAACATCTTTAGGATAGTTATGTTTTCTCAGTGTATTGGCATTTTTATCATTATGTCATATCCTTCAGTGTGCACAATAATTTTCTTTGCTAAGGTCTAAGGTCTACTGTGTCTGATCCCACTATAGCCACTCGAGCTTTCCTTTGATTGCTGTAGTCCTAGGATCTTTCTCCTTCGGTTTATTTATTTATTTTTTAATTTTAAAAAAATATAACAATAAACAAACGCAAACATTCTTAACAAATGATCATACTGTTCTACATATATAATCAGTAATTCACAATATCACATAGTTGTATATTCATCATCATGATCATTTCTTAAAACATTTGCATCAATTCAGAGAAATAAATAAAAAGAAAATAGAAAAAAATTCATACATACCATACCCCCACCCCTCCCTTTCATTGACCACTAGCATTTCAATCTACTGAATTTATTTTAACATTTGTTCCCCCATTATTTATTTATTTTTAATCCATATGTTTTACTCATCTGTCTATAAGATAGATAAAAGGAGCATCAGACACAAGGTTTTCACAATCGCAGTCACATTGTGAAAGCTATATCATTATACAATCATCTTCAAGAAACGTGGCTACTGGAACACAGCTCTACATTTTCAGGCAGTTCCCTCCAGCCTCTCTGTTATGCCTTAACTAAAAAGGTGGTATCTATTTAATGTGTAAGAATAACCTCCAGGATAACCTCTCCACTCTGTAATTTCTCAACCATTGACAACTTTATTTTGTTGTCTCATTTCACACTTCCCCCTTTTGTCTAGAAGGTTTTCTCAATCCCTTGATGCTGAGTCTCAGCTCATTCTAGGATTTCTGTCCCACGTTGCCAGGAAGGTCCACACCCCTGGGAGTCATGTCCCACGTAGACAAGGGGAGGGTGGTGAGTTTGCTTGTTGTGTTGGCTGGAGAGAGAGGCCACATCTGAGCAACGAAAGAGGCTCTCTTGGGGGTGACTCTTAGGCCTAAATATTAAGTAGACTTGACCTATCCTTTGTGGGGTTAAGTTTCATATGAACAAACCCCAAGACTGGGGGCTCAGCCTATAGCTTTGGTTGTCCACACTGCTTGTGAGAATATCAAGAATTAAACTTGGGGAGGTTGAATTTTCCCCCGTTCTCACAATTCCCCGAAGGGGACTTGGCAAATACTTTTATGCTCACTGATCAAGAAAGGGAGGAGTAAGGGGTATGTACGAATTTTTTTCTGTTGTCTTTTTATTTCTTTTTCTGAACTGATGCAAATGTTCTAAGAAATGATCATGATGATGAATATGCAAGTATGTGATGATATTGTGAATTACTGATTATATATGTACAATGGAATGATCATATGTTAAGAATGTTTGTGTTGTTAAAAAATTACTTTAAAAATAAATAAATAATGGGGAAAATGTTAAAATAAGTTTAGTAGATTGAAATGCTAGTGATCAATGAAAGGGAGGGGTAAGGGATATGGTATGCATGAATTTTTTTCTGTTTTCTTTTTATTTCTTTTTCTGAATTGATGCAAATGTTCTAAGAAATGATCATGATGAATATACAACTATGTGATAAAAAAGGTCAATTAAAAAACAATCATATGAATAACTGGAAACTTAAATTGAAAAACAATACCATTCACAATAGCTCCAAAAAATGAAATAGTTATGTATACGTAAATGTATACACCTAACATATATACATATTTTATATATACAGCATCTATCTGTTAAAAATTATAACATGCTAATGAAAGAAATAAAAGATTTAATTAAATAGAGAGAAATACTGTGTGTCAGGATTTGAACCCTCAATACGGGAAAGAAGTCGATTCTCCCCCAAACTCCTCTGTAGAAATAATGCAATTCTACTCAAAATTCTAGAAGGAAATTTATAGTCATAAACAAGCTGATTATGCAATTTTTATGGGCTGGCCAAGGAACTAGAATACCCCAAATATTTGAAAGCCAAGAATACAGTTGGAATTTTTAATACATCGTAAATCTGCTGTAATCAAGTCTGTGTGGTATTAGCAAGGGACAAACACAGAGATCAATGGAACAAAATAGCCCAGAAATATGCCCATGTTTGTGGCCAAATGATTTTAAACAAGGAAGCAGAAGAGAACTTTATATTTAAGGGATAATCTTTTCAACAAATGGTATTGGATATCCATATGCAAAAAAATTCAATTCAACTGCATAATTTATATACTATTAACTAAAAATAGATAATAGATCTAAATGTAGGAGGTGAAATTATAAAACTTTTAGGAGACAATCTGTGACTTCGGCTTTGGCAGAAGAAATAGAACAAGACACCTGAATCATGATCATAAAAGAAAACATTGACAAACTAAACTGGATTACATCAAAATAAGAAACTTTGGCTCTGCAAAAGACACCATTAAGAGAATACAAAGTGAAGACTGGGAGATATGTAGACGGGAAAAAGTATTTATGAATCACATATCTGGCTAAGGCCTTATATCCAGAATATATAAAGAATTTTCAAAACACAACAGTAAGAAAACAAACAACTAAATTAGATAATGGGGGCATGACTTAAACATAAGCACACAAAGGTGGTTCAACATCACTAAGGCATTAATGAAATGCAAATTGAAACCATTATGAGATGCCATAATACACCTAGTAAAATGGCTAAAATGAAAAATATCGACAATAACAAGTGCTGACAAGGATGTGAAGCACCTGGAACATTTATAGATTGCTGGTGGGAATGTAAGATGATACAGCCACTTTGAAAAATACACTGACAGTTTCCTAGAAAGTTAAACATACATTTACTATATTATCCAACAATGCTCCAACTGGGTATTTACCCTAGAGAAACGAAAACTCATGTTCACACAGAAGCCTTTATGCATAATAGCCCAAACCTGGAAAGAGCACCAGTATCCTTCCCTGGATGAATGGATAAACAAACTGTGGTAGTCCAACAACGGAAGACTGCTCAGCCTTAATAAATAAGGAACTTATTGATATATGCACTTGCAATTCATTCAGTTGTCACATTATGCCCAATGAAAGAAGCCCATCCTAGAAGGCTTACAAACATGTGATTTAATTTATCTGACACTCTCCAAAAGACAAAAATATATTGAAGGAGAACAGATAATTGTTTGTCAGGGATTAGGGGTGAGGGAAGTGTAACCACAAAGAGGTGGATCCAGATTGTTTTTTGGGTGATGGAACACTTCTGTATTCTGACTGTGGTGTTAAAAGTCAGAAATATGCACGATAGAAAAAGTAAATTTTGTATTATGGTAATTTATAATTTTAATAGTAGATGATGTCTCTATATTTCTTAAAAAAAAATACATTGAATGCTACATTAAAACCTTAGATCAGCTGCCCAGGCTGTGGTCTATTCCAGACAACTTGGAGACCAGGGACCCACTACTTTTCTTCATGGTATAGTACTTAGGAATTTTCATTAAACAAAGTGTGGCTTCCATTATAGTCTGGGGAAAGAAACATGGAACATATGAAAAATATTTTGAATCTATGATCTGGCTGTAAACATATACAAACGCAAACATACATCCTAGAAAAAGAGTCTCTTAACGCTTTAGTAAATGAAACCTCTGTGTCCGATTAACGAGACTATGACACTATCCCCAACACTTGCATGGAACATTTGAGAAAGTATTTTAATCCAAATAGCTCCCAACTGATTTTTACATGTCACAAGGAATCGCTCAGGGTTATTTTACTTAATGTAGAAAGCCAAATCTCAGAGGAAAACAACGACTTCACAAACACTCTTTTATTGAAAAATACTGACACTTCAGAAATAAACACCAGCTCAAAACTCAACCATCTTTTCGTCATTCTTTTCCTTCTTTCTCCCTCCACTCATGTGAAATGAAATAATAACCGCACGCATGAAATTACTCAGAATCCTTTACAGAAGGCATTACAGAGACCACTATTTGGGGGCAGGGAGGCGGCTGAGGCAATAAATGTTACGTCCTCCCTTCCTCATCTCACCCCATTGCATTCCTTCACCAGTCACTCACCCAGTCGGGTAACGATCTTGTATCAAATCTCTGCTTAAATCAGCTCGGCTTCATTTTCCCACACGACTTTGAAAGAGAAGAGAACGTGAGTGAACCCAAAGAATAGTTATTGGTCAGAGCTTCAGGTTGATAGGTGATGTCCTTCGGTTTACTGTTTCCCCACATATCCCTCACCTTTCTGCATCCAACCCAAAAGGTTTACTGAGTCCTTATCCTGTCTTCACCTACCAGAAGATGTAGATAAAAAGATGTGTGATAGATGACAGCTGCCGTTTGTGTAGTGTCTTCTGCATGCCAGGTAATATGAATTAGGTGTTTACAACCCTTAAATTACGCAGCCTTATTTTCAATTTACAAATGAGAAAACTGAAGCTTAGTGAGAGAGACTAACTTCAGTGGCAAGGTCTGCATTGGACCCTTATCCAGGGTAAGTGTACAGTGTGAATTCTGGAGTAGAGGGAGATGAGCTTGGACGGTCCAGGCCACCAAGAGCTTCAAATACAATGCTGGAGGAAGAACCAAAAATCACTTTGTTGCCTGTACTGAGGCTTCCCCCAAACCCTAAGTAGCCCCAACTTTCCTGGTCTGGAGCTGGACGGAATTAATGAACACAATGTAAGATGTTCCGTATTGACGGTTCCCAGAGCTACAGCAACTCCTCTGCCCAAGACCGCCCCAGGGAAGAGAAGGGCTAAGACCACCGAGAGGAGCAGTCCTCCGGAGCGCCTAGAGGAGCCATACCCAGGAAGGGGCACAGTGCGGGCGCTGGTCGTGACGTCACGGGTACGCGACCCGTTAGAGAATCTGACTCCTAAATTCCCGCCTTCGTCGCCAAGTGGGACAGGGGTAGCGGGCACAGGCGGCTTCATGTGTGCGTGCATGTGTGTGTGTGTGTGTGTGTACCCGTGGAGTAAAGCTCTGCTCCGTGCAGAGAAAGGGCTGAGATGGGTCCTCCTGGCAAAGTCCCTTGGGGGCCCCAGGGCGCCCCTCCCAAGGAGCGTGTTGATGGCGGAGGAAGGTTCCCGGAGCCCAGAGGAAGAGTTTCCCGGTCAGTGGGAGGTTCATAGAGAAGGCTCCTGGGTGCGGGGCTCAAGGCATTGAAGGGCGGGGCTTCTGTGACTGGCTCATTATGCTGTTTGTGTTATAGCGTGCACAGATAAGGAGAAATACCTTCTATTTGATATTTTTAATGTATGGTGTTAATTTTGGCAACATATATTTCCCCTTTTAAATCATTTTTAGGTGTACAATTTATTGGTGTTAATTACATGCTCAGTGTTGTGCTAACATCACCACCATCCATTGCCAAAACTTTCCATTACCGCAAACAGAAACTCTGTAAGTACTAAGCACTACCTTGCTACTCACCAACATTCCACCCATCCCACCACCTCAGCCCCTGGTAACCTGTAATCTTTCTGGCTCTATGGATTTGCATATTCCAGTTTATTCAGATAAATGGGATCATACAGTATGTATTAATGAAACCAAAATTAGTCATTTTTCAAAATTATCATTCTCATATTACAGATGAGGCAGCTGAGGCACAGAGATGTTACGGTAGCTCCCCAAAGTTGGTAGAGTCCAAAGTAGGTAGAGGCCTACAGGTATCTAATACTAAAGGTTCAAACTGAGCCCATCCACCCCCACTTAACACACCTGCACCTCCTCTAGCGGTCCCTAACCCAGCTGCTTAGGCCAGAGATCTTTAAAGCCATCCCTGATTCTTCCCTCTGCCTCCCCAGACCCTGCCATCACCATGTCTATTTCCTAAATATTTCTAATAAGATAACTGAGTTGATTTCTCTTCCTCACACAGTTGGTTCTCTATTCCAGGTCACCCTCTCTCTCTTGGACAACCACGACTTCACAGCTGGTCCTGCTGCCACCAGCCTTGACCCGTCCCCCCCATTCTCCATCCCAGTGCCTGAGGGACCTTTCTTATATCCTCATCCAGTCGGTCACGTCCCTCCTGCCCCAAACTCTGCCGGGGCTGCCTGCTGCTCTTAGGGTAACATCCGGGCCCCTGGTCTGGGGCCATCAGGCCTGCTCACCCCAAAGCACCTCATCTGGAGCAGGCCCCTCCTTCTGTCTCACCTATACTCTGTGTTCCAGCCAATCTAAAGCCCCTGTGTTCCTCAGACGGACTTCCTCTCTCTCATTTCCACAAACTCACACTGCAAATGCCTCTGTCTCGTGCAATCTTCCTCCCCCTTCTTCTGCCTCATTCCTACTTACCTTCAGCTCTCAGGTTAAGTAGAACCATTTCCATTTAACTAGGGAATCCTGGGATGAAATAGCCCACTTATCAGTTTTGAGATTCTTACTGACTGGAACATGGAGGAGATTCAGTAAAAATTCTCCAATATACCAATGTTTTATTCAGGTTGAGAATGAGCTAAGAGGAAATGTAAGGTGACAGCAGGATGTTTCTGGGAAGAATTTCCTTGTTCTTTTAAGATACAGACAGCAAAGATCTCCCACATTTTCTGTGGACCACTGTTGGTTTGATTATGGAGTTTGGAATTGTAGTCACAATTTTGGTACCATGAGGGGATCCAGGCTGAGGACAAGCCTTCCCATGGAGAGGGATAGGCAGAAACATGGAAAGAATCTGTCACTTTATGGTATCATTTACCCAGTAGATTAATAGGCTTGAACTACCATACCTGTGGACTGTTTTTTTAATGAGATAATTGTTCATTAGAAGTCAAAAAATAGTCCAAATTTTCTGTTATGAAAGTATACTCACTGAGTTGTCCTCCCTCTGCACTTTGGTTGATTTGCTCATCCCTGTGGGTTATCAGGGACAGAATTATTTGCCTGCCCACCATATGGGACCCTCCAGAGAATCTGAAGACCCCTTCATCCGATTCCATAATGTGTGGAGGACACTGTTAGTTCCTACAACATCTAATGGAGAGCTTGAACCAACTGCTGGTTCTACCTGTGAGGATTAACTTCATTCACACAGCCTATTATTTTAACCCCTCTCAGCACACCACAGCTAAGTATCAAATATAGTGTGCACCTTGGACTTGTGATCAACAACAAAAACAAATGATGGAAATGGCTGCCGCTGCCCCAACCCCCCATCCTTGTCTTGAGGGGTAGAGGAGACTCCCAGGGGCATCTGGCCTGCTTCTCTACACACTGAGGTTTGGTAACACAGAGCAGTGTGAATGACTCTTCCTCTTACTGAGGATCTAATATGTTCTAGGCATATGCACTTGTTTCCCATATTCCCTGAGATGGGTATCAAGTCCCCACTTCTGCAGATAAGGAAAAAAAAACAAAAGAGGTTAGGTCATGACAGGGTTGAATTCTACCTGAACCTTGTGATCCTGGAAAACAGTATAAGTTAATAAATCCCCATCCTCGGTGTTCTGGATCACAACAGCCTTAACTTCCCCTAGCTTGATTGAATTTCAGACAGGCTCCTTCCTGGCTCTGTGCCCCTGACCGCCCTGACCTTGGCCCTCACAGAATCCATTTAGAACCTGCTCGGCCTGGCCTCCACAGCGACCTCAGGAGATAACATCCTGTAAGGGACACACCCCATAGCTGGGTGCCCCTCTGCAGTACTCTTCCATTAGCTCTTCCCAGACGTTAAAACTTTCCTGCCCTCTGCTTCAGGGGAGTTGAGCCCACTTTCTTTCCCCTCTTGTGATAGCTTTCTGGTCTCTCCTAACACAATAAGTTTTTTTGTTTCTCTCTCTCCTCTATACTGCATACAGCTTTAAATGAATATATCCTTGCCTGTTTCACATTACCCAGGATAATGTTTTCTTTGACAGTAACTAATCCAAAAAAGTGGTGAACCTGGGATTCAGATCTGGGTCGAACTCCAATTAAGCTGCTCCTCTCTCCACTCACTATGACACACTTTGGATACATTACAGTTGCTGAGATGCAGAAATTGTTCCAGGATGAAATATTCATCATTGTCCCAGCACCATGTCCACCTGTGAAACACAGGCACCAAGCAGGGCAAAGCAATGCTCAGGGCTACTGAAAGCATCTGTGACTGACCTCAGAGGAGCTACCCAGAAGCCAACAGACTTGGAGTCCCTTGTCTTGAAAGAGAGGCTTGCCTCAGAGATAACGCAGAGCAAGACTTACCAGGTGACCTGTTGCATGAATACAGATCTCACATTAGTGGGTGTGATTCTCATGTTCACAGAGACAAGAAAATGAATGCACTATTGATTATGTATGTCAAGTCCAGGTGAGCACTTTCACTTTCACAAGTAGACATCCTAATGTTTTGCCCAAATGCTCCTCTTTTCTGACTTCTGTTCCCATGTTCCTCCTTTGCTTTAATCCTACAACCTTGCACAGACTTATAATTTTGCTTCTAAAACCCTTGGTTGTGCTTTTCTGTTTAGCTAACAGAATCTAAGCTTCCCCAGCCCAATAGGATCTAGCCTCACCTCCTTCCATGTCCAACTGCACTGGCCTCCTTGCAGTGTCTGGACTGTGTCTGGCAGAGTGCCTCAGCCACATTTTCCCAACTGCTCTGTCTGGAAAGCCCTAAGCCCAGATATATACCTGGCTGACTTCCTCTCCACCCTCAAGTCTTTATTGAAAGGTCACCTTGTCAACGAAGCCCTTCTCAGTTACTCTATTCAGTATTGTAGCATGCACCTCACCCACTTGCTGCCCAAACACCTCACCTTATTGCCATGATCTACTTTTTTTTTTAAATCACAGTATCTATTGCCTTCACCATACTGTGCAATTTACTAACTTATCCTTTTGACGGTCTACTGTCTGCCACCTATCACCTCCCTTTCAGAGAACATGAAATCCAGGCCTGGGATTTGTGTCGGTTTGGTTTATTGATGTATAGGATACTTGAATAGTTGGAAAGATGCTCAATAAAATCCTTTAGCTGGAAAATGCTTAGAATAGTCTTTGGTAGATAGAAAATGTCTATTATACTCTCTTCACTCAAGTAGCTTTGATTCATCTAAAGCTTAAAGCCCTGGCTAGAATAGCTTGCTATTGATCTAATCTCAAAAGTTGACCCTCTGTTCCTAGTTACATGAACTAGATCTCAGTTTTACTTGCAGGAATAAGGTAATATCCAAAAGCAGGATGAAATGGCACCAGAAACGCCACATAGACATAAAAAATATCTTGCTCAATTTTAATGAATCCTTTGATTATTATTCAATTTTTTTCTTACTTATTTTCTGTTTTCCTCCGAACCATTGCCATTTCTTTGTCTCCTTGGGCTATAAAAGCCTGAGTCCCCTATCTCATTTCCAAGATTTCCTGCAAAGATTTCCTCCAGTTCCTTATAAGTGCACCTTTAATAAAACCCACCTTCTCACGAAAGAGACTTGTTTCTCTGTTTAGTGCTGGATAGGGCAGACTCAACTATTGAAAGCCAAGATTTTACAGTATCATATCCCAAATACCTACAGCAATGCCTTACACACAGCGGGCAATCAATAAACATATGAAGATGGAAGGAATGGGTCTGCCTCTCCAACTGATGTATGAGGCCCCTGAGGCTCATTTTCTCCTCCATGGAAAGAAGGATGGGTCCTCACACCGCTTAGGGACAAGGCCTGTCTGTCCACAGCAGCATCCATTTCATCCACAGCTGCTGCCCAGCAGCTCTGTTATCTGGGACTCGGGTTGCCTGGCATTATTTCAAACCCCACTCACTCATCTTTAAAGGAATTTAGGTGTATGCAATATTTTTACTTTACTTTGGAGACCCAAGTTATTTCTTGGCATGCTAATTCGAAAATAAAAAACGTGAGTTTCTGAGAAAGATATTCAACCTTTTTGAATAGTTTTGTTGGGCCAAGGTGAAATGCTTCATCTTCAGCGTGTGTATTCCTTTTTATTGAAGTGCTTTATTACAGGGCCAAGAACATGTATACAAGAGTTCCTTTCACAGAAAGGAGAGATTCATTCCAGTGCAGAGGAACAGGCACCCGCCCCCATCCTGGTGACCAGGCCAGCAGCTGTAAGACATGGTAGACACACAAACCCAGGCCTCGATCTCCAAAAGGAGCTTAAGATTACCGACATGAGAGGACTGCAATAGTCAGGATTTAAAGAAGACACCTGCAAAGAGGCCCCTCGTGTCAGGTGGTATAGAAGTCCTGCACAATGTTTCCATTAAATAATCTCAATCTTAACCAGTAAAAATCCATATCAATCCAATCTAAACAAAGAGGGGAGAAGATGTGTTCTTGCCTGATACTGTGCTTAGAGGAAACAGAGCCAAGGAGGAACCACAAACAAATTAAAACCTACATAAACCCCTGGTGTCTGGTTACTAAGCTGAAGGCACAGAGGGTAGCATTATGGGTGGAGTTCCCCCTTTCCAGAGCAGACCCCTCTCAGAGTCCCTGGAAGGAATGCAGGATGCCACCTGGTGAGACAGGGCCCTGGTCTGGGGCAGACAGGATAGAGCCCCGGCTCTCCTTTCATCTGGAGTACACGGCCTGCCTGTCTGCTGACATCCTCTCTTCCCTCTCACCCCCTGGTCTCCATAGAGACCCACCTGGAACCAGGGCTGATGGCACTGAGCTCCTGTACCCTGGGGACCTGGAGGTGGGGAGGAGAAGGCTGTTACTGCCCACACAGGGTAGCCAGTGCTTTGAAGCAATCCTGACTTTGAAGGGAAAATACCACCAGGCACTACAGCAAACGTTTCCAGGCAGTGCCGGCAAGCAGATGGGCTGTCACATACTCTGATGGTGGGAGTCTGACTCCCAACTCTGGAAACTTGGCCTCAGGCCTGGCAGGAAACACACCTGCAGTCACCTGCTGTCTATGCTACTAGCTTCTCAATACAGCAACTGTGGTTTAGGTGAAGTCATGCAGAGACACAGTTGCCCATGAAATCACTATCACATCAACTATTAAATTACATCACAGCTGGGAAGGTGGCTATGTAACCACCTAGTACAGATGAGGTGAAAAACACTGAAGAATCTTTCTTGTTTCAGATTTGGGAGGCAGGAGGATGAGCGCTAATAGAAGACGCTCACATCTTCGCCCCCTTTCCCTGCCTTCCATCCCCCTCCTGGCAAAAACTGGAGGCCCAGAGGCCATGAATCTTTTACCGGGGTGACTGGCTCCAATATGTAGCCAGGCTCTGTCCCCCAGGTCTCCTAACTAGGGCTATACCCACTGGTGACAGGTCACAGCTGACACCCTTCTCTCATGCCCCAATGCCCTTCAGACTGTGTATTTGGGGGAGGACATGAGAAAAGGGAAATGAGATATCGGCTCTTCTCAGAAACTCAATTTGCAATTTGAAAAAAAAATACTCAAAACCCCACCCAAATTCTCTCTCCATCTTGGTGGGCTTTCTTTTGGCAACAAGCAAGGTGTATACAGAATTTAACAAGAGAATAAGGAATGATGTGATCCTCACTTCGCTGGCTGGCAGTAACTACCCTTCTGGACAGCACACTAGTTCCATGGGAGAGCAGATTTCACCAAGATGTGGGAGGCAGCTTTAGGCCCCACATCTTTCTGTGGTGTCAGACCCTCAGAAAAAGGATGGGGTAGGATTCCCTAGTGGAGTCTGGGGGGTGACAGAGCTGTGCTCACCACCTCACAGAGGGACCTCTGCACAGCAGGGACAGGAAACATGCTTAGAAATTTCTGTGTACGCAGTACCATTCCACATGGTAGTTTGTGAGCAGCTGTCATTGTGAAGAAAGTGGGCTAGATGCCAGGGCCAGTGCACTGATACAGATCTCTGGCCTGTGCTCTGTCTTACCTTCAGACAGACCATCTCCCAATGAGTCGGTGGCAGAGAGAATCCAGGGGTCTCTCTCCAATGTCTGGGCCCAATTATAATGTTCCTGCTCAAATGAGAATGAAGGACATTTAGATTGACAACTCTCGATTTTCCTGGGAAACTGGACAGGAAGACATTGACTCTTGCTCTCCCGGAGAAGGAAAGGGTTCCTGGCCTGGACTAGGTGGACCCATGAAGGGGGGATTACTCATCCCTCCAGGTACTGGCATTAAGAATCAGCTTCGCCTCTTACAATGAAGATACCCAGGAAGGCTGCCCTGCCCTGCAGAGAGAGCAAGATGCACTGAGGCCTCTTGTGCACCAAGTAGGTGGCTGGGAGTATACTGGTCTGAAAAGCGAATGCCACCAATCTGACCTGAGACCTCTGCCCTCGATCTGACATGGGGTTGAAGCCACAGCCTGCTTGGAGACTCTGCATGGACGTCCAGCTCTCACCAGTCCCCAGGTACCAGGTCAACACCTGGAATTCCTCCTGGAACTGGTCTTCCCTCAGGAAGTCCTTGGAGAGGAATTTCATGGACGTCTTTCCATAGGGAACGGCCTTGGTCTCGCAGCCCCATGTAGTTCTTACAGCCACAGGCCACCAGGCTGTCCTCCAGGGCGCAGACGAAGGTGTCGCTGTGGCCGTGGCAAGGACAGCGTGGGGCCCAGCGTGGGGCGGTGGTGCCCATGGAGGCAGCCGTCGCCCATGCTCTGGCTCGGCTGGTCGCGTCATCCCTGGCTCTGACATCGCACAGCTGGAGCAGGGCCTCATCGCTCTGGCCCCACACCTCGCCACACGTCATGCACCCCACGGCAAGGGCTCCTGGTGGGGGTACAGTCCTGGCCCGGGCGTCCCCTTGGCCCTGCCCTTGCTGCCGCCGTCTAAGCCAGAGCTGCCCTGGCTGACGGTGGAACTGCCGACTGCTCCCTGCTGTGGCCACCTCAATCCCAAAGGGCTCATCCATGGACAAGGGGTGCCGAGGGTCAGCCCCGATGCCCGAGGGTGGGGCTGCCCCAGCTGTCCCTGGAGCGGTGGAGAGCGGGCGGGGCGGTGCAGGGCGCTGTCCAGCTCCTAACGCGCCCCGGGACTACTGGTCAGTGGGCCCAGGTCCGTCTCCCACGTGTCGCTGATGTAGGACTCGCGGGAGAGCCTCTTCCCTTCTGCACCTCCAAGTGCTGGAGCTGCTGGGGCACGGGCTGGAGGCTGAGGCAGAGCCGGTGGCTGGGGCTGAGGAGCTGCCGCCGGTGCTGGGAGCTGAACGGGCAGCAGTGCAGGAAACCAGCTTCCCCAGCAGGGCAGGCCCTTGGGCTGAGTCTCCAACTCTTCCCCAGTAATGCCAGTTTCCCCACATGGGACCCGGGGAATCACAGAGCAGCTGCTGAGTGTGGGTCACCTCCTGGTAGACGTGCATTCCTTTGGGGGTTAATCCCAGGACATTGGTAGGTCCGTCTCCCTTCTTATCCTTTTGAAGCTTGAAGTGGCAAATGGGCATGGTGTCCAACTGTAGCTGGAAACAGGAGTGCGGTTCAGAGCTCTTCCCCACGTGCAGCCCCTGTGGTTCCCCGGGTCAGCCTGGACCCCTAGGTGGCAGCAGGAAGCAGCTCTCCTCGTGGAGTACGGCGCTGACCTCGGCACATCCTCCTTCAGGTGCTGGTAGTACAGGCGCCCGGCGGTCTTGTCCTTAAAACCCTTCTATTTTCCACATGGCACTGTGGTCTAAGGGAGACAACAAAAGGAGTGCTGGACTTATCATTTCCTTTAGAGATTTCTTTCTTGTAGTCCTTTGAGAAGTATTTGTTGGGCTTTTGATCCAAGTCCATAAATATAAACTCATTCTATGCTCCGGGCTGCTTTGTTTCAACATCAAGCAAGAAGAGCACCAAGCTGCCTTAACCAGGGCGGGGTTACACAGGTGGGCAGCTGTGTAAAAAAGATCCTGGAGTGTGACCCCCGAGATTTGAGCAGCCTACTATATCTAAATGACACTTCTGACTACACTGAGGCCGAGAAATTGGGCTTTTTAAATGCTCTTCTAATCGCACACTTGCTGGAAAATTTCCCACTGGTGACATCCCCTCCACGGCCAGCTGGGTCTGCTACTGGTTGGACTTTGCCACCACGGCCGGTACTACGGGGTCATCCCGCCTTGTCCCGGCTGTCAGCTTGTGACAGCGACAGTGCTGCCATCCCAGGGGCTCCTCAGGACCCACACCAGGCGGCCTCCAGCACTTTGCATTCAAGGGTGTTTGAAACATTGATCAACCTAGGCCCAGGAGAAGCCTCAACCTTTGATAGAAATAGAAACAGAAATATGGAAAGTGTATGCCACCATACCCATGGAATTTTGTTATATATTTTTTTGTCACAGGCTAAACCAATTACTCACGTTTTCTGCTAGAGTAAGAATGCGTCTTAACTGAGTTTCCCAGCTCAGTCAAGAGGTTCATTTTCTGGTCTTTCTTTGTCATCAGGGAGACAAGGATCAGTCCTCTCCTTATTCTGGGGGACCCTGCCAGGGACTCTGAAAACCTCATCCAGCCCCTTTGACTTCTCTAGCAGGTGCCTTAAAACCACTTAGAGTGTTGCCAGTTGCTACAATGTCTACTTAAATAGGCTGGGAGTTCAGTGTTGGTATAGTCAGCTACGGAATCAACAATGAGGGCTAACTTTGTACTTCTATAGTGTATTATTTTTCCTCCTCTTAGCATCATACACATAAGGATGAAATAAAGCGTGCTCCTTGGATGTGTAAACAAAAAGAAAAGGATAGAAATGGCATCACCACTCCTCTACTCTAGCACACCAGTGGTATACTCGTAAACTGGCTCCGACCTTTGGCAGGTTAATGTTGGGAGGATAGCCCTGATTTGTAGCATTTTCCAGACAATTTCTATGGTGTACTTTCTCCATTGGTGATTTCAAGCTGTTGAAAATTTAATACCTGGCCTGCAAAATTCCTAGTTCTTTATGGATCAGCTCTTGTGAACCAAGTCCTGTCAAACTAAGCAAGATGTTCAGGGGTCTGGGCATCTTTCCCCTCCTGATCAGTGTGAGATTTACACAAGCACAGGGCTAATGGCACCTCCCAGACCAGAACTGGGCTGCTGGCACCCCCATGTTTCACATACTGGGGAGAGCACCAGGAATAAGGCTGGGCCTCACAGCCTCTTCCTCACAGAATGGATGGAATCCCACCTGGATTATGGTATAAAGGCTGAGGCCTGCTTTACTTCCTTTTTAATTCCATCCTTTGGATATGAAAGATAAGTAAGCAAATAGTGACTAAATAATCAAATAAATGAATTTATTGGAAAGGATGATGGATGGGCATTACATTTATACATGCTTAATGAGATTGGAAGGCAGTCTAGAAATATGCAATCAACAATCAAATGTAGGGCTTGTAGGATTCAGACATTTTTCTTCTAAAATATTTTCTAATCAAAGAAGTGACAGATACACAAAGATTTCTAAACAAAGATATTTACGCTACCAATATTTGAAAAGATTGAAAACTTGAAAGAAATTAAACATACATCTGTAAGGGTTTGACTGGATAAAATAGGCTAATTCCATGCATGTGGAAATTCTAAATTCTTCATATGCCTTGAAATCTTCAGGCCATTGTTACTTACTGTACAGGTGTTAAGACCACAAAGAACATGGTTTGGGGGTCAAAGTACCACACACATGCTATATGTGTTAGTCTAGAACCTCCAAGTAGCATATGCCAAACAGGAGTTAAAGTACAAAAAATATATTAGGTGAAACAATTCTGAAGGTACATGGGAATCCAGGGGAAGCTGGCAGAGCCAACTGGCTATGACACAGGTCTGAACCTGTGTGAAGGAGAGAGAGAAAGAAGGATTAAAGACTAGGTAGAAGCATCTTAGATTGCACAACAGACCTTAGCAGAATTTGGCAAGGTCACTGGGAAGTCCTTGAACCGAAGTTGGCCATGAACTTCTACTTCTAGCCAAAATGGAGTGTGACTAGATCTAACTTCCCACAACACACTTTATGAAATGATCATTGACAAGTCACTGGATGTCAGGCAATGAAAAGAACAGTGATGCTTGAGAAAGAAAAACAAAAGATGGCAGACCAATAGTTGCCCAGCTTATGCCTTGAGAAAAATTTCAAGGTGCAGCCCATGGTGGGAAACCCAGGGGGAGCCCAATGGACTCCCTCGGTTGAGAAGACAGAGCTGAATGTCCTGGGAAGATTAAGGCAATGAGAGTTGGTAGGGTACCAGGGAAGAGAAAGCTGCAAGGAGAGAGAATTCAGGAATATTGAGAGGGACCCTCTCAGCACCTGCATGACAGGTAACTTCCTGAGGTCAGGGAAAGAACCATTTGAAAGGATTATAGGGAACCTTGTTGTTCTAGTTTGCTAACTGCCGGAATGCAATATACCAGGAATGGAATGGCTTTTTAAAAGGGGAATTTAATAAATTGCTAGTTTACAGTTATAAGGCCGAGAAAATGTCCCAATTAAAACAAGTCTATAGAAATGTCCAATGTAAGGCATCCATCCAGGGAAAGATACCTTGGTTCAAGAAGGCCAGTGAAGTTCAGGGTTTCTCTCTCAAGTGAGGAGGCACATGGCCAACACAGTCAGGGTTTCTCTCTCAGCTGGAAGGGCACATGGCGAACATGGCATCATTTGCTAGCTTTCTCTCCTGGCTTCCTGCTTCATGAAGCTCCCTGGGAAGTGTTTTCCTTCTTCATCTCCAAAGGTAGCTGGATGGTAGACTCTGCTTCTCGTGGCTATGTCATTCTCTACTCTCTCTGAATCTCCCATTCCCCAAAATGTTTCCTCTTTTATAGGACTCCAGTAAACCAATCAAGACTCACCCAAATGGGTGGAGACACATCTCCCCTAATCCAGCTTAACAACCACTCTTGATTGGGTTACATCTCCAGGGAGATGATCTAATCATAGATTCAAACATATAGTATTGAATAGGGATTATTCTGCCTCTACAAAATGGGATTTTGATTAAAACATGGCTTTTCTGGGGTCCATACATCCTTTCAAATAAACACACTTGTCTAGTGCTTGCACAAGCCTGGGAATAGTGCCTGTTCCTACCAGCCATACTGGAGAACCTCAGATTTGTGGGATGCTGGGTAGAGGCTTTACTCATTAGTAGGGAGTACTTAGCTTTAGACTGAGCATTGCTGCAGTCCCACCTAAAAAAAAAATCACAAAAGCAAGACCCCAAAGAATCAAACTAAACTAAATTTCAAGTAATTTTACTGCATCCCACAATAAGCTCAAGTATATTCACAGAACACGAAATTCTCCATCATTCAACAAGGTACACTTCACAATCAGACATCTAATAAAAAATTAACAGGCATGCAAATAAGCAAGAAAATATGACCCAAAATGGAAAGGTAAATGAAGCCATTGAAACCAACCCAGAATTGATACATGTTAGAAATAGTAGATAATGATATTAAAAACAGTTCTTGATCTATGATTTATACATTCAAAAAGTTAAGTAGAGACATGGAAAATATCCAAAAGATATAAATTGAACAAGGAATGAGAGCTGCAATGTGAAAGATGAAAAATATAGTGGATGGGATTAATGACAGATTGGACATTGCAGGAAAAAAAAAATGCTGACCTTTAAGACATAGAACTATCCAAAATGAAAGCCAGGTAGAAAAGGCAGTAGCTTTTAAAATTTAATAGAATACACTGAGCTGTGGGACACTTCAATGGGCCTAAAATTGTGTAACTAGAGTCTCTAAAAGAGTGAAGCAAGAGGTGGGGACAGATAAAACTTTGAAGAAATAATTGGGAACATTTTTCCAAATTTGATAAAAACTATAAGCTCAGAGAGCCCAGATGCTCCACAAACCACAAGTACACTTGTGGAAAACTACACTAAAGCACTGGTAAAGACAAAATCTTAAAAACAGGCAGAGAAATAAGACATGTTAATTACAGAGGAAAAAATATTTCTCAGAATCAAAAGAAGCAATGACAGTGGAGTAGCAGCTTTAAAGTATCAAAAGTTTAATCCCATCAGCCTAGAATTCTATACTCAAGGAAAATATTTTTCAGAAATGGTGACAAGATGAAGACCTTTACAGACATAAAAATCTGAGAGTTCATTGCTGACGCGCAAAGGAAAGTAACTGGACCAAGTTTTATACAGCCAATAAGTGAGAAAGCACTGATTTAGCACCTCAACATGTGAATTTCCAGGAAAATATTGAGAGTTCTGAGAACAATGTATTATAGCTGAAACTCAAATAAGTGATGGGCAGCTAATAGACAGATATGAATAGTTGGCCTGTTCCTTGTTTGTTCAACTGAGCTTAAAGCTTTTTGGGAATCTGAAATGAAATTTTTAAGTCATACCATATAGAATATAATAGAGGCCCATTACAAGCACCCTGAATGGAACAAGATCCAATTTTGCCTCTAATAAAGGTAATTAGAAATATAACTTTTACATGACAGATTTATGCAGCCTAAGAGATAACCTACAAACTTCTCATTTTCTGTCAAATAATACAAACTGTATTATATAAAATAGCCTATTTTGTTTGAAATTTTTTCATGTTATTTCATTGGCTGTTTCTTTTTTAATTAAATAAAGGTAGAATAATCAGAATCACAAATCTTCAAATACACAGAATGGAAAATAACCCATGGGAAAACACTATTAACATTTTGGCATAATCCTGTCCAGCCATTTTTCTGTCTCTATGAGTTTGTGTGTGTGTGTGTATATGTGCATGTTTTACCAAATTGAAACCATATATTATATCCAATTTTTTTGCCCAGTATGTCTTGTTAAATTGTTTTATTTTTATTTCCCCATAAAATGCAATAGTTAAAAAAGCCAAACGTAGGTCAAAGGATACCTAGAATAGAAGCTCAGTAAGAGAAAAATCTGAGCTAAAATGAAAAACCTAGATTAAAATCTATGTGAAATAAACACTGGGTACTAGCTGACTGGAGAGGTATGTAAAATACCGAGAACGCTAAAAATGAAATCTGCGGTGCTTCAATGAAAATTCTCCTTACTCCTCTAAAAGAAACTTTAAATAAATTAAGAGATACTCCAGGATAGTTTGGTGATGAGGGTGGTGGTTGCCTTGGGTTGGGACAAGGGGTGACAGTCCCCATGGCCCTCCCAGATTACGAATCCCCTTCCCCAGCTATTCATGGGGGAAGCTCACAATTACTGGGCAACATTCCCATGCTGCACCAGGGGCGCCTTTGTGAATTAATCCTCCAGGACCACATCAGATTCTGCCCCTTCAACCTCAAGGCCTCTGCTTGGACTAAACTGTGAGGGGTGGAGAATGATAAAATTATAGCATGTGAGAAGGATTGAGGACATGGTCCAGCTCCCAAAACCATACCTGCAGAGTTAAGTGACATGTCTGAATAACTAATACATAATTTATTATGTTTTGCCCATCATTGTTCCTGAGATAGTGTAAACTTCCTGGGGACAACATCTTTGTTCTGTACACTGCTGTATCCCAAACATCCAGAGCTCTGACCGACACTTAAAAAGCACTCAAGAAAGCCATGCTGGTTCACGAAATGGGTCTGGCTCCCCCACAAAACCATGAGAGAGAGCCCAAGGGCAAGGACTCTAGTCTTTGGAAATCCATCATCCGGGCCACTGGCTGAATCTTGCTAGGCACCCCTGAGTTTGAATTAATCAATCAATCAACTCCCAGACCTTGGTCATTAAGTATCACTGTTAGAGTTATTATTTTCTCTGCACTCCACCTGAACTGTGACTTCATAATTTTATTTAAATAAAAAACATCATTTGAAAAAATATATAATTAGAACAAAATACAGCCAAAACAAAATAAGACTGAAATTGTTAAAAAATAAAGTTCAGATTGGGTATAAGTAATAGTAAAATTTGTATAATTCTTATGTACACAATATATCTTCTCTCATTTGATCACCACAGTTCTTTAAAGAATATATTGTTAGTTCTAGTGCCACAAATGAAAATACTGAAACTCAGAGAAGTTAGGTGACTTTCTCGGAGTACCCAGCTACTATAAGGGAGGACCAGGACCAGATGAAGTGCAGTATCTGCAGTCCTCAGCTGTGTGGTTCCCTGGTGCTTCCCCCCCCACCTGCCTGCCCCCTTCCTTCCCCCTCATTCCTTCTCCCATTTTCCTGCTGATCCAGAGCTCCTTGGTTTTCAGTCCATTCCACCTGCCCCTGCCCCAAGATCCTCTGGCCCAATGCTTATACATCCAACAGCAAGGCCTACTGGAAGAGAGGAAAATGCATAATTTTAAGTCTTTCTGAGAATATAAAACAATTGCTATTCGCACCTTCCTGAGGGCTACTAAATAGTGAGCATTCTGAAAGGGCTCCTTGTTGCATCCGGTTTCTAGGAGTAAGAATGCAGACAGGGGTCCCTGGGCAAGATGGATATTTTCCAATTTGGGCAAAGGGTGGGGGCAGGGGCCTGGAGGCTGTAGAGGCTGTTGGAGAGCCAGAGAAAGAGGCAGCATGAGTTATTGGTCTACAGGGAATTTAGGAGATGGGGGGGGGGGGCACATGATGGACTCACGGTGAGCACCCAGTAGAAGGCCTTTACAATGTAACTAGAGGGAGATGTGGTAAATTGTAGGGATCCATAGAATGCTGGAGTCATCTTGCAAACTGAAGCTGTGACAGCAGTTTTCCCTTCAGGGTCACAAAAATCCTTGCTCTGTTCTCAGAAGCTGAGTAATCAGGAGGAATCTTGAGGCAGGGGTGATTTAAGCAGAGATTAGGTCCAAGGAATAGTGGATCTGCGGCTGGTAACTGAAGCCAAAAACAGAATGGGCAGTGAGAGGATGAGGTAAGGGAACTACTGTTTACTGGCACCCACCCTCCAAATTGTCATGTAATTTACATGTATTGTTCCATGAAATCTTCACGACCAATCTGTAAGGTAGATGTTGATGTTACAACATGTGCCAGATGAGAAACTAAGTCCAGAGCTCAGGGTCACACACAACAAAAATGGCAGAGCCCAGAATTTTATTCCTTGGGGTAGTTTGTGCCTCAAAGGATAAGTATATAGGAATAGCTGGATTCTAGACTGGGAATGTGTGTCTGATGAAGGCTTTCCCTCTCCCCCTCCACCCCCCACCGCCACAGCAGCGAGCAGTGTAGTTCCCTGGAGAGACATCACAGAACTGACCTGGTACAACTCCAGGGTCCTTAGAACTCTTCCAATCATGGTCCAAACCTCAGTTCCCAAACGAGGTGAAGCTGAAGCAAACCATGTGCATGAGGGGACCACAGAACAGACCCCTGTCCCCACCATTATTCTTCAATCAAGCTCAGAGCAGAGTGACAGTTAAGACCAATAAATGGTCACTTTGAAGAATCATCTTCTGTACTAGAATCTTCTGGGAAGCCTCAGATCCCAGGGAAAAGGCTGGCTTAGCTCGGACATGATCATGTGTCAGAGCAGCCTTGGCGGCTTTTGGATTCCCTGAGGTCACATTGTGCAGTTGAGGATAAGCACTTAATCTTTCTGAGCCTCAGTTCCATAAAGATGGATCTCATTTACTGCCAGGGGTCTTGTCGGGGGATGGACTGTCTTCAATATCAGAAACTTTTTTTTAATCCATTCCAGTGTATATACAAAAAATGCATATATCTGTATTCACAAACTTAAACGACACCAAAAAATATGCAAGTAATCCTCATATTAGGAATTATTTCCTTGTCTTTGAAAATATACCTATGAGCTTTGGAAAGATCTTGCCAAGGAAGCATGATTATTGGCAGCAACTACGGGAAATGAGGGATTAGGCAACACATCATCTTGACTACCATATCCACCAGTTCTCTCCTCCTTCTTTAAACCTGTAATTTTCATTTTATTTGCCTTTCACTGGCACCTGCCAAGAAAGAGAAGCTAGACCATTCGTATATGTCAAGATGCTTTTAAAAGAAAGTTGTTCTGATAAGATAAGTCAGTGCTTTCAATCACCTTCAGAGAATGCATTAAGCCTTTCTCCAGCAATTAAATCACAGCTTGGAGCAGTGGGGACAACCAAATCAATAGGCCGAGTCCTCAATCTTACAGGTTGTTCATATGAAACTATCCCCACAAACGATAGGCTAAGCCTACTTAAAATTAGGCCTAAGAGTCACCTCCAGAGAACCTCTTTTGTTGCTCAGATGTGGACTCTCTCTCAGCTGACACAGCGAGCAAACTCACTGCCCTCCCCCTCTCTATGTGGGACATGACTCCCAGGGGTGTGGATCTTCCTGGCAACGTGGGACAGAAATCCTAGAATGAGCTGAGACTCAGCATCAAGGGACTGAGAAAACCTTCTCAACCAAAAGGGAAGAGAGAAATGAGACAAAATAAAGTATCAGTGGCTAAGAGATTTCAAATAGAGTCAAGAGGTTATCCTGGCAGTTATTCTTATGCATTATACATATCCCCTTTTTAGTTTAAGGTGTATTACAGAGGCTAGAGGGAAGTGCCTGAAACTGTAGAGCAGTGTTCCAGTAGCCATGTTTCTTGAAGACGATTGTATAATGATATAGCTTTCCAAATGTGACTGTGTGATTGTGAAAACCTTGTGTCTGATGCTCCTTTTATCTACAGTATTGACAGATAAGTAAAAAATATGGATTAAAAATAAATAAATAATAGGGGGAACAGATGTTAAAATAAATTGGGTAGAGGGAAATACAAGTGGTCAATGAGAGGGAGGGATAAGGGGTATGGTATGTATGAGTTTCTTCTTTTTTCTGTTTATTTCTTTTTCTGGAGTGATGCAAATGTTCTAAGAAATGATCATGGTGATGAATATACAACTATGTATATTGTATATTCATCATATTCATTCATATACTGTCAGCCACTGATTGCACACCAAGTATGGAATGTTCGTATGTTAAGAATGTTTGTGTTTGTATGTTGTTTGGTTTTATCTATAAAAATTTTTTTAAAAATCACAGCTTGGAATTTTCTCCAGTGGTAAAGCTATCACATTACAGTACTACTGACTGTATTTACTATGATTTTTTGAGCACTTACTGTGTGCAAATGGGCTAAGTGGCTCACACTTGTGATCTCATTTAATCCACACAGACCACAACGCAGTATGTTCTCCTGAGCCCACAGAATGACAAAGGAAGTGCATGTTGGAACTAACTCCACTTCATAGATAAGGAAATGAAAAACTAAGAGTGGGACCCCTTCTGGAGCAAGCCATCCTCTCAGCCTCTCTGTTTCCTCTCTGTAAAATCGGAACTAGAATATCCTGTATGTTTTGAAGATTTACTAGGACAGCACTTGGGAAGGTGCCCAATCCAGTTCCTGGCACACATGTGCTCAAAGAATGTCTAGACTAACACTGGTAATGAAGATTAGGGGGCTCTGTATCCACCATCTACTATGAAACACAAGCCTACGATGATAGCTGATTTCATCAATGAACTGTGCAACTGCACTTACTGTACAAGAGCGATGGGAAATGCTTTCATATTGTCACTCATCAAAATATTGCAATGTGGACCTAGCTCTAAGAATACCGCAGGTTTGAAAACTGACATTTGGACCCTGACATGTCACACATGGCACAGAAGAGTCTGAATAGTGTTCCTTCATTTCATGAAAATCTAACCTTTCTGTGTCTCAGTTTCCAAATCTATTTTTAACAAGCATCATAAAATCTTCATGGTCAGGTTGATAAGATACTGGAAACAGGATTTTGAAGCACATAGAAGCCATGCCTACCCCACAGCGGGCACTCCATGTTCTACGGCCACTGGTTCTTGAATCATACCTTGCAGCCTTCTGAAAACTGGTAGAGGGTGGTGGGATATCCTTCCCTCCAGCAAAGACGATGTCAGTCTGAAAGAGAAAATGGTTTACTCGGTAAGCCATGGTTTGTGTGTTTACAGGCCTGACACCACAGGATCAGTCCCCACAGAGAGGGGACGGGCTTCCCATAGTCAACAGGGAGCTCCACAAACTTCACAGGGTCCTGACACGAAGATGATAAAGCAAACACAAGTGTCTAGTTTTCCTCAAAATGCAGAGTCAGCAAAAAGGGGAAGAGAGAAATGAGACAAAATAAAGTGTCAATGGCTGAGATTCCAAACAGAGTCGAGAGGTTATCCTGGAGGTTATTCTTACACATTAAATAGATATCACCTTGTTAGTCAAGATGTAATGGAGAGGCTGGAGGGAACTGCCTGAACGTGTAGAGCTGTGTTCCAGTAGCTGTGTTTCTTGATGATGATTGTATAATGATATAGCTTTCACAATGTGACTCTGTGAATGTGAAAACCTTGTGTCTGATGCTCCTTTTATCTACCATATCAACAAAAGAGTAGAACATATGGAATAAAAATAAATAATAGTGGGAACAAATGTTAAAATAAATTTAGTTTGAAATGCTAGTGGTAAATGAAAGCGAGGGGTAAGGGGTATGGTATGTACAACTTTTTTTTCTCTACTATCGTTTTATTTCTTTTTTGTTGTCTTTTTATTTCTTTTTCTAAATCGATACAAATGTTCTAAGAAGAATATGCAACTATGTGATGATATTAAGAATTACTGATTATATATGTAGAATGGAATGATATCTTATTGTTTTGTTTGTTGTTAATTTTTTTTAATTAATAAAAAAAAAGAGGACTCCAAAAAAAAAAAAACAGAAACAGGTGCTCACCCCAGTCTTGGGGTTTGTTCATATGAAACTTAACCCCACAAAGGATAGGTCAAGTCTACTTAAAATTTAAGCCTAAGAGACACCCCCAAGAGAGCCTCTTTTGTTGCTCAGATGTGGCCTCTCTCTCCAGCCAACACAACGAGCAGTCTCACCACCCTACCCCTCTCTGCGTGGGACATGACTCCCAGGGGTGTGGATCTTCCTGGCAACATGGGACAGAGATCTTGGAATGAGCGGAGACTCAGCATCAAGGGATTGAGAAAAACCCTAGAATGAACTGAGAATTAACATCAAGGGATTGAGAGAACCTTCTTGACCAAAAGGGGGAAGAATGAAATGAGACAAAGGGTGAATGGCTGAGAGATTCCAAACAGAGTCAAGAGGTTATCCTGGAGGTTATTCTTACGCATTAAGTAGCTATCACCTTGTTATTCAAGATGTAATGGAGAGGCTGGAGGGAACTGCCTGAAAATGTAGAGCTGTGTTCCAGTAGCCATGTTTCTTGAGGATGATTGTATAATGATACAGCTGTCACAATGTGACTGTGTGATTGTGAAAACCTTGTGTCTGATGCTCCTTTTATCTACCTTGTCAACAAACGAGTAGAACATATGGAATAAAAATAAATAATAGGGGGAACAAATGCTAAAATAAATTTAGTTTAAATGCTAGTGATCAATGAAAGCAAGGGGTAAGGGGTATGGTAGGTATAATCTTTTTTTTTTTCTCTCTTTCCTATGTTCATTTTATTTCTTTTTCTATTGTCTTTTTATTTCTTTTTCTGAATTAATGCAAATGTTCTAAGAAATGATGAATATGCAACTAAGTGATGATATTGTGAATTACTGATTATGTATGTTGTTTTATTTTGTTTCTTTATTTTTTTAATTAATACATAAATTTAAAAAAAAAGAATAACCTCCAGGATAACTTCTCAATTCTGTTTGAAATCTCAGTTACTGAGACCTTATTTGGTTTCATTTCTCTATTCCCCCCTTTGATCAAGAAGCTTTTCTCAATCCCTTGATGCTGGGTTCCGGTTCATCCCGGGATTTCTGTTCCAGATTGCCAGGGAGATATACACCCCTGGGAGTCATGTCCCATGTAGGGGGGAGGGCAGTGAGTTCACTTGCTGAGTTGGCTTAAAGAGAAAGACTACATCTGAGCCACAAAAGTTCTCTGGGGGTGACTCTTTTTCCTAATTTTAAGCAGGCTTAGCCTATTCTCTGCAGGAATAAGTTTCATAGGGGCAAACCCCAAGATTGAGGGCTCAGCCTATTGATTTGGTTGTCCCCACTGCTTGGGAGAATGTCAGAAATTCTCCATATGGGAAAGTTTAATATTTCCTCCTTCCTCCCCAGTCCCCAAAGGTACTTTGTACATACTTCTTTATTCACTGTCCAAATCTCTCTGGGATGTATCAGGGCATCACGTTAACCTGGACAAACGAACAAAATCTCATACCCTATTCAAGATTCCATGTACTGACAGTGTTCAACTAAACTGACATAAGTTAAATTAGGTAATGCACTACCCAAAATATAAATTTTGCACCAAATAAACATCTCTCCCTTTGGCCTCACATAGAAGTTTTAAATATGGACGATATCATCCTTTACGTTGTATTCTGCTCTACCTTAGTCCTATCCAGATCAGCTTCGTTCATATCTCTCCTCGAAGTCTGACCCCTTTCTCAACTTTTTAAACAGTTCCTGTATAGGGTACTGCTGACTTTCATAGCTTCAGAGCTCTAACTCTGAGTCTCAGATGCACATAAATATCCTAGGTTTTTTATGTTCCCCTAGGTTTTGGGGAATAACCAGGCTACATACAAATAGCTCAGCATCTCAGAATGACTGTGGGGGAGGGTGGAGAGAATAATGCGGAGTGAGTACCAGTGGGTATAGTGTTTCTTTTGAGGGTAGTGAAAATTTTCTAATATTTAAATTGTGGCAATGGTTGCACCAGTCTATGAATATACTAAAAACCACTTAACTGTAAACTTTAAATTGGTAAATTTTATCTTTTGTGAATTCTATCTCAACAAAGCTGTTAAAAAAGAAAAAAACAATCATTTTTTTCTGTTGTAATTCATCACAACAACAGAATAAAAAAATGAGCAACTCAATAAATACATAAAATGCATTTGATAAAATTCGACATCCATTGATGGTAAGAACTCAGGACTCTGGGAATAGAAAAGGACAGCCTTAAACTGATGAATGACATTGACAGAAGAAAAAAGCAAATAAAGCTAAAATCATCTTTATCTGTTGTGCCTGTTTGAATCTGTGGCATACCACAGAAAAGCCATGTCCTTTAATCCTCATTCAGTATTGCTGGGTGTGAGCTTTTTGATTATCTATGGAGATGTGATTCAAGGTGGGGTTGCTTACTGGGGCCCTTTAAGAGGGAACCATTTTGGAAAAAGCTTGAGAGCCCACTCAGCCTTTGGAGATGAAGAAAGGAAATGCCCTAGGGGAGTTTCATGAAACAAGAAGCTTAGAGAGAAAGCTAGCAGAAGTTGCTATGTTTGCCATGTGCCTTTCCAGTTGAGAGAGAAACCCTGAATATTATCAGCCTTCTTGAACCAAGTTGCCTTAGATTGGACATTTCTATAGCCCTGCGTTAATATTGGGCATTTTCACAGCCTTAGAACTGTAAATGTGCAACTTAATAAATTCCCCTTTTTAAAGTCATTCTGTTTCCAGTATATTGCATTCCAGCAGCTTGCAAACTAGAACCTCTGTGAAAGAATTCTTTCCCTTTAAAATTGGGTACAAGGCAAATATATGTACTTCTGCCACTTCTATTCAAAATGTGGCTGTCCTCGCCAATAAAATAAGACAAGAAAAGAGAAATAAGTGAGAGACTTTATCCATAGATGACCTAAAGTGAATCAGTAAAAAGACTGTATGAAAAGCTACCTGAACTATAAATAGGTTTAGCAAAATAACATGATACAAGATCAGCAAGAAAAATCAATTCTATTTCTATAACAGCAACAAACAATTGATCACTGGAGTTAAAAATGCAATATCACTTACTATGGCACCCAAAAACCATGAAATACTTAGTGGTAAATTTAACAAAACAAGTGCAAGACCTGTACACATATACCTACAAAATATCACTGAGAGAAATTAAAGTAGACTTAACTAAATGAATAGATATACTACATCAATGGATTGGAAGAGTCATGATTGTGAATATGTCAAGTGCTCCAAAATTATTTATACATTTGATGTAACACTAATTAAAATGCATGAAGCCTTTTTTTTTTTGGTAGAAATTTACAAGCTGACTCTAAATGTGATACAGAAAAGCAAAGGAAGTAAAATAGTTTATATGTGCCAATTTGAATCTTTTGTGTGCCCCAGAAAAGCCAAGTTCTTTCATCTTCATTCAATTTCGTTGGGTGGGAGCTTTTTGATTTGTTTCCATGGAGATGTAACCCACCCAATTATGAGTAGTAACTTTTGATTAGATAGTTTCCATGGAGATATGTCTCCACCCATTCAAGGTGGGGTTTGCTTACTGGAGCCCTTTAAGAGGGAACCACTTTGGAAAAAGCTTGAGAGCCCACACAGCCAGAGATCTTCGGAGGAGAAGAAGGAAAATGCCCCTGGGGGAGCCTCATGAAACAAGAAGCCAGTAGAGAAAGCTAGCAGACTTCGCCATGCGCCCTTCCATTTGAGAGAGAAACCCCAAACTTCATTTGAGTGAAGTTTTTTGAGTGAAGGTAACCTCTTGTTGGTACCTTAAGTTGGACATTTTCATAGCCTTGCCTTAACTAGGACATTTTCATGGCCTTAGAACTATACACTTGCAACTTAATAAATTCTCCTTTTTAAAAGCCGTTCTGTTTCTGGTATATCACATTTCAGCAGCTTGCAAACTAGAACACTATAACATACACAAATGTAATACATTTGTCAATAACAGTACAAAGTAAGCAATTGAAAGTAAAGCTATATTGGGCAAAGTAAATGACTCCAGATGGTAACTCAAATCCACAGAAAGAAAAAGAGAGAACAAAAAATGATAAAACAGAAGGTTATTATAATAAAAGCTATAAATACATACTTCCTCTCCTGTCCACTCTTAGCTGCTTTAAAAGATATAAAATTATATAAATTAGTAATTATAGCAATGTATTATTGAGTTTGTTACACTTATAGATGTAATATGTATAGCAATAATACCACAACAAGGGGGAAATTGGAATAGAACTATACGGGATTAATATTACCGTATCTCATTGGAATGAAGTTATTATGAATTTAAAACTGAAGTATTCTTTTTATTACTTGCTAATTTTTTAATACATTTCACTATTATCTTTGGGTTAGTTATATCTATCATATATGTATAGTGTAAGTATGATACAGTGGGAATAAAGACTATTGTGATTAAAAATTTTTAATTAATGTTTAGAGAGAGAACATTTATGTAAACTTTTCAAAAGGCTGTTTAAACAAGATGAGCGAACATAATTTTGGTTCAGGCTGTATTTCTTTATATATCCACTTACCAAAGATTCAGCATTTAATGTGGAAGCTCAAGCAGCTAGATACAATTTCTTTTTCTTTTTTTTAAAGTCTCGGGTAACTTTTTTCACACACACAAAAATTTTTTTTTGCTGTTTTTCATTGTGAAATACAACATATACAAAGAAACAATAATTTTCCAAGTACATTTTAACAAGTAGTTATAGAACAGATTTTAAAGTTTGGTATGGGTTACAGAACCACGATTTTTTGTTTTTTCTTATAGCTGCTCCAAGACACTGGAGACCAATAGAAATATCAATATAATGATTCAGCAGTCATATTCAATTGTTAAATCCTATCTTCTCCGTTATACTCCTCCTTCTCTTTAAATAACATATATACATAAAAGCAATAAATTGCAAAGTACATTGCAATAGTTAGCTGTAGAACAGATTTTAGAGTTTGGTATGGGTTACAATTCCAAAATTTTTGGTTTTTATTTCTAGCTGCTCTAAGGTACTAGAGGCTAAAAGAAATATCAGTATGACTCAGTACTCATACTCATTTGTTAAACCTGACCTCCTCTGTATAACTCCACTATCACCTTTGATCTTTTTCCCACTCTTTAGGGGTATTTGGGCTATTCCCATTCTAACTTTTTCATGTTGGAAGGGGCTGTTGATATATGGGATAGGGGGTTGGAACTAGTTGATATTCTGGAAGGGCTGGTCCCTCTGTTTTTTCTGGACTTATCTGGTCCAGGGACCCATCTGGAGGTTGTAGGTTTTGAAGAGTTACACTAGTACATGGAACCTTGGTTGAATCTTATATAATGCCCTATGTATTCTTTAGGATTGGCAGGAATGGTTTTAGTTGAATTTGGCAAGCTGTGATAGGTAGCAATGTCTAACTGAAATTTGTGTAAGAGTGACCTCCAGTGTAGCCTCTCGACTCTATTTGAACTCTCTCAGCCACTCATACCTTATTTGTTACACTTCTTTTCCCCTTTTTTGTCAGGATGGTATTGTTGATCCCACAGTGCAAGGGTCAGGCTCATACTTGGGTCCTCTCCCACGCTGCCAGAGAGACTTTCATTCCTGGATGTCATGTCCCACATAGAGGGTAGGGCAATGGTTTCACTGCAGAGTTGGTAAAGCTGAAACATTTTAAGATGTATATGGTAAGCCCAAGAGAAACCATCAAGGAAGTAACTAAAAATATATATAGTGATAAAATCATTACAAAATTTCAAATGATAACTTAAAATATTCATTTAATGCAAGGGAAAGCAGTAAAGGAGGAACAAAGGAATAAAAAGACATGACACACATAGAAAATTAAAGTAAAATGGCAGACATAAATCCAACTATATCAATAATAACATTACTTATAAATGAATTAAACAATAAAATCAAAAGGCAGAGATCTGCAGACTGGGTAGCACATCCAGATCCAACTATATGCTGTCTACTGGAGATAGTTTAGATTCAAGGATACAAATAGATTGAAAATAAAAGGATGGAAAATGTTCCTAATTAATAATGAACGCTTCCATCTTATGATGGTTAAGTTCATATGTCCACTTGGCCAGCTTATGGGGTCCAGTTGTTTGGTCAAGTAAGCACTGACCTGATTATTACTGTAAGGATAGTTCATGGATTTAAACCATCAGTAAGTTGATTGTTTCTATGGCTGATTAAATGTACAATCAACTAAGCAAACTGCCCTCACAAAAAGAGAAGTCTCATTCAATCAGATGAAGGCCTTAAAAAAGTGATGAAAATTTCCTAATTTGCAGCCTGCCCTACAGAATTTGGACTTGCCCATCACCACAGTCATATGAGCATAATAAATCTCATAACATTTACATTTTACATAAAGCCCATCAATTAATTTTCCCTGGAAAACCCTGACTAATATACACCTTAAGAAACTAGAAAAAGAAGAGCAAAATAAATCCAAAGCAAACAATATGAGGGAAATAATAAAGACTGGAGCAGAAATCCATTAAGACTGAAAACTGAAAAATAGAGAAAATCAGTCAAACCAAAAGCTGGCTCATTGAAAAGATTAACAAAATTGATAAATTTCTACCCAGACTGACCAAAAAAAGAGAGAGAAATCAATAAAACAGAAGACACAAATTATCAACATTTGTAATGAAATGGGGTACAGTCCCTACAGAAATTAAAAGAATATTAAGAGAATGCTGTGAATAATCCTACACACATTCATTAGATGAAATGGAACAATTTCTTGACAGACACAAACTACTGAAGTTCACCTAAAAATAAACAAATACCCTGAATAGATACATATCTAATAGAAAATCAAATTGTAGTTGAAAAAATTCAAAAAAGAACTCTCCAGGCCCAGATGGCTTCATTAGAAAATCCTACCAGACATTTAAAAAGATATCACAACAATTCTACACGATCTCTTAAAAAAAAAATAGAAGAGCAGTAACTCCTCTCAAATCACTTTATCAGATACCTAAAGACAGTACAAGAAAAGCAAACAATGGTCCAATTTCCAACATGAATATAGATAAAGAAAATCTCAACAAAATATTAGCAAATCAAATCTAATAATATATAAAGTGAATAATACTCCACGACTAAATGAGGTTGATCCAGGGAATGCAAAGCTACTTCAATATCTGAAAACCTATCAGTGCAATCCACCGTATTAACATATTAAAGAAAAAAATCACATGATCATATCAATTGATGCTGAAAAAAGATCTGACAAAATTCACCATCTATGATTTCAAAAAAAAGTTCCACAAACCAGGAGTAGAAGGGAACTTTCTTAACCTGAAATAGAGCATCTATAAAAAAACTACTTCTTACATCATACTTAATGGAGAAAAACTATATTCTTTCTCTATAAGACCAGGAACAAGGCAAAAATGTCCATTCTCAACCCTACTATTCAACTTTGTACTAAGTCCTAGGCAGTCTAATAAGACAAGAAAAAGAAATAAATGGTTTACCAAAGGAAGGAGAAAATAAAATTGCTCCAGGTCAGAGATGACATGATTATCGACATAGAAAATCTCGTGGACTATGTAAAGAAATTTCCTAGAACTAATAAGTAAGTTTAGCAATGTTACAGAATAGAAGTTTAACATGCAAAAATCAAGCATATTTCAATATACTAGCAATGGACAGTCGGAAACGCAAAATTTATAAAGTCCCCCCCCCCCCCCAAAAAAAAACCTAATAGAACACGTGCAGGATCTCTATGATGAAAACTATAAGAAGCTGATGAAAGAAATAAAAGACGTAAATAAATGGAGAGATATACTGTGCTCATGGGTTAATAGACTCAACATAGTTAAGATGTCAACTGTCCCCAAGTTGATCTATAGTTAGTGCAATTCCAATCAAAATCCCAGCAGGATTTTTTTGTAGACACAGACTGATTCTAAAATTTATGTGGAAAGGCAAAGGAACTAGAAGAGCCAAAATTTTTCGAAGAAGAGCAAAACTGGAGAACTGCCAATTTTAAGAATTACCGTATTCTGATACATGCTACAACATGGAAGAACTTTGAAAGTATTACGCCGAGTTAAATAATCCAGACAAGAAAAGGAAAACATTGTATAGTTCCCCTTACATGAAATATCTGGAATAATAAAATTCATAGAGACTCTATGAATTCTAATCAGAAAAGAGATTAGAGTTACAAGGGGCTGGAGGGAAAGGGAATGAGAAGCTATTGCTCAATAGGTACAAAGATTCTATTTTGAGTGATGAAAAAGTTCAGGTATTATGGGTGGTAATATTAGCACAACATTATCAATGTATTTAATGCCATGGAATTGCACACTTAAATTTTATTTAAAAATGTAGAGTTGAGAGGCTATTCTGGAGGCTATTCTTAAAAGCTTCAGCTAGATACTGCTATTTACAATGGTTTGCCAACCCCCAACCAAAACCATCCCTGTCGATTCGCATCCATCAGACCTTCCCGAAGCTGCACAGACCCAACCAAGCTTGCCATGCCGGAGAACGTGGCTCCCTGGAGCGGGGCGCCTGCTGGGGCTGCAGCAGCCAGGGGAAGGGCGCCTATCAGGACTACGATAAACTGGCCCAAGTACGCTTTAGCAACATTTCCACGGCCAAAGCTGTGGCTGATGTTATTAAAACAAGTCTTGGACCAAAAGGAATGGATAAAATGATTCAAGATGGGAAAGGTGATGTGACCATTACAAATAATGGTGCCACAATTCTGAAACAAATGCAAGTTTTACATCCAGCAGCCAGAATGCTGGTGTTGCTGTCTCAGGCTCAAGATACAGAAGCAGGAGATGGTACCACATCAGTTGTCATCATTGCTGGCTCTCTCTTAGATTCCTGTACCAAGCTTCTTCAGAAAGGGATTCATCAAGGCATCATTTTGGAGTCATTCCAGAAGGCTTTGGAAAAGGGTATTGAGATCTTGACTGACATGTCTCGACCTGTGGAACTGAGTGACAGAGAAATTTTTTTTATTAATTTAGAAACATTTCTAAATTAATTTCTAAACATTAGATAACATTTAGAAATCATTCCATTCTACATATACAATCAGTAATTCTTAATATCACATAGTTGCATATTCATCATTTCTTAGTACATTTGCATCGATTTATAAAAAGAAATAAAAAGGCAACAGAAAAAGAAATAAAACGATAATAGAAAAAAAAACCCAAAAAACTATACGTACCATACCCCTTACCCCTCGCCTTCACCTACCACCGTTTCAAACTGAATTTATTTTAATATCTGTTCCCCCTGTTATTTATTTTTATTCCATATGTTCTACTCTTCTGTTGATACAGTAACTAAAAAGAGCATCAGACATAAGTGACAGAGAAATTTTGTTAAATAGTGCAACCACTTCATTGAACTCAAAGGTTGTCTCTCAGTATTCAAGTCTCCTTTCTCCAATAAGTGTAAATACAGTGATGAAAAGTGATTGACCAGCCACAGCTTCTAGTGTAGATCTTCAAGATATTAAAATAGTTAAGAAACTTGGTGGAACAACTGACAACTTTGAATTGGTGGAAGGGCTGGTTCTTACCCAAAAAGTGGCAAATTCTGGCAAAACTAGAGTTGAAAAGGCTAAAATTGGGCTTATTCAATTTTGCTTATCTGCTCAAAAAACAGACATGGAGAACCAAATAGTAGTTTCTGATTATGCCCAGATGGACCGAGTACTGTGAGAAGAGATATCCTATATTTTAAATTTAGTAAAGCAAATTAAAAAAAACAGGCTGTAATGTTCTCATACAGAAGTCTATTCTCAGGGATGCGCTTGGTGATCTTGCATTACATTTCCTCAATAAAATGATGATTACGGTGGTTAAAGATATTGAAAGAGAAGACACTGAATTCATTTGTACGACAATTGGAACCAAGCCAGTTGCTCAAATTGACCAATTCACTACTGACATGCTGGGTTCTGCTGAGCCAGCAGAGGAAGTCAATTTAAATGGTTCTGGCAAACTGCTCAAGGTTGTGCAAGCCCTGGAAAAACTGTTACAATTGTTCCTGGTTCTAACAAATTAGTGATTGAAGAAGTTGAGTGCTACATTCATGATACCCTATGTGTTGTTCACTGTTTAGTGAAGAAGACAGCTCTTATTGCAGGAGGTGGTTGTCTAGAAATACAGTTGGCGCTGCGGTTAACTGAACATTCACGAACTTTGAGTGGTATGGAATCCTACTGCGTTTGGGCTTTTGCAGATGCTATGGAGGTCATTCCATCTACACTAGCTGAAAATGCAGGCCTGAATCCCATTTCTACAGTAACAGAACTAAGAAACCAGCATGCTCAAGGAGAAAAAACTACAGTTATTAATGTATGAAGGGTGGAATCTCCAACATTTTGGAGGAACTGGCGTCCAGCCTCTGTTGGTATCAGTCAGTGCCCTGACCCTAGCAACTGTAACTGTCCGGGGCATTCTGAAGATTGGCAATGTGGTGAACACTTGATAATTTGGATAAACTTGCTGACTGGCCACTGATGGTACAGCTGGAGTGGAAGAAGGTGATCTTGATGTTCCTTACTATTTTAAAGATTGCTTCCTCTGTGAATTCCTGGACTTGGGCTTCCAGTTGATATTTGGTTTTGGAATTGTATTGACACATTTAATGAAAATATTAAATATTTGTTTTCAAAAGGCAAAAACAAAACAAAACATTCCTGCCAACCCTGAAGAACACGGAGGGCTCTATCCGAGATTCCACAAAGGTTCCATGAACTTTGATTATTTTCCAGAAACCTACAACTTCCAGTGGGTTCCTAGGCCAGATAAGTCCTGAAATCCAGAGGGGCCAGCCTCTCCGGAACATCAACTAGTTCCATCCCCCTAGCCCATATTACCAATAGTCTTTCCCAACAAGAAAAGTTCAGAATGGGCATAGTCCAAATACCCCTAAAAATTGGGAAAATGATCAAAGGAGAAGGTGGAGTTATAACAGAAGATAGGATTTAACAAATGAGTAATGACTGCTTCATCATTATATTGATATTTCTTTTAGTCGCCAGTGTCTTGGAGCAGCTACAAGGGAAAACCTAAAATTGTGGAACTGTAATCCATACCAAACTCTGAAATCTGTTCTATAACTAATTGTTGTGCTGGTTTTGAAATGTATTGCTATTTTACCTAAGTTATTTTTCACAATAAAAGGACCTACACTCACCCTGCACCACAGACATCAGGACAGGTAGTGGAAGGGTTGTGGGATGTAGGTAGGTGGCAGAGCCAGGTGGAGGGCTGAGGGCTGAGGACAGAGAAAGCAGGGGACACAGTACGATTAAGGTACTGGGCCTAGTAACAAGGAGGAGGAGAGAGAGGAAGATCAGGACAATCCCCCTGCAAAGGACGGTGCTCAGGGCTGGAGAGAGCACAAGGCCCTCTGGGCCTCAGTTTCCTCATTTATAATTTATAGAGGTGGGGTTGTTGGGAGAAAGACCCGATTCATGTGAAATGATCAGCCAGTGTCTGACACGTAGATAGTATTGTTATTGCTACGATGACAGGAATCACTCTATGTTAACTGGCTGGTGATGTGTTATTCTCTCCCATGGCATGGGGACCTCACTCCCTTCGCCGGCCCAGTGTGGGGACAATCACAGTCACCACAAAGGCCTGGGGGTGTGTGCTAGGCTGAATAATGGCCTCCCAGAAATGTCCACATTCTAATCCTTAGAACTTATAAATATGTTAACTTATGAGGCTAAGGGGTCTTTGAAGATGTGATTACTTTAAGGGTGGTGATATGGGGAGCATATGACATATGACCTAGGTGAGCCCACTGCAATCACAAGGGTTCTTTTCCTGAAAGAAGGCAGGAGGGTCACAGTCAGATGGATTTAAGGTCAGGAAGACTTGACCAGCTATTGCTGGCTTTGAGGATGGAAGGTGTCATAAGCCAAAGAACATCAGCAGCCCCTATAAACTGGAAAAGGCAAGGAGCGGATCTCCCCTAGAGCCTCCAGAAGGAACACAGTCCTGCCGACACCTTGATTTTAGTTCAGAGAAAACCCACGTCAGATTCCTGACCTTCAGAACTGTAAGGCAATAAATTTGCAATGTTTTAAGCCACTAAATTTGTTGTAAATGTGTCCATCGGCAACAGGAAATGAACACAACAATCCTCTCCCTTCCCTTCCCCTCCTGGGCCCCCACTTCTGTCAGAAATGTGCATTCCCACATCCCCACCACGATAGTGGTCTGAGGTGATGAGGTGGTGGCCTGTCCCCTCTGTCAGCATCAGAGACAGGGGGAGACTGAGGAGGGTGCAGGTCCCCTGAGGACGGTGCATTAGGACTCAGAGCCTCTCGGGAGGCAGGCAGGGAAGGTGCCTGGGGAGCAAACGCCTGCACGTTGCACACTGTTACAATGCACACACCTGAAGATGGGGAGGGCCGACGTGGCTGACAGTGATTGCAAGAGTCGTAGAGAGGGGTGATCACAGCTGACGTTGACTCAATGCTTGTCCTTTGCCAGTTTTGCTCTGGGTGACCGAACTGTTATCTCATTAGCTATCACCATAACCCTGTGAGGAGGGAACGTTCTGACGCCTGATGACAGATGAGCAAAGGGAGACCCAGAGAGCTTAAGTAACTTGCCCATCGGGTGACATGATGGTAATTTAGTTTGGGAATGGACTCACTCCACAGCTCCTGTTCTTGCCTGCCCTGCTACACTGCCTCAACTACTAGATCAATCAAATGTGGCCACGGGTGAGCATCATTACATATTTATTTTTTTCTGAGGCCCACAACTATCCTGCCTGGTGAATATTAGTCCCTGTCTTACAAATGAGGAAACTGAGGCTGGGAGAAGACATGACTTCCTTGAGGTCACACAGCTGAAAAATGAAAGAGCCAGCATTTGAACCAAGGTCAGCTTGCTCCAAACCACATTTGCTTTCACCACTGCATTCCATGGCCTCAGAGAAATTAAACATTTCATAGTGATACTGTTCCTTGAAAAATCATGTGCAATACGAGAATGAATGTGGGCACTGCAAGGAAATAAGGACCTCAAATACTTGCAACACAGCAGAGGAAATGCTGGGACCATTGGAGATTATGGCAAGGGGCAGGGCATGGAGGGCAAGGTTTAGAGAAACTCATATTCTATCAACTGAGAGCTGGTGGATGAAGATGGTGAATCTCATTCAGACAATACAAAAAATACATCTAAGTGACACCTAGAGAGAGAATATTACGGGGGGGGGGGAGGATAAGGTTTATTAAATTTTAATGTTTTAAAGCCCATAAGACTGATAGCTTAATTAGTGGATTTTTATTAAATAGTCTCCTTTTCCAAAGAAATTCAATTCTAAAACATAAAATATCATCCAAAGCATCGTGGTCATCCCTCACTATCTCAAAGGTCATGCTCCCACAAGCACATTTTCTCTAAAATAAATAAATAATCTTTTTCCATATATTTTTTTTATTTTGAAATTATGTCAGTCTTACAAAAAGAGTTGCAAAGACCTTTTTGTTTTTCCTCATCCATTTGAGGGTAAATTACAAATATCATGCCCTGTCACTCCTACAATCAAGGACAGTCTCCTACAGAACCACAATACCACCACCTGAGTCTAGAATTTACCGTTGATACATTACTGTCATTTGATCCTCAAACTCATTAAATGTTGCTTATCTCCCCAATAATATATCTTATATATAGTCCAAGGTGCCAGTCCAGAATCACACATTATATTTAGTTATCATTTCTCTAGTGTCATTCAATTTGGAACTGTTTACCTGTCTTTCCTTGACTTACATGGTCTTGGCACTTTTAGAAATTATAGGCCAGTTATTTTGTACAATAGCCCCTCAGTTTGGGTTTGTTCCATGCTTCCTTGTTATTAGGTTCAGGTTATGCATCTCTGGCAAGAATTTCACGAGTGATGATCTCTCCTCATTGTTTCCTATCATGTAGTGCATATGGGTGTAGACCTATCGTGGGTGGGACATTTTGATTAGAATATTTCAGTTGAGGTGTGCTCCAACTGGGTTTAATCTTCTTACCAAAGTTCTTTATAAGAGATGAAATCCAGAGAAACACACAGAGAAGTCGACAGAAAAGAAAAAGAAACTGAGAAAGAAGGACACACAGAAGCAGACATGGAAACAGAGAAGAAGCCACTGAAGCCAGAAGCTGAAAGGAACGAAACCTGGGAGAGAAGGGAGACCAGCTGTCGCCCAGTGCCTTGAGGAGTGCAATAGTAGGCAGTCTTCAGGGAGAAAGCATCGCCTGTTGCCTTAATTTGGACATTTTCATGGCCTCGGAACTGAAAACTTGTAAGTTAATAAATCCCCAATGTAAAACACAAACCATTTCTAGTATATTGCATTTCAGCAACTTCAGCAAACTAAAACAACATGGGCGCACTCTTCACCATCTCTGGGCTCTGATGCCCCAAGTTAGGACACACGTCCATGCTGTGTTCTGCGTCACCTAATGGTTTTAGGACTGAATTGCTTAGAAACAAAAGGGAAGGGAAGGGAAAGGGAAAACATGAACATTTCTTAAAAGTATCAATTTATCAAGGTGAATTGGGCAAATCCAAGCAATATTATGAAGCTAATGTGTTTTTTCTCACTGTACCCAGCTTCCCCTTTCTGTCTCTCTCTCCCACACCCCAATTCTTTCGTCATTCTAAAGTTCTGTCCTCCATCAAAAGTATAAAATGTTTTGATGGCCATGGTTCACAATTGTAATTTATGCTGTATACTGGCTGTTTGGCTGACATTGATGCTGTCCTCCCTCCAGCTGAGACTCTCAAGCCCTCTGTCACTCATAATGGAGTAGAAGGTTACATGCCTATTATAAGAATTACAGGTGTGAGCATGACAGGAGGCTCACTTCTCTGAGCCTCAGGTCCCTGATCTATAAAATGGGGATAACTTCATCTCCCTCACAAGTAGTGGGAGAAAAACAGATAGTAACACCAGACATCTTTTCATGAGTGCTATGTACCAAACCCTGTAATGAAGGATTCATCAGTTCCACCGGACTCCTTGATAGTCCAAGAAATAACTAAGTGGGTTCCCCTCATGATGGTTAGTTTTACTTGTCAACTTGGCTAGGCTATAGTACCCAGTTATCTCACCAAACAGGAATCTAGGTGCTGCTGTGAACGTCTTTTGTAGATGTGGTTAACCTGTACAATCAGCTGACTTTAAGAAAAGGAGATTACCTTCCATAATATGGGTGGGCCACATCTAATCAGTTGAAGTAAAACTGAGGTTTCCTGGAGAAGGAATTTTGCCTTAAAACAGCAGCATCCTATGTGATGATATTGTGAATTGCTGAGTGTATGTGTTGGGAATGTTTGTTTCTTGTAATTTTTTTTAATTAATAAAAAATTAAAAAAATTAAAAAATAAAAAAAAACAACCCAGCAGGATCAACTCCTGCTGGCCTAGCCTACCTATTTCACACCTTCCGGCCCCCACAATCGCATAAACCAAACCATAAAATTAATCTCTTCATTTACATACATATATCTCCTATTGGATTCTGTTTCTCTGGAGAACCCTAACTGATACAACCCTCTCAGGTTCCTTCTCCCTGGAATGCTCTTCTCACAGTAATTGCATAGCCTGCTCTCATTTTCTCCAGATCTCTACATACTTACTGATTAACTTTACCAGGCCAGGGACTTTGTTGGTATTGTTCTCTATTGTATCTCCATCACCTAGAACAGGAATCAGGCACTTCAGGTGCTCAGAAAATTCTTGTTGAAGGATGACCTGGAGCAAGGACTTTATACACATTGTTAAAACTCACAGATATACTCCAATATGGGCACTGGCTCCGTTTTATTGATTATGAGTTATTCTGAGCCTCAAGGCAACAAGTGACTTTCCCAAAGTCACAAAACCAAGACTTGGGGGCTCCAAGCTTTGAATCTGTGTCTGCCAGGCTCTAAAGCCCACAGTTTCTAGACAGATACCTTACAACCTAAGAGGTAAGAGAATTCACTCCCCAGACACAGAACCCTACCCAGCTCAGGTACCTAGGAACACCAAAGTTCACTGAACTTTGGCCACAAACTTCAAAAATCCCTGTACAAGCAGCTCACAACTTGAGACACAGTCCCCGAGCAGCACAGAGACCACACACACCGTGACAGAGACCTCCCAAACAGACCAAGGTCCTAATCCTTGGAAAGCAAATTAAAACTGCTCAGATAAAAATCTTGTGACGGACACCCCCTTTATCCAGTGTATGGGCAGATGAGTGTTCTAGTTTGCTGGCTGCTGGAATGCAATATACCAGAAACAGAATGGCTTTTAAAAAGGAGAATTTAATAAGTTGCTAGTTTACAGTTTTAAGGCCATGAAAATGTCCAAAACCAAGTCTATAAAATGTCTGATCTAAGGCATCCAGGGAAAGATACCTTGTCCAAGAAGGCCGATGAAGTTCAGGGTTTCTCTCTCCACTGGAAAGGCACATGGTGAACATGGCGGTGTCTACTAGTTTGCTCTCCAGGCCTCTTGCTTCATGAAGCTCCTCCAGGGACGTTTTCCTTCTTTACCTCCGAAGGTTGCTGGCTGGTAGACTCTGTGGTTCTCTCGTCATTGTCTGGTTCTGAGGCTCTCTCCTCATTCTCAAAAGAGGAACTCTCTCCAAAATGTCTCCTCTTTTATAGGATTCCAGTAAACTAATCAAGACCCACATAGAATGGGTGGAGACATGTCTCCATCTAACCAAGTTTAATACCCACAATTGATTGAGTCACATCTCGGTGGAGATGACCTAATCAAGTTTCCAACCTGCAATACTGAATAGGGATTAGAAGAAACCATTGCTCCCACAAGATTGATTAGGATTAAAACGTGACTTTTCTAGGGCACATAAACCCTTTCAAACCGGCACAATAAGAAAAAAAAAAAGACATATATGAAAACAAATAGGCTGGGAATATGGGGGGGAACCTACATAAACTACGGACAATAGTTAATACTACTATTTTAATAATCTTTCATTAATTGTAACAAATGTAACTACTATTTAAAACAAAAAGAGTCAAACACAAAAAATGCCATCATCAATTGTAACAAATTTTCCTCTCCAATGCAAGTGTTGGTGGTGGGGAGGTGTATGGGAATCCTGTATTTTATGTGTGATTGTTTCCTTTTGGGGGTAGTGGTGATGCATGGTTCAGGAATCGAACCCGGGTCTCTACCACTGAACTACCCTGGCACTGTCCGGCATGATTGTTGTTTAAACCCAAAATCTCTGTGGTAAAATTTTTTTAACAAACTGCTCAGCGAGCTCACATCCGGGACACAGACACCCCAACCACTCAGACATCTTCCAACAGAAACTCCCAAACAGAAATTCAGATGTTAAAATAACTCAAAAACCTCACATAACCTTACAATAAAGTCCCTCAGGCAAATGAGAGAACCCACACCCAGAACAAAGACCCCTCAACAATTCAGATACTTAACACCTTAAGACAGACTGCCCCCTCCACAAGCAACCTGGGCCTTCACAACTTGGGACCCAGAACCACAAACAGGTCAGAAACTTCACACCCAGGGGTGCGGACCCCTACATAGGGATCTGATACCCAGGGACACAAATGTCTAAAAAAAAAAAAAAACACAGAAAATACCCAGATACACACACACACACACACACACACACACACGCACGCACGCACACACAAAGCCTAAAAAGACTGCAGGCAATGCACACAAAACCCCAATCAGGTAAAATGTTTTAGAACCCGGGAAGCAATCCCTGAAACAACTCAGAGTCCTCACACCTTGTGGCCTCACACCTCCCCTCATATTCCCAGCCTATTTGTTTTCATACATGTTTTTTTTTTTTTGCTTATTGTGCCGGTTTGAAAGGGTTTATGTGCCCTAGGAAAGTCATGTTTTAATCCTAATCAATCGATCCTAATCAATCCTACTCCAAACAGTATCTGAGATGTCATACCCAGCGAGACACATCCCCCAAATCCCTTACACGCTTTAATTCCCAAGCAGAGATTTTAAAGAAGTTCAGAGACTGCTCCCTGCACATTAACTGAATGCAACTGTAGAAATGATGGTGTGATGCCAAAAGCACCTAGCTGGGCTTGTGACAGTTATGGGTAAAGAGAACTGAGAGCGCACATGAAAATAGCCCCCGGCATCCCGCGTATTGAGACTCTGGCCACAAACAAGTGATGAACCTTGCCACTGACTGGGGTGCACCTTCAGCCTTTTGGGGCAGTTAGTTGGTGAGTAGTCCAACTCAGTGAAAGAACTGCCCTAGTCTGAAAAGCCCCCGTTCCTCCGCACTTCCCTCCCCCCCCCACCCCCGCCATACCCGGTTGCCTGGGATCCCGCTCTGCAACCATCAAGTCGGCTCGGAACAGGCGGCCAATGGGAACCAGTACACCGAGCCGACTAGAAGAGGGGTATGTTCATCCGGAGCCACACTGCGCCCCGGAAGGGCTTACTCCGGCAATTTCGTGGCGACAAATCACCGCCCAAGATGGACCTTACCTCTCGCCATCCACATCTCAGAGCCAATCGCTTGCCCCGTTGCTATCCCCAGCTGGATCTGACTGTAGCTATGAAGGGGCGGAGTTGGAAAAACGAAAATGTTGGTTGCAGCGTTAGACTAGCTGTCCATTCCGGCTCGAAGGAGTCAAAAGAACAGAGTGGTAGAAGTGGAGAGGGTTGATGTCCTGCGCGGGTTTAAGGAGGCCCTTAATGTTCACACCACATACACACAATGTATTTATTCCAAAATGGACTCACCCTTCCCAGTGGTACCTCCGGATTGGAGTGTTCCTACTTTGCGCCCCTCAGTGGTACAATCCAGGACAGAAGTGTTCCACCCCGCACGCCCTTTGGTGATGCGGACAGGGAGCAAGCAGTCCCCATTGTCCGTGCCAGGCTGGTCTCCGAAGGATGAGAGGGCAATGCAGGACGAAAAGCCCCCAGCTCACTGCATATTTGATCACGGGAAAAGTCTTTTAAAGCTGAAACTTAACTCCCTGAAGTGTCCACCATTACAAGGATCATCATCAAGTGCTTACTATGTGCCAGACACCATGCCAGCCTATGTCCCCTGAGTAATACAGGATGAGTTTAATGGGCAGGCGGCTGGCTGGCCTGCGGACCTAGCCACAGTCCCTCAGGGGATAAGAGAGATGGAGCTCCTGACTGGGATCAGAAGGCCTGTATGGGCCAGGTCTCTGTCCTTGACTCAGTATTAGATAAAAGGGACAGCAGGACTTTAAAGTGCTTTTAGGGAAGGGCAATCTCCCAGGGACCCAATGATGCTGAGTAGGTCAGATGAAGACCATGGGGCTTTGTCACCATTCTGTCACCTCTAAACATGTCCCCTAACAGAATCCTCAACCTATGTAGCTGTCTGTCACCACAACTTTGCATTTGATCATTCTCTAATTCATTCTGTCCAAATTGTGTGCCAGGTACTGCTATAAGGTGTTAGAAATATGGCTGTGAGGAAAGAGACAAAGGCCCCTGCCTTCAAGGAGTTTACATTCTTTTGGGATCATACGGCATAAAAATGTAAGCATATAATTTGCCAGGTGGTAATAGCTGTGATGAAAATTAAATCAGGGTAGTGAAATGGGGGGGGGGGCATTTCTAGAAAGTGTGGTCAAGGAAGGTCTTTTTAAGAATGTGATATTTGAGCAGAAACCTACAAGAGATGAGTATCTGGGATAAAAGTATTCTAGGCAGGGGTAATAGTGGAAAAGTCCTGGGCTGTTACCACTGCTGTCTCAAACATTAAGGACTCCCAAGTCAATAGGCCAAGCCCTTGATCTTGAGGCTTGCTCTTGTGAAGCTTATGTATGTAGCAGAGGAGCTGAGCCTACCTATAGTTATGCCCAAGAGTCACTTCCAGAGGACCTCTTTTGTCTCTCAGATGTGTCTTCTCTCTCTCTCTCTCTCTCAGCCCAACTCTGCAAGGAAAAATCATTACCCTTCCCCCTACATGGAACATGTCATCCAGGGGTAAAAGTCTCCCTGGCAACACAGGACATGAATCCCAGGGATGAGACTGGCCCTGGCACTGTGAGATCAACAACACCTTCCTGACCAGAAGGAGGGAAAGAAATTTAACAAAATAAGGTATCAGTGACTGAGAGGGTTCAAACAGAGTCGAAAAGCTATTAAGCTCTTATGCAAGCTTCAGCTAGATATTGCTATTTACCATAACTTGCCAAACCCCCTACCAAAACCATTCCTGTCAACCCTAAAGAACACCTGGGGCTTTATCTGAGATTCCACAAAATGTTCATGCACTATGATTACTTTCCAGAAACCTGCAACTCCCAGATGGGTTCCTAGGCCAGATAAGTCCTGAAACCCTGAGAGGCCAGCCTCTCTAAGAGCATCAACTAGTTCCATAGTCCTATCCCTTATTATCCACAGCCCTTTCCAACATGTGAAAGTTAGAATGGATATAGCCCAAATACTCCCCTAAAGATTGGAAGAAGGTTCAGAAGAGAAGGAGAAGTTATAACAGAGAAGATAGGATTTACAAATGAGTATGACTGCTGAATCATTATATTAATGTTTCTTTTAGTTTCCAGTGTCTTGGAGCAGCTAGAAGGAAAAAACCTAAAATTGGTGAACTGTAACCCATACCGAACTCTGAAGCCTGTTGTATAACTACTTGTTACAATGTACTTTGGAATGTATTGCTTTTTTTGTATATATGTTATATTTCACAATTTTAAATGTTAAAAAAAAAGTCCTGGGATGGAACTCTACTTAACATGTATGAGGAACAGTGAGAAGACCAGTGTGGCTGCCACAGCATGACTGAAGCAGAGAGAGATAGATGATGGAGTCAGAGAGGTAATGAGGGCCAGATCATATAGGGCCTTCTGGATCATGGTAAGGACTTTGACTTACTCTGAGTGAAGTGAGAGCCATGGGAGGGTTTTTAGCAGGAGCCCCCACGCTTCTTTTAGAGACCAGAGGCCCAGGTTACCCAGTGTATGGAAAGGAGGTCTTGGTTTCTTCCAACGAAGGATTCCTTTCCCAGCCCTAGCCCCTCTGCAGCTGAACATGCCTTCCCTGGACAATCCCTTAGGGTTCAGGAGGGACCCCAGCCCCTGCCCCTGTGGAAATCCATGTCAGAGGATGACACATGCAGTGGATGAGGAGACTGAAGTAGCAAGGGATATGACAATTTTCCCAAGTCCTACTACTAGTCCATTCTAACTGGATTCACATGTTGCACTTTCTGACTCTAGGTGTCCTGACCTAAAACAACATTCTATTCTACCACGAGTAGCAGATGCTCTTTAAATCGTGCCTACATGCCATATACTTTACACCTAACATCTCTAACTTCCTCCTCAACATAAATAGTGGCAACTGTCATGATAGAAACAATTGTTAAATCTTTACATTGACAGATTCTTGGAAATTTCCCACAAATACTTCATCAGAGGATACACACAAGTCTCTTAACGTGGCATTTAAACCCTAATTCAAAACTGACCTAGTACTCCATTCTGATGGAACAAACAGAAAACAAATAAGATGGACTATTTAAATCCAGACATATCAACAATCATATTAAATAGAAAATGTCTAAATGCTCCCATTAAAAGGCGAAGATTATCAGAGAGGATTAAAAACAACCAACTATATGTTGTTTCAAAGAAACCCAATTTGAATGTAAAGATACAAATAGGTTAATAGGAAAAGGAGGGGTCACTTAGGGAATTGACCTTCCAGAAGGGCAGTGTGAGCAGTTACACAGACCTGTTTCCCAATGAAACAATCGTAACTATTGAAAATTAAAAATAAATAAATAAATGGGTCTCCAGGAATCGTCTTAAGAGCATAGAGAAAACAAGGACACATTTATTCAAGAAAATCTACTAAGATTTGAGTGTCTGTGGCACTTGAGCCATGAAACCACTCCATCCTATTCCCCCCTACCACCACAAACAACTCAGCTAGACAAAGTTCCGCTCCAGAAGGATGTGGCCAAAAACACAGGGCTCCCTCTCCCTTCAGCTGTCAATCAAGGGAGGGCACGTCCCTTAAAGCTCAAATCTCACTGGGAGGGGCAGAACACCAACAGTTCCCATTCCCTCCAATTCCTAGTTGCAAAGGCTAAATTCCTGGTGAGTGGGGCCAAGAGTTGAGGGACTCCTTTCTCCACTCAGCCCACACTGATAGGGTGAAGGCTCAACCCTAAGCCTGTCAGCCCAACAGTAGGCAGGCCCCTGATCACTCTCTCCCTTGTTGGCTTGCAAGTTCCATCATGAAAAGGAGAGGTTACCATCTCCATCCAGCACCACAGCAGTGGCTAGCAGTGGCTGAAAAATTCTGCCCAGGAGAGAAGCAGTTATAAGACTAGAAAGTTCCAAGGTTCTACCAAAATGAACTGACTTTTTTTTTTTTAAGACAGACTGTGGGGAGGTTCAAACGTAAGGGTTCTCTCAAACGCAATGGAGATTTTGCTGGTAAGCAATTAAGAGGAGGCTGGTAGCCCTGTGAAAGAGCTGGAGGTTGTAACCAGGGAAATTAGGCAAGAAAAAGAAATAAGACATCCAGATTGGAAGGAAAGAAGTAAAACTATATCTAATTGCAGATGGTATGTTGATCAAGTAGCAGGATTAAAGACCAATATTCAGAAATCAATTGTATTTCTATACACTAACAATGAACAACCCAAAAATTAAATTAAAGAAATAATTCATGCATCAAAGAACTTCATCAAGAAAGTAGAAAGACAGCCTACACAATGGGAGACAATATTTGGAAATGATATATCAGATAAAGGTCTAGTATCCAGAATTTATAAAGAGATTGTTCATCTCAACAACAAAAAGACAGCCAACCCAATTACAAAATAGGAAAAAGACTTGAACAGACACCTATCAGAAGAGGAAATACAAATGGCCAAAAGGCACATGAAGAGATGCTCAATGTCCCTGGCCATTAGAGAAATGCAAATCAAAACCACAATGAGATATCATCTCACACCCACCAGAATGGCCATTATCAACAAAACAGAAAATGACAAGTGCTGGAGAGGATGCGGAGAAAGAGGCACACTTATCCACTGTTGGTGGGAATGTCAAAAGGTGCAACCACTGTGGAAGGCAGTTTGGCGGTTCCTCAAAAAGCTGAATATAGAATTGCCATACGACCCAGCAATACCATTGCTGGGAATCTACTCAAAGGACTTAAGGGCAAAGACACAAACGGACATTTGCACACCAATGTTTATAGCAGCGTTATTTACAATTGCAAAGAGATGGAAACAGCCGAAATCTCCATCAACAGAAGAGTGGCTAAACAAACTGTGGTATATACATACGATGGAATACTATGCAGCTTTAAGACAGGATAAACTTATGAAGCATGTAATAACATGGATGGACCTAGAGAACATTATGCTGAGTGAGTCTAGCCAAAAACTAAAGGACAAATACTGTATGGTCCCACTGATGTGAACAGACATTCGAGAATAAATTTGGAATATGTCATTGGTAACAGAGTCCAGCAGGAGGTAGAAACAGGGTAAGATAATGGGCAATTGGAGTTGAAGGGATACAGACTGTGCAACAGGACTAGATACAAAAACTCAAAAATGGACAGCACAATAATACCTAATTGTAAAGTAATCTTGTTAAAACACTGAATGAAGCTGCATCTGAGCTATTGGTTTTTGTTTTGTTTTGTTTTGACTTTACTATTATTACTTTTATTTTTGTCGCTATATTAACATTCTATATCTTTTTTGGTTATGTTGCTAGTTCTTCTAAACCGATGCAAATGTACTAAGAATTGATGATCATGCATCTATGTGATGATGTTAAGAATTACTGATTGCATATGTAGAATGGTATGATTTCTAAATGTTGGGTTAATTTCTTTTTTTCCGTTAATTAAAAAAAAAAAGAGAGAGAAGGGGTAATTGGAGCTGAAGGGATACAGACTGTACGACGGGACTGGATATAAAAACTCAGAAATGGACAGCACAATACTACCCAATTGTAATGCAATTATGTTAAAACACTGAATGAAGCTGCATGTGAGGTATAGGGTTTTTTTTTTTTCTTTCTATTAATGTTTTAATTCTTATTCTGTTGTCTTTTTATTTCTTTTTCTAAATCGATGCAAATGTACTAAGAAATGATGAATATGCAACTATGTGATGTTATTAAGAATTACTGATTGTACATGTAGAATGGAATGATTTCTAATTGTTTTGTTAATTCTTTTTTAATTAATAAAAAAACTATAAAAAAAAAAAAAGAAAGTAGAAAGACAGCCTACACAATGGGAGACAATATTTGGAAACGACATATCAGATAAAGGTCTAGTATCCAGAATTTATAAAGAGATTGTTCAACTCAACAACAAAAAGACAGCCAACCCAATTACAAAATGGGAAAAAGACTTGAACAGACACCTATCAGAAGAGGAAATACAAATGGCCAAAAGGCACATGAAGAGATGCTCAATGTCCCTGGCCATTAGAGAAATGCAAATCAAAACCACAATGAGATATCATCTCACACCCACCAGAATGGCCATTATCAACAAAACAGAAAATGACAAGTGCTGGAGAGGATGCGGTGAAAGAGGCACACTTATCCACTGTTGGTGGGAATGTCAAATGTTGCAACCACTGTGGAAGGCAGTTTGGCGGTTCCTCAAAAAGCTGAATATAGAATTGCCATACGACCCAGCAATGGTATTGCTGGGAATCTACTCAAAGGAATTAAGGGCAAAAACTCAAATGGACATTTGCACACCAATGTTTATAGCAGCGTTATTTACAATTGCAAAGAGATGCAAACAGCCAAAATGTCCATCAACAGACGAGTGGCTAAACAAACTGTGGTATATACATACGATGGAATATTATGCAGCTTTAAGACCGGATAAACTTATGAAGCATGTAATAACATGGATGGACCTAGAGAACATTATGCTGAGTGAGTCTAGCCAAAAACTAAAAGACAAATACTATATGGTCCCAATGATGTGAATCGACATTTGAGAATAAACTTGGAATATGTCATTGGTAACAGAGTCCAGCAGGAGTTAGAAACAGGGTAAGATAATGGGTAATTGGAGCTGAAGGGATACAGACTGTGCAACAGGACTAGATACAAAAACTCAAAAATGGACAGCACAATAATACCTAATTGTAAAGTAATCATGTTAAAACACTGAATGAAGCTGCATCCAAGCTATAGGTTTTTGTTTTGTTTTGTTTTGTTTTTTGTTTTTTTTTTTTACTATTATCACTTTTATTTTTTTCTCTATATTAACATTCTATATCTTTTTCGGTTGTGTTGCTAGTTCTTCTAAACCGATGCAAATGTACTAAGAAACGATGATCATGCATCTATGTGATGATGTTAAGAATTACTGATTGCATATGTAGAATGGTATGATTTCTAAATGTTGGGTTAATTTCTTTTTTTCCGTTAATTAATAAAAAACAAAAAACAAAAAACAAAACAAAACAAAAAAAAAACCACAATGAGATATCATCTCACACCCACCAGAATGGCCATTATCAACAAAACAGAAAATGACAAGTGCTGGAGAGGATGCGGAGAAAGAGGCACACTTATCCACTCTTGGTGGGAATGTCAAATGGTGCAACCACTGTGGAAGGCAGTTTGGTGCTTCCTCAAAAAACTGAATATAGAGTTGCCATACAACCCAGCAATACCATTGTTAGGTATCTACTCAAAGGACTTAAGGGCAAAGACACAAACGGACATTTGCTCACCAATGTTTACAGAAGCATTATTTACAATTGCAAAGAGATGGAAACAGTCAAAATGTCCATCACCAGACGAGTGGCTAAACAAACTGTGGTATATACATACGATGGAATATTATGCAGCTTTAAGACAGGATAGACTTATGAAGCATGTAATAACATGAATGGACCTAGAGAATATTATGCTGAGTGAGTCTAGCCAAAAACTAAAAGACAAATACTGTATGGTCCCACTGATGTGAACCGACATTCGAGAATAAACTTGGAATATGTCATTGGTAACAGAGACCAGCAGGAGTTAGAAACAGGGTAAGATAATGGGCAATTGGAGCTGAAGGGATACAGACTGTGCAACAGGACTAGATACAAAAACTCAAAAATGGACAGCACAATACTACCTAATTGTAATGTAATTATGTTAAAACCCTGAATGAAGCTGCATCTGAGCTATAGTTTTTTTTTCTTTTGTTTATTTGTTCTGTTTTTTATATATTTTTTGTATTTTGTATTTTTATTTTTTCTCTATATTATCATTTTATTTCTTTTTCTATTGTCTTGCTATTTCTTTTTCTAAATCGATGCAAATGTGCTAAGAAATGATGATCATACATCTATGTGATGATATTAAGAATTACTGATTGCATATGTAGAATGGAATCATTTCTAAATGTTGTGTTAGTTAATTTTTTTTAATTAATATAAATAAATAAATAAATAAATAATACGGGGAACAAATGTTAAAATAGATTTAGTTTGAAATGCTAGCGATCAATGAAAGGGATCAGTAAGGGGTATGACCTGTAAAATTTTTTTTCCTGTTTGTTATATTTTTCTTATGTCTTTTTATTCCTTTTTCTGAATTGATGCTAATGTTCTTGGAAATGATCATGATGATGAATATGCAACTGTGTGATGATATTGTGAATTACTGAGTGTATGTGTTGGGAATGTTTGTGTTTCTTGTAATTTTTTTAATTAATAAAAATAAATAAATAAATAAATAAATAAAAGTGCAACTGACGTGGGAGAGCCTTCTGCACCACATAGAGTGGCCCTGGTTGCAGAGGCCAGGGAACTGAGAAGCAGAAAGCTGGAGCCTGGTGTGGAAGCGTGAAGCCCACAGGAGTGCACAGACGGGGAGCTAGGAACTAGGAAGTAAGCTAGGCCGCATTCCGTGAATGTGCCACATCACCAGTGCAGTCCTGTGACCTACAATTCATCCCACACCCCATGTACCCGATCCCCGTCACCCGCTTCCATTCCCCATGCTCCAAAAAAAAAAAGAAAGAAAGAAAGAATTCAATTTACAATACTGTTAGCAGACAAAGGCGGTGGCAAAATATCTATATAATGATTTAATAATCATAATCATTTGTAAATTCCTAACTTAATTACAACAGCATCAAAAATAATAGAACATTTAGGAATAAATTTTAGAAAAGAAGTGTAAGACAGTACACGAAAACCCACATGCTATCATTGAAAACAATTAAAAATGACTTAAATAAATGGAAGGACATTCCATGTTCTTGGTTCAGTAGACTTAATATTGTTAAGATGGCAAAACTCACCAAGTTACCTACAGATTCAATGCAATCCCTTTCAAAATTATAACTGCTATGTTGACGAAATTGTTAAGCTAATTCTAAAATTCATATGCAATTGCAAGTGACCCCAACAGCCAAAACAATCTTGAAAAACAACAACAAGGTAGGGAGATTCATGCTTCCTGATATCAAGACTTACTACAAAGCTACAATAATCCAGACAGTGTGGCACTGGCATGGGATAGACATATAGATCAATGGAGTAGAATTAAGATACTCAAATTTATGATTAAGAACACTACATATTTTTAGAAGAATGCCAAGACAATTCAATGGAAAGAATACTCATTTCAACAAATGTTCCAGGGACAACTGGAAATCCATGCAAAAGAAAGAAGTGGGACTTCTCCCTCACCCCGCATACAAAAATTAACTCAAAAGGAATAAAAAAAAATCTGTATTAAGAGCTAAAACTATAAAACTCAGAAGAAAAGAATCGTAAAGTTTTTTGACCATGGATATGAAAATAAAAGCACAACTTAACAACAGAAAAAATAGATAAATCGGACGTCATCAAAATTAAAAGCTGTTATGCTACAAAGAACACCATCAAAAAAGTGAAGAGACAATCCATGGAAGGGGAAAATTTTTTTGCAAATCATATACCTTATAATGGATTTGTACTTAAAACTCTATAATAAAAAGAAAAATAACCCAATTTAAAAATGAGCAAAAAATCTGAATTGACATTTCTCCAAAGAAGATATACAAATCGCCAATAAAAACTCAGGAAAGATGTTCAATATCATTAATCATCCAGGTAAATGCAAATCAAAACCATTTGAATTACCACTTCACACCCGCTAGGACCATCTGTAACCTGAAAGACAAATAATGACAAATGTTGGTGAGGATATGGAGAAATTGTAACCCGCATACACTACTACTGATAGGGATGTGTAATGGTGCAGTTGCTTTGAAAAAAAAGTTTGATCGTTTCTTAAAAACCTAAAAATAGAGCCACCATATGTCCCAGCAATTCCACACGTAAGTATACACCCAAGAAAAATTAAAATATATGTCCACCAAAAAACTTGTACACAAAAAGTGGAAAGGTTTCAAATTAATGACCTCAGCTTCTGACATAAACTGGAAAAAGAAAGCGCAAATAAAACCCAAGGTAAGCAGAAGAAAGGAAATTATAAAAATAAGAGCAAAATTCAATAAAACAAAAAGAAAAATTCAAGAAAAGCAATGAAATCAAAAGGTGGTCCCTTTAGAAGATCAATAGAATTGATAAGTCCCTTGCCAGAATGATCAGGAAAAAAGAGAGAAGACAAAAATTACCAACATTAGGAATGACTGAGGGGACATTATTATAGATCTCACAGACTTTAAAACAATAACAATGTAAGATTATGAACAACTTTATGCTAATAAATTTGACAACTTAGATGAAATGCACATATTCCTTGAATTATATAAACTATCAAACCTTACTCAAAAAAAAGAAATAACCTGAATAAACATATATCTCTTGAATAAATTGAATTTGCAGTTAAAAACCTTCCCATAATGAAAACTTCAGGCCCAGATAGCTTCACTAGTGAATTCCAAACATTTAAAGAAGAAATATTACTTTTATACAAACTTTCAGGAAATCAGAAAGAAGGAATATTGCACAGTTCATTCTCTGAGGCCAAAATTAAACTGATACCCAAATCAGAAAAATAAGCTACAAATAAAGAAAACTGCAGACCAATAACCATCTTGAATATATACTCAAAAATTCTTAAAAATTTAGCAAATAGAATCCAACAATGTAGAAAGAGATCATACTAACAAAGTGAGGTTTTATCCCAAAAGTGCAAGATTGGTTTAATATGCCAAAATGAATCAATGTAATTCACCATATTGACAGAATAAAAATAAAATATGTATGACCATATCAATAAAGGCAGAAAACCAGTGAAAAAATCCAATACCCTTTCATGATTAAAAACTCTCACCAAACAAGAAATAAAAGAAAATTTCTTCAACGTAAAAAGAACATCTACAAAAAACTTACAGCTTAACATCATATTCAAGGGGGAAAGATTGAATGTTTTATTCTTAATATTGGCAATCAGACAAGAATGTCTGATTTCCCTTCTTATTTCAACATTGTACTGGAGGTTCTAGCCCTCAAACTTCAGTAAGAAAAAATAAATATATGGTACCCCTATTGTAAAGCAAGAAAGAAAACTGTCTTTTTCACATATGACATTATTTGTTTATGTAGATAATCCTAAGAAAATATTTTTTAAAAAAACAAACTACCAAAAGGGTTTAGCAAGATCACAGAATAAAAGGTCAATATACAAAAGTAAACTATTTATATATAACAAGTAACAAAGAATACCATTTATTACAAAATACAAAATTCATAGGTATAAATTTTACAAAATATGTGCAAGATCTGTACACTGAAAATTACACAATATTGCTGAGAGTAATCAAAGAAGATCTAAATAAATGGAGAGATATCCTATGTTCACAGACTGGAAGACTCAATGTTACTAAGATGCATAAATTGACAAGCTGATTCTAAAACTTATATGGAAATGCAAAGGATCTAGAAGAGCCAGAATAACTTTGAAAAAGAACAAAGCACACTTAACACCTTCTTATTTCAAGCTACAGTAATCAACACTATGTGATATTGGTGTCAAGATCAATGGAAAAGAAGAGAGTCAAGAAATAGACCCACGCATATACAGCCAACTGATTTTCAACAAAGGCATAAAGGTAATTCAATAGGGAAAAAATAATCTTTTCAAAATAAAGCCAGAATAATTGGATAGGCACATGCAAACACTGAACCTTGACAGTTACTTCACAACATATACACAAATTAACACAAGATGGGGTGGGCCACGGTGGCTCAGTGGCAGAGTTCTCGCCTGCCATGCTGGAGACCTAGTTCGATTCCTGGTGCCTGCCCATGCAAACAAACAAATAAACAAACAAAAACCACACAAGATGGTTCAAAGCAAAAGCTGGTAAAACTTACTGGAGAAAATTTTATTCATCATTGATTTGGCAAAGATAAGTAGGTGTGGTAGATTGAATCATGTAACCTAACAAAAGACATGATTTTAATCTTTGTCTGCATTCCTGTGGATGTGAACCCATTTGGAAATAGGACCTTTTGAAAAAGTTATTATTAGTTGAGGTGTGGCCAGATTGAATCAGGGTGGGTCTTAATACATAAAAAGAGAAAAATTGGCTGCAGTTATAATAAACAAAAACTGGAAACAGCCAAATATTACTTCAACAGGTGAATGGATAAAGAATCTGTGGTCTATACACACAATGGAAAACTATTCAGCACTAAAAATGAAAGATCTATTGATACATGCAATGTTTCGGTTTGCTAAAGCTGCCAGAATGCAATATACCAGAAATGAATTGGCTTTTATAAAGGGGAGTTATTAAGTTACAAGTTACAATTCTAAGGCCTTGAAAATGTCCAAATAAAGGCATCAGGAGGAGGATACCTTCTGAGAGGAGAGGCAGCTGGCATCTGGGTTCCTCTGTCACATGGGAGGGCACATGGAGAAGTCTGCTGTCCTTCTCTCCCTACTTCTGGTTTGAAATGGCTCTCTCAGCTTCTGGCATCTCCTGGGGCGTTTTCCTTTGGCATCTCCAAATGACTGTGTCTGAGCTTTCTCCAAAATGTTTCTCTCTTAAAGGACTCCCATCTTGATTGGGCAAGGTAAAGAACATGGATCTTCTGGGATGCATAACAGTTTCAAACCAGCACACACAACCACATGGATGAATCTCAAATTAATTATGCTAAGTCTAAGAAGCCAGATAAAAAAAGTGAATAAACTGTACAATTCCATTTACATAAAATTCTAGGAAATGTAAACTAATATATTAGTAAACTAGAGGATAGAATGGATGTGAGATGTGAAAGAGAGAATCCAGAATAACTAAAAATTTGGCCTTAGCAACCAGAAAGATGAAATTGCCAACCTAAGGACAAGAATACAGGGCGGGGGGGGGCAGTTTTAGGGGTAAAGTCAGTTTTGGATAAGTTGAATTTGAGAATGCCTATTCATGTGGGGATGTTGAATAGAAAGTCAGGTATAACAGTCTGGAGATCAGGAGAAAGAATTGGGCTGAAGACAAAATTTGGGAGCCTGATTCCAGGACTTTCACTCTTACCCACCAAGACCTACCTCTCTCTGAATGTGGCTGTGACTGCCTCACGAGCTTCCCTCCTTCTCATTTCTACCCCTCCAATCCATCTTCCCTGCCAGCTGCTGGAGGGATCCTTCTAAACTGCATATTAGTCCATATAATGCCCCAGCTAAAGGAGGAAATGGAGATGAGAAGGAGGAGGAAAAGGCTAAGGATGGGGGGGGGGGGGGCGGAAGGGGAGGAGAGGAGAGGGAGGGGGAAGGGAGAAGAAGGGGGTAGAGGAGAGAAAAAGTTTCTGCTGAGCCCCAATCCCCTAAGGGATAAAATCCTTTCTTCTTAACCCCAGCATCCTAGGACCTTTGCGATATGTCCTTTACCTCAATAACCAATCCTACAGTCTCGACCTTCCCTTCCACCTCCAATGCACTTCCCTTTGCCCAATCCTTCCCCAACTGCTAGCACAGCCATGTTCTCCTACCTGGAAGCACTCTCTCTGTTTTTTCTCTCTGTGTCTCTCCGTGTTTTCCTAGAGAGATCCTGTCTTCCCATACTTCAACATTAAGACCAAGTGTCTCTACATCTGTGTACCCATCATCCCACATGTATAACTCTCAAAGAGATTATTCTGCAGTAATCTCTGTCTACCTCACTTGTGAGGTTATGATCTTCAGCTATGTATGTACAACTCAAATGCACAGCAATGTCAGTGGAATGAATAAATAAACTGTGATATACTTATACAGTGGAAATGCTATTCGGCAATAAAAATGAACTATGCGTTTTGTATTTTTTATTTCTATTTTTATTTTTTCTCTATATTATCATTTTATTTCTTTTTCTGTTGTCTTGCTATTTCTTTTTCTAAATCGATGAAAATGTACTAAGAAATGATGATCATACATCTATGTGATGATATTAAGAATCACTGATTGCATATGTAGAATGGAATGATTTCTAAATGTTGTGTTAGTTAAATTTTTTTAATAAAAAAAATGAACTATGCATGCAGTTAATAAAGTGAATAAATTTCTGAGTCAGGTAGTGAATGGAGTGAGCACAGCTGGGGCTTTTGGAGGGCTGGTCATAAGCTGTTCCTTGACTTGGGTATGTTCAGTTTGTGAAAATTCATCAAGCTGTCTACAATTTCTCTGTAACTTTATGTGTGCATGTTATAAACTTCAATAAAGGCAAAATAAACTAAGGTGGTAAAACCATAAAGAAAACCAAGTGAATGCCATAAAAGTCAGGATGATGAATACTGCTGGAGGAGAGCTATGATTGGCAAAAGTCATCCAGGGGACTTCCAGAGTGCAGACAATATTCTATTTTTCTTTTTTTTTCAATTTTTTTATTAATCTTTAAATTAAAAAATATATATTACAAGAAAGAAACACAAACATTCTTAACATATGCTCATTCCGTTCTACATATATAATCAGTAATTCACAATATCATCATATAGTTGTGTGTTCATCATCATGATCATTTCTTAGAACATTTGCATCAATTCAGAAAAAGAAATAAAAAGACAACAGAAAAATAAAACTAAACCAGAAAAAAATGATTATACATACCATACCCCTTACCCCTCCCTTTCATCGATCACTAGCATTTGAAACTTAATTTATTTTAACATTTGTTCCCCTATTATTTATTTTTATTCCATATGTTCTACTCGTCTGTTGACAAGGTAGATAAAAGGAGCATCAGACACAAGGTTTTCACAATCACACAGTCACATTGTGAAAGCTATATCATTATACAATCATCATCAAGAAACATGGCTACTGGAACACAGCTCTACATATTCTATTTCTTGACCTGGTTAAACAGGTGTTTGCTTTATAATTATTATTTTAAAAGTGAATATATTAAGAACACAGGTTATCAGGAAATAGTAAGAAGGTTGAGAGTGGGTATCTGGTGATGAAGGAACACAGATTGTGCACCAGGACTGATTGTAAAAATTCAGAAATAGATAGCACAATACTACCTAACGGTAGCACAATAATGTTAGTACACTGAATGAAGCTGGAGACATGTATGACACCAGAAGGAAAGATAGAAGATAAGGACTGATACGGTATAACTTCGGAATGCCTAGAGTGGACAATGATGGCGATTAAATGTACAAATAAAAATCTGTTTTTGCATGAGGGAGAACAAATGAATGTCAACATTGAAAGGGGTTGAAAATGGATGGTATGAAGGAAAAAATATAATCAATGCAAGCTAGGGTCTATTGTCAACAGTAACATTATAATATGCTTCCACTGAATGTTACAAAGGCATTGTGCCAAAAAAAATGTCAACAAGTGGGGGATATGGAGGAGGGGTATGAATTATTTGAAGAAGAAAAGGAAATATCTTCATATAGATTATGGTGGCTAAGGCATGTCTATTTACTTAGGGTGGATTGTATGATGTGCAAGTAAAATTGGTTAAAAATGAACAGATACTTATCACATCTTGCCAAACTCCAAACAAAACCATTCCTGCCAATCCTAAAGAATACCTAGGCATTATATAAGATTCAACAATGGTTCCATGCCTTAGGACTTTCCAAAACCTACAACCTCCAGATGGGTCCCTGGACCAGGTAAGTCCATAAATGCAGAGGGGCCAGCCCTTCTAGAACATCACCTAGTTCCATCCCCCTATCCCATATTATCGACAGCCCCTTCCAACATAAGAAAGATAGAATGGGCATAGCCCAAATACCCCTAAAGAGTGGGAGAAAGATCAAAGGTGATGGTGGAGTTATACAGAGGAAGTCGGGTTTAACAAATGAGTATGAGTACTGAATCATTATACTGATATTTCTTTTAGCCTCCAATACCTTAGAGGAGCTAGAAATAAAAACCTAACATTGTGGAATTGTAACCCATACCAATCTCTGAAATCTATTCTACAACTAATTGCTGAAATGTACTTTGAAATTTATTGCTTTTTTTGTATATATGTTATTTAAAGAGAAGGAGGAGTATAACAGAGAAGATAGGATTTAACAAATGAGTATTACTGCTGAATCACTGTATTGATATTTCTGTTGGTCTCCAGTGTCTTGGAGCAGCTAGAAGCAAAAAATCATGGAACCGTAACCCATACCAAACTTTAAAATCTGTTCTATAACTACTTGTTAAAATGTACTTGGAAATTTATTGCTTTTTTTGATATATGTTATTTTTCACAAAAAAAGGGGGGAAAAGTGATGATAAAAAATACACATATACCTTCTAGCCTCCAATGTTCTGGAACAGCTGAAAGGAAAAACCCGAGTATGGTAGCCCATGACAAACTCTGGGATCTGTCCTGTAACTACTTGTTTAAGAGTGCTTTGAAAACTATTGCTTTTTTCTTTCTTTGCTTTGTAGATATGTTGTATTATACAATTAAAACAAGCTTTAAAAAAATGAACAGAGGGGCGGGCCGCGGTGGCTCAGCGGGCAAAGTGCTTGCCTGCTATGCCGGAGGACCTCGGTTCGATTCCCGGCCCCAGCCCATGTAACAAAAACGGAGAAACAGAATACAATAAAAACAAGAAAATGTTTAAAAATGTTTCCCTTTCTTCCTTCCTTCCTTCCTTCTATCCTTCCTTCCTTCTCTCTGTCTTTCCTTTAAAAAAAAAAAAAAAAAAAAATGAACAGAGAAAGACAAGTACTAGAGAACACACGGACAAAGAGATGTACCTATTCACTGTTGGTAGGGAAGCTGAGAGGTGCAGCCCCTCTGGAGGGCAGTGTGGTCCTTCCACAGGAGGCTAGGGGTGGGGTTGACTTAAGATCTTGCAATCCCATTGCTAGGTGTATACCTGGAGGAACTGGGACTGGGGACACAGATGGACATTTGCACAGAGGTGTTTATGGGGGCAGTGTTTACCATCTGCAATGGATGGGGGTGGCCTAAGGGTACAACGACTGAGGAACGGAAGGGGGAAGTGTGGTGTTTACATTCAATGGACTACTGAGCAGCTGCAAGAAGGAATGAAACTGTGAGACATGCAAAGAGGTGAACAAAATTTGAGGACAGTATGTTGAATAGAATGCCAGAAACAAAAGTCAAATACTACCATTCCTCACTCACATAGATTAACTATAATTTACAAACTCAGAGAACTGAGAGCATGGGTTATCAGGTTGGAACCTATAGTAAAGGTTCCTAGATTGTAAGCTCTTACAGCAGTCACATCTATTTAGGAGTTGCAACTGATATTTCTAAATTCTGAGATACTGAGCTATTTGTATATAACCTGGTCATTCCCTGAAACCTCAGGTATTTATGTGACACCTGAGACTCAGAGTTAGAACTCTGAAGCTATGAAAGTCAGCATTACCTCATTCAGGAACTATTTTAAAAGTTTAAAAAGTGATCAGACTTCGTCTAGAGATATGAATGAATCTAATCTGGATAGGACTAAGGCAAATCAGAATACTGAGTAAAGGATGACATGACCCATATTTTCAAATTTCAACCTCTTTGTGAGACCAAAGGGAGAGATGTTTAGCACATTATCTAACATAACTTGTATGGTCAGTTTACTTGAACAACACAATTACATAGAATCTTGAATAGGGCGTGAGATCTTGTTGGTTTGTGTAAGTTAGTGTCATGCCCCGATATATCCCAGAGTAATTTGGGCAAAAAATTAAAGAGTATCTGCAAAGTCCCCTTAGGGGACTGGAGAGAAAGGAGGAAATACTCAACTTCCCTCTCTGGAGAATTCCTGATATTCTCACAAGCAGTGGAGACAACCAATTCAACAGGCTGAGCCCTCAATCTTGGGACTTGCCCCTATGAAGCTTATTCCTACAAAGGAGAGGCTAAGCCTACTGATAATTATGCCTAAGAGTCACCCCCCTCAGAACCTCTTTTGTGGCTCAGATATGACCTTTCTCTCTAAGCCAACTTGGAAGATGAATTCACTGCCTCCCCCCTAAAGTGAGACATGACTCCCAGGGGTGTAAATCTCCCTGGCAATGTGGGTCCTGACTCCAGGGGATGAGCTGAGACCCAGAATCATGGGAATGAGGCCTTTTGACCAAAAGGGTAAGAAAGACTGAGACAAAATAAAGTGTCAGTGGCTGAGAGTTGAGAGGTTATCTTGGAGGTCATTTTTATGCATTATATTATATATATATTATATTTTATGCATTTTAGGTGGTGGTGTACTGGAGAGGCTGGAGGTAAGTACTTGAAACTGTTGAGCTCTGTTCCAATAGCCTTGATTATTTAATACAATTGTATAAAGATATTCGTTTTACAATGTGACTGTGGGATTGTGAAAATCTTGTGTCTGATGTTCTTTTTGTCCAGGGTATGGACAGATGAGTGAAAAAATATATATAAGAATAATAAGTAAGTAAATAATAGGGGAGATAAATGGTAAAATTTTGCTTCATTGAAATACTGTGGGTCAATAAGAGGGAGGGGTAAGGGGTATGGGATGTTTGAGTTCTTTTTTTTTCTTTTTATTTCTTTTTCTGGAGTGATTCAAATGTTCTAAAAATGATCATGGTGAAGAATACACAACTATGTGATGATATTGTGAGCCACTGATTGTATAATATGGATGGACTATCTTTGTGTGTGGATATTTCTCAGTAAAAATATTTTAAAATAATAATAATACAGGGGATAAGGCGTAAAATAAATTGGGTAGATTGCAATACTAAGGGTCGGTAAGAGGGAGGGGTAAGGAGTATGGGATGTATGTTTTTTTCTTCTTTCTTTTAATTTCTTTTTCTAGAGTGATGGAAATGCTCTCAGAGTGATCATGGTGACAAATCACAACTATGTGATGATATTGTGAGCCATTAATTGTATACTATGGTTGGACTATATGTGAAAAAAAAAAAGAAAGAAGGGCACTCTCCTCCATTACCACTTATAACGATCACACCTAATAAAAGTCGCAATCCACCAAATATCTAATATTCAGAACATGCTCAAATTGTCCCAACAATATATTTTACAGTTTTTTTTAAACTAAGATATATCCTAGTATATTTTCATATTCGGTTTTCATATCCTGTTTTGTGAAGTGACTGTTCCAGACTTTCAGCCACTTTTTCCCCTTGTGTTGCATATTAGTCAGGGTTTGCCATAGATGCAGAACCGACAGGCTATGTATGTAAATATTAAGAAATTTATTATTGGAATTTGCTTACATGATCATGGAGACTGGAAAGTCTGAATTCTATAAGGGAAGCTGCAAGTTGTAAACTCTGAAAGTTTTGATGATTTCCCCAGAAGCTGGCTGGCTGAAGTAGAGATAGGAATCCTTCCTTGTGACTGCTGAAATCATCAGTTTTCCCCTTAAGGCCTTCAACTGATAGGTTAAGACTTCTCTCATGGCTGAAAGCGATCTCCTCTATTGATTGTAGATGTAATCAGCCATAGATGAAATCAACTGACTGATGATTTAAGTCCACAAAATACCTTCACAGCAACAATCAGACCAGGGCTTGCTTGACCAAACAACTAACCACCATAACTTAGCCAAGTGGCCACGTGAACTTGACCATCATAGGTTGGTTGTGCTTGTGCAGGTAAAATAGTTTTTTATGCATTTTCTACATGAGCATTTTATCAGATACAAGTATTGCTTATATCTTCTTCGTGGCTTTCATTTATACTTTCTACATTTTAAAATGCTATTTATTGATCAACAATCACTAACAATCAGTTAGTGCTTTGTAGAAAGGGTTAGTAACTGCCTACTCCAAGATCATGAATATACTCCCAAGTTTTTTCTTGAAGCTTGATTGTGTTACCATACACATTTAAGTCTATGAGCTATCTCAAATTAAGTTTTGAAATGGGTTGAATTTTGTTTTTTGACATAGCATATGGTCTATTTTAGTCAGTGTTCATGTGTACTTAAAAAAGTCTGCAGCAGTTGGGCATAATATGTCTATATATGTAAATGAGTGTTTATATATGTAAATTATGTCAAGATGAATAACTATATTGTTCAAATATTCTATATTATTATTGCTTTTTATGTCTTCTTGCTCTATCAGTTATTGAGAGACTTAAAATCTACAACTATGATTGTGAATTTTTCTGTTCTCTTTTTAGTCCTGTCAATTTTTGCTTTATATTTTTTGTTATTAAATGTGTAGCAGTTAAGGATAATTATATCTCCTGGATGATTTGTCCCTTTCACCCTTATGAAATGTCACATGATATATTTTAAAGCTTCTTGCATTAAAATCTTTGTCTGTTTGTTGGGAAAAAAAAGAAGGAATGAAGTTGTGAGGCATGAAACTAGGTGAATAAAACTGAACGACAGTATGTTGAATAAACTGTCAGAAACAAAAAGCCAAATATTATCATGCCTCACTCACATGGATTAACTACAATTTAGAAACTCAGAGAACTGAAGTCAAGAGCATGGGTTATCAGGTTGGGGCCTATTTGGAAGGGTCCTAGATTGTAAGTTCTTACAGCAGTCACATATATTTAGGAGTTGTAACTGATATTTCTAAATTCGGAGACATTGAACTATTTGTATATAACCTGGTCGTTCCCTGAAAGCTCGGGTATTTATGTGATACCTGAGACTCAGTTAGAGCACTGAAGTTATGAAAATCAGCATTACCCCATTGGTCAACTGTTTAAAAAGCTGAAAAAGTGACCAGACTTCATCACAAATATGAATGAAGCTGATCTGGATAGGACTAAGACAAATCAGAATACAGGGTAAAGGATGATATGGCCCATATTTTCAAACGTCAACCTCTGTGAGAGACCAAAGGGAGAAATGTTTATTTGGTGCAAAATTTATATTTTGGGTAGCACATTACCTAACTTAACTTGCGTGGCCAGTTTACTTGAACAACACAATTACATGGAATCTTGAATAAGGTGTAAGATCTTGTTGGTTTGAACAGGTTAGTGTAATGCCTCAATATATCCCAGAGTAATCTGGGCAAAGAATAAAAAAGGAATTGCAGGATCCCCTGAGGGACTGGGGAGAAAGGAGGAAATATTCACCTTCCCCATCTGGGGAATTCTTGACATTTTCCCAAGCAGTGGAGACAACCAATTCAATAGGCTGAGCCCTCAATCTTGGGGCTTGTCCCTATGAAGCTTATTCATACAAAGGAGAAGCTAAATCTACTAATAATTATGCCTAAGAGTCATTCTCACAGAACCTTTTTTGTTGCTCAGATGTGGCCTCTCTCTTTAAGCCAATTCAGCAGGTGAACCCACTGCCCCCCGACCCCCACTATGTGGGACATGTCTCTTAGGGGTGTAAATCTCTCTGGCAACATGGGACTTGACTCCGGGGATGAGCTAGGACCTGGAATCATGAGATTGAGAAAGTCTTCTTGACCAAAAGGGAGAAGAGAGAAGTGAGACAAAATAAACTTTCAGTGGCTGAGAGATTTCAAACAGAGACAAGAGTTTACCCTGGAGGCTATTCTTACACATTACCTAGATATCCCTTTTTAGTTTATGGTGTGCTGGAGTGTCTAGAGGGAAGTACCTGAAACTGTTGACCTGTGTTCCAGTAGCCTTGATTCTTGAAAAAGATTGTATAACTAAACAGCTTTTGATTGTGGAAACCTGATGTCTGAAGCTTCTCTTATCCAGAGTATGGACAGATGAGTAAAAAAAAAAAAAAAAAGTATAAAAATAAATAAATAATGGGGGAAATAAAGGGTAAAAATTGGGTAGCTTGAGATACCGTCGGTCAGTGAAAGAGAGGGGTGAGGGGTTTGGGATATATAAGTTCTTTTTTTTTCATTTTATTTCTTTTTCTGGAGTGATGCAAGTGTTCTAAAAAATTATCATGGTGATGAATACACAACTATGTGATGATATTGTGAGCCATTGATTGTATAATAGGGTCAACTAAATATATGTGGATATTTCTCAATAAAAATATTTTTAAAAAGGATATTCACTGCAACACTGTTACAGCATAATACAACAAAATAAAACAAACAAAACCTATAAAAAGTGAATATATATTTTACGTACTTTCCTATATGTATACCACAATTTACCATTAGAATGTTTTTATAAGTACATATATTTCCAGGATACATTTGTGAAGTAAACAGTGCAAAAGAAAACACAAAGTGCAAAGAGTACAAATATGATGCTATATTTTGTGTAAGAAATAAGTAGAAATGAAACACATATTGTTCATTTGTGCAAAAAGAAACACAGGATTAACCAGAAACTAGTGAGATTTGTTTTCTACAGAAGATGGTCGGGAATGGAGTGAAAAGGATGAGAGGGTAGGAACGGGGTAGAGAAGATGGGGAATTGACACTTCACTGAGTATATTTTTGTGCAGTTTTGACTTGTAGAAACATTAATACATCATATATTATGAAGCTGATCTGGATAGGACTAAGATAAATCAGAATACAGGGCAAAGGATGATATGGCCTATATTTAAAACTTCAACATCTGTGTGACACCAAAGGGAAAGATGTTTATTTCGTGCAAAATTTTTCTTTTTGGTAGCACAGTATCTAATTTAACTTTTATGGTCAGTTTATTCAAATACCATAATTACATGGAATCTTAAATATATCTTGAATAGAATCCACGTAATTCCTTTTATCTAAAAGACAAAACAAATGGGGAATAGATAAACAGAGGGGGGAGAAGAGAAAGTGCTTCTTTATTGCAGAATGTGAATTAATAAATGTGGAAGGAATAATGGAATTAGAATATCACTATTTGGCAGCCACCATAGTAATAATTATTTCAAGCATTTATCACAAGCAGTGGGTTTGGGCAAGGGTGAGGGGAAACCATGGCTTTTTATTTCATACACTTCTGTATTGTTCGAACTTCTCACAATCTGCATGTTCTCATGCATTACTTGTATAATTAAAAATATGTATATTCTTTTGACATGCTGAGGGACAAATGTGTGTCACTGTCAGTGCTTGCTGTAAGATAATGGAGATAAAAGACGCATTGAGGTGACAATTGAGGCACTGTCTCCTGAGAGACAGAGATAAGGGCAGCAGCTGTAATTAATTGTAATACAAAAAAATACACTAGGACATGATAAGTGGGAATGCTCTTGCCTGAAGTATCTCAGCACAATGCTGTGAACATAACAGATGCTTCCAGGACGTGTAAAAGAATATACTCAGTCTGCTACCTTGGGGTGAGAAAGGGGAAAATGTGAAATATAGGTATCATATATAAGTACATATACACAGACATATACAAATATAAGTATCTGGATATCTATAGATTTGCAAAGAGAAACACTGGAAGGATAAATAAAAAATTAATAAATATAGTGACTTATGAGGGAGGGGGTACAATAGGGTGTAGGGACAACACAGAACCAAATTTCTCTGAATGAGCTTTGTTATGTAGTTTAAAATATGGAAACATAGAAATTTTTTCCACATCCAACAATTAAAATACAATTAAAAGTTTAAAGCCAATCCCTAAAAAGTGAAAGCAATCTAGAATTAATAAACCTAACTGTATCACATTGGTGGCATAACTTTCAGAGAAAATAAATTATTTCCAGTGACTTTAGAACACAGTGTTTTCAATGCATACGTTTTGTGGAATATATTCCAAGTACAAACAGAGCTGCTAAAAAATCTTAGGCTTCTTTCAATAATCTAGTTGTTGGTAGAAACATTAGTTCTATTATTTTAATGTAAAAAAGACATTATATGATATAGCTTTCACAATGTGACTGTGTGATTGTAAAAACCTTGTGTCTGATGCTCCTTTTATCTACCTTGTCAACAGAAGAGTAGAACATATGGGATAAAATAAATAATAGGGGGAACAAAAGTTAAAATAAATTTAGTTTGAAATGCTAGTGATCAATGAAAGGGAGGAGTAACAGGTATGGTTTGTATGGTTTTTTTTCTGTTTTCGTTTTATTTTTTCTGTTGTCTTTTTGTTTCTTTTTCTGAATTGATACAAACGTTCTAAGAAATGATCATGATGATGAATCTGCAGCTATGTGATGATATTGTGAATTACTGATTATATATGTAGAATGGAATGATCACATAATGGGAATGTTTGTGTTTCTTTCTGTAATTTTTTTTAATTAATAAAAAAATTTTAAAAAACCAGAAGGAAAAAAAAAAAGAAAAATAAATTCAGTTTGAAACGCTAGTGATCAATGAAAGGGAGGAGTAAGGAGTATGGTATGTATGAATTTTTTTTTCTGTTTTTGTTTTATTTCTTTTTCTGAATAGATGTAAATGTTCCAAGAAATGATCATGATGATGAATATGCAACTATGTGATGATATTGTGAATTACTGATTATATATGTAGAATGGAATGATTAAAATAGGAATGTTTGTGTTTGTTACGTGTTTTTTGGTATTTAAAAAATAAATAAATAAATAAAATTTAAAAAAAAATTTAAATCCCTGTTTGAAAAAAAAAGACATATAAATATTAGGAACAAAGATTTTTCGGTATAAAGTATAAAAATAAAAAAAATGTTTCCAGCACTGTGCTGAGATACTTCAGGGAAAAGCAATTCCACTTATCATGTCCTAGTGTATTTTTTGGTATACTGAAAAAAACAAAAAGATCTTCAGTATAAAACACAAAGATGCAAGTATAAAAATCAAAAGCAATTGCATAACTGGGCAAAGTTCCTTGAGGGATGGGAGAAAAAAATATGAAACTATTTAACTTTACCACCGGGGAAACCCCGAATACTGTGTCAAACATTAGGGACACCCAAATCAATAGACGAAGGCCTTAATCTTGAGGCTTGCTCTTGTGAAGTTATATATGTAGCCCAGAAGCTTAGCCTACCTGTAGATATGCCTAAGAGTCAGGTCCAGAGGACCTCTTTCCTTGCTCAGATGTGGCCTCTCTCTAAGCCCAACTCCGCAAGTGCAACCATTGCCCTCCCCACTACATGGGACATGACATCCAGGGGTGAAAGTCTCCCTGGTGCTGTCGGAAATGATTCCCAAGGATGAGCTCGCCCTGGCACTGTGGGATCAAAACTGCCATCCTGACCAAAAAGGGGGAAAAAAGTGTAACAAATAAAGTATCAGTGGCTGAGAGAGTTCAAATAGAGTTGAAAGGCTACTCTGGACAGTTAGCCATTACTACCTATCATAACTCACCAAACCCCAACCAAAACCATTCCTGCCAATCCTAAAGAATACCTACGGCATTATATAAGATTCTAGAAAGGTTCTATGCACTTAGGGTAATTTTCCAGAAACCTACAACCTCCAGATGGACCAAATAGGTCCTGAAACCTAGAGGGCCCAGCCTCTCTAGAGCATCAACCAGTTCCAGCCCCCTATACCATATTATTAACAGCCCCTTCCGACATGAAAATTTAGAATGGACACAGTCCAAATACCCCTAACGAGTGGGAGAAAGATTAAAGGTGATGGTGGAGTTATATAGACAGGGGTTTACAAATGAGTATGAGTGCTGAATCATTATACTGATTTTTCTTTTAGTCTCCAGTACCTTAGAGCAGCTAGAAGTAAAAGCCTAAAATTGTGGAATTGTAATCCACACCAAACTCTGAATTGTGTTCTACAACTAACTGTTGCAATGTGCTTTGAAATGTATTGCTTTTTTATATATATGTTATTTATCACAAAAAAGAAGAAAAAGAGAAGGAGGAGTATAACAGAGAAGACAGGATTTAATAAATGAGTATGACTGCTGAATCATTACATTGATATTTCTTTTGGTCTCCAGTGCCTTGGAGCAGCTAGAAGAAAAAACGAAAAATCACGGAACTGTAACCCATAGCAAACTTTTAAATCCATTCTATAACTATTTGTTAAAATGTACTTGGAAATCTATTGCTTTTTTGTATATGTTACATTTAGCAATTAAAGAACTAGAATATTAACTTTGACTTGGAAATGCCAATATAATCTAATGCTTCTTTACTTCTTTTAAAAATATTTTTTCCTTACTCTGTTCGTTGAAAATACCTTGAATCAGTAACACCCCAGTATCTTGGTGTTTAAATACACCCCCACTAAAAGGATCCTGGCTTGTTGGAAAAATGGCTGATTCCAGGTCTGGGGCAGGAAATGCCCAAGATGAGACTGGGACATCTGTCATACCAGAAAACACGAAAATTATCAAAGACTACTGGTGTCATGACAAAACAGACATAGGAGCAAATTTGAAGGGCCTCCCACTGGTCAAATGTGGGACAATTTGAACATCGAACAGAATAATGATTGCAATGGATTGAAACACACTGAATATATGTATATATAACATGAATTCGTAATGATACTGAACAGAAAAAGAAGCAAAAAAAAAAAAAGGCAAAACAAAAAACTCATTTGAACCACTGGAAATAAATAAGGTATCAATTCCTTACTCTGAAAATTGGCATTTATAAAGACAAATTAAATAGTATTTATCTTATCTTTCTTGACTTTTCTGTATGAACTGTATTTGGGAGTAACCAAATAGTCTGAATTGGCAAAGGAAAGATTTTGGTTACAGAATGATGCCATTAACAAATGCAGGGAAGTGGGAGAAACATAATCATTTAACAAGTACTATTTGCACTTATATAAAGAAATATAAGAATATAATATAAATAACTGATTCAGGCAATAATCATCAATAAATAGAACCATTGGATAAAATGTTAATGGGGAAATTTATGATGAAAGGGATCAGTCTATTTCCACCTTAACTCATTGATGAATCTTTTTTTCATCAGTGGGACACAAATCCTAGAATGAGCTGGGACTCAGCATCAAGGGATTGAGAAAACCTTCTTAACCGAAAGAGGGCAGAGAGAAATGAGACAAAATAAAGGGTTAGTGCCTGAGATTTCAAACAGAGACGAGAGGTTATCTTGGAGGTTATTCTTATGCATTATATAGATATCCCCTTTTTAGTTTAAGGAATATTAGAGAGGCTAAGGGGAAGTGCCTGAAACTGTAGAGCTGTGTTCCAATAGCCATGTTTCTTGAAGATAATTGTATAATGATATAGTTTTCACAAAGTGACTGTGTGATTGTGAAAACTTTGTGTCTGATGATCCTTTTATCTACAGTATGGACAGATGAGTAAAAAATATGCATTATAGATAAATAAATAATAGGAGGAACAAATGCTAAAATAAATTGGGTAGAGGGAAATACTGGTGGTCAATGAGATGGAGGGGTAAGGGGTATGGTATGTATGAGTTTCTTCTTTTTTCTTTTTATTTCTTTTTCTGGAGTGATGCAAATGTTCTAAGAAATGATCATGGTGATGAATACACAACTATCTGATGATATTGTGAGCACACCAAGTATGGAATGTTCATATGTTGAGAATGTTCATGTTTGTATGTTGTTTGGTTTTATCAATAAAATTTTTTTAAAAAACTTAAAAAAATATTTTTTAACTTTTTTTATCAATTAAAAAAATTAACAAACAAAACATTAAGATATCATTCCATTCTACATATACAATCAGTAATTCTTAATATCGTCACATAGTTGCATATTCATCATTTCTTAGAACATTTGCTTCGAATTAGAAAAGGAAATAAAAAGACAACAGAAAAAGAAATAAAATGATAACAGAGAAAAAAAAAGATTATATACCCTACCCCTTACCCCTCGCTTTCATTTACCACTAGCATTTCAAACTAAGTTTATTTTAACATTTGTTCCCCCTATTATTTTATTCCATATGTTCTACTCTTCTGTTGATATAGTAGTTAAAAGGAGCATCAGACACAAGGTTTTCACATTCACAGAGTCTCATTGTGAAAGGTCTATCATTGTTCAATCATCATCAAGAAACATGGCTACTGGAACACAGCTCTACATTTTCAGCCAGTTCCCTCCAGCCTCTCCGCTGCATCTTGAACAACAAGGTGATATCTACTTAATGCATAAGAATAACCTCCAGGATAACCTCTTGACTCTGTTTGGAATCTCTCAGCCATTGACACTTAGTCTCATTTCACTCTTCCCCCTTTGGTCGAGAAGGTTCTCTCAATCCCTTGATGTTAATTCTCAGCTCATTCTAGGGTTTTTCTCAGTCCTTTGATGCTGAGTCTCAGCTCATTCCAGGATCTCTGTCCCACGTTGCCAGGAAGGTCCACACCCCTGGGAGTCATGTCCCACGCAGAGAAGGGGAGGATGGTGAGACTGCTCATCATGTTGGCTGGAGAGAGAGGCCACATCTGAGCAACAAAAGAGGCTCTCCTGGGGGTGACTCTTAGGCCTAAATTTTAAGTAGACTTGACCTACCTTTGTGGGGTTAAGTTTCATATGAACAAACCCCAAGACTGGGACCTCAGCCTATAGCTGTAGTTGTCCACACTGCTTGTGAGAATATCAAGAATTCAACTTGGGGAAGTTGAATTTCTCCCCACTCTCACCATTCCCCGAAGGGGGCTTGCAAATACTTTTCGAGTCACTGATCAAATCACTCTGGGATTCATCGGGGCATCACTTAAAAAAATATTTTTATTGTAGCGTGCATGGGTGGTTCAGTGGTAGAATACTTGCCTTTTATGCGGGAGACCGGGTTCAATTTCCACACCATGCACCCCCCTCAAAAAAAAAAAACACACACACAATATTTTTTAAAATTGTAAATCTTAACAAACAAACCTGCATTATTTTTTCAAAATATTTTTATTGTAAACAACAAACAAACATACAAACATTCTTGACATGGTTACAATCAGTGGCTCACAACGTCATCACATGGCTGTGTATTCATCCTCATGATCATTTTTTTTTGAGCATTTGTATCTCTCCAGCAAAAGAAATAAAAAAGAAAAAAAAGCTCAAACTTGCCATACCCCTTACCCCTCCCTCTCACTGACCTCTACTATTTCAATCCACTCAATTTATTTTAACCTTTGTTCCCCCTATTATTTGTTTATTTCTTATCCATAATTTTTACTCATCTGTCCATACCATAGAAAAAAGGAGCATCAGTCTCAAGGTTTTCACAATCACACAGTCACATTGCAAAAGCTATATCATTATACAATCATCTTCAAGAAACATGGCTACTGGAACACAGCTCTACAGTTTCAGGCACTTTCCTCCAGCCTCTCCATTACATCTTGACTAACAAGGTGATATCTATATAATGTGTAAGAATAACCTCCAGGGTAACCTCTTGACTCTGTTTGTAATCTCTCAGTCACCGACACTTTATTTTGTCTCATTTCTCTCCTCCCCCTTTGGTCGAGAAGTTTTTCTCAGTCCCTTGATGCCGAGTCCCATGTCAAGAATGTTTGCGTGTCAGGAATGTTTGTATGTTTGTTCGTTGTTTACAATAAAAATATTTTTTTTACTCAGAAATGGACAGCACAATACTACCTAACTGTAATTCAATTATGTTAAAACACTGAAAGAAGCTGAATGTGAGAATGATATAGGGAGGAGGCCTGGGGGCATAAATGAAATCAGAAAGAAAGATAGACGATACAGACTGAGATGGTATAATCTAGGAATGCCTAGAGTGTATAATGATAGTGACTAAATGTACAAATTTTTTAAAACTTTTTTTATTAATTAAAAAAATTAACAAACAATGTACAAATTTTTAAAAATGTTTTTGCATGAGGAAGAACAAAGGAATGTCATTATTGCAGGGTGCTGAAAATAGATGGTAATTAATATTTTAAAATTTCAACTTATGTGTGAGACTAAAGCAAAAAATGTTTATTTGGTACAAAATTTATATTTTGACTAGTGCATTTCCTAATATAACTTATGTAGACAGCTTAATTGAACACCATAAGTACATGGAACCTTGAGTAGGATATGAGATTTTCTTGGTTTGTCCAGAGAGATGCCCCGATAAATCCCAAAATGATTTGAACAGTGAATACAAAAAACTTTTTGCAAAGTCTCCTTCGGGGAATGGTGAGAACGGGGGAAAATTCAACTTCCCCAAGTTGAATTCTTGATATTCTTACAAGCAGTGGGGACAACCAAAGCTATAGGCTGAGACCCCAGTCTTGGGGTTTGTTCATACAAAACTTAACTCTCACAAAGGATAGGTCAAGCCTACTTAAAATTAGGCCTAAGAGTCACCCCCAAGAGAACCTCTTTTATTGCTCAGATGTGGCCTCTCTCTCCAGCCAACACAACAAGCAAACTCACCACCCTCCCCCTGTCTACGTGGGACATGACTCCCAGGGGTGTGGACCTTCCTGGCAACGTGGGACAGAAATCCTAGAATAAGCTGAGACTCAGCACCAAGGGATTGAGAAAAAACCTAGAATGAGGTGAGACTCAGCATCAAGGGATTGAGAAAACCTCAACCAAAAGGGGGAAGAGGGAAATGAGACAAAGTGTGAATGGCTGAGAGATTGCAAACAGAGTGGAGAGGTTATCCTGGAGGTTATTCTTACACATTAAATAGATATCACCTTGTTAGTCAAGATGTAATGGAGAGGCTGGACGGAAGTGCCTGAAAATGTAGAGGTGTGTTCCAGTAGCCATGTTTCTTGAAGATGATTGTATAATGATATAGCTTTCACAATGTGACTGTGTGATTGTGAAAACCTTGTGTCTGATGCTCCTATTATGTACCTTTTCAACAGATGAGTAGAACATATAGAATAAAAATAAATAATGGGGGAACAAATGTTAAAATAAATTTAGTTTGAAATGCTAGTGATCAATGAAAGGGAGGGGTAAGGGGTATGGAATATATAAATTTTTGTTCTGTTTTCGTTTTATTTCTTTTTCTGAATTGATGCAAATGTTCCAAGAAATGAACATGATGATGAATATGCAACTATGTGATGATATTGTGAATTACTGATTATATATGTAGAACGGAATGATCAAAATAGGAATGTTTGCATTTGCTTTGTGTTTTTCGGTATTTAAAAAAATAAAATAAGAAAAATTTTTTAAAAAATATTTTTTAAAAAATTGGCCTAAGAGTCACTCCCAGGGAACCTCTTTTGTTGCTCAGATGTGGCTTCTCTCTCCAAGCCAACACAGCAGGTGAACTCACTGCCCTCCCCCTACATGGGACATGACTCCCAGGGACGTACAGTTCCAAGGCAATGTGGAACAGAAATCCTGGGATGAGCTGGGACGCGGCATCAAGGGATTGAGAAAACCTTCTTGGTCAAAAGAGGGAAGAGAGAAATGAAACAAAATAATTTTTTCAGTGGCTGAGAGATTTCAGAGTCGAGAGGTTTTCCTGGTGGTTATTCTTATCTATCATATGGATATCCCCTTTTTAGTTTATGGTGTATTGGAGTGGCTAGAGGGAAATACCTGAAACCGTAGAGCTGTGTTTCAGTAGCTTTGTTTCTTGAAGATGATTGTATAATGATACAGCTTTTACCATGTGACTGTGTGATTGTGAAAACCTTGTGTCTGATGCTCTTTTTATCTAGGGTATGGTCAGATGAGTAAAAAATAAGGATAAAAATGAACAAATAACAGGATAAACAAAGGCTAAAATAAATTTCATAGATGGAAACACTACTGCTCAATGAAAGGGAGGGCTAAAGGGTATGGTATGTATGAGTTTTATCTTTTTTCTTTCTTTTGCTGGTGTGATGCAAATGTTCAAAAAATGATCATGGTGATGAATATACAACTATGTGATGATATTGTGAGCCATTGATTCTATACTGTGTATTGAATGTTTGCATGCCAAGAATGTTTTTATGTTGTTTAATTAATTAAAATATGTTTAAAAAGAAGCAGAACCACCAGAAATTATATGACCCCTGGGGTAATGAAATAGGAATCTCACAGCAACATCTATGAAGCATTCTTACAAATAAATAAAGAAGATATAACCTGAATGCAATAGAGTCCTAAGCATGAACTTCCATTTGCAAGAAAAATGGGGAATAGAGAACATGTTAAGTGACACAGCAGAGCAAGCAGACAAATCTGAAATACAGGGTCCTTCAAAAGACAAATGCAACAAGTCAGTGGTATAAAACAAAAAGTAGGAAGAGAAGATCTGCTCTAGATTAGGAGAACCTCAAAAGACATATGAAACAATGCAGTATATGACATTGTTTGGGTCCCAATTACAAGTATAGTATAAAAAGACATTTTTGAGACAGTTGAGAAATTTTGATTATGGAAACATTCAGGTAATTGTGGACTTGCTATTATTAGATATTTCCAAGTTATTAAGATCTTGATATTACTAAACATTACCAAGATAAGGCTAAGTGTTCCTAACCACTTCACAAGGAATTATTTCTATGCTTAAGTATAATAATGGCATAGTGGTTTGATTAAAATATGTCCTTTTTTTTTAGAAGTGCATACTGAAGTATATAGGGATGGAACAATGCAATGTCTGGGATTTGTTTGGAAATACTTTAGCTAAGGAAGAGATGGAATAGATGAGACAAATATGTTAAAAATCTTGTTTTTGGTCTAATCTGCATGTGTGCATATGTGGGTTCATGGTATTATAGTCTCTACTTTGTATATCTGGAATGTTCACAGTAAAAAAAAATTGTGAACAGAATGAAAGGAACAGTAATGTCCTGAGGCAGTGTATGTTTCAGAGTTGGTTTGTCTAGGTTGATTATAGATTTCTGAAAAATAAACTTAGTGAGTGAAAGTTTTATAGAGGCACAGACAGACCCCTGGGTATTCTTTAGGTTTTATAGGAACAGCGTTAGTGGGGCTTGGCATACCATGGCAATTAGCAATATCTAGTTGAAGCTTGCATAAGAGTAACTTCCAGAATAACCTCTCAACTCCATTTGAAATCTCTTAGCCACTGCTTCCTTATTTTGTCACATTTCTTTTCTCTCTTTCGGTCAGGTAGGCATTATCAATCCCACGATGCTCAGGTCAGGATCATGCTGGTAGTCATGCTCCACCTTGGCAGGGAAACTTTTGCCCTTGGATGTCATGTCCCACGTAGGGGGGAAGGTAATGATTTTATTTGCAGAGTTGGGCTTAGAGAGAGAGAGTGGCCACATCTGAGCAACAAAAGAGGTTCTCTGGAATTAACTCTTAGACATTATTGTAGGCAGGCTTAGCTTCTCTGTTACAGATATAAGTTTTGTAAGAGCAAGCCTCAAGATTAAGGGCTTGCAACTCAGCAGGTGAACTCACTGCCCTACCCCCCTATATGGGACATGACTCCCAGGTTGTAAATCTCCCTGGCAAAGTGGGACAGAACTCCTGGGGTTCACCAGGAAGTGGCATCATGGGATTGAGAGAGTCTTCTTGACTAAAAGGGAGAAAAGAGAATTGGGACAAAATAAAATTTCAGTGGCTGACAAATTTCCAGCAGAATTGAGAGGTTATCCTGGAGATTATTCTTGTTTATTATTATTATTATACAGATATCCCTTTTTAGTATATGGTATATTGGAGTGGCTGGAGGGAAGCACCTGAAACTATTGAGCTGTGTTCCAGTAGTCTTGATTCTTGAAGATGATTGTATTAAGATATAGCTTTTTTTTTTTAACTGGCATGGGCAGGCTCCAGGAACTGAACCCAGGTCTCCAGCATAGCAGGCGAGAATTCTGCCATTGAGCCACCATCACCTGCCCTGTATAAGGATATAATTTTTACAATGTAGCTGCGGGATTGTGAAAACCTGTTTGATGCTCCTTTTATCCAGGGTATGGACAGATGAGTAAAAAAATGGACAAAAATAAATAAATAATAGGGGGGATAAAGGGTAAAATCATTTGGGTTGATGGAAATACTAGTGGTCAATGATAAGGAAGGGTAAGGGGTATGGGATGTATGAGTTTTTCTTTTTTCTTTTTATTTCTTTTTTCTGGAGTGTTGTAAATGGTCTAAAAATGATAATGGTGATGAATATAAAACTATGTGATGATATTATGAGCCACTGACTGTACACCATGTATGGACTGTAGGTATGTGAAGATTTGTCAATACAAATATTTTAAAAATAAAAGATCAAGGGCTTGGCCTATTAATTTGGGAGATCCAAATGTCTGAGAATGTGTCAGGAATTTCCCAGGTGGCAAAGTTTAATAGTTCCATATTTTTTTCTCCAGTCTCTCAAGGGACTTTGCCCAAATTTTAAATTATCTGCCCAACATACGTGGAAACAGGTATTACATTAAGCTATACGGAATTGCAAGACTTCGTTCCCAATTCTAGGCTCCATATGTTTAGGTTGTCTAACTGAAATGGCAAGACAGGCTACGTTAGATTGTGTGCTACAGAAAATTTGGGTTTTAGAGAAAATAAACTTCTCTTCCTTTGGTTTCATATAGTGCGCGAAGTTCTAAAATACAGACAATATCATCCTTTACCCTATATTCTGATTTACCTTAGTCCCAAACAGAACGGCTTCATTCTTATCTCTAATTGAAGGCTGATCTCTTTTTCAGCTTCCCCACATTCTTTTAATCCAATTTCGTGGGTACAGACCTATTGTCGGGTGGGATTTCTGATTAAGTTGTTTCCACGGAGATGTGACCCTGCCCATTCAAGACTCCGCTTACTGGAGTCCTTTAAAAGGGAAACATTTTGGAGAAAGCACAGATTGAAGACAGAAAACCACCCTGCGAGATGCTAAGGGCTAAGAGATGAAATCCAGAGTTTGTTCATGAGACGCTAAAAAAGAACCCTAGAACCAGAAGCTGAAAGCAACAAACCAGAAACAAGGACTAACAGACACCAGCCACTTGCTTTCCCAGCTGACAGAGATGTCCCAGATAATGGTGGCCTTTCTTCAGAGTCCAGGTATCATCTTGTTGATGCCTTAATGTGGACATTTTCATCACCTTAGAACAGCAAATTTGTAAACGAATAAATCCCTTTTAAAAAGCCAATCCAGTTTCCTGGTGCCTGCCCATGTTAAAAAAAAAAACAAAACAAAAAGCCAATCCATTTCTGGTGTATTGCATTCTGGCAGCTTTAGCAAACCAAAACAATTAGTATAGCAAGGGTTTATCATTTTCCTAGATTTCTCAAAGGATCAGCTTTGGCCTTGTTGATCCTTTCTTTTGTAGTTTTGCTTTCTTTTCATTGATTTCAGCTCTAATCTATTATTTCCCTCCCTCTACTTTCTTTTTCTAACTTCCTGAGATGGATGCCCGGCTCATTAATTTTCAGCCTTTCCTTTTTAAAAAAATAATAAATGAATTTAAGGCTATAAATTTCTCACTAAGCACAGGTGCTCACTAAATACTGTACAGGATTTCATATGTAACATTTTCATTATCAGTCAGTTCAAAGTATTTTCCAAGTTGCACTGTGATTTTGTCTTTGACTCATGAGTTTTTCTCCCTGACCAAAGCATGGTGCCCAAACTTCAGTGATGAGGAGGCCTTGTCAAAATGCAGATGTTGGAACCTCATCTCAAACCTACTAGATTACTATTTCTGGGAGTTGAACTTGGGGATCTACAGTTCACAAGCTCCCCAGGGAATTTAGATGTGAGTGGGTTCCAGGACCACAGTTAGGAAGTACAGCATGGATTTCCTAAGGAAAGGGAGCAAATCTGATTCACCTGTATCTCTAGTGCCCAACACTGGGCCTAGCATAAAGCTATGCTTAATAAATGAATGGACCAATAGATGAGGGAAGAAAGGAAATGAAATAAAGTTTTCTTATGTCAAGAGAAATGGGATTTATGAATGTTGTACAGTTAGAGGAACCACAGTGGCAACATGTGGTCCCAATTTAATCCCATTCAGGACAGAATTATTTTTCTTGCTTGTCTTGCTTGTCCGCCTACCAGGCTTCCTCGCCAGAGCTCCCATTCTGCTTTCCTGAAACCAGGTCTTAGGCATGTACTTGTGGGGTCTACTGGCCCAGAGAAGGTAGGGGTGGCAAGGGACATATCCCGAGAGGGGCTGCTTAGAGCTGGGCAAGCCCTCCATCCCTCCCTCTCCCCCTCCAACCCACCCCCCAGGCCTTGTTGGGAAAGCTGTGCAAGGAAACCCATTCTAGATAAGGTTATTTATCCTCCCTCTCAGAGCTCTAAGCATTCCTCTCACTTTTGAGAAACTTCCCCCAGACCTTTCTGCCCCAACGCCACCCCCAGACCTCCCCCATCCCCTACCTCCTCTGCACTCGCAGCCATGTAAGTTGCTCTCTCAGCAGCCTCTTGGCCACCTCTCTCCACCTCCACGCATGCTTCTCTCGCATCTCTGAAAGGCCCGAGCCTTTCTTGCCCAGCCGGCTATTGTCCTGGCAGCACAGCCGCCAAGCCAGCCTTCCACGCCCAACCAGCCAGCCAGCCGGTTGCTCCCCGGCCCCCACCCCCACCCCCACCCCACTCCCCGCCCCGCCCCGCCCCGCCCCAGGGAGGACCAGGCTGGCGGCTGGGAGTCTCCCGGCCTGCTCAGCCTCCCTCCTTTCCTCCTTCTCCCTCTCCCTCTCTGACTCCCTCCCTCCTCCGCCCGCCCCAGAGGCAGGGACCGTGCAAATCGAGGAGAGGGGGGACGGACAGACCGGATGGGGTCCAGTCCGTGGTCCCCGTCTCCCAGCTGATGCCCCGCCCAGGCTGAATGTCCCTAGCATCTTGGAACCTGGATATGTATGCAGGGAGGTGATTCCCAGGCCCGAAGAGTCCCTCCGGCAGGGCCATCTTGCCCCCGTTTTGCATCAGGACCCCCCTCGGATGCTCTGAGCCACCCTCCTCAACCCGGATCTAAAACCCGGGACACAGCTATCAGGCCAGCCTCTCTTTCTCTACCCCACCCCCTCTTTCTGGCGTCCATCCCCTCCCCAACACCACCTCTGCTGCTGCCTCTGGCTGTGGACCTGCACCTCTTCCCCAGCCCTGCCAGGCCTGGGGAGCGGGGTGAGCCTGGATGAGAGCCCCCCTAACCTGGGGTTCTCCCAGGCCATGGCCCGAGTGCTCCCAGGGAGGAGCCCCGGACCCTGAGCATCTGCTAGAGGCTTGGCAGAGGCCCCGCGGGGACTGTGTCTTCTGAGGACAAAAGGCGGCGGCCAGCAGGCAGACAGGCTGGGGGTGGGGGTGGGGGGCGGCGGACCGGCAGCCAGGCGGGCAGACGGTTAGCAGGGACCAGCGCTGGCCCCCTCCCAGCCTGGCAATGGCATGAAGATGGGGATGGGAGTGTGTAGTCGGGGAAGCACCAGCCTGGACCCCTGCCTGCCATCTGGCTGGGCACCCAAAGGCTGTGGGCTGCCCACCTGGTGTTCCCCAACACCCCCAGCCCTGCCCAGTACACTCCGGTGCTGCTTCCCCTGATGCCTGCGATTTAGACCAGCCCGGCTGTATCCAGGGCAACAGAAGCAGGAGTGTCACTGGCCACCACATCACTGAGGGTCCCACGATGTGGCCTGGGCTGTGATATCCCCTGGATGAGACTGCTTAAGCCCCCTCCCTGGATTCCAGGACAGCCCGGCTGAGAGAGCCCAGGTAAGCAGTCAGCACCCCTCCACCAAGGAAGGGGGGCCTGGGACTTCTGTCTCCCCATACATATTTCACAGTCTCCATCACTGCCATGCTCTGCTCGGCCATGCCTCTCTCTTACTCTGTCAGTTTCTCTGCTCTATCACAGGGGTTACTTGAACACCCAAGCCTAGAGGTTTCTCTGGCCATCCCCATCTGCCTCAGTCCCAAATGTCCCATGAGAAAGGGAACCACCACCTGTTTCTCCACACAGGGTCTGTTTTTATCATTACGGTCACACCTGGGCATGAGGTTGTGTGTGTGTTTCCTTGTGTGCTAGCTGTGGAGGGGATGCCCGGGAGCCCGGCTATACTCCCCTCACAATACCTGCACCCTGGGCAGGCTCAGCCTCCTGCCGCCACCTCCTCTCTCTCTCTCCATCTCTCTGTCTCTCCCTCTCCCCTCTCCCACTCTCCTCCAGGCTTGGCCTGCATGCAGGGTGTGTGCTGTCTGTGTGTGAGCACCTAGGTAGCAGGCAAGTGGGAAGACATGACAGAGATGCTGCTCCCAGCCCAGACCAACCACCCTTCCCCCAACTCCCTTCTCCTTTCTTCCTTTCTTCCTTCCTCCTTTCTTTGCTGCCCCTGTGTCTCCCCACAGGTAGCACACACTTTTACCCACTCACCATTGACAATATTGCTGTGATTCCAGCTAGGGAGAGGAAGCCACTGTAAGGCTGAAGGAAGGTGAGGTGGAGGTGGGGAACATTTCCAGCCCTTAGGCTGGCTGGTGGCTTCAGGATGGCTCTGTGAGAACAAGGACCAAGCCACATGACAGTCTGCAGAGGTCACAGGGGACCCCCCCAGAGCTATGGCTCAGTGCACAGTGCACAGGGGACCCCCTCCCCCAGAGCTATGGCTTAGTGCACAGTGGCCAGAGATCCTTGTGCTCACTTCCCCAAAACTATTCTGGAGGGGCAGGAAAGCCTGGTATATGGAAAACATACAAGGATTCTACCAGGGACACTTCCTCCAACTACTAGTTCTGCAACTTTAGTGAAAGCATGCTACTTATCGATTCTCAGTGTTCCCATCTGTCAAAGGGTCTAGAAGCTCTTCATGGGTGTGTGTAGGGATTGAGTTGGTGCATGTAAATAAAGGATGTGGCATGGAGGTGGCATTGCATTGAACCAATGCCAGCAAAGCTATGGTCAATATTGTTGCTGATTATTCGTGATTAATATCGTTACTGATTATTTGGGGGAGGGGTTGGTCTTTCTTCTCCAGGGTCTCAGCAGAGATCTGAGAAAGGCAGCAGGCGGGCAATTTGGGGGAAGGGGAAGGGAGACAGAAACTGCTCTGTGTTGTTACTTCTCATTTGTAGGGAGTGATACAAGGTAGTTGTGGGCAGGGCCTCCTATCCCCACCCCACTCCAGGCTTCTTTACCTGCACTTGTCCATGTTTGTGTATGTACACACACACAGAGGCTGAGCCCCTGTGAGCTAGCAGAGGCTTGGCTTGCAGCCTGCAGTATTCCTGACCCTGGTGATGTATGCGTCTCCCTGTTGAGGGGATACTTGGCAAGAGTTTGGCTCTGGTCAGTGGCAAGCAGTGCCTGGAGACAAGGCTGAGGCTTCTGAGATCACAGGGCTTAGAGCTGGGTGTGGCCAATGCAGCAGCTAGACCTGTTGGGGGTGGGTCCCAGGGAGTTGCTCACCTGGAGTCAGGAGTAGGGGTAGAGTGGGATCTGCTGGCTGGTTTGCAGGTGTGGAGATTGGGGGTGGTGGGTGAACACAGAGTGAGGGGTCAGTGGCTGGAGGAGGGTCCTCGAAGTCAGGTAAGAAAGAGGAAGTGGAAGGGAAAGAGTGAGGCCCAGAAGACCCCTTCTGTGGAGGCAGGGAGGGCTGGGCTTTTGGATGAAGAGTAGACTTTTCTGAAGAAGCATTTGGTGGGGAAGGGAGGGGACCCAGCCCGTGGTCCAGAGGCATCCCGGGCCTGAGCGTGGGTGTACATGTGCGACTGCCAAACGTGTGGCTATGTATGCAGCCTGTTTGAGTGTGCATGTCTATATGCGAGCACTGTGGATGTGTATGAGTCTTTGTGTGTGTGGAGCAGGCCCTGTGATAGTGAGTGTGAGTGTGTGGGTGTGTGGGTAGGCTTGTGTGTCCAGGGGGGGTGGGTATGACTATGCATGTCTGTCTGGGTGAGCAAGTGGGCATGTTTCATTCTGGACCTGAGTGAGGATGAGTTTCTCTGAGCCAATAGGCCTGTTGAATGTCTGGTTGTATAGGTTTGTGGTCTCAGTGTGTCTTTGAGTCTATACTTGTGTGTAAATGTTTAACTGTATGTGTATGAGTGCCTGGATTTTGGAATGCCTGGGATGCATGTCCAATTGGGTGATTGCCCAGTTGTGTCTAATTGTGTATATTTGTGTATGCTTACATGTGCATATGAGTATGAGTGTATCTGAATGGTATTTGAGAGTTTAAGGACATATATGTGTGCATGTCTATGCGTGTATGGGAGGGTGTGTGTGTGTGAACATGCTCCTGTGTAGGTGTGTCTGTCCTGTCTATGTATGAACAGGCCTGTGTGTGAATGTCTGTGTGGATTTGCCAGCATTTTAAATTATGCGTGTGTGTCTGCGTGTGCATGTTTGATATTGTCTGTAGACAATATGTGTCTACATCTGATTGGGGAAATGTTACTGTATGTGGGCACACTGATATAAGCAGAACTAACTATGGAGGTAGGGGAGAGTCTGCAAATACATGCTGTGTTAATGAAAATATATTTCATGCGTGTGCTTATGGGTGCGTATCTCAGTATATATGTGAGTATGGCTGCGGGGGGTGTATACTTGTATATATATGCTTATCGCGCTGTGTGCATACGTGAATGGATGCATTTATTTATGTGTCTCATTGTGTTTGTGGGTTCACCATTGTGTGTGAGTGCACGTGTGACTGTGGTATGTGTAACTACATTTCATAATACTTGGATGTGCATGTCTTGTGTTTTGTTTGAGTTTCTGAATATGAGTGTGAATATGTGTTTGGATATGCCTATGAGTGACTTTGGGTATATATGTGTATGTATATGCTAGTATGTGTGCACATCTGGCTGTGTGTGTGTATTTGAGTGAGCATGTGTGTATATGTGTGTGTGTGTGTGTTCATAAACAGCTAATTTATATGTGAATGGGTGTGTATGGATATGGATATGCCTGAGTATATGTGTGTCTAATGTACATGTATGTGAATGTACAATTTGTGCTGTTTGTACAGTTTTAATTCTTTGCATTTGTGTGTTTGTGTTTATATATCATTTTGAGTTGCATATATAAGTGACTGTATGTTTGTATATGCCACTGTTGGTCTATAAATACGTTTGAGTGTGTGTCTGTGATGACTGTGTCTAACAGTTCTTCTGGTGCAGGCGTTCAAGTGTGTATGAGAATATGTGAGTCTACTTTCACGTGTGCACATGGGTGAGTGTACCTTTGTGTCCAAGTCTGTCTGTGGAAATATAGGTGTAAATGAATCTTCTTCTGTTTACATAGTTTCTAAAGGGTATATAAATGTGTGAATGTATGTAGTGTGTATGTCTTACTGTAATTGTGTGAGTGCACTTGGTTTCCATGCCTAATTTTCTGTATACAAGAATAAATGATTTATGAGTCTATGTACATATGAATATGTTCATAGGTGTACATGTCCAGTTGTGCAAGTTTGTGTGTTTTAGAATGTCTGTATATGTATATATCACCTCATTTACAAGTATGTGCATATCTAGGTGTATATGTGTGTGAATCCACCTGTGTGTGTATAGACTTGTGTGGCTGTGTCTGGGTGTATGTACGTTTGTGAGCTTGCCTCTGCATGTTCGTGTCTATTCATTGTCTGATTGGGTGTGAGACAGAGTCTGCCTGTCTGTGGGCGTGTGTAACTATGCCTGTATGTACACCTGTGTTTGCAAGTGAACATAGGTCATTCAGGGGTATGTGTTATGGGAATGTATGACATGGATATGCCTATGTTGGGAAGTAAATGGGTGTGTGATCAGGTACAGAGTGAGTGTGCATTGCTGTGAATGTGCCAATGTGTGGGGATGAATGTAAGTATTTGGGCATGTATGTGATTATGTGTGCATGTAAGAGAGAGAGAGGCACACTCAGCCTTGAGCCTGTGCATATGGGCCCTATCCCTGAGGGGAATAGTGATAAACAAGGGTATTTGTGAGTGTGAGACATTGTGGGCACCCCAGCATGTATTTTAGGTGCATGTTTGAGAGCCAGTAGTGCCCTGCTAGACCATGTCTGTTTGTAACTATGTCGACATTATGCAAAAGGGTAAGTTATGAGACATGAGTGATCCATGATTCCCTTCTGGGGCCTCTTTGGACATGCCCATGTGCTGGCTTTCATTGGCGTCTTGGGATAATTCCTGTTATCGTTCACACCTGGAAAATGGAAACCATTAGTGACTTGATTCCTTACTGGGGAAGACGACCTGTGACCTCTTTAGAAAATGATTCCTTGAAACACGAAGATCTCCCTTCCTGACCCTCACCATCAATTGCCAAGGGCAGGATGGCATTGTGTGGTACCTAGAGTGGATAAACGGTTTTCACAGAGGGCACCCGAATTATGCTATCCAAGTAGAAATCTAGACGTATATGTATGAATGAAGGTGTAACTGGGTAAAGGAGGGTGTGTACGTGCACGTGTGTGTATAGTGTTGTATATCTGGTGAGAATGAGAGAGAGAAAGAATCTAGTTGTGTGTAAGAGAGAGCATGGTTTACTCTGGGTAGGATGTGTATGTGAGACATTTGGGTGTATTTGGGAGGGGTGGTTGTGAGTGTGAGTGTATCTAAATGGTACGTTTGTGAGGGAGTATGGGAGCATAGGGCTATTTAGGCAAAGTATGATATGAGTGAGAGTTTAAGTGTAGCTGAGTAGGAATATGCATGAAGATGTGTATATTTGAGGAGGCAAGGGTGTGTGTATCTGAATGGTGCTGGAGAGAGTCGGGGGAGTATATCTAGTTGATATGTGTGCTTGCTAGTGTGGGTGTATCTGTGTTGTGTGTGTAGGAGGGCGTGTGGATGTTTCTGGTTAGAATATGTGTATGAGGGAATATGGGTGTATTGGGGTGGGGTGTGTGCAAGTCAGATGGTGTGTAGGTGGATGAGAGCAAAAGTGTATCTGGGTGATGGAAGTGTGTGATGGGGTGTATCTGGATGGTGTGTATGAGAGAGAATTTGGACACATCTGAGTGGGATTGGAAGTGTATGCAAGTGTGCATGTAATTGGGAGGGTGTCTGTGGGTGGTGTGTGAAGGTGTATCTGTGTGAGATGTGTGTGTAGCATGGGGGTAGAACTGGATTGTTTATCTGAGAATATGGGTGTATCTGCATTGTGTGTGGAGTGTGGGTATATCAGAATGGTGGTGAATAAGAGAGAGTGGGGGTGTATCTGGGTTGTATGCATGTGTAAGAGAATATAGGTGTTTCTGGGAGTGTAAGAGCATGGATGTATCTGATGGGAGGAGTATGTGGATATATTTGGATTTTGTGTGAGAGTTTGGGTGTAACCACGTTGGGGGGTGAGTATGGATGTATTGGGACATGGGTGTGGGTCTCTGGATGAGATGTGTGTGTATGTTTGTGTATGTCCGAAGTGTGGATTATCTGGGTGGTTTGTATGAGAGTATGGGGGTACATCTGGGTTGTGTGTGAGAGAGTATGTGGGTGTATTTTGGGTGGAATGTGTTTAGATGTTGGTATGTCTGGATGGTGTGTGTGTGTGTGTGTGTGTGTGAGCGTGGATGTATGTCAGTGGTGTAGTGTGTAGTAAAGTATATCTGGATGGTGTGTGTGAGAACTTTGGTTGTGTATCTGGGTGGGACATGGAAGTGTATATTACTTGGGTGTATGTGTCTATATAGCTGCATGGTGTGCATGAAAAATTTTAGGGGTTTATCTGAGTGGGATGTGTGTAGACAGAATGAGTGTATCTGGGTGGCATGGAGGAGAGGAAAGCATGGATGCATCTGGGTTTTGGTCTGTGTTGGGAGGTGCTCCTGGATGGTGTGTTTGAGAACTGGATGTATCTGGGTGGGACGTGTGTGCATGTAGGTGTATCTAGATTGTGTGGAGTATGTCTAGATGGTGTGTGTGTCGGTATGAGTGTACCTCAGTGGTCTCTATGGAATGAATCTGGATGGTGTGTGATTGAGAGGATGGATATATCTGGATGGCACTTTGTGCCTATGACTGTTTTTGTGAATGTGGCTGTATTTGGGCTGGGTGTGTTTGAGACAGAGACAGCGAGAGAAAGAGACAAAAAGAAAGTGTAAGTATATCTGGATGGGATGTGTGTGTGAGTGTGGGTGTCTCTGGATTATGTGTGTGTGGGTATCTAAATGATGTGTGTGTCTGCGCAAGCGTGTAGATGTATTCGGGTTGGGAATTTGTGAGTGTGAGTGTCTAGGTGGACCATGTGTAAACCTGAGTGTATCTGTTGTGCATGAGTTTGGGTGTATCTGAGTTTGAGGTTTGTGTTTGTGTGGCTCTATCTGGGTGTGGTGTATATGAGTGTAGGTGTATTTGAGATGTGTATGTACAAGTATGGGTGTATTCGTATGGCATATGTGTGAGTGTGGACATATCTGTTGGGTGCATGCAGAAGTGGGTGTATCTGGATTGAGGCATGTGAGTGTAGGTATATCTGGATAGGATGTGTGTGGGTCTCCGGATGGTGTATGTGAGAGAGAGAAAGGGTGTATTTGGATGAGGTGTGTGAGAAAATGTGTATGGGTGAATCTGTGTAGGGTGTGTGAGAATGAGTTTATCTGGGTGGGGACGTGTGCATGAGTATGAGCATATCTAGATATGATAGTGTGTGTGAGAATGTTTGGTGTATCGGGGAGGAGAATGTATCTGAGAATGTGGGCGTATCTGTATGTGAGTGTGGATTTATCTGGATGGTGTGTAGGTGGTGTGTCTGGATGTTTTGTGTGCTCAGTGATGTGGGTGTGTCTGGATAGCATGTGTGATTGTGGGTATGTGTATGAATGTGTGTGTGTATTTTCTAGGGCTTGTATCTTTCTTCTGGAATGTCCCTAAATATGAACATGCCCATGTTTATCTGTGCATGTGCCTACTTGAGTGTGTCAGTAAATGGGAGCTGGTTTGTATGTGTAATGTCCTTGTGCTAGAGTGGTGTGTATCTGTAAGGGGAGGTGGGTATCTCTCTATATGTGAGTAAGTTGACTCTTCAGGGACTCTGGAGCTAGATTCTAGGTTTGAATCCTACTTCTGCCATGTGTCTTTGGGTACATCACCTAACCTCTCTTGGCCTCAGTTTTTATCTGTAAAATGGAGATAATAATACTATCCCGTACTGGACAAATTACTATTTGAAAAGTACTTAGAACAATGCCTGACATTTAATGAGCCCTCGGTGCCAAATAAAGTGTTACCTATTATTATAATTACTATCCGTGACAGTGTGTAGTCCATCTGTAAGTATGAGTGAGGCAGTTTCTATGTGCATATTTGCCACATTGTTTGTATGCATGTGTGTGTGAGGATTAGCATATCCTGTGTGTATGTGAGAGTGTGCCTGTACATGAAAGTGGATTTGTGTCCCAGTGTGTATAGAAAACCATGAGTGTGTGAGAAAGAAAATGTGTGTCTAGTGAATGGATGGAGGGGATTTGCCCCTGTGTGTATATTTCCTAATGCACACACATCTGGATGCATGGGAGAACACACCTTTATCTGTGGTAGTTTTAGTGTCTGTGTGAGTGTGGGTACTATCTGTGTTGCTGGTATGTCTGCATGTGTAAGCATGCTTCTTATCAGTGTGTGTGTGTGTGTGTGTGTGCATACCAGTGTGTTCTGTTTATTTTATTTTCATGCCAGAGTGCTTTATCTGAATATGCTAACAAGTTTTGTAGTAGTAGGTGAGTGCGTGCATGGTGTGAGAGTCTATAATGCAAGAGGGTTGGTGTCCAGATTTATATATGATGGTGTGGGTTGACCTGTGTGTGTGTTTGTGTATAGAACGTCGTTTGTGTCCATATGGTTATATGCTAGAATGTGTGAATCTGTGTTGCATGAGAGTGTATGAGCCGGTGTGAATGGGTGAGGGCTTGTGTCTCTCTGCGTTTGTAGGAATCAGTGGATATGTGGGTTTGTGTATGTGAGTCTGCATTGCTCTGTGTGCTTGCTTGCCTCTGTGTGTGTGTAGCAGTGGGCCTGAGCCATGTGCCTGTCTGAGTGAGCATGTCTGTACCTGTGAGTATGTGTATATGTGCCAAGGCAGAGTTGCAAAAGTGGGTTTGTGTATGATAGTGGGTTTTTAGCTCTTGGTGTAAGAACCAGTGGTTTGGGCCCCATATTATTGACAGCCCCTTCCAACATGAAAAAGTTAGAATGGGCATGGCCTAGATACCCCTAAAGAATGGAAGAAAGTAGATGATGGTGGAGTTATACAGAGAAGGTAGAGTTTAACAAGCGAATATGATTGCTGAATCATTAAATTGATATTTCTTTTAGTGTTTAGTATCTTAGAGCAGCTAGAAGTAAAAACCTAAAACTGTGGAATTGTAACCCATACCAAACTCTGAAATCTGTTCTACAACTAATTGTTGTGCTGTGCTTTGAAATTTATTGCTTTTTTGTATATATGTTATTTTTCACACACCAAAAAGGAAAAAAGTCGATTGTGATGATAAAAAAATATTTAAGCCTTCTACCTTCCTATATTCTAGAGCAACTAGAAGGAAAAATATGAGAGGATGGTGTGGTAGCCCATGACAAACTCTGGGATCTGTCCTGTAACTACTTGTTGAAGAGTGCTTTGAAAACTATTGCTTTTCTCTTTACTTGCTTTGTATACATGTTATATTATACAATAAAAAAAAGTTAAAAAAAAAAAGAGCCAGTGGGTGGGGATGTGGGGTCTGGATCTGTAGGATGTGAGCCAAACTTGACCTGTGTGTGAATGTCAATTCTTATGTCTGTGTATACAGGACTCTGGAAGTTTGTAGGTTCATACAGTTTGGTTTGTGTGTATGTGTCTCTGCATGTACTCAATGTGTCTCTGGCTAGGCCTGTATTTCTATAGAAGGGGGTGGGCGTATATCTGCACATTTCTTTGTGTGTATGTTTTATATCTTTATGTGATGTGCTGGTGGGTAGTTACCCACTGACCTGTTTCTGCATATACGAGGAGGGTTGTACGTGTGCATTTGTTCTTATGAATGCCTGATAGTGTTTATTAGTTCAAGTGTGGATGTGAGTGCAGTTTGAATCTGTGTGGACGCATGTGCCCATGTGCATATACCTGTGTGTGCTGGTGTTTCTATGCAGTGTGACTAGATGTGAATGAGTTAAACGGGCGTCCAAAACCTAGCACATGGAGAAAGTAAAATATTCCTATGGCATACTGGAGCTAACTGAAGAGGATTTAGGGGTCCTGGGGTTAGGTAAAAATTAATTTCTTACATTTTCTTTATATTATATCATTGTGGTAAGGAAAAAACGAAAGTTTTAGGGAATTTTAGCATTTACAATTTAAATGTTAAGTTTGTATACAACGTTCAAATGAAATCTTTTCAGAACTTTTCCATGGCACATTTGAGCTCACTTCTAAGCACATAATTTTTTCATTAACTAAAGTGCGAATTTGTACTGGTCAGCAATTGTGTCCACTTCTTCTCAGCCTTTGGTCATGACTGGCCTCGTTTTAGTCTTGATCTAATAAATCTGTTAGTGCCGAACATAGATCTTCTGCATCGAGTCATTTTGCTTCTTGGTAAAAACTCAAACAAAGCAAAAGAAGCAAGTAACCGTTAGCAGTTTTGACATGGACATGGACTTCCATCATGGCCCACCACTTCTTGATCTTGGAAAGCATGTTGTTGAAGATAAGATCCATTCCATGGAGGTTGTTCAAGCACATTTTGCCAATAATGTCCTTAGTAATTCGCTTGCATTTATGAAACCTAACTGCCTGGATATTCAGGTTAGGAAACTTACCTCAAAAACACAAGCTGGAGGTGGGGGTCATCAGATGCCATTTTGATGTCTGACACATCAGGTTCAGTTTCTAGTGTTGAATATGGCTGGTGTTTTCACATCATAACTTTTCTTAAGAAATGGAATAACTTACTTGCTTTGTGACCTCATAACTCACTTATTCTTGCTACAGCCAGGCGGAGACCCTGGTTTTAAGCTTGAAAATAGCTGTGTCATCTCTTCTATGTCTTGGTAGTAGTCTCTGTCAACAGAAAACTGTTTGCATAAGTAGGTGGTCAAAAAAAGTACATACTTTTTTTATTGGTCAAAACTCCTTTCTCATCAGTAATCAGAATTTGGGATAATTCATGATCTTTTCAATTTTGTGCTTCAAAGGTGGGCTCCTTCTTTAAATCTAAGGCTTCTTCCTTTTCTTTCAGTCAAATGTGATGCTGAAACTTCTTGTTCAAATGCTTATGAATTTTTTGTTGTATGCCGTATGGCAGGGTCACATTTCATTATTTTTCCATGTGAGTATCCTGATATTGCAGCACCACTTGTTGAATTTTTGTTTGTTTATTTTTGCTTGTTTGTTTGTTTTGGCAGGGGGAGGGAAGTACATGGACTGGGAATCGAACCCGGGTCTCCCACATGGCAGGCGAGAATTCTACCACTGAACTACCCTTGCATCCTTTTATGAATTTTTTAAATGTAATTTTATTGAGATATGGTCACATACCATATGATCATCCAAAGTGTACAATCAGTGGTTCATGGTATCGTATAGTTGTGCATTCATCACTGCAATCAATTTTTGAACATTTTCATTACTCAAAACACATATAAGAATAAAAATGAAAATGAAAACGAACCCAAGACATCCCATGCCCCTTATCCCTCCCTATTGCTTATTTATTTATTGTCTTTATTTTTTACTCATCTGTCATACGCTGGATAAAGGGAGTATCAGATACAAGGTTTTCACAATCACACAGTCACATTATATATGCTATGTAGTTATACGATCATCTTCAAGAATTAAGGGTATGCTATAGATTGGAAAAGGATCAAAGGAGAAGGAAGAGATATAACAGAGAAAATAGGATTTAGCAAACAAGTATGACTGCTGAATCACTATATTAATATTCTTTCTAGGCTCCAGTGTTTTGGAACAGCTAGAAGGAAAAATCTGAGATGGTAGAATAGTGGTCCATGACAAACTCTGAAATCTGTTCTATAACTACTTGTTGAAGCGTGCCTTGAAAATTATTGCTTTTTCCTTCTTTGCTTTGTCTATAGATTATATTTTACAATTTAAAATGTTAAAAAAATAATCAAGTGTATGGACAGATGAGTAAATAAGTAAATTAATAAATAATAGGGGGAAAGGGGTTAAAAAGAAATTGGGTAGATTGCAAATCTACCAGTCAATGACAGGGAAGGGTAAGGGGTATGGGATGTATGGGTTTTCTCCTTTTTTCTTTTTATTTCTTTTTCTGGAGTGATGCAAATATTCTAAACACGATCATGATGATGAGTACACCACTAAGTGATGCTATTGTGAGCCATTGATTGTATACTTTGGATGGACTGTATGGTACATGAAGATATCTCAATAAAAATTTATTAAAAAAAAGAATCAAGGCTACTGAAATACAGTTCAACAGTTTCAGGAATTTCCTTCTAGGTATTCTAATATACTAAAAACTAAAAAGGGATGTCTGTAACAATGCATAAGAATAACCTCTAGGATAACCTTTTGACTTGGTTTGAAATCTCTCAGCCACTGAAACTTCGTTTTGTTTCATTTCTCTTCCCCCTTTTGGTCAAAAAGTCGTTCTCAATCCCTTGATGCTGGGTCCTGGCTCATCCCCAGAAGTCATGCCCCACGTTTCCAGGGAGATCTACACCCGTGGGAGTCATGTCCCATGTAGGAGAGTGGGCAGTGAGTTCACCTGCTGAGCTGGCTTCGAGAGAGAGGCACATCTGAGTAACAAAAGAGGTTTTCTGTGAGTGACTCTTAGGCCTAATTTTAAGTAGGTTTAGCCTACCCTTTGTAGGGATAAGTAGGCTTAGCTTCTCCTTGGCAGGAATAAGTTTCATAAGGGCAAGACCCAAGATCGAAGGCTGGAAGTGCTTATAAATTTTGAATGCAACAGAATATGTTCATTTTGAGTATTTCAAAATAGTAATGAAGCTTTTCCCCCAAGTAAATGCAGACAGTGCTCTATTCATCTTAATAAGTCTTCTTTAGTATTCAAATTGTAACACCAACTAAACATCACCCAAGGAACCATACTTAACCTCACTTCTACTAAGCTGAAGTTCTGCTTCGAATCCATACACCTTGTCAGTATACTTTAATATATTGAGTATCTTTGAAATTTTTGATGTAGTTTTATTCATGTGCTGAAAAAGCCATTTATTGAAGCCGGCAAGCATCAAATCTATAAAGGGAGAATCATTCACAAAGAAATGATGAATTTTTTCCTTTACCTCATCATTTTTTTGGTACAAAATCTTTACATGCTTAAATATAAATCAACAGAGGAGGATGTACTGTTCCCAGTTCTTCACAGAAAGCTGAAAACAGATGGGGAGTGCCCGGGATTTAATTAAAATCACCTAGCACATTAACTGTGGAAATTAGACCTACAGGCAGACTTTTAAAGGTGAGGGATTCTCAGTGAGTGAATACTGGGGTTTTCAGGAAAAAAATCTAGATGTACAGCCCTTATGCCTTCCTGCCATCGCAAGGCAGCCTCAATCCACAGACCTATGCAGAGTGTCCACAATGTTTCAAAATATTCACATTCAAATATTTTTGAATAATGAATTTTTGAATATTTCACCCTTAGTTTATTTTAGTGCTTCTTGCATTTCTTTTCAGGATTTCTAACTAGTACTCTGAATTAAGCACAGTTAATCAACATCCATAGATGCAGCCATCTAAAATGAAAATCTTTTTGATTCCACAATCCTCTGGGTTAGTGTCATCTCCATGCCTTCTGACCTGTTGTCAATGTGTCTCCTAATAGTAATATTTGAAGTGACTTCTTTCCTACTCCCTTTACTTCGGTAGTCCCAAATACAGTATGGAGAATTTCCCTGCAGACTGCTAAATATGTGAGATTCTACAAGGAGGAGCATATTTAGCTTTACTTTTTAACCATACAACCCTGCCACTAGCTGGTTAAACTCCATCTATGAATGTTCTAAACTATCTCTTAAAAGATCTCAGTTTCTTAATTTGCACTTCCAAAGCTTTAAAAATTTCAAATCTGTCTTTGTGTGACAGTTTTGTGGTCAGTTGCTGTTGCCCAACATAGCAACGTTTCTTTGATAAATTTCCTATGCAAATGAGACAGGTAGGCTGAGGTTTACTGGACACCTGAATACAAATTTGAGATGATCCTTACAAAAGTGATTAAATTAGGGAATCTTAGGTTTTAGTGGGCTACTGTGTTTGACTCATGCCTTGATTTTCCAGCTTGAATCAAAAAGTCCATTTTAATGGGAAAACAAATGTCTTAACATTAAATCTAATTGAATATAAAATATTGAAGAGGTCAGCAGACCCTTGTGACTTTTGAAAACTGATTTTTCAAAAAATAAATATTAGGTGTTCTGTATTCTTAATAAAGCAACACTGGAACAAACTGCATCACAAACTGTGCAAATTAAAGATGGAGTAAGCAAAATAGGAGCATTGAACTATAAATTTTCATGTAATTCAACTTCACAATTCTGAAAAAGTTCATAAACTTTTTTTTATGAACACCAGTTCATAAACTGGTGTTACCTACACTCATGTACAATCAAAACTACAAAACCAGTTGCTCTTCTGAGGCCATAAACACCTCAATTTCTCTTTAATGAAGTAGTTCCATTAAACATAATTAGATTTCATTTACTAATTGACAAATATTTTACCTAGAAACAAAATGGAATAATTCTTATGAAATTCCACCAAAAATCAATCTTTGGGTAATTTTTAATATCAAAAGCCAGTAATGAGTAAATCAATCAATAAATCGGGAAATAATAAAAATTACTTTGTTGTACTGTTTCTAAAAGATAGGCTCTTTTAGAAATACACACTGAAATATTTATGGATGAAATGGTGTAATAGCTATGCTTCATAGTGGGGCAAGTGAGTTGATAATCAATGAATCTAGGTGATGGAAATACTGGACTTCATTACAATATTTTCTCTACTTTTTATTTTGGGGGTGGTGGTGCATGGTCCAGGAATCGAACCCAGATCTCCCACGTGGAAGGTGAGCATTCTACCACTGAACCATCTGTGCACCCCACTTTCTCTATTTTTTATGTTTAAAATGTTCTATAATAAAAAACTTCTAAAAAAGAAACAACACTAAAGAAAATTAACAAAATAATTTTATTTTCTTTATGAATACCTAATACTATTAATAGTGAAAACAGAAACTAACATACAACCCTTTTATATTTGTAGAAAAATACAAACAAGATCAAATGAAAAGTAAAACAATCACTATACATGTATAGGCCACATGAAAAACCTGACTGTTGATAAACAAGTGGCAATCCAAATAATTATCAGATGATCTAGGATGTTTCAACACGAAGCGATAAAAACATTTACAAGATTCCCTTTCACATAGCTAAAACTCGTTTTTACTCTGCCCCCCTCCTACCCCATGTGGCAGGTGTCCACCAGCTAGGCAGCTGCTAGCGTTTCCACCTGTGGGTGCAGGAGTTATTTGGTCTGTTCACATGAGCAGGTTTGTCTCTGGGTGTACACCTGTTGCAGGATGTGTATATTAAGTAAGTATATTTGTGCGTGTCAGCAAGTTGTATGTGTACACGTTTGCCCAAGTGTGGGTGTCTGTATATGTGAGTGGTTTTCATCTTTGTGTTTGGTTGTACTTGCATATTGCTTGGGTGTGTGGACCTCTGTTTATGTATATGTACGTGTGTGTATTGTAATGGGTATATGTCTGCGTGTGAGTGAGAGTATGTATGAAGATGTGCATGTATATGTTCCAGGATGTACATGTCTGCATTAGTGAGTGTGTCTAATCTACGTAAGACGATCTGGATTGTGCTCTGGTTCAGGGTGTGTGTGTGTGAACAGTTTTGTACTTGCTTATATTTTTCTCCAAGCAAATATGTCTGTGGGTATCTGTGAGGAGAATCGCATCTGGGTATACATACTCTGTGTGTGTGTCTCAGTGTTCAAGGGCATGTGAGCTTGCTGGTAATGTAAGTGACTGAATCTGAGTGTTAATGTATATATAATGGTGTTTGTCTATGTAATGGTATTTGCATGTGCGAGAGTTTGTAGAAATGAGAGGATTTGAATAATCAAGTATATTGGGTCAATGCAAGGTATGTATCTGGGAGTGACTGTATGTGAGTGGGTTTGCATGTGTGTATCTGTCAGTGTGTGAGAGTTCATGTATGTGTGTGTGTTTGTGCGTATATTAGGGGAATTACAATTGTGGTTTTATGGACACTGTATATATATGTTTGTGTGTGTGAGTGTGTGTATATATGAGCAATTCTCAGCGCTGTCTAGCCAATGTCCTGTTACATAAAAGTAACAAATATTTTCTAACATCCCTTTTCTATACAGAAATTAAGTTCTTAGATAATATAATCTATCTGCACATAAAATTTTAAAAGAAAATCCATATAGTGCCTTAACTATAAGTAAAAAATTAAAATTAAGTGATTTATAAGAAAATAATTTGCGTTTAATTATGTAAATGCTTTGGGTGTGGCAACCCCAAGAGATCCAACGAACTGATTAGAGGCTTATAACGTCTTACAATGAGTAGATGTGGATTTAGGAGGAGGGGGACACCAGAAGCTGCTCCTTGCACAAAGTGCAGAAAAATGACAGGCAGCAACCCAGGGATTAGATTTTCTGAAATGTTGAACAACTCCAAGGAATGTTCACCACCAAGCAAAATACAGTCTCTCCTTGGTTTACACAACAGCCACGATCCTGGACAATTCAGAGTATATTAAAACCATGGGAGGGCGGATTATGTTCATCTGTAAAGTAGAGTTAGATTGTAGGTCCAGTTAATTACAAGGCCAAAGTCCTAGGAGATGTGGGGCCTATGTTGGCTGTGTGGAATTACTCTGCATATCACTGGATGGCCAGCATCTTCCCCCAAGACCCCCTGAATGTTAGAAGGATAACCCCACACCCCCAGCGTCGTGTCAACCAAAAATGCCTCTCTACATGCCAAAAATGATCCCCCTTGGAAGCAGTAATGCCTTTGGTGAGGAGGAAACACTGGTTTATACAAGCAGCCAGGGCCTGCTTTGTACCTCCGTGTGTGTGCCTGTGTCCGTATGTGTGAGCTGCTTGCTGTTTGTGAGTCTCCATAGCCATAGGATATGTGTATTGTGAGTCCATGAGTGTGTCGATGTCTGCGTGTGAGGGTGTCTGGGCTTAGGCTGGTATATGTGTGTGTTAAGTGTGTGCACACACACCCTTAGCCTCAGCTGGTCCAGGCTGTGGCTGTCAATCTGTACTCAGGAGAGCCCTTTCCCTATTTATTGATATAATCTCCCCAACTTTCACGGCAACACCAGGTTTTTCATTTGTTTGCGTCTATTGTTTTTTGGTTTGTCTCTATTTCTATCTCTTCCACTGTGTGTGTGAGGCTGTCTGCCCTTTCTCTGGCACACTCTCTCTGTCTTTCACACATGCTTGTCTTTTTCTGTCAGTCTGTGTGGCTCTCTGACTCTGTCTTACATTGTCTCTCTCTGTCTATATCACTTTTCCCATGCCTCCCCTTAAGACTAAGGTGTGTGTGTGTATGCACGTGTGCACATTTACACACACATAACAGTTGGCTGGTCCACAGTTCTTTGGGGGGCTGTCAAGCTTTTAGGAGCCAAAAAGGGGCCCAGCAGCTCCACTTCTCCCCAGCCCCTGTCCTAACACCCTCTCATGGCCTGCTGGTACAGGCCTTGAGACTTTGGGGTGCCATCAAAAAAAAGAAAAAAAAAAAAAAAGCCTGGCTCCAGGTGACTGTGGCAGGCCAGGTTGGATTGAGCTTGGGAAGCGGTGCAGAGGAGAGTTGGAAAGATATCTACTCAGACCCCATTTCCCCCAATCTGCAGCTCATCCGCAGCCCCAATAGTCATTCTGATCTTCTCCAGCTTCAGCCCAAGTGGCCGTGCTGCCATCCCTCTGGGACCTGCCCTGTTATCACATCGTCACATATCCCCGTCCCCAGCCCATGGACACCAGAAGCTCTCCTATTCCTCCCTTGGGCCAGATGTACACCCCAGACCTCTCTTTCAGCCACATTCTACCTGGATGCCTCCAGGAAGCCCTCTCTGACCCACTAGTCCACTTGGTCCCGCAATCAACTAATCTAACATATTTTTACTGAGAACCTACCATGTGCTATAAACTGCTCTTCTAGATGAGAGTGAGCTTTCATTTTAATAAGGTAAGGCAGGCAATAAACCAAACTCTAAAAGTTGATTACGTAATGTGTTAGAAGGGATAAATTCTATGAAGAAAAATAAAGCAGGAGAAGGGGCATAGAAGTGCTATTTTCTCTCACCTGTATTACTGCAGGAGCCTCCTAAGTGATCTCCCTACTTGCAGCTTTCTCCTACATAGTCTGTTCTCATGAGCAGCAAACTGGATCCCGTTAAATCCTAAGTCATATCATGTCTGTCTTCTGCCCAAGACCTTCACGTGACTCCCATCTATCTCACCCAGAGTAAAAGTCAGTGTGCTCACTGTGGCTCATGTGATCTGGCTTCATCGCCTTTCTGACCTTGCCTCCTGACACTCTCACCATTGCTCACTCTGTTCCACCCACACTGTCCTCACTCTTCCTCAAAACCACCAGGTATCGCCGCTGCTCAGGGCTTTTGTTCTGGCTGTTCCCTCTGCCTGGACTTCTGTTCCCTCAGATATCCACCTGGCTCACCCCCTCACCTGCAGGTCTTTGCTCAGATGACACCTCCTTCACAAAGCCTTCCCTGTCCACCACATCTAAAATTGTAACCTCCATCCCCACCCCTAACGCTTCCTATCCCCTTTCCCTGCTTTATATTTTTGTTCTTAGGAACTTATCTGACATACTATAGTTTACACAAATGATAGAATATAATTTATGTATGTTCTCTATTATCTAGAATATAAGCTTTGCAAAGGCAGGGACCTTGTCTGTCTGCTTCACAGCTATATCCCCAGTGCCTAGAATGGTGCCTGGTATTCAGTAGATGCTCAATAAATATTTTTAAATGAATGAATGAATACACACAAGCCAGCCTACATCTTTATATTCTCACATACTCCCCATCGCACTTAAAGTAAAAGCCGAAGTGCTCACTGTGATTCACAAGGCCCTATGTGAGCTGGCCCCTAGACAGACCTCATCTCCTACCACTGACCTTACTGCCTTACCACCAACTCCTTCATACGCTCCATTCCAGCCATGCTGGCCTTCCAGCCATTTCTTGAGCACACTAAGAACATTTCTGATCATGAGTAGAGAAACCCATTTAGTGAGTAGCTACCAGCATTTTTTTAATAATAGAATAGCAAAGAATGGAGTACATTACACATTGAATGTGTACTGTTTTGTGAAACTTTTGTTTCAGGTGTGTGTGTGTGTACTGGATCGTTATGTAAAATATATTTCTTACTATGGGTGGCAATCCAAGGTGTTAAAGAACACACTGTTAGGGCTTTGCAAAGGGGGAGAAGGGCTGCACCAACATCTCCACCTCCCAAATCCATCACGGAGGAAACAGGTAACCAAAGACATGCACCTGGCCCACTCCTGCTCCTGGCACCTGCCAAGGCGTAAGTGGGGAGACCACAATGACACACTAACACGGTCCTTTCTGTTTTTCCCTCACCTTTCCTTTCCATCTGTTTCTCACCACGTCTTTCTCTTATTCTCCTCTCTCCCTCTGTCTTTCCCTCCCTCTCCCCATTCCTTTCCTTCTCTCTCTCTCTTTGCCTTGTATCTCTCTGCCTTGGTCTCTCTATCTCTCCTCTTTCCCATCCCCTCCATTTCTGTCTCAATTTCTATGTATGTATACCTCTGTGGCCATTTTTCTACCTCTTTAATCTCTCTCGTTCCCTCTCTCTGTGTGTCTCTGTGTTTTTCTCTCTCTATGTCTCTGTCTCCCCCTTTCTCTACATTTACAGGTGCAGCCCAGCAGGACAGCTGATGGAGTCCCCCAGGGGCCTTGGAGTACCTGACTGGTTGACCCCGTAGGGTTAGGAGCAGCCCCTGCCCCTCAGTATGGCCAACACCACCGGGGAGCCTGAAGAGGTGAGCGGCGCACTGTCCCCACCGTCAGCATCGGCTTATGTGAAGCTGGTGCTGCTGGGACTGATCATGTGCGTGAGCCTGGCAGGCAACGCTGTCTTATCCCTGCTGGTGCTCAAGGAGCGTGCCCTGCACAAGGCTCCTTACTACTTTCTGCTGGACCTGTGCCTGGCCGATGGCATACGCTCTGCCGTCTGCTTCCCCTTTGTGCTGGCTTCTGTGCGCCACGGCTCCTCCTGGACCTTCAGCACGCTCAGCTGCAAGATCGTGGCCTTTATGGCCGTGCTGTTTTGCTTTCACGCGGCCTTCATGTTGTTCTGCATCAGCGTCACCCGTTACATGGCCATCGCCCACCACCGCTTCTACGCCAAGCGCATGACACTCTGGACATGCGCAGCTGTCATCTGCATGGCCTGGACCCTGTCTGTGGCCATGGCCTTCCCGCCTGTCTTCGATGTGGGCACCTACAAATTTATCCGTGAGGAGGACCAGTGCATCTTTGAGCATCGCTACTTCAAGGCCAATGACACACTGGGCTTCATGCTCATGTTGGCTGTGCTCATGGCAGCCACACACGCTGTATATGGCAAGCTGCTCCTCTTCGAGTATCGTCACCGCAAGATGAAGCCAGTGCAGATGGTGCCAGCCATCAGCCAGAACTGGACATTCCATGGCCCTGGGGCCACCGGCCAGGCTGCTGCCAACTGGATCGCTGGCTTTGGCCGTGGGCCCATGCCACCAACTCTGCTGGGTATCCGGCAGAATGGGCATGCAGCCAGCCGGCGGCTGCTGGGCATGGACGAGGTCAAGGGTGAAAAGCAGCTGGGCCGTATGTTCTACGCAATCACATTGCTCTTCCTGCTCCTCTGGTCACCCTACATTGTGGCCTGCTACTGGCGAGTGTTTGTGAAAGCCTGCGCTGTGCCCCACCGCTACTTGGCCACCGCTGTTTGGATGAGCTTCGCCCAGGCTGCTGTCAACCCAATCGTCTGCTTCCTGCTCAACAAGGACCTCAAGAAGTGCCTGAGGACTCATGCCCCCTGCTGGGGTACAGGAGGTGCCCCGGCTCCCAGAGAACCCTACTGTGTCATGTGAAGCAGGCTGGTAGGCAGACAGGCAGGGAGAAAGTCACGGCCACCATGAGGGGGCCAACAGCAAAGGAGGGGTGGGGCCCCATACAGGAGCCTTCCTTTCTGGGCTCCAGCCCCAGCCCCTCACACCACCCATAATCTAGGCACCTTTGCCAACACCTCCCCAGGGATGGGGCTGGGGGGAGGGTGGGCCTGGGAAACAGGCATTTCTAGTTTTGTGGGGCCTGTCTCCCCTGCCTCCTTCTCTACTTCTACAGTGTCTCTCTCTCCCCCTCCCTCTCTCTCTCTATCTCTAAGAAGTGACAATTCAGAAAAAGAAAACAAAACTGAAAATGCAGGTTTTTCTACTAAAAGCTGAGGAGACAGGCTTTCTTGCTTTAATGTCTCTCCTTCTGACATTGTCCAGAGGGGGGAAATTTGCCCTGTAAAATAGACTTCCAGAGCTCTTGTTGCCCCCTCTGCTCCCAGCCACCCCCTCCAAGTCCTTTAGCAAGGCCTGGATGCTTTAAGGAGAAGCTGATCCAGGGTTGCTGACAAGAGGGACCAAAGGAAGTACTAGGTTCCCAGGGAGCAGAACGCTTTAATTGCTATGTTGTGTGCAATGTTGTTTTAGGTCAAACCTGGTCCCAAGCCCAGTCTCTTCTCCCTCCCCACCATATCCAAACCTCCCAAGTGTTTCTTGAACAACTGTTTGAGAAGCCAGGAAGGGAGGGAGAAGGGTCCACAGGGATGGGCCCAGACTAGGTGAAGAGCAGGATGTGAGCTGAACTCCTGGAGATGAAGAGACCCAAGCTTGGCTGCATTCTCTCATGCTGCCTCCTGGATCCCTGATCCCTTCTTTTCGGAAGATGAAAATCCACTACAGCCCCACTCGGGCTAATGTGGGTGCCATACAGGCAAGAGCAGTCCCCAGAGAAGTGTAGGGAGCAAGCTGAACTACCCAGAGTAACTGGATCCCAAAGCCTGGGATTACAGCTGAATTCACCTCCAGAATTGTCTCCTGGGTTCATGCTACTCTTCTGAAGATAAAAACTATTTTGGGGCCTTGGTAACTCAAGAGGTACAAACCCCAAGGCACTGTGGACTCATGTCCACTCCTCTCTGACCTCTTTTTGTCCCTCTCAAGCCTCAGGGGCGTCAAGTCCCTCCGTGGTAGCCCTTGGCCTTCTGGCCCAGAACTTCCCTCCTCCCAGCAGCCCTTTTCTCCCTTCCTCCCTCCATCCTTACCTCCACCCAAAGGGAAGCAGGCTGGAGCCGGGTTCCCCAGGTGGAAAGTACCAAGCACCCCCCCCCCCCCCCCCCGCGCCAGGGTCAGAGTCCACTTCAAGGTCAATTCTTGTGGGTATATGAGCCAAGCTGGCACTCCTTTGCCTGGTTTTGCCCAGGCTGTCTGCACCCCACCTCTCATTTCCTGGGGGTGAGGGTGGGAGGTCTGTATTTATCCAACCCCCTTTCCCTTCCCTATAGAAGCCTCTGTCCTAAGCTCCCTCCCTAAACTAAGACAGCCCCAGTTCTGGGGAAGCCTTGACCTAAAAGGAGTGGGGAGGGCACTCTAGGCAGGAGAGACATTAAGGAGCCTGGCTGTGGAATGGCCCTGGAAAGGCAGGCCAGAATGACTGAGAGGCTGGGGGTGGGGAGAAGCCTGTTCTCTCAGTGATAATGATGGGGGTGCCTTTCCTAGGGGAAGGGGTGGGGGTCCATGGGGGTGGGGGGTGGCTAGGGTACATTCAGGAGGGTTTTCCTCCATTTCTTTTTTCTAACTGCCTGGATTCACCATTGGATTTTGTAAATGGAAAAACTGAAATGAACAATGCTATATTGGATGTTTTCTCTTTCTGAGTGTGTATGTGTGTGTGTGTCTGTGCATTTGTGCGTCCTGTCTGCGTGAACACATGTGGGGAGATATGCTTGAGAGAGACAGTGTGTGTATGTGTGACTTTCTGTGTGGGGGGGTATTCCTGAGGAAAACTTGCCTGATGCCCACATGTGAGCAAATGTCTGTATGTGGAGACATATTGGTGCGTACACACACACACACACACACACACACACACACACACACAACTAGGTGAGAGGAGACAAACTAGAGGATATGCCTGCAGTAGGAGGTAGAGTTGAAAAGATAGAACTTGCAAACTCTCCATGTGTATACGTAGCAAGAGGGTATAGACTCCTGTCTCATAACATCTTCCCTTGGCCCAGACTCTGAGCTTGAGGTGCAGAATACTTGAGAATCCCATCTCTTCACAAAGTCTGGAGTCCTCAGATACTATTCCCAAACCCTGTCTCAGTCTCTTCCCCAAAACTCAAACAAAAGTTGTTCCTGAAACTTGACCCTCGTGGAGAATGAAGACTGGGAATTGGGGATCAAACTTGGAGGGAACTGAGGGAGTTAGGAAATGACACCACCACCACCACCACCACCCCGATAAAGAAATGGCTTCTGGAGAGACTGCTTAGTCTGGGACGGGAGCCCTACCTTAAGGGTCCACTGTATACTGCTGGGACTTTGGTAAACTGACTAAATTCAGAGGGAGGAACGTCACAGGGGAAAACACCCAAGTCTGGGAGTCTACCCAGCCAGCCTGCTCCCTGGGCACTCAATTCACTATCTATTTACTTATTTATTCTCTCAGGTGCACAGAACTGAGAGGACCACAGTCTCCTCAGTTCTTGGCACACTATATCATTGGTCCGTGTGAGGCCCCTTTATTCTTTACTTTGTTTTGTTTTTCCTTCATCACCCATCCCTGATCCCATCCCCCCACACACATAGGCACCCACTCTTGTGTATTTAACGTTTGTCCTTTCAATCCACCGTTCATGTGTTTATTTACATATATGTGTACCTGTGAAAAATATACGGTATTGTTGTGTTTTAATTTACATAAACAGTATTGTACTATAAATCTTGTTCTGTTTCTTTTTTCACTCAACATTCTGTTTTTGAGAGATCCAGCCATGTTGCCTTACGGAGATCTAATTCATTCCAGTGGTCCATAATGTGCATATATTTCACATTTTTCTTATCCATTCTCCTGGTGATGAACCTCTACGTTCACCTCCAATTCTCTGTTACCACAGCCAGGCTCTTCAGGGGCACCTAATTCATAGGAGAGAAAGCTGAAGCTCAGAGGTGGCAGTGGTTTGGTGAGGGTTACAAAATGAGGGGCCGAGCTGTGCTCTGACTCCCAGATTGAAGCCAGAGCTCCACCACTATGCCCCCTCACGAGAGAGCATGCCTCTTTAGCCACAAATGCTCTAAATTACAATGTAAAGCAATGCATACATTGAGGGTGGGGGAGGGGAGAGGTAGGTATGGAAAGCAGGAGACATATTTCGTAGATGAAGAGATAGAAAGTCCTAGAAAATCGAGATGAGCTGAATCACTATCAGTTTAATGACGCACAGGAAGTTACGTTCGTTTGCGATTATTATTTCTAGAGCCATTTTGCTGAAATGGAAAACGCCACGTCGAAACCTGGCCTCAAACCAGTGACCCTGAGTTTCTAAATTACAGGCTCGGTTAAGGCAACCTGGGAGTCAAGGGAGGGCGGCATGAGAACATCAGAGTCGCCCCGGGAGCCAAAGCAGGTTAGCGAAGGGGCAGATTTAAGAAGTGCGTAGTTGCTCAGAGAAGGGGGAGCGGAGAAACAATAGAGGAGCCCTCCCGATTTTATTTGAGTACATCCTGCTCAGTGCCTCTTTGTTTTTTGTTTTGCTTTATTTTTTTTTGTTTTTGGTCTTCAGATCCACTGGTATTTTTCCCATTGGAAAAAACATTGGAAGGGTGAGGGTGAGGGGCTTTTTCCCTGGCTTTTTCCTGCAGCCAATCGCCCAACAGTTTCCCTCTCATCGCGGAGGGATGCAATCCGATGATTGGCGGGTGCAGCGGTGATGTGCGGTGTTGGCATGCAGATTGCGTAAGTGCCTGCTGGAGTGAAGAGAGCGCGAGAGCCGCTACGACGGCCGGCAGCCAATAGTGAAGCCGAGCAGGCACCTTGCGTCAGGGAGGGGGCGGGGCCTTGGCGATTGGCGCGGAGGGACTTGGTCCGGCGCTGTGGGAAAGAACGCCAGAGCGAGACGCTAAGGGTAGCTGGTCGCGTGAGGTGCGGCGGCTCCCACCTCAGGTGTGACTCGCTTCGGCGGCGAAATCGAGAGCGAAGGGGCGAGTGCGACTCCCCTGAGCTCTGCGAGTGCCGTCGCCATGGATCGCCCGGATGAGGGACCTCCAACCAAGACCCGTCGCGTGAGCAGCGCCGAACCTCCTCGGCAAGACCCTCCGCCACCGCCGCCGCCGCTTTTGCGGCTGCCCCTGCCTCCACCCCTGCAGCGCCCGAGGCTCCGAGAAGAAACCGAGGCGGCTCAGGTGCTGGCTGACATGAGGGGGGTGGGATTGGGCCCCACTCTGACCCCGCCGCCTCCCTATGTCATTCTGGAGGAGGGGGGAATACGCGCTTACTTTACCCTGGGTGCTGGGGTTCCAGGCTGGGAACCTGCGATGGAATCGGGGTACGGGGGGGCGCCCCCTCCCATGGAGAGTCTGGAAACGCTCCCTACTTTTGAGGCTTCCGGAGGAAGCCTGGAAATTGACTTTCAGGATATGGGGCCCAGTAGCCTTGCTGGGGAAAAGGCCCTAGAAACCTGTAGCGCTGAGGGGCTGGGGTCCCAGGGGTTAGCTGGTCTAAAGAGGAAGGAAGAGGCTGTCATCGTAGTGGAAGAAGAGGATGAGGATGAAAAGGAAGGTGAGAAGAAAAGGAGGAAGAGGAAGAGGAAGCAGAGGAAGAGAAAGAAGCCCAGCGGAGAGAGGAATGCCAAGAGAATGAAGTGCATCCTACAGGCGCTGGAGAATATTCAGCTGGACCTGGAGGCGGTGAACATCAAGGCAGGCAAGGCCTTTCTCCGTCTCAAGCGCAAGTTTATCCAGTTGCGAAGACCCTTCCTGGAGCGCAGAGACCTCATCATCCAGCATATCCCAGGCTTCTGGGTCAAAGCAGTATCCTTGTCATCAATACTCATGGGCCAGGAGCCCATGATTGGAAGAAGGGGGTGGGGGAGGGACAGACCGGGTGCGAAGGGGGTGGGGGAGGGACAGAGATGGGGCTAAGCCCCCTATTGGAGGAATTAACTACTACGTTTGATGGAGGAGAGATGGAAGGGGCTGGGAATGAAACAGCAGAGAAGCTGGACTAGAGATAATGAAGTGGGGAGGGGGGCACATGGCATAAAAACTGGACCACAAGTGGAAAAGAGGAGAAGTGTGGAGCATAAAAAACATGAATCACAGACAGTGAAAGGTGGGTGGGGTGCTTGTAGAGGGGCACACAGCAGAAAAATTGTGCCAGAAATGGGGAAAGGAGGGGAGAGGAGTAAAGAGAAGATAAACTGACTCAGAGACAATGAAAAGGGAGGGGAAGAGCACACAGCAAAAGAATGAAGGGGGGGGGCGGGCGGTGGCCGTGAAAAGGGAAGCAAGGAATGTAAGCGAAGAAACTGGCCCAGAGAAGGTGCCTAAGTCACACGTGCTCTGCAAGCCTACCTCTCTGCTTAGACACTTGGAAGACCCCAATCCTGGTTGGAGTGTACCCACCCATTGGAGGGAAGGGGGCTAGAGCCCCTGCAGGCATAAGAAAGAGAATACCTGGGTGTAGAAATCAAGGAGTTAAATGAGAAAAAGAGGGTGGGAAGAGTCCCATTCACTATTGGTGCTTGCTGAGCTCATCTCTGGGAGGACATACGTAGATAAATGCAACATGTTAAGAACACTTGACTTTAGCATCTGGACAGTATTACATGGATACAGGCCTTTGACACCCTGATACAAAGCATCACATGATCACAGGCCCTCAACACCCAGACCTATAGCAAACCTACAGCAGCATCTGGGCACAGGCTCCCAGCAACCAGATGCAATAATGTGTTCATGGACCCTTAGCACCCAGACATACGATATCACATGATCACAGGCCTCCAGCACTTAGATAGGCTGATAAGAACACAGTTCCCCAGCCCCCAGAAACAGGGTCACATGGGCACAGGCCCTTAACAACCAGATGCTACATCATCTAGACATAGGCTCTCAGAACCAAGATGTACAGTAACGTGAAGAAAGGCCTTCATCATCCAGACACACAGTATCACTTGGACATAGGCTGGACCCTCAGCACCCAGACACAGACTATCATGTGACCACAGACCCTCAGCAACAAGATATGTAGCATTATTTGGACACAAGCATTCAGTCCCCAGACACAGTGTCTTAAGAACACAAGCCCTTAGCACTCAGACACATGGCAGTTGTGTGAATCGTGACCGTCTAACACAAATGTTTTAATACTGCACAAACGTAAGCTCTCACCACATAGTATTGAGGGAATAAAAGTAAGGGTTGTGTCCTATGACCCCCTTGCTCCATATATGTCATGTGAACACAGTAAGAACTTTCATGCTCCAGCCTCTCTTCTGGTCTGCCCTGCCCTGTTTTCCCTCCCTCCTTCTCTCACTGAATAGTCAATCCTTGACCTAAACTGCTCCCCTCATCAGTTCCTCAACCACCCCAAAATTTCAATGTTGATCAACCAACGTGATGAAGACATTTTCCACTACTTGACCAATCTGCAGGTCAGACTAAAGACATTTGATAATAGGACTGGGCACAGAATCGGATCCTTGGGGGTGGGGGTGGAACATGGTGTGTTTGGGACAGATTCCACCATTACCCCTACCCTGAGCAGGTGCAGGATCTCAGACATATCTCCATGGGCTACAAAATGAAGCTGTACTTCCAGGCGAACCCCTACTTCACAAACATGGTAATTGTCAAGGAGTTTCAGCGCAACCGCTCAGGTAAGAGATGGTCCCAGGGCAAGTCTGTGGGTCCTCTCCCTTCTGCCCTTGTCCAGTTCCCTCACCATAGCCTCCTCTCCCTCCAGGCCGGCTGTTGTCTCACTCCACCCCAATCCGTTGGCACCGTGGCCAGGAACCCCAGGCCCACAGGCACAAGAACCAGGACACCAGCCACAGCTTCTTCAGCTGGTTCTCAAACCAAAGCCTCCCAGAAGCTGACATGATTGCTGAGGTGGGACCCCTCTTTGCATCACCTGAAAAGTTCTTGCTAGCTTTCCCTAGGTTCCTGGGGAATTGGGAGTGGGGTTTAGGGCTTGTATTTGTAACTCTGTTCTCCTTTGTCCCCTCTCTTTCAACAGATTATCAAGAATGACCTGTGGGTTAATCCTCTGCGCTACTACATGATGGGAGAAGAGGGCTACAGAGCAAACAGAAGAAAGCCAGAAGAGAAGAAAAGGTGATGAGGGATTGGTGGCTGAGAGGTGGTTTGTTGGGGATGGGGCAAAGATTAAGCTAGTGTCACACAGGATTTATAGGGCCAAAAGTGACCTTTGAAGTAGTACTCTAGTCCAATAGGTTTTACAAGTGGGGAAATGATGCTCAGAATGGGGTATGATTGGCCTGAGGTTATTCAGTCAGGGGCAGAAATGTGAATCTCCCTGCCCCAGTCCCATCCCCAAAGCCCTTGTAGCCTACTGCCTTCCCAGTTACTTAACATCTCTCCGTGTCTGCCCTGGGTGCACCTTCCCAACCCCATATTCAGCCCCAGGTTCCCTCACAGTAAAACCAAGAAGAAATGTAAAGTGGTGATCGTGGAAGACTCTGGTCACTGTCATGCACTGGAAGGCAACATCAGCGCGATCTCAGATGGTGATGAGACCACTGACAATGAGGCCATTCCTGACATCAAGATCTCTGACTTCATGGAGACCACCGACTACTTTGAGACCACTGACAATGAGATAACTGACATCTGTAAGAGCCTTTGTGACAGCGAGAGCCCTGACCACAATGACAGCCCCGACAATAATGAAACCACTGATAATAATGAGAGTGCTGATGACGAGAGCACTGACAACAATGACAACGGGAGCCCCGATGATAACGAGAATCCTGATGACAACAGTCAGAACCCTGAAGACAATAACAAGAACACTGATGATAACGAGAACCCTGATGACAATGATGAGAACCCTGATGACAACAAGAACCCTGACAACAACAGCAATGATGAAAATGCTGATGATGATGACAAGAATCCCAGTGGTGACGATGAGAACCATGAAGGTAGCAACCAGGGCAGCGACGGCAACAACCAGAGCAGTAGTGACAGTGACAATGAAGGCGACTACGAGGGCAGTGATGATGAAGATAATGATGGCAATGAAGGTGACAACGAGGGTAGCGATGATGATGGTAATGAAGGTGACAACGAGGGCAGCGATGATGATGACAGAGACATTGAGGGCTACGAGAATGACATTGAAGACATTGACAAGGATCAGGACAACAGTAACAACCAGGATGACGAGGATGAGGTAGAGGGCATCTCAGAAGAGTCAGTGGAGGAAGATGAAGACAACGAGGAAGGTGAGCTAGAACCCCCTCTTGCCTCCCCTCCTCTCCTCCCAGGGAAAGGCTGTCCAGGGGCATGATCTCAACGATGAACACAGTCTCTTGAGGAAACAAAAAGCATTCAGTGCAGCTTTTCAAACAAAGTTCAGGAAACATTTAACTTAGAAATGTAACAAAACCAAAGAAACAGATTTCAGTTCAAGATGATGGGTGACAGGTTATGACAGAGCAAAGGACACATGAGTGGACAGAGAGCTAGGAGACTGTGGGTGAAAGAATAAAAAGGACAGAAAGAAATTGGTGAACACATTGCAGTTCAGCACACTCTGTACCCAGTCCTGGCCTTCTGGGAATTCCCAGGCTTGTTTTCTTGGGGAAGAGGGGAGTTCTCTGACAGCCCAGCAGAAGGAGCAGTTAATTCTACCACAAGAGTGGAGAAAGGGGGTGACAATTGAGTCAGAGTCTGCATTAATACTGAGGAGCATTATAGAGCATTCTCAGGAAGGGATCATGTGAGCAGGGACCCAGAAGGAGGGAAATGCATGGTCTCTTGGGCAGGGTTTCCCAAATTGTGTCCTGAGAACCCATCACTAGTTGTGAAAGCTGCTCACAAAATGGGGTTCAGAGGGCAAATATATTGGAAAAATACTGCATATAATAATATCCTCTTGTAGAGTCACATGTCAAAAGCTTAAAGGCTCTGAGAAGTCCTGCTGTAAGAAACCTATTTAACTTTGTGGAACCTGACACTTCCTAAACTTCTTTGACTGCAGAAGCAAGCCATTGTTCGTTGTTCACCAGTGAACACACCTTGGGAAATGCTGAGGAAGAGTCATATGGGGCTTTGAGGGAGTATGTTGAATTTAAGGTATCTCCCAGGTGTGTTTCTGGCCTGGATGACTGGTGAAAGGAGGTACCATTTCCCTGGACTGGGGAATGGTATGGTGGGATTGATGGGGTGGAGGGAGGAATGTGGAGTTTGAAGGACTTCTTGGACATCTAGGTAGAGGTGACTCTGAGGCAGGCTTACATATCTGGGAATGAGGTAGAGGATTGAAGTTGTAGAGAATGGGGGCAACAAGTCAGAGCAGAATTGGAGCCTTGGAACCACTAACACTTAAGGGTTGGTCAGAAATTGGGTCCAATTAACATTAATAAAGTGCTTATTCTGTGCCAAGAACTATTCTAAGTGCTTTACTTGTTCTAATTTAATCTTCAACAGCAACTCTTAAGAGGAAGGTGTTATTATCTCCATTTTACAGATGAGGAAATTGAGGCTCTGAGAGGGTAGAGGTAGGATGAGAACCAAGTCATAGACTGTTACAAGAAGGAAGGATTGTTAGTGTTCAGTGCCGCTGATAGGTCAAGTAAAATAAGGATTGGAATGTGTCTATCAGGTATGTGGCTATGTAGATCATTCGTGGCCTTGGTGAGAGTAGTTTCAGTGGAGCAGCAGCCAGGCTACAGGGGGGAGCAGGAGGTAAGGTGATGAAGTCAGAACTTGGCTGGGAAGGGGATTGCAGGGGTCAGGCAAGGCAGATGTTTGAGCCTGGCTGTAGGCAGACCAAAAGGTGGTGGTCCATTGGGGGAGGTGTGGAGGAAGCAGAAAACCAACCAATCCTGGGGTTTGTGACCACAAGGTCCCTGGCAAGCTTCCTTTGAGGGCAGGGACAGCACCGAGGAAGGAGGCATTGAAGGAGTGAGTAGATAATTCAATCCAGGCATATTTTGGGAGTAGGATAGGGAAACTAAGGGAGTTGAAGGTCCTCTTCCACCACCCACCTAATGGCATCTCTTTCTAAAAGGGGAAGCAGAGCTGTCTACCCCAATCCTGGGGTGGGAGTGGGGTTGGGAAATTGGGCTGCAGAAGATAAAGTGGGTCTGTTTAGATTAGATTAATGAAAAGGATTGAGGGAGCTGCCTGAATGAATAGAAGGCTTGTTCAGCTGAGGTAGAAATTAGGGAAGAGGCACATAAGGGGAGAAAAAAGCTACTTCCAAAGATACAGCAGTTTTCACAGGTCAGAGGCAGGGAGCCACCCCCCCCCCCCCCACCTTCCTGCTTCCCTCCCACTCCCCCTCTGTGGACTTGCTTTCTTGGCTACTTGTTCCACCCATAGGCAGTTGGCAAGTGGCCCCCAAAAGCCATCTACCTGCCCATCTAATCTCTTCTCCATTTCTCCCTCCTTGCCTTTCCCCTGTGCAGGCAGTGAGCAAGGAGGGGAGGACAGCGAGGAAGAAGAAGGAGGCGATGATGAGGAAGATTCTGACATGGAGGAGGTGCTTCAGGCCCAAAACATTTGGGTCAACCTAGGGAAGCAGGGGAAAATAGGATAAATGCCTTACCTTTGAGGCAGGAGCCCCTGTCTGCATCCTCCCCACACCCCATTCCTCACCCCATTTGCCCATCCCCTCAGCTAGGGCCATGCGGCCCCATATTGCACTTCTGGGGGGTGTTGATAGCCTCGTACACGGGTTTAAAGTTTATTTTTATGGTTCAGTAATTGCAGAGTTCTTATTTTTGGGGGGTAGGGAAAAGGGTACTTTCCCTTTCGGCCCCCTTCCCCCTCAAGCTTGTGTGCTGCTAAATGTATTTATTGTGATGCCTTTGTCACAGTCTCTCTCTCACTTCCTCTATCACGTCCTCTTCGTCAGTGTTGGCTCCAGTGCCCTTCCCCGTGTTGTTTGGAGTGGACACCCTCATCACGAATGGGGAGGGATTCTCTTCATGGCTGCTCAGTGGGCTTGGGGGACCTCTGTTGCTACCCTATCCTCCCAAGCCTCTTTCTCTCCATTCCTTTCTTTACCCTGCCAACCCGCTTCAGTGTCTATGCAGGCCGCTTTGCCATTTTCGTGTTCCCGCACACTTCCCCCCCCCAGAAGCCCCTCTTCGTTCCTTGTTAACCCTGGTAATCCTAATAAAGTTCTGAGCAAATTAAAAGTGCCGCTTCGTGTCTTTTGTCCTGCTGGATGCGCTGTCCCCAGCGGCAGTTTTCCCCACAGGCTTTCTTGTAGCCTTCGCATTACGCAGTGGCCAGCAAGATGGTAGTTGCGAGGGTGGAGAATTGGCTGGCCTGGTTAAAGCTCTGCGCAACCGCAGAGGTGTTGCGTCAGACCAATGCGGACCTCCTTGGCCAATGGCACGGCAATGCTGAGGAAGCCCCTCCTATTCCGGGCGACAGCGTTAGACTCGGCCAGGTAACTGGGCGCTTTCTAGCCTTCCTTTTCTCGCGCAGGCGTATACAGATGTCCTGCGGCCTAGAACTTTCCGTGATTAATCTTTTATTTAATAGTGCGTCAATCCTTCAGGCGTAATGTAAGCTGGGCGTGGGGGAGCCAAATGAGCCATTTTTTCTCCGCGTATAATAGAAAAGCGATATCGGTCCAAACATCACTACACAATTGGTGCAAAAGTGCTTTCTCGTCTTGAGGGAGAAGGTGCAGGGTTCCTGGAGCTGATTCTGCGAGAGAAGGTGGGAAAACGGCTCCGGCCGGGAAACTTCTAAGCGCAAAAGCATAGAGATAAAGGAAATTACTATGTAGCTGTGGGATGGGGATGAGGGAGAGTTAAGCATCGGAAAGGCAGGTTTTTATCTTGACCTTGAAAAGATTGAGTTGTTTTAATTTTCGGACACAGTTATTTTATTTGAACGAACACGAGAAATACCTCACAGCTTTTTTCTGGATCAAAATAACTTGTGCAGACATCCAGCATCAAGCTTCTACGCGCCTCCCGAACTTTCCATCCAACGCCCTTATTTTGCTGGAACGCTTCAGATATGGTCAGATTTGCGTTTTAGAGAATGCCCTCTGGTGGCTGCCAGGAGAATGGGTTGAAGGAAGGAAGAGAGTAAATAGAGCTCTATCTCAGGTGAGAGTGGCATGGTAGGGGCAGATATGAGAAATTTAAAAAATTTTCCCTTTTAGAATAGTTTGAATTTACAGATTTATTATGAGGATATTACAGAAAGTTCCATATTCCGAACACCCAGTTTCCCCTTTATTAACATCTTACATTAGTATAGTACACATCACAATTAGTGAACCAGTATCGATACGTTATTTTTAACTAAAGCCCATACTTTATTCAAATTTCCTTGATTTTTCTGTTCCAGAATTCCATTCAGGATACCATATTACATTTAGTCATTATGTCTTCCTAGGTTCCTCTTGGCTGTAACAGTTTCTCAGATTTTCCTTGGTTTTGATGACCTGGATTCATCAATGTTTTGAGAAGTACTTATTTTGTAAAATGTCCCTCAATTAGGATGTGTCTGATGTTTTTCAGACTAGGGTTATGGGTTTTGGGGAGGAAAGACCTCAGAAGTAAAGTTGTCATTGTCATCCCATCATATCAAGGATGCATACTACCCACATGACTTACTGTTGATACTGACTTTGATCACCTGGCTCAGGCAGTTTGTCAGATTTCTCAACTGTAAAGTTTCTTACCCTCCCCACTTTCTATACCCTACTCTTTCAAAGGAAGTCACTACTAAGCATAGACCTCGCTTTAGGGAGTGGGGAGTTATGCTCCACCTCCTTGAGGAGAGTGTATATAAATTAATTGGAGTTGTTATGCCTGAGATACTTGTCTATTCTATGAGATTTTAAGAGACTGGAATCAACAGAATTTGGATATGAGAGGAGAGAGAGAAGAATTGGAGATGACTGTCAGTTTGCTGTGGGATCTTTGGCAAGGTGCCTCCCCTCTCTGGGTCTCCTCTGTGAAATGGTTGGAATGTCAGATTTTGGACATCACTCTTTGTGATTTCTGATAAATATTTTTGGGAGAGGATGGAGGACTTGATGTCTCTGGTTCTGACCTTGAATCACGCTTTTGCAAGTGTGTGGGGGAGACTGGGTCCCAGAAAGGGTAATACAATCCACAGGGCCAGAGTTGACAGTGCTAAATCCTAAGTCAAGGCATGTTATGTAGAGGGAAGAGCTAGCTGCATGCAATATCTGTAACGCGCCAAGGAGCACATGATGAAGGGGAAGGGATGGGGTGGGGGGAGCAGTAGGGGCAAAGGCCCTGGAGTGGGCAAGGAGGATATCAGCCTGGCAAGAGGATCCCAGCCAATCTGAGACAGCTGTCCTAGGTGCTCTTGCCTCACTCTGCCCTGCCACATGACCCCATTGCCCTCTCCAGAGGACCTGTTTTCCCATCTACGAACTTAGGCTAATCAAACTGGGAAGTCAGCCCAGGAGAAGCAACTTGCCTGTGATCTCAAGATGGAGTCTAGTCTTGAAGCAGATCTTTGAAGCCTGACCTTCATCATGCACTTGCATGATTCTTCTCCATCGTCCTAATGAAACCCCAAGCCTCTTAAGCTGACATTTGAGGGTCCTCTTCACCTACCCTGTCAGAGGGGAACTCTGGTCCTCAGAGACACTCTTAGAAGCCAGTTATGGGGTTCTAATCTAACAGACCAAGGGGGTCACATCCAGGACTGAGGCATGGGAGGAAAGGGTGTTTTGTGCCTAGAGTGATACGTTCCCTGTGCCCTCACTCCAGGTCCAGTTTGGATCATAAAAAAGGAGGGTTGTACTAGAAGTTCTTTAAGATCACATCCAGCTATACCCCAGAGTAATTTGGGCAGTGAATAAAGAAGTATTTGCAAAGTCCCCTTGGGGAACTGGGGGACAAAAGGAAATATTCAACCTCCCCATTTGGAGAATTTCTGATATTCTTGCAAGCAGTGGGGTCAACCAAATCAATAGCTGAGCCCTCAATCTTGGGGTTCGCCCCTATGAAACTTATTCCTGCAAAGGAGAAGCTAAGTCTACTTTAATTATACCTAAGAGTCACCCCAGAGAACCTCTTTTGTTGCTCAGAAGTGCCTCTCTCTCTAAGCCAATTTGGCAGGTGAACTAACTGCCCTCCCCTAAGTGGGACATAACTCCCAGGGATGTAAATCTCCCTGGCAATGTGGGACCTGACTCCTGGGATGAGCCAGAACCCAGCGTCAAGGGATTGAGAAAGTCTTCTTGACCAAAAGGGAGAAGAGAGAAATGAAACAAAATAAAGTTTCAGTGGCTAAGAGATTTCAAACAGAGTTGAGAGGTTGTCCTCTGGTTATTCTTATGCATTATATAGATATCCCTTTTCAGTTTATGGTGTATTGGAGTGACTGGAGGGAAGTACCTGAAACTGTTGAGCTGTGTTCCAGTAGCCTTGATTCTTGAAGACGATTGTATAAAGGTATAACTTTTACTATGTGACTGTGTGATTGTGAAAACCTTGTGTCTTATGCTCCTTTTATCCAGGGTCTGGACAGATGAGCAAAGAAATATGGATAAAAATAAATAAATAATAAAGGGGATAAGGAGTAAAATAAATTGGGTAGATGGAAATACTAGTGGTCAATGAGAGAGAAGAGTAAGGGGTATGTGATGTATGAGCTTTTTTCTTTTTATTTCTTTTTCTGGAATAACACAAATGTTCTAGAAAATGATCATAGTGATGAATACAAAACTATGTGATGATATTGTGAGCCATTGATTGTATACCATGTATGGACGATATGTGTGTGAAGATTTCTCAATAAAAATATATATTTTTAAATTTACATCCAGCTCCAAAATACAGTCTTTACTGAAGATCAGAGAAGATGGGACCCTAAACAGAAACCAGAGGAGAATGCATAGTCATAGACTCAATGTTCCCCAGTGGCTGTTCCTATGCTAAAACTAGTTGTCTTCACGTCTTGTACAGCTCACTCACTCCTCTGCAACAAAGAGCCATGCTTCTGTGTGTGAACTTCCCAGAATCTCCTTTAAAAACTACCCACTTTAAAGTGCTACCTACCTTTAAAGTGCTACCCACTTCTCTGAGCAGAATCAGATTGGCAGAACAGAACTAGACTCAGGAATGTGCCTTCTTCTTAGGTCAGCAAAGGGGCCAGCACTGACTCCTCCAGTTGGGGGTGTGGAGGATGGTTGGGCAGGAATCCTGTTATTTATTCAGCAACAGGTACTCAACTGAGTGATAGGAATACAGCAAGGGAACAAGATAGACCAAGTCTTTGTCCTCCTGGAGCTCAGAGTTTAAGACAAATAGTCTTGACATTTTGCGTGTGTGTGTGTGTGTGTGTGTGTGTTTGTGTGTGCCATGGACCCCTTTGATGATCTGGTGAGGGCTATGGACCTTTTCTCAGAAAAAAATCTAACCTAGAATTACAAGGAAACTGATTATAATGAAATATGGTTATTAAAATATGGTCAAAGCAAATATATACTATAATAACATGCTTTCTCGTTAATTCATTAAATCATAAGATCTAATGGAGGGTCTAATGACTATCATGATTTTAGAATATAATGAGATTACTTGATAGTTTGAGAAATCTGCAACATTTATGTGAGGTTAATTTCATGTGTCAACTTGTTTAGGTTATGGTGTTCAGTTGTTTGGTCAAGCAAGCACTGACCTGATAGTTACTGTGAGGGCATTTCCTAGACAGATTTAAATCATTGATTATATCTATGGCTGATTACATCTACAATCAACTGAGGAGACTGCCTTCAGGAGTGAGAGAAATCTCTTAATCACTGAAGGCCTTAAAGAGAGAACTGATGATGATGATGATGATTTCTACTTTAGCCAACCAGCTTCTCC